>NC_140944.1:144555139-145155139 GCF_014529385.1 Adiantum capillus-veneris
GTCATGTTTTCCTTCATCCGGTAATAGGAGAGGACTTTCAGGGAGGGAGGGAGGGAGGGAATTCAGGAGAATTTGTACTCAGCATGGAAATTTAAATGAGTTAAATTTGAGAGAGAGAGAGAGAGTTAATGGATTATTGAGAGGGGGAGAGAGGGAAATAAATGAGAGAAGGTAGGTAAGGGAGAGGACGGCTAAGAGATAGAGAGTAATTATGTGTGAATGCATGGGAATTTGTGTGTGTGCAACTTCTGCCATGTATGCCGGCGGCATATGCGAGAGACTGAGAGAGAGAGAGAGAGAGAGAGAGAGAGAGAGAGAGAGAGAGAGAGAGAGAGAGAGAGAGAGAGAGAGAGAGAGAGAGAGAGAGAGAGAGAGAGAGAGAGTCTTCCTGCTCACAAGGAAGCTTCTCATCTGATGCAGCTCAGCATCTCCTGCTCTGCTTGTAGCCCCACATTTACTACTTCGCCTTCATCCCTCACCTCAGAGCACATGAGGCTACAGTCACAGTCTGAGCTGGCGCAGATGGGAGCTACTATCGCCGATGATGAGGGGTTGTCACGAAGATCAACGTTGCTTCCTATACAGTACTCCATCATGTCTCTGAGCATGTCTTTTTTTGAATTTGGAGGAGTACATTCTGAATATCTTCCCTAATGGCTCCAAGCAGGACATAAGAGACTCCATAGACCCATCCCTTCTCTCTTGCCCGGTTGTGTGCTAATAATCTCTCTCTCTGTTTCTCTGTCTCTCTCTCTCACACACACACAGACTCTTGCTGTTCTACAACTACTGTTGCAAGAGGACCTGCGCTCCATATGCTTCAAGTTTTTCTCTTTGTAGTGTACTCTAGAGTCTACACGCAGCTGTTGTATGGTTTGTGTATTGGTTTGAGAGAGAGAGAGAGAGAGAGAGAGAGAGAGAGAGAGAGAGAGAGAGAGAGAGAGAGATGGGTTTGAGCGATGCAGGTGAAGGTAATTTGCTGGGGGTGTTTTTCAGCAACGGCTCCAGCTGAGGGTCGAGGCGGATGTTGTACCTGTGTGTGGTGATGGTGATACGGTGTCATGCAGTGGTAGAAGAGTGGTCGGACCGGAGACTCCCCACCACTATTTCGTGGTGCATGGATTTGGCAAAACCAATGAAGGCAGCGGATCTGATCCCTGGGAGACTCGCTCCTTCGAGCTGGCCCTCATCGATGCAGTGATCCCACCAGAGGCAATGCGTTTGATGTATGAGGCAGCAAGCCCTACTTCAAGCATGGCTCAATGTTGCAATGCATTATGGCAGACATGAATGGAACGAGGGGACAAAATCACTATTGGCATTGGTCCAATGAAGGCGAGACGAAAGCGTGACAAGTGAGTGATAGGTGGGTATGCAATGGAGTACAAGGGAGTGCAAGTGAAGAGGCAGCTAGAGACATAATACAAGGGGACCATAAAAGGATGTTTGATGTGCAGTATGTGATTCTAGAGAGGCAAGTGTCTCAGCAATTTGGGTCCATTTTTGCAGCCATTTTTTCTTCATTACATTTACTGCTCCATTGTACATTGAGGGGGAGTCAATCTCTAATAGCCCTGCTCTTCATTTGAGGCTTAAAGAGTTAATTATTTATAGATCTCCTATTTCTCTGTACTCATGAAAGGACAGGGGAACTGACATGCTCATCACCTCCCAGCCATGCCCTCTGTAAGCCCTTGGCCTTCTAAATATAGGGACCCCCTTGACTGCATGTCCGTTTTGGCCCTTGGCCCGGACTGGTCCTACCCTTGTCCTGACATTACTCCCCCCTTGGAGAAGCGTTTTCGTCCACGAAAACACAAGTGATGGTATCTTCATAAGAACACTAATGTTTTCTACCGTAACATCCCACATGGATCCAACAGTTCATTTGAGTTGAACCCAATTTAGTAGGAGGTTCAATGAAACCAAGAGTAACATCTTGATTTTCTACATTGTTGTCCATTTGTAACCATCTGATGGTACTGGTTCCTATCCAAACATGGTATGGAGACTCCATTTAGAACTCTCATGAGCATGGTAAACGAGTTTATCACACATAGGTGTACAAAAAAAAGTACCTCTTATCACTTTTCATGAAAGTAACTTGCTGACGTAACTCATCAGCCAATTTCTAAGTCCTTGACTTGGCCCTCTTTTTCATCATCAGTAAACAACCCCACCCTAACGAGTGTTCAAGGTTGAGAACCTGAGTTATACATGAAGAGACTACCTAGTCGCAACATGCATTAACTAATAGTAAGTAAACTCCAAAAAGAGCAATAAATGCTTATGAAGCTAATGTATGCACTTTTCATATCCTTTAGCCCAAGATTACACTTTGTAATCTGTCAATCCCCTTGGATACTGACAGTACTGAGTTTCCCCCACGGTTTACAGACAGTCTTCCCAGATGACTGGTAA
Organism: Adiantum capillus-veneris; assembly: GCF_014529385.1. Classification (NCBI taxonomy): domain Eukaryota; kingdom Viridiplantae; phylum Streptophyta; class Polypodiopsida; order Polypodiales; family Pteridaceae; genus Adiantum; species Adiantum capillus-veneris. The sequence goes on from NC_140944.1 coordinate 144,557,561, forward strand.
ACGGGAAATCACAATAGCGTATAACATTGTTGTGGAATCAACAATGTGCGAAATAATCATCGTGGTTAACTTAAAAAATCCACAAACACCCAAACCGATCCATGACCTCTATTGGTGATTAGTAGACTCAAAGGTAATCTCATAGAGATAGTGCACATAAAGTGCAAAATGCTTCATAAGCAACAACTTGAGGAATATGCATGCCGTTCCAAATCAGCCTTTGCTAAACACTAGGGCCCATAACACCTAGTGTGCATGCATTTAGCAAAAAAAAAATCCGAACATGTATTTCCATGGTAATTCTTGCCAATACTTATGGCAAATGTGATGCGCCTAGCACACATTAACAGGAATGTAAATAGTTCTGAAAAGAAACTAAATACTTCCATTTGTAATCTTTTGCAAGCTATGCTTAAACGTCTGAACCATAATAGAAGGTGAAATAGTGATCACTTTTAGATACAAACAATGAAACTTTTTCATTTGCTATATGTATAAACAACCATCTCTAATGTTGTTTAGCAATACTTGTACCTTAACAAGTCATTCTAAGTATCCGACAATTTCTGGCCACGAAATTGCTCCTGATACGTCGTGCTAGAAATGGTCTAGAAAACAGATGTGACCAACACTTAGGGACTTTGTTGTGACATATATTTGAAATAGGGGGCGCCAGTGTCAGTCCTAGAGACTCATATTCGCCACATGTGGAATATGTTTCAACTAAGGATGTCTGAAAAAGAACATCCTACAAGTACAAGATATACTTGTGTGTGGAGGTAGCTCTAAACACTTTACGACAAGAGTGAGAGGGACCCTCATTCATGGCTCCACACTGGCTAAACTGAACTCCTTGAGTTCCTAGACCATGTTGTATCCCATGTGACAACATGGGCCAAATTTAACCCTACAAGTAGGTTCGTGACAGCATAAGGCAGAAAAATAGATTGGATACTTGGCCCAAAATACTTTGTGCCGACATGCCCTTGGCATGACTCTGTAACATTCAAGCGTACTTATACGTCTTGAAAAACCAAGCAAATCATACTAAAAATGGAATCACACCAAATCAATAGATGCATACCTGGAGATTTGAACGTAATGTTCACTTACCCGTATTCAAATGGAGAGGGGCACGTCCCCTACCTAAAAAAACAAACAGCATTGCACTGGGAAGCCTGGGTGTTGCCTTTGCAATCCAAGCTCTTGGATTAGAATCTACGTAGTCAAACCCCTTGATAAGACTCTTTGTAGAAACTGCTCAACTAGCAGATAACGGTAACCAACATAGTCAACCGTGTACATATTGATTGGAATCAACTTGAAAAGTGTGCTCGTCTGCTACCGCGTGGTAGATTGCGGAATTCTTTCCTTGAAAGTATAACTGGGAGAGATCAATGGTGATCCTCAATGCAGATCAAACTGTGATCCTTAATGCCTATGGGGTGATGTAGCAATCACCCGCCGGGTCGTACCCCAAAAGAGTATGTCCATAGACACTCTGTAGTGCTATAGAGAGAGCAGGAGATCCACACAAGTGAACTGCCAAGCTCTTATGGATAGCCCTGCTGTCACAACTCATTGCTGCATCTATAGTTTCTTGTAGAGATCAGCTCCTGTGAGTGTATCTTGAAAACAATCACCCAAAGAAAGCCAATAGTTGGGCCTTACCCCTGGCCTAACAACGGCTCTTAGCCTGTTTGGCTCATAGCCCTTATGCAAATTAGTGTTCAATCGACGAACCGAGGTAGACTAATTTGAGTAGCATCTTAGCCACGTGCTAGCTGTGAGTTAGAGTACCTTGGCTCAAGCTGACTCACGAGCAGAATATGTATCGAAAGCTTATGCTGGGCTGAGGAACTTTTCGTAAATTTCTAGTGTGTGTGTGCCCAGAAGGTGTGCTCTTAGACAGCTAATGCCTGACTAGCAGCTTATCCTATAGAGCATGAAACAATCTTCCTGTATAATGCTGTCATCGAGAGAGAAAAGAGAAAAAACAAACAGCATTTAGAAATTAGTATGGTTGTGACAGAGTGCCTGGTGTGATAGCGAAAGCATAATATTTGAAGCGGTGGATTTTATGCCACCTAGTTAGTATGCCATGCATAGAGATTGTCAAGCCCTTGGCGAACTTGAGATTTAAACTGGTAGGGATTTTGTGAGGTGGTATTCCCTATCTTGTGTGCCACTGCTCGTGATTCCGAGTAATTGTGCAGTACCTTGGCACAAGGGAGAAGCCTTGCTTCGTGAAAAATTGTCAAAGAACTTTGCTTTGTACACAAGCATTAGTTTCCAATGTAAATGTATAAACATAGAAAAAATAAACAATACTGAACCTGGTCTAACCTGGTCATTCTGCTGTAACCAGTTGTCTTAAGATGTGGGAAGAAAAACTCGCTCAAATGTAGATCTTCGTCTCCATTGCGCAAGAGAAAGTTGGCCTGAAATATCCTGCAGGCATATGGAGAAATTCCCCCAAAAGTGTGTGCTCATAGCATACCCCAAACGGGAACAATCTCACACTACAAGAGGTTGTGTGCTCTTGTGACGCTGTTAGCGATGGAAATACACTGGGTTTTTATAACCCCCAGCGTCGCTAAAACCGTCGCTACGAGAGCGTCGCTATATGCGTCGCTATAAGCGTCGCTATATGCGTCGCTACAAGCGTCTCTATATAGAGACGCTCATAGCGACGGTTATAGCGACGGTTACACTGAAGACTATAGCGACGCTACAGAGCCATAAATAGCGACGGTTATAGCGACGCCCGAGAGATTTTTTTTTTGGTGGCAGGGCATTGAATGCCCTGCCACCCATCAACCATATTTTACTTGATTCACTTTTTAAAAAAGTGCAAGGGTAGATAATAGACCCAAAATAGTCACCCACAAGACGCATTGTTTGCAAAATTGACAATTGTACATATCATAGGCAAAATGAATTGATTGGCAAATGTAATAATGACAATTGTACAACATCATAGGCATAAAGAATTGATTGGCAAAAGGAACTGCGGTGACAAATGTAATAATATACATGGTTCAAAAAGACGTATAAAATCCGTCTCATGATACATAAGCTATAAGAAACCCTAAACTAATGCTATCTAGCTACGGCTAAACTGACGTCGTCTAGTCAGACGTCTCATCGCATCCAAGCGGCGTATCTGTCGGATTCTGCAAAAAAAGACAATAAGACAGCTTTCAGTAAGTATAAACATATAACGACATTTATAAAACAATACAAAAAATAAAAAAGAGTAAACCCTAATACTAACCATGCCGCCGCGAGAACTGAGAATGTCCATCAGGGCGTTTAAGCCCTTCCTGCCTGCGTACTCGCGCTCGTACGGTGTGGGATCATGTCCTGTCATCGACCACTGTCAAAACATACAAAGATTTCATTATGTTAGAATTAAAAAACTCATAGACCCTAAACTATCGAACATAAAGAGCAATGTGAAAACACTTACAAAATCGGCCTCAAATGATGCCCATCCACCGCTCCCCAAGTGGTGCAAGCTCCCTGCCTCTACTCGCGCTCTGGCTGCATCCTTTTGTTGCTTCCACTTGTCGGGATTCTCGCGCGCTGCTTTCTTCGCATTCTTCCAATCTTCTTTGGCCAGCCAATCTGGCCTGTTCCACCCATTCTTGATTGCTTTTTGCACTTCGGAACGCTTGTGTTTGCAGTATTCGCGCATTCGAATCTTCATCAGGTCTTCATTGAAGTGCTGATCCCGTGTTGGAACTGGAAACTCATCATGAAGTATGCTGATGACTCTGCTTTTTAAATCACTTGGTACTTCACTCCATTTGTTTAGTATGTAGTGTCTAAACAGCTGAGAGCAAAGACCACGCATGCGCGAGATCACCTTCTTGCCGTCATCATCCATGATGATGCCGCCGCTGAAGTCGATGGAGTAAGACAAGCCCTCTGGCCGGTGACGCGTGAACCTGGGTGTCCCGGCAGGGGTCTCTAGCGGCGTGTCGATGGGGGTACGGACGTCAAGTGTCTCCACCGGCGTCTGGGCCCCGAAGCGAGGAGTGTCGAGTGGGGTGGCTCCTGGCGGAGTAGGTAGAGGTGTGTAGCTTCTAGGAACAGTCAGCCGTGCAAAACCTGGCGTAGATGGCGATGCTGTGGCTGGTGTGGGGGCGGGCAAAGAAGGGGAGGATAAAGAGCCTCGTCGAACACGAGGCGGTGTGGAGGCATCGGTGGTGGAATCCCCACAACAACCGCCACCACCACCACTAGAGCGCCGGTGTCTAGACGAGTGTGAAGCTCGTCTCGTCGACGCCGAAGCTTCGGAGCGCGTCGAATGCTCCGAAAGAGAGGGAGATGCGGATGGAGTAGGAACGCACGATGATGCGCCAGAGCGATGACGCTCCACGTACCACTGTCTCTGCTGCAGTGACAAAGAAGAAAGAAACTCCTCATCATCCATACCTGCATTAAACACACGAATATTTAAACTTAATATTGAATGAATAGAGTAGACAATGACGCAAAGACCATTAAATACAATGACGTAATGACGCATATAAATACAATGACGCAATGAATTGAGTGATAGAAGAGGCAAGTCGAAAACTCAGAATTTTCAATCAAAAGATGTGAGCACGAGTAGAAAAGAGCGTTATACACCATGGAAGGTACTTAGAGAGCCAGAGCTTTTACAACACGGATACAATATTTGTGGCTTTAAGAGATCTCTCTCTCATCCTCGCATAACTCAGCATAACTTCCTATATCTATATAGAGCTCTCCGTTTAAACACATATCCTCTGTTTCATTTTGTAGCTCCTCTGCATGCACCCCATATAGAGTAGTAGCATCTTGATGCTCGTCTGGCACCACCGCAACGGCTTCTGATTGAGCATCTTCTCTGATCTCCTCCATTGATGCCGTTGTGATTGGCACATGGTAGCCTTCATACGTCCTTGCAGTACGAGGGGCTACCTCTATGACGTACCACCAGTTTGATGTAGACTTTGTAGGATGAAATATTACCTGCCAGAGCCACATAACTTACATGAGAGCTTTCAAGCACATAACTTGTAAAAGGTGGATGTTAACTATTTACATACTTACTTGTTCACAATGCTCGGGTAGTACGAAAGTGTCTCTTAGGTCAGTCCATTTCTTAGTAGAATCCACCTCAAGAAAACCAGACTCTCCTCTACGCACAATTGCGTTGCGACCCTCCATGATTATCTTGAACCATTGCACGTCGAACAAGCCTATGGTTCGCCATAGCGTGTCCCGGGATTTCTCAAATCCGTCTAGCCACTCTCCAATGTACACTAGGGACTCTGATACCAACCAACCTTCTGCCATGCTACCCTCCGGACGTGCCTTTTGATGCACATATCCCTTAAGCGTTTTCATGAAACGTTCTAAGAAGAACATCCATCTGGAATGAACTGTGCCAGCTATTTCCACCTCATCAACTATGTGAACAAGAAGATGCACCTGAATGGTTAGCATTGTAGTAGGAAAATGTTTCTCAAACATGCACACAAGCTCCGCAGCATTTAGTTTGGTGAATGGTATGGAGTCTACGTTGATCTCCTTTTGTGAGATCCATTGCACCAGCTTTGCAAGTTTGTAGATTGTGTTATGGATGTCGAGAGACAAACATCCCTCAATGGCAACCGGTAAAATAAACTGTAAAGTATGTGCAGCAATGATATTAAAGTCCACATTTTAAGCAATGATATTAAAGTCCACTATGAACGTACCTGACATATTTTATGCCAATCGTGTGACTTCAAACCGGTAAGCTTTCCTTCTTTAGTAAAACACGTTCGGAGCGAGTGCATTACGCCAGTGAGGGTCCACAAAGATCGAATGGTCTCTTTTACTTTGCGTTCTTGGGGTCCTGTGAAAATCCATGGTGCTTTAGGGAGTTTTATCGATCCATCAAACGGTGTTTGCGGCCAATATTGCTCCATACGATCCACATTTCTAAGGTCAACTCTGGCTCCCAAAGTATCTTTCTTGCCGGTCAGATGGTCCCATAGTAGATTACCCACATTCTTGAATATGTGCATTGGATCGAGCAAGTGATTGATCATGAGTCGGGGCCAGTATGGTAACTCGTACCATAGAGATAGTCTCTTCATCCCTGGAGGCAATCCGTCATCGCACATCTCCTTCTGCTCTAACCATGCTTGTGCAGACATCCTTGGTGGCTCTCTTCCCAAAAAGCCGTCGCGTAACACATGATTCTCTGGAAAATACGCTTGATGACCTCGTAGATTTGCTTCTTCAGTGAGGGTGCCCTACGTGCATTCAGTCTAGGTCCACATGTGACACATGCTCTATATCCGCTTGTTTGAAGCCCTGCATGTATACACATGATAATAGATCAACTATTGGAAAAAAACAAGATTTACAGTGTCTGAGTGAGGAGTGTCAATAGATCACCTGAGCATTCTGTTAGCCCGGGATAGTCATGCATGGTCCACATTAGAATGCCTCTGATCAAAGCATTCCGTCGTCCTGTGTGTCGGCTCATATCCACCACCTCTATGCCAATCCACAATTGTTGTAGCTCTTCCAATAGTGGACGAAGATACACATCCATATTTCCCACTTTATATCGCCCTGGCACAATCAAGCTTAGCCATAGGTGCCCCTTCTTCGTAGTCAACCACGGGGGAATGTTGTAGTTGACGATGACAACGGGCCATACACTGTAAGATGTTGATCTTTGACCAAATGGATTTACGCCATCCATAGCCAAGTCTAAGCGCAAATTTCGAGCTTCCCTGGCAAAATCCGACCATGTTCCATCTATATGTTTCCAGGCTACGCAATCTGCAGGAATTTGTAGCACACCATCCGAAGATTTATTCTCCTCATGCCATGATGCTAGGGCGGCCATGGACTTACATTCGAAGAAATGCTTGATGCGAGGAAGCAGAGGGAAATGTCGCAAAACCTTTTGTGGAATTTTTGTCCCATGGAGATCTACTCGATATCTTTCGGAATCACATTTCGGACACTTCTCCATGTCTATGTATTCCCCTCTGAAAAGAATGCAGTCATTAGGACAAGCGTGGATAGAATTGTAATCCATCCCCAAGTTTCGCAAAATCTTTCTTGCTTCATCTCGGGAATCTGGCATCACATTGTCCGCTGGTAGTATGTGCTCTTTCAGCAATCTACACAACATAAAAATATGATGCAGTCGTTTAAAAATCTATCAGATCATTATACATTTAGAGTTTTATTAAAGTAAACTAATTGTAATAGATCACCTGAAAAGCGCTGTGACGCTAGTGTCACTCCATCCAAACTTTGCCTGCATGTTGAGAAGAACCAGGAGTGCTTTAAATCTAGACATACGTGCTCCATTATACAATGGCGTATCGGCTTCACTTTTCATATCATCATAGATAAGCCTTTCTGAATCCATGATCGTCTCGATCATTTCATCAATCTCGGGCTCAAACATTGCCTCGTTGAGAATGTGCTCTGCATGATCATCCCCCGAGCTGTCAGAGGCTACATCTTGTGGCCTCACATATGCTGCTTGACCAAAGCGCCTACGAACACGTCTATTGGGTTGCAAGATTGCTGCTTGTTGGCCAGCGTCAGAGTTCGACGAGTTATAATTGGCAACAACTCGATCTATAATAGATGGATCGAACTCGCCAAATTCGCGAACGTGCTGCAAAGAAACACGTCTTGTCCGTCGCACAGCATGCTTGCATTGATTACAAGGACATAAGACCCTCGTTGAGAGATAGGTGTTTCGGTTGGACGGTCCCACATCCTCGTCACTACTCATAATGAGGATAAAAAACTTATAACCTGGACAACAAATTTAATATTCTATTGGCATTCTTCGTCTTATCTCTCTCTCTCTCTCTCTCTCTCTCTCTCTCTCTCTCTCTCTCTCTCTCTCTCTCTTTACCTCACATTCTCTAGTCATGTCCAATCCTCGCACACCTCGGTCTAGAGGTGCATGGAGATCAGAACCACCGGGTTATAATCTCGTCTACATATAACCTAATCTTTAACGTCTTTTAAGATAGTTTTCTACGACGTTATAACTCTCTTCTTCTTGTGTGTGTGCGCGTGTGTGGATGTGTGTGCCAATAAAAGAGATAAATGGTATAACCTTTCTATCACCCATGCCAAGTATGATAGATTGATTATGCCATTTCCCTCTTGAATAATAGGTCTTGAGTTCAACTACTCGTCGGCTAGATCTTTAGGTCTTTTAATTTTAATTAGTTTTCTACGACGTTAAATTAGTTTCTCTCTCTTTCTCTCTCAATGTGTGTGCGTTTTTTTGGATCGTATGCATGTTTTCTCTCTCTTTTCCTCTCTCAATGTGTGCGTTTTTTGTTTATGCATGTTCTCTCTCTCTTTTCCTCTCTCAATGCGTGCGTTTTTTGTTTATGCATGCTCTCTCTCTCTTTTCCTCTCTCAATGTGTGTGTGCATTCTTTGTTTATGTATGTGTGTGTGCGTTTTTGTTTTTGTTTGTACTCTCTCTCTCTCTCTCTCTCTCTCTCTCTCTCAAAAACGCTATGTGTGTGAGAGAGAGAGAGAGAGAGGGAGAGAGAAAGAGGGGAAAGGAACAGGAGAATGAGGAGAGGGAAGGAGTATACCTGGCTCTCCTTCCTCTCCTCGTGTGTGTGTGTGTGTGTGTGTGTGGAGAAGAAAAAGAGAGAGAGAGAGAGAGAGAGAGAGAGAGAGAGAGAGAGAGGGAGAGCGTTACCTGCTCCTTGCTTGAGGGCGCCGAAAAACTCAGATCTGAGATCTGAGTCTTTGGGCGCGCTCGGTTATTTTTTTAGCCCAGCCGGCGTCGCTATGAGCGTCGCAAATTTCTTTGTAAGAAATTTGCGACGCTCATAGCGACGCCGGGAATTTTTTTTTTTGAGCGTCGCTGTGTGAGCGTCGCTAATATGAATAGCCTCTTGTAGTGTCAATTTAAGAGACGTCGTAGATTGAAGCCTTGCTTCACATAAATATCTTTGTGTTGAACCAGTGCTGTAAAAGCATCCTCCGTCAGCGTGTAAAAACTGTGACAAAGCGGCGACCATGCCAAGGAACTTGCTTCCTTTTTTAAGTCCAATAAGAGGCCATACATGTTAGACATATGCAATAGAGATGATGCATGTTCCATGTAGGTCAAATGCTTCATAAGAAATTGACAGCCATGTTGTTGTTACATCAATTCGTGGTCGATGATGAAAAGATGTATGGTAAGTGCATGACACCATTCTCATATATTACCTTATGTAGAGATACGACCCGAATGTTGTAACCAGTGATGTAGATGACAATAAACCCAAAATCATCTGCGTACCTCATTAAGCACTTCTGTCGACCAATCTTGTCCACCCGAAAATTGAACATGTTACCAAGGGGAACTGCAAATAGTACGAAAGTAGTAACCCAACATTGGACTACACCGGCCGTGCTCATGAGCACCCTTGCATGGAGTCGTGCTAATGGCAATAGCAGTCATAGCTTATTGACCATTACTGCTAGGTAACGTTGCCGCCCTGCATAAACCATGAGGGTAATCAACCTGTTCAAAACAAAATTGAAAGAGGTTACCTTGTTGTTGTTCTTGTATTCAAAGCCGTGTGTCACAATCATGTGATGATGTTGGCCTACTTTGGCTAGTCGTAATTCATACCAAGGTCCAACGTTGTCATACGTGAGACAGGTAAAGGAAAATTAATCGTGAGTTGCTCCCTGCGTTTGGCATGCAGTCATTGCCAATTACTTTAGAAAACGCGTTGGATCACATTAATAGGCCTTGCCTGTACCAACAGTTCACAAGCCTTGCCGGAACCATGTTGTCGAATTTTGCAAGCTGTTGTCATCGCAATCAGTAACCAATGGTCGGCCATGCCGAGCATCTGTATACTCTTGTTCAAAACGAACAATAGGCCTTGGCGTGCCAACAGTGCAAAGTATCTAAGATCATCCTGGAGGGTATCTATTTCCTGCAAGAGAAAAACATGCATATAGCTTTAAAAAACGTAGAAAAAGACATGGATCTCAAACCTTAAGATCATGTGTTGTCAATGCGTTCTGCTTGATGTCAAGGATGATAGAAGCCATGATTCTGGTGCATAACCTGTGGATATATCACCGTATTGGCTTATAGCCTTTCCAAACACTAAGATGATGGCAATGTCGATCGTCTCTTCGACAAGGCGGCCTAAGCTTCCTTGCCAAAGTTGTGTGGCATACGGTGCCCTTCGTGCATGCGGACCTTGCCGCCTTGCTTTGCAAACGTCTCTGATGTCCTCTTATTGAAACTAGGTCGGAGTTGACAACCCTTGCGGAATCTAGCGAATCAAGATGTGCATGCCCCCGATGATATGGAAATCCCCATATAAGGGGTCCCTCCTACGGTAGATGCGAAACCTGCCAACCATACAGAGCCTGGCCATGGGGCACATCCCTCCGTATCGGAGGTGGGGTCGAAGGGCAGTGAATTGCCCGTGGGCACTTGCCCCAAGTTTGTTTTTAAAAAAAAAGGAAAATATATGCCCTACTTGCTGTAGCGATGGCGCCAAGTGCGCAGAGTCGCCAGTAGGACGGGGGAGGAGTTGCGGCTGTCCGAGGTTGATGAGACAGAAACAAAAATTGTTCGTCTCTCTCCTGCGAGCCCACCGACCTCGCTCAACCTTGATTCCGTGCAGGTCTGCTAGTGGCTCCTTGTGCGCAAGCAGCCATTCCCACGACCCTCCTCGTCTTCTCCAATGTCGAATACTTCGTGCTTCGAATCAAGGGACCATGCCCACGCTGTATCGCCTTAGGGTTTCTGTCCATGACTTCAACTTGCCATGAACGTCTTGCCGAGAGAGTTGCAATATCATGCACGCCTTTTTGCTGAAAACGAGGGAGAGAGAGAAGACTCCCAAGCGAGAGAGAGGCCATGCCTCATACCGAATCTGAGAGAGAGACCTAAAGAGAGAGAGATATTCCTCCTCCTCCATAGCTCTCCCCTCCCTTGAGCTCTGATACCAGTGAAAGGACAGGGGAACTGACATGCTCATCACCTCCCAGCCATGCCCTATATAGGCCCTTGGCATTCTAAATATAGGGACCCCCTTGACTGCATGTCCGTTCTGGCCCTTGGCCCGGACTGGTCCTACCCTTGTCCTGACAACTCATGATTGTTCAAGAATTGGGTTGGCAATAGATCATCTTTTAGAGAGAGAGAGAGAGAGAGAGAGAGAGAGCAGACATACCATACCATGCACAAAGAAAGAGCTAATGTTTTGTTGTGGGCTTTCGAAGCGTAGATTGGCCTCCATAGTTGTTGTTTTTTCTGCATCCCCTGTGCCCCTCCACTCTAGAAGCATGTCTAAATTCTCCCTCTCAAACACACACTGGAGGGAAGGCCATCATCCAGGAGTTTCGAACTCCTAAACCGGTCCCTACCCCATAGGAATCCCCTTAGGCTTTTCTTTTTCTTTTGATGGACCCTCAGTCCCTAGCTGATATGTATCGATTGCTCTCACTTAGAAGAAACAGTTTGTAATGTTTTGATTTTGGTCCCATGGGTCATATCTGACCTCCGAGGACGATAATTGAATCTATCTATCATCTTAACTCTCCAGTTTGTGCATGCTTTTGTGTGCATTGGGAGAGACCATGGATGACATCACTAATCTCTCTCTCTCTCTCTCTCTCTCTCTCTCTCTCTCTCTCTCTCTCTCTCTCAGTTTGATTTCTCTGTGTTTTTATGTAGGCCATTATCACGAGACTGGGGATGCGACTAAAAAATCCAAATCCAAAACAGGAGGAGAAGTTCATCCAAATCATAAGAACTGAAGACGTTGTTTTAAACTTCCATTTTAGCAGTTGCCCTCAAGGAATTCGTAATGTTAAAAAAACACTTGGTGTCACATCTATGAGATACATCGTAACTCATAGATTACTCTAATAGATGCTAATAGATGCTCTATTAACAGGTTTTTGTTTTCTTTGACCAAGATTACTACGTTTTAAACTGCTAATAGATGCTCTATTAGCAGGTTTTTGTTTTCTTTGACCAAGATTACTACGTTTTACATATGTTAATTGTTGAGTTTTTGTTCAATGTGTGTGTGTGTGTGTGTGTGTGTGTGTGTTTGAGAGAGAGAGAGAGAGAGAGAGAGAGAGAGGTGAAGATACAAAGGACATATAGATAAGGATATCTATATACATATATGATGAAGTTACAGATTGCAAGATATATAACTATGATGGCAAGGAGATAGCTAAAGAGGAGAAGTCAGGCAGCCTTAACTAAAATGACAATCTATTTAGCATTAAGTTTGAAGGTTTCTCAATCACAGGTAGCATATGCGGATTTCAGGGAGCCAAAACTTCGTATTCATGGAAAGTTGCTCCATTCTGTAGGTTGCCTAAACTCAAGCGTGACCACATCCTGTACGTTGCCTAAACTCAAGATTTTCTAAGAAAGGGATACAACCTTCAATAATTCTGTGTAATATAAAAGTCATTGGAAATTTTTAGCTTGGAGGAGAAGTAATTTCACCTCCAATTTGGGTAAAAACGATTAAGTGAACCTGATCAATTTAAAGGGCACTTTATGTATGCAGCATATAGCCCCTTGGCCCTTCCATCATCACTTTATAAGCTTTCTATATTTTGCGTGCATTTTCAAACGCAGACGTAAATGTTGCATGTGTGTTTGTGAACTTAATTTGAACAAAATGAGGTAATTGTGTCTACACTTGCTAGATTCAGATGTAGTGGCTCAAGACTACTCATATGAAGGGTGAGGCTAACATAAATATGAACGAAGGTGCCCCATAATATATGCAATGATTGTATCCATTGGTATGATAAAAATGGCAATGGTGTATATGGTAGGCGGAGTAGCAGGGCAGGCTCCTGCACCAGCTCCAACAGAGGATTGTAACTTCTTTTTAGGCTTAGCTTTATTTGTAGCGAGTTTTTCATTTGATTACTGACTCTTGAGTCATGGATTCATCGAGAGAGAGAGAGAGAGAGAGAGAGAGAGTAACATGTCTCTTTGCAGCGCAGGAGAGAGGCAGACCGATCCCTGAATTCTCAAGCTTAGTGGGCAAGCCTCTATCCCTTTTGTGTGTGCTTTTTCTTCTCTTAATTGCAGTGATTGAGATTGCCTCATTTGTTTCTGTATTTTGTAATTCTTAATAGGTACTGCCACTGTGAATGAAGTAGAAAATTTATTGCATCGCTGGGAGGTCGTCTTTATGTCGTGTAATTATTGGGCAAAGTGGGCTGGAATGCCGGAGTTAGACTCCTGGCAGACTCTTCCTCTTTCTCCGCAAGCTTTTGCAGCTAGAAAGGCCATCTGTATGTGAAGTTGCTTATCTTCACAGTTTTTTTACTGTTGTGGAGATCTGGCTAAGGTTGTCAGCAGCATGGATAGAAACTAAGTCAGCAAAGCTGAATCTAAGTGCCACGAAGGTCTTATTTTGACCCTCCTTTTCATATCAAGGGTTTCTATATGCATCCATATCGTTATTTTTGAAGTCCCCTAAGCTCAAATACACCGAAGGGTTGTACTTTAGTGTCCATCCATAAACACAAAACACTGTAGTAGTTGTCATGCATATTGGGACATAAAAGTGGATAAAATTTCTCCTCCATAATGACAGTGGTTAAACTTTTTATGGAGTTCCAGATGATTGATTCTCCCTTCCTATTCCAACACAACCTTTGTAGGTCTTAGTATTTCATGCTTTTTGCAACAATAGCTGTTTGATTGTTTGCCATTTGAGATGAGGTTGGCGACAGTGCAATCTGCTGCTCAAACATTTCCTTGGTCATTACCAACTCCAAAGAATGTCTGTGCCGGCTCTACAACACTTATTTTACAGAGCTGCTGGGCGTGCATGTTAGTGCTGCTCTTCGGTTGCCCGCTGCTTGCAAGCTCACAACCTCTGACCCTAGCCTCTACAAACTTATTGGAATCCCAGTAACCTGGCCCCGCAAGCTCCACTGGCCAGCTCTGGCACCTGCCCCTCCCTTGGCTCCATCCTCTACATCGGCCTCAGCTCCTTCAGCTGCTGTACCTACAACGACCCCGGCGACGTCGTCGGCAGTGAAGGGTGCTGCTACTGTTTCATCATCTCTATTTGCATCGGCCGTTTTCCTCATATGAGTTACTTCCTTTTAGGCTGAGCTATATTTGTAGCGAGTTTTTTCATTCGATTTCTGACGCTTGAGTCATGGATTCATGAGAGAGAGAGAGAGAGAGAGAGAGAGAGAGAGAGAGAAAAGACTGTCCCTTTGCAATGCAGGAGAGAGGGAGGGAGACGCATTGAGCTCCGTCTGAAGAAATTCAAACAGAGGCGTCTGGAGCACAAGAGAACGAAGACGAATGAGCGCGAGTAGAGGTCAAAGGCTACTTTCATCCTCATTGCGTGAAAGTCTAAGATGAGACGCCTGTGAGGTCGGTGCAAAAGCTGAGAGCATCTGTTACGTAGACAGTAGAAGGCTATGCCACTTCCACCATCAAGCACGTAAAGTTTTGCCCTCCCCCCCAACACAGACTAACAACGATCATAAGTAACAGTGTATTCCCTTTTGTGCAATGAGATTTTTGCACACGCTCGCCAGTGTCAATTCATTGACATCATCTTGAGTCCCCCCTCTCTCTCTCTCTCTCTCTCTCTCTCTCTCTCTCTCTCACACACACACACACACACACACATAGTGTGTGTGTGTGTGTGTGTGTTTGGAGGGGGTGCGTTGATATCTGTCTACTAACATTATATAGCGGAAGGGGGAGCCTTTTACACGTGTCGCAATCTGCGACCTGAACATTAAAGTTCAAAACTAAAAAAAGCCCTTTTCCACGCGAAAGAGGGAGAGAGAGGCCGGCCGTCTTGGGAGAGAGAGGCCGCCGAAGACGGCCGGCCGTACTAGTATGCAATAGATTTTGAGAACTACATTGTATATCTACAGCTAAATATGTCAGCACAATCTTTTTTTCATTTCTTTTAAGGGGTATCTTGGGTGATCCTTGGGGCTTGAAGGACTGAAAAGTTCAAGAAAGGGAAGGGAAACATGCACATGACTGGTTGACAATGCCTCATTTGCATCTCCGCAAGGCGTTGATGCTAGTATACACAGATGAATCAAGAGACACTGCTGCAGTATGGTCTCACCTTCCCCTCGCTAAAGTTGGGGTGTAATGCCAAAATACCGCTCTAATTTCAAAAAATTCCCAAAATACCTTTGTAACTATTTGGTTGGGTTGTTCAAGATTTTTTTATCTTTATTCTTTTTTGACAATCGAGATCGGTTGTGGAGTGCTTGGCATGTAATTTGTCACAACTTATCTCGCGAAAAAGCACAATAATGAAGCAGTTTGTCTACAAAGCCTGCATAACCATCTCAAATTCTATTTTTAGCGTCTTGTATTATAAATAATCAATCTTCTTATGGAAAGTTACAATTTTTCTATCTTTGGAGAAGTTTAATCTCACAATTGGGGATATTTTGAGAATTTTGAAAATTTAAACCGCCTTTTGGGAATTTATGACGAATCGGGGCCGCGTGGGGGGGGGGGGGGGGGGGAGAGAGAGAGAGAGAGAGAGAGAGAGAGAGAGAGAGAGAGAGAGAGAGGAGAGTGTTGGTGGCAACACAAAGATAGGGACATGTGTGTGTGTGTGTGTGTGTTCCTTTGTTGTGGTAGTGAAGAGTATGCGGGCTATTGCAGCTGGCAGAGGCGAAGGCAGGCTATAGAGATGGGCTTCCTTTTTGCTGTTGGAAAATACACAAAAAATTAAAGGCACTTCCAGTTTTTAATTTTTGTAAAGAAAAACTTTGATTGGTTGAATATGATAGTGGGCACTCATGAAATGAAGAGCGTGTAAAAGCAATGATGAAAAAGATTTTGGGTGCCTCTGAAAGTGTGAAATGTTGAAGTTCTAACTAAGCTTTTACTTGATCCCTAGTAGAGAGAGTTCACATAAAAATAAATAAATGGTTTATTCTCTTTGAAGAAACTCTCATATTTGTGTTATGAGTGGATGCAATACATTTGGTTGATGTGATTTGCTCTCTCTCTCTCTCTCTCTCTCTCTCTCTCTCCATCCAATCATCAATGTTGCACGATTCCAAGTTAATATTGAAAAGAAAGTTTTGGGTACACTGTACTTGCCACCATGCTCAATGTTTGTTTCAAGAGACATTAAAGTATAGGACACATATACAGAGAGGCACATCATTGGAGGTTAGGCCCAAGTTCCAACAATCCCGATTGGGATCACTTTCTCAATGCAAAGGTGCCTTCTAAGATCTTTGTAAAGAGTTCTCCTTCAAAAGAGTACTAGTATGTGACCCGCGCGTTGCTGCGGCTACATGTGCTTCAGTTGAAGTAACCATTGTTCTCCTTCCCTTCATAGGGAGGGCAAATGTGGACAAATGCCTATGATTCTCATGTGAGCTTTTATAGCTCTTTAATACACTTGTGCATCAACCACCACTATAACTACTTTCTAGATGACAATGTATGACAACACACAAGGTCTAAGTGCCCTCCACATTCACATCAACCAAGCACAAATCTATCTTTTGGATCAACACTATGTCTACCGTTTTGAGTGTAAGATTGAACAACTAATAAAGTGTAGTTACTCTCCACATTCTTGTGGATTGACCAAGGACAAATCTCCTTCTAGTTGGTCATGCCAAGCTCCAACATACTCCTCCTAATCATGGCAAGTTTGTCCCTCCCCCTCTACCCCACCTTCTCTCTATCCGTGTGTGTGTGTGTGTTGAGTTCAAGAATTATCAGGTCAATTTGAGGTCTCTTAGGAATGAATTAAGTAATGGGCTCCTTTCGCATGAAGTCTTGTCTTAACATCCTATATTTCTCTCTAGGGAGGCAGCAAATTTGCAATTAGGCTAGAGACGCCCCCTTCACATAATTGATATGGGACCTTGGTGAGTGGTAGTGGCCCTTTAAATAGACTAATAAAGAGCTGGTATCCTTCTTTCGATATAGTGTTTGCATTGGACGACGAATTCTTTAGATGCATTAGCATCCCCTCTCACCATCCTTACCAATCAAGGCATTGGTCATGATAGCAACTCTCCCATGCTTCTCTCGTGCAGTGTTGGTGTTGCATTTGGGGCATCACAGTCAACTAAGTCATCAACTGCTATTTGTTGGCACTTAGGATGCATGTACCATCCATGACCCAACATGCCAATATTACACCACATAGTAGTAGAAGAAACTTTGCCATTGGTATGCACAATTGATTTGGTGAGTAGTGTGTCGTTTGCTTCTCAAAGGAAGTATTCATGATGGGTGTGTGACCTGGGGGTGATTGCAAAGCTATAGCAACTTTGTCTTTATAAATTTCAAAATTTACAGGTTGAATTTCACTCAATCTAGCGAGCATGGATTCAGCTTGTCAGTGGCCACCCTTATATCCATAGTCTTTGAGCATGTTCCATGTTGTACTCAGTCCCATAAGTCATTCTGACCTTTAAGGATGATCTCTCTCTCTCTCTCTCTCTCTCTCTCTCTCTCTCTCTCTCTCTCTCTCTCTCGTTAACCTTTGAGGTCACTGTGTCCCCCTCTCTTGTATAAGCATGTGAGCACGCAAGCCCTTGAATTCAAGAATCAACGTTCATCGGCTAATATTTTTAGGTATGTTGTGATCTTCTTCTTCTCCTCTCTCTCTCTCTCTCTCTCTCTTCTAACTTGCTATGCAACATGACGACTTGTTGCTAACAATGTTTAAATTGGATAAGGTTTGCCTAAACTTAATAGCTAAGAGTTGAGATTAGTCGATCTCAAGATTAATGGGTCTCAACCCATGTCAGTAGGAAGAAAAATGTCTCTCTCTCTCTCTCTCTCTCTCTCTCTCTCTCTCTCTCTCTCTCTCTCTCTCTTTGTGTGTGTCTAGTTTGTACTATTAAAATGAAGCATGTGAGAGGCGAAGAGCCTGGTCGTGTGTACGAGCGATCCTACTTTCTGCTCGATCACGAGCCGGCTCTTTTCTCTCTATCTATCTAATTGTGGTGGTTAAGAGACTTGAAACGGGCATAGCCTTTCACATCGTTGACTTTTGAGTCCCTCTCGGTTAGCAAGAACCTGCTCAAGATCTGTCTCATCACTTCATCATATCAAGCATTTATCTTCGAAAAGCCACTAATTTTCTTGACTTGCAAACAAAGCTGGGAGGCTATTTAGCCATTCCAAAGTGACCAAGCTCTAAATGTAAGCAAAATGACACGGAGACAGTCCTACAATGGAGGCACGTGCATGGAGGCAGCCCTACAAAAAGAGACCGGAGTCATCATTTCTAGGGGGAGGCCACATTAGGTATGTAACACCAAGGAGGATCCAAATGAGCCACTATAACAAAAAAACATGTTATCAACGCAGATATCGACGCGGCTCGTCGCTATACGTGTCACTATCCACGTCGCTGTGAAACTAGTCGCTATAAGCGACGCAGATAGCGACACGCATAACGACGACCATAGCAGAAAAAGTTTTTCTTGGGCAGAGGGCAGGTAGCCTGGCCTGTGCCCAGTTAAAAGATGGACACATCCATAGCCAGACTTCCTGCCCTCTGCCCAAGAAAGCGAGCAGCACCAAAATATCAACCATGCTCCCGTGCACAGAAATTTCGGCAGAGTTCCCTTTGTTTTAACATAAAATTTTCAAAAAAAACCATATCATGTATACGCCTCCTACATGCTATCCATGTAGGATCTCACATAAGATTTAAGGCCAATGAAAGACAACCGTACCAACTGAAAAGCATAGCCATAACTTATAAGCATAACCATAACGAACCATAACCATAACTTAAAACCATAACCGGCTATAACCACTTTGATCAAAACCATAATGCAAATAACCATAACCATAAACAAAATTAACAATAACCATAAGCATAACCAGAAAGAGGAACAATAACTATCTATACAATGACAATGACAATAATCATAACCATAAGGGAAACAATAAATGTCTGAACACTAACTGTTTGTACAAAAAAGAGACACAGAAGCGTGTCTGTATCTCACAAAGCATATAGATGAAATCTGGTCCACTAATGACTAGGCGTCGCAACCTGCACATAGGACAACTCACAAAATTAGTATTGATATTACTTCACATATACTGACTTAATTAAATCAACTCACATATATTAACGTCTCACCTTAAGCGATCAGCGAAACTGTAAGGCCTCCCAGTCTACAGGCTCTCCTGAAGCTTCAAGATCATTCAGTACTTCATAGATACCTCTGCGATATCCATCTGACTCTTTCTCGCATGATGGAGCTCGATGCATCGCAAGATTCTGCGTTTATACAAAAATCAAAGTAATAAGAATACATGATTCATCGCGTTTTAAAAAACGCCATAGTTAAGATTGGATTAGAAACTCACAAACTCATAACGAAAGGTGTCGAAGACTCCGCTACCAAGATGAGATGTCCCCCTAGTCATTTGTCGTACCTGCGTGACCTCACGCTGCTGTCTGAACCGCGTGGCCACTGTCCGCTCATCCTCCCTGATCTGCAGCCACGTCTCGTGTGGGATGCCCGAAGGCTTCGACGAGCCGATCCTGAAAGCCTTCCGAGTTGCATCTCGTCGATGTTTGATGGTGTCCAGTGCAACACCCTTGATCCACCGCGCCGAAACAACGAAAGAACCCGGAGCAATCTGGTACTCTCTCAGGATGGTTTCCACTATGTAAGTGACTACTTACCTTTCACTTTTACATTTCAAACCAAATGTTCTTTGAAACGAAGAAGAGAGTGACACATGGATGCCCTCTCTTTCCTTGAAAATTTTAAGCTCAATTATATATAGTATAGATATAGATATTCCCAAGAAAATGAGTAAGCTATTAAGTCACATCTTTAGTTAACAAGTAAAAGATTATGATTTTGCAAACCTAAGACAAACGTGTTGCATTCTACTATGGACTATGGTACCATCTATCTTGCCAAAAAAAAAGTGAAATCTTACAAGTTTATCTTGCAAAAGAAAAGTGGAATCTTACAAGTTTTAGAGAGAGAGGCACACACATACCTTATGTAATTCCCCCTAGAAAGGGAGGATGGGGTCAAGGCTTGCCCAGAACATTCTTTCTAACCAAATAAAAATTTTACACCGTGAAAACTTGCAGGCTAAAATTTGAAGCATTCGCTAGTATTTACACAAACTCTAGGAAATTTACCGGTTTTATTCAAGTCGGCTCCAAATCTAGGCAGTATTTGCCAATTTTAGGTGGTAAAAATACACTAAACCTCGTTTTTTTGCAAGGAATTGATGGGGTTTGTCTAGCTTTTCCAATGAGACAAAAAGAATTAAAATTAATCTAATGTTCTACGCATAGGGAAAGGGGGGGCACAAGGACTCTCATAGGTGTTGTCCAGGCTTGGGGGCTTCTCACTAGATTTGACATCATTGCATTGGTCACACTCTTTGCCTCAATCTCTCCTCATGAGCCCTTCAACCTTAGCCAACATGAAGTTTGTATTTGCCACCAAAAGTTGTCTTGGTACCAAATACATTCTCTCGTATCGTGCGTTGTTTCAACAGCTTGGACGGGGAGAAGATAATTTGGCCAGCCAGCAAGATGAGGGATTAGAGGTGCAAGTAGCAAGTTCTCTCGCCAACTCTTTGGATAGGAAAGGTGAGATGGTGGGCACCCTTGAGATGGAATTGTCTTGAGTTATATGTGCCCTTGCGCATGGGCTATGTGCCCTTGCGCATGGGCTGTGGCAAAGTTGATTGTCGATGAGCTCATTGCCATGGCCATGATGAGTACCTGGCTAGAGGAGAGAGAAGCTGTGAAATCTCTCTCTCTCTCTCTCTCTCTCTCTCTCTCTCTCCACCATAGGGCCACACAATCCCTAGACTCTCATACCATATAAAAGCCACTACATTTCAAAATGCAATGGGGTCATCAACCAGAATGAGATAGATAGAAAAAGAGAGAAGTACAAAGAAAGAGAGAGAAAGAGTTGAAAATGAACAAGTGTAAGAGGTTGTAAAGTTTTTTTTTGTGCTCATGATTCCTGTATGCTCCTTGGATTGATGTAGATATGCTTAACACCATGAGTGCATGATCTATCCACATTTATTGCCAAGTTCAGCTTTTTCTATTCAACTCTAAATTTTTGGCACATATGAGAGGATTCACTCTAGAATATATACGCAAATCTAGAGAGGTAATGAGAAATAAGAAGCAAACTTTGAAAAGTTGCAAACTTTGAAATTTTTTTGCAAGGTTCTCTCACGAGGTCAAATAAAAACCACACTAGATTTGTGTGTAGGGTGTGAGTAGTTTTTTGCAAGGCATACTTGCATGAGACTAACGTGATTTTTCGAGATTTCTTTAGCTTTTCGATCCCTCGCCCCTCTCTTTCTCTCTCTCTCTCTCACTCTCTCTCTCTCTCTCTTTTTCTTTCTTAAAAACCACTCCCAACCCCAAAACAACCTTTAACATCATAGGAACAATCCCAAGCTATCTCAAATATCTTTCCAAAAGATAAAGTGTATGCTAATTGGGGTAGCTTTGACGATAGGGGCCATCCCTCCACTAAGGTCAAATCACCTCCAAAGCCTCTAGCTATTTCTCTAGAGGGGAAATCTATGAGTACGACTCGATCTCTAAAACATTGAAAATATCTATCAAGCACCCAAACCTACTTACTGTCCGTAATGGAAACGGAGGCCGAAATGAGCCCAAATCAAAATTCTGAGCAGACCGAGCTCTTCGAGCTCTCCCAAAATATTTGTCGACCTGCGAACGCTTGCCAAAGCTCACTGAAATCGGAGAAAGTGAGCAGGCGTGTGCTGGAGCAGCTGGCGACTAAGCCCGGGAGGACGTGACCTGCTCTGATACCAATTGTTGGAATTAGGGTTGCAGAGAAACACACACAGCTTGGAGAAGACGAAGGAAGCTCAAGGCACACAATAGAGAGTATGTTACTTAGTGTGCAATGGAAAGATAGATAGCCCTAGAGTGATGGGCGTATATACAATGCACGGGGGAAAAAACCTCCTAAAGAGGGAAAAAATGCCCCGGCGGTCCTAGTGTGTTCACACACATCACTACCACATGTATATGGTAACAATTGATTTGGTGTATGTGAAGACAAATGATCAAGTTGCGGATATATTCACAAAAGCTCTTGGAAAGGATAAGTTTTGCTACTTTCGTGAAGCATTGGGAATCCATCATATGCAAGCTCACTCTGAGCTTGAGGGGGAGTGTTAAAGAATATGTCCATTGTGCTATGGGCGGCCGGACACTGACTATACTATGTTGTAAATATACTTTGGATAATAGTTAAAAGTGAAGAAGAAGAGAAGAGCAGCACGTTGAATGGCTGTTGTTGCAAGGTAACAATTGTGTGTGTGTGTGTGTGTGTCTCAATGTGTGTTGGTGTGTGTGCGTAGTCTTCTTTTCTACCTTCTCCATCACCTGCGCACTCTACACTATTGCCATGGAGAAGATAACCATTCTGCAAGGTGAATGCTTTCTCTTTCTTCCCCAAAGCAAGGGATGACATTATGTCTCTAAAGTCAAGGTCAGTAGCATACTCATCTATCATAGAAGATAGATCCTTGTGAGTTGCTATAGACACCGCATTAATTGGTGGTCGTCGTGAAAGTGCATTGGCCACTTGATTGTTCTTACTAGCAATGTGAGCAATATGGAAATTAAATTATGAAAGAAAATTTGCCCACCTCATTTGTTTGTTGGAAAGCTTGGTTTGCGTCATGAAGTACTTGAGACTTTGGTGGTCTGTTTGTAGAATAAATTGAGTCCCCAATAAGTAGTGCTTCCATGTGTCTAGGGCATGTAGAATAGCTAAAAGCTCTTTCTCATAAATGCCCAAGAATTGTTCATCCATATTGAGCCTTCTACTGTCATATGCTATGGCATTCCCTTCTTGAAGCAAGATTGCTCCAAGGAAATAACCACAAGATCACATTGGACCTCAAATGGATTTGAGAGATCCGGAAGCATGAGGACTGGTTGGGAGGTAAGCTTCTCTTTGAAATTTGCAAACGCATCTTGCTCCTTAGTAGTCCATAAACACTTAATCTTCTTCTTTGTTAAGTCATACAATGGTCCTGCTATTTGAATTTTTTTTTCTATGAAGCGTCTATAGTATGCACACATGCCAATAAAGCTTCTTAGCTCATGTAGATTCCTTGGATTAGGCCATGCTTTTATTACCTCTAACTTTGATGGATTCATACGGATACCATCTTGAGAGATCTAAGTATTGAATCTCTTGAAGAAAAATTCGCTTTTCTTTTGGTTGAGAAAAAGATTATTCTCTCTCAATGCTTGAAAAATCACTTGGAGATTATGCTTATATTCCTCCAAGGACTTGGAGTAGATGATGATATCAGTTAAGCCAAAAGGCATGACTAGATATTCATAAAGGCCAACGTTGTACAAAGTACGGTCTTTAGAATATCTTCATCCACTATCCTTATTTGATGATAACCACTTTTAAGGTCAATCCTACTAAAGTAGGTAGAGCCTTGTAGCTTATCAAACAAATCTTCTACCCGAGGCATGGGAAATTTGTTTTTGATAGTGATATGGTTTAGTGCTCGATAGTCCATACACATACGGTATGTACCATCTTTCTTTTGCACCAAAAGGATTGGAGAACAAAAGGGAGAGGAGCTAGGCCTCACCATCCCTTTGTCCACCAATTCTTGTACTTGCCTCATTGTCTCCTCTTGTTGAGCCTGAGAAACTCGATAGGGAGGCTTGTTAGGCGGTGAGCTTTCTGGTAGGAGCTCAATTCGATGGTCATCATCCCCTTGTTTTGGAGGTAAGTCCATAGGAATATCATCAATGAACACATCTTGGAATCCTTTCAAAGAATTTACACAAGTCTAACTCTTCTTGATTCCTACCATTTACATTTGAGGAAACATTATGATCTTTTAGGGACTCTTTGACAAAAATCATGTATGCAAAAATTGAGCTCTTCATTGATTTATCAAAAGGAGGTGAATTTACAAGTGGTATAGTACGACCAAACTCACTAGCATCTATATACATGTTCTTTCCCCTATAGATGAAGTAGATTCTCCTTTTAGGGAACTTCATGTTGACAGCCATGCGGTTGAACCATGGTGCCCCTAGGATAGCATCCTCATGTTGAAGAGCAGAGATGAAAAATTCTTCTTTGTTGACATAGCTTTGGACATGGAGCCTCAACCTCCCAATCTTGAAGGGAGTAACGGAGGCTCGTTGTCCCTTGAAACCAGTGTCGGCCGTTACAGCGTCTCCCATCTCAAAAGCTTAAATGCCCAACTTGGTGGCCAACTCCGTTGATATGAAGTTGTAAGTGGAGCCAGGGTCAAACAAGATGAAGGAATCATGCTCTCTTAACTTTCCCCAAGCATAGGAGAGAGGTGCACCTTTGCAATGAGCATCCTCTTTTGGAGCTTCGATGGTGGAATCCCTAGGAGTCTCATTGCGAGCATTTTTCTTGGGGCAAGAACGATAGCCATGTCCTTGCTCCCCACACTTAAAACACTTATGGTCCTTGCAAAAAGCTTCAAGCTCTTCGAGAGAGAGTTTGTTTTTACCGTTGTAAACTCCCTTTTCCTTGGACCAATTGTTGTTGTTGTTGTTGTTGGAATTGCCTTGAGAAGAATTTTGGGCTTTATCTTTGGGAAGGCAGTAGCCTTAGATGTAAGTCCCAAAACTTGTCTACGTATTTGTGGATAGACTCATGAAAGAGAAGCTTCAAATTGCGCCATTCAGTAAGCACTTTGTCCTTTGCATCACTTGCAAGGAATTGCTTCACAATGGAAAATCATAGAGTTTTCCATGTCTTTGGGGCTTCGCCATTTCCACAAAGGCTAGCCCACCATTGACAAGCCAATTTTTGGAAGTCTATAGCTACATGGCATAGCTTGGAGGATTTAGTGAAGCCCTCGTCTCCAAAGGCCGCATCAAATTGCTGGATGAAGGCCGATACTTTTTCAGTGGCACCAAAGGTGCCCATCATAGGTGAGAAAAGAGATACTCTTTCCTCCCTCTTTGAACTTCTTGAGCTTCTGTGAACTTTGCCATGCAGGGTATGATTTGCGATGTCCACCCCTCTTGTATTCTCTAGGAGAATAGCCATAGATTTTGTCAAAAGAGCAGGAGGGTGAAGAAGAAGGAGAAGAGGGTGACCTCTTTCTTGCCCTTTTCTTCCTTTGTTTACTCTCTTCCCTTTTGGAGTGATGAGGGGAAGGACTGTGTGGTGATCTTTCCTCTTCAGAGGAGTTGGCGACCATTTAGACTGCCGTCTTCGTGGAGCCACATCTTCAGAAGTACTTAAAGTTTCATTAATTTCTTGCTCTTTGGATTCCTCCTCTCGTATGGGAGAAAGTCTTCTTTTGGGGGTCTCTTCAAGAGGCCTCCTAATCTCTCTCTCCTCTTGGAGAGGAAGGGAAATCCCATAAG
This sequence comes from Adiantum capillus-veneris, assembly GCF_014529385.1. NCBI lineage: Eukaryota > Viridiplantae > Streptophyta > Polypodiopsida > Polypodiales > Pteridaceae > Adiantum > Adiantum capillus-veneris. The sequence continues at coordinate 144,583,029 of NC_140944.1, forward strand.
CGCAAAGTTGTTGAGTAACTTTGGCTTGCAAAGCAGGGCTGCCCATAGCTTGTTGCAACCTAGTAACAAGATAATCGACAAACATGGGGGCATCATCACTAGCACCTTCATGTGTGAAATCAAAGTTATCAATGTTCATTCTACTCTCTTGGTTATTGTCAGCCATATTAACAGAATTTGTGTACTTACTTAGTGTATGCTTTGGCAATTCAAAACCTTAGTTGCTACTCCTCTTAGCCTTTAAAAATTGGCACTTAAGTATCTACATCCACGGATCAAGTGGTAATTATAAGAGTAGTGGAGTGCGTCTAATATTTCAAAATTGCCCAAGGCTATATCCTTTCGGACTTCTTATGGCTTAGTAATGGTAAAGTCATAGGCAAGTCTAAAAAGACCCCATTATTAAGTCCAAAGCTTCCCAAGTGTGCACCACATCCCACATAGAGTGGGCTCAACAAAACCGATAATAGATCTCAATCCCACTTACCCTAACATAATTAACAAAATCAACTATTTATAGGCTACTTAAGGACCTTTCTTTTTAAGCAAGAAAAGAGGAACCAAATGCTTTGAGACCAACGTAATGGAAATAACCTATTAACTTTGAGAGTAGCGGAAATTAGAGAAAGTACTTTAGTGAGATTACTTTGTGAGCATAGAAGGTGAACTTAATTGATGGTAGCAACATAAACATAGCATTTAGTTAACTTGGCATGAACAATACTTTTTCAAAAGAGAGAATTTAGAGAACATGACAACAATTGAGGACCGGATTTATGTTGAGCCGGGTCCCCCCTCCAATAGGCATTTGTATTATAGTTTCTCCCATCAAGAGAGACTTGGTACAATACAATTTTTGTGCTCCTTATGATCTAGGTGATACCATTAGGAAGGGAATGGGATCTAAGGGGGCCTCTTTATTTGCCATGGGACTAAAAAGGAGATTATGGAAGGGGCAAATGGGTGGATGCCATGTGGATGAAATGGTGGGTACGGCAGGTCCTAAAATTAAGTGGTCAAACTTGTGATCTTTTACAAAATACAAAGAGAAAATCTCTTATAATTTCAAAAAAATGAACTTATCTCTAAATAGTTGAGTAAAAACCAATACTTTCTCTCTCTAGTGGCTGTCAGTTTCTTCCCCCCTCTCTCCTAAAAAGGGGTCCCTCCAAAAACGTGTTGATCATTCCCTCCCTCTCTCTCTACTGTACCATCTCTCACTTCTCTTCACTTCACTTTCAGTTTTTCCTCCCAAAAGCTCTACGGCAGAAGTTTGAACCTTCTTTCCCTCCTCAAGCTTACTGCATTCTCCTCAAGCTGGAGTTCTCCATTTCTCCATGAGCCTCACTAAACACTCTACCTAAAGCTAAAGATCTGCTGCATATTCTTCTGCTACATCATCCCTCTTTCTTTCCTCAACAGGTTTCCTGCTCCTTCTCCATTGTGCTCTCTAGAGAGGATCTACTTTCCTCTCAAGCTTTGCAACATTATCTTTCCAATTAAGCCAACAAGCAGGTGGAGCAGTATAGCAGTAAGTGGCATCCTTAGTATGATGTACCATCAAGAATCTTACTCTATACAACTAAGAACATGGATGTGAAATCTCTAATCATAAGTGTTTGTCTACAGGTTGTGCCACTATTCTCCATGGCATCATCGGGTATTCGACGACCTAGGAGTGTCATTGACTCCATTTCATGCAGCAATGTACAAGACGACAGTGGATGTTGGGTGACAATGGTGTTCAAACGATTGATGTGGGTGACAATGCAGCCCAGCTCAAGAGGTGCACACAAGGTCTCAAGGAGACACATGGCTTCTCGAGCACACCATTGGAAGGGAAGGATCATGGAGTTCAATCAAACCCATGACGGTGTCAGGAGTTTTTTTGAGCAAGGGATTGCGCATATGTACATATACATGCATGGTGCATCAACTAAAGAATTGCCCATTTTTCAGAGCCAGGTGGTTACGTGGGGCCCACATGTGTACAGGTAGGACAAGGTGTACATATTGCATCGATTTTCACTATTATCAGTACTAGTGTGTTTTTCCTACAATAAGGAGGAGTTGGTAGCGCATAAAACTTCTCGAGGAAGCTATCCGTGGGCCGACGACATGAGGTAAGCAGGTGCGTCAGATGGCATCGAGTGGCGTCAGGAGGCCGAACGGGGTCAATATTTGCACGTGGAAGAATACAGACACAAAGTGGTGTTTTCTTGTGAGAGTTATGCAGAAAGATCATCATTAGGACCACTTTTTGGGGCCACTTCACGTTGTGGCGGGATGCATTATTGGAAAAATTTGAGTGCCAGGTGTGCGCATGGATGCAGCAGGGTGACAACTATGCATTGCGAGGTCAGTTTTTGGCTTGTTCGGGGTCCGTTTGAGGTCATCTAAAAGGCCAAGGGTGCCCAACTAATAAAGCTAAGTGTGGGAACTGAAAAAACTGAGAGAAGACCAGAAAAAACGTGGAGAAGAGAGGAGGAACAGCCGCAGGTGTGTTTTTTGCTCATTTTGGAGCCTATTTTGGCCGTAAACTGCTCATCTGAGGTTGGATTTGAGCACTTTGACATTGTAGACTAGAGTTTTGGGCCGTTCCGGACGCGATGGCGCTGTCCATTTTGCCAAATTCCTCACTCTTTTCCTGCTGTTTTTCTGTGTAAGTTTCTCCTATGAGCGAAGTTTCTGCTCTAGTTTGTGATTGTATCTGGCTTATTTTACCCATATTGTGTGAGCTATTTGCCCCATTGGTGTTGGCCCAAGCTCAATTGTATCTAAACATCAGAAATTCTCCTCTTTTGAGCTGAGTTTTTTGGGTGGGTGTGTGTGTGTGTGTGTGTGTGTGTGTGTGTGTGGAGTGGGCAAGTGGATAGTCTCTCTCCTCTCACTCCAGAGGTGTGTTCCCTGTCTCGGCCAGGTGTGTTGTGTAAGCCGAGTGGTGCCCCATAGTGTGTGTGTGTGTATCTTCCCAAGAGTGTGTGCCGGGTCGTTATAGAGGCGCTGTGTGTGTTTTCATCCCGCTCACATTCTTTTGGTGCCCCCACGGAGGATCTTCTTCGAGTACCTTCTGCTTCGAGCTTCGAGCTTCAAGCTTTGAGATTCGGAATTACAGGTTGCAAGCTGCAGACTACATGTTACAGGTTACAGGGACAGGTACAGGTACAAGGACAGGTATAAGTGATCCACAAAGGTACAGGTAGTTGGAGTACAGTGATATACTAGCAGTGGAGTCACTTGCAGTTGTTGTGGGTATGCATCATTTGGCGCCTGTTTGAGCGTATTTTCTGTTGAATTGTACGTTACTTGTGGAAACTACCATTGTACACATTTGTGGAGCCATACTTGGTTGTATTTGGCAGTCCCAGCCATTTCTGAGACTTGGTCTGGAAGATAGTCATTTCTGAGACTTGACTATACGCGATTTGCATTAGCCTTCGTGTGAGGGTCGATAGCGTGAGGTTTTTATTGAGCTGGGGGACTCTCAAATGTAGAGATCCTTTCGGTGATACAGGTATCTGGAGCACGCTTTTCGTGACCTCGCCATAGGCTATGTATTAGTGATTCCTACTTGATGCTCGAGTTCTATTGTTGGCAGTTTATGCATACATATACAGTCTATATTTTGGGTTCACAGTGCTCTACTTCTGGGGAAGCTCTGTCAAAATTTTTCCAAGTTATGATGGCTGGTCTTTTGGTCTTTTAAGCCATTTATGCTGTTATGCTGCTGAAATTTTGGCAAAATCAGAGGTTAAGTCAGGTGTGCCTTCTTGGGAGCTTCATGGTTGGCTTTAATGGATGATCAAAATGGCCCTCAGTTCACTCCTTTTCATTTAACTCAAAGAATTCAGATTAATGTTCATGTGTCCAGGAAGATCTTTTTCCAGCAGCGCATAGTCTTTATGTTTGGGCCAAGAAGATTGAGAGAGATCCTGGAATGTCCTTTGCCTGTTGTCATTCCGATGATTAACTATGAAAACTCATTTGATGTGCATGTGTTTGTCCTTATCTAAAGCTGAGCTCCATTGAAGTTTCTGGGGATTGGGTAGTGAAAAGTTTTGGGTTCTTGCACGTGTGTTCGAAGGGGTTCTCAAAGCATCATAATTTGGGTAGCCATGGCTTTCTCTTATCCGGAGTTTCATGGAAGAAGTGATGAAGATGTGGAAGAATTTTTGGAAAAGATGGAGGTTGTCTGCATTAGCAACCAGATTCATGACCCTGCGCAGATGTTACGCCTTCTCCAAATTTGTTTGAAGAGTGATGCACGAGTTTGGTCTAAAGCATTTGAAGAGGAGTTGCGTGTGGCTGATCCACCTGTAAGGTTGAGTTGGGACAATCTACGACATGGGTTGGAAGTGGAGTTTGTGAAGATAGAAGATCCTGACAAAGTGTGGCAAGAAGTACAGGCTTTGGTGCAAAAGGAAGGTGAGCCGGTAGATGCATACATACGTAAGTTTTCATTGGCATGGGAGCGAATGTGCAAGGCCTTAGCACCACAGGTACCCCCGCCTGACATGATGAAGAAGGACAGGTTCTTGGCTGGTCTTTGGGAGAATATACGTTGGAGAGTGGAGCTAAAGAAGCCTAGGACATATGAGGATGCACTAGAGGTAGCAAGGAACAAAGAGTGGAAGCTGAGGAAAATGAGCCAGTTAGGGGTGGAGTCTTTGCCAATGAGGTCTGAATTTCAGCCTATAGAGTCTTTACAAGGGTGCATGTCAGGGGTTCATCATGAACCAGTAGTTCCTGTTACTACTCAGGTTATGCCAACAGTGGTCACTCCAGCAGTGCAACATGATGGGCTAAGGCAAGACATGAGGCAAATGGTAGATTTGATGAAGAATCTCAGCCTAAACATGCTAGGTCAAGTGGGAAATAATCGAGGTCGAGGGAGGTTTGCAAACAGCAAGGAGGTGAAGAAAGGCCTAGGAATGGTGTTGGACAAAGCAATGGTAGGTTTTGGAGGCAGACGCCCACATGTTATAATTGTGGAGAGTTGGGTCACATCAGCCCGCAATGTGATAAGCCACCAAGGATGGGGGGAGACATGTATCCATTGCCAAGACAGGTGCTAACTAAGTCAAATGATTATGGCATCAAAATTAAGGGAGACAAAGGAACCAGTGGACTGACCCAGGAGGAAAAGGGAAAGACAAAAGTGCTAAGTGTAGTCACCTTGGAGAAGGCATCAAAGCTAGAGGATACATTAGTGATGCCTATTGGGAAGAGGACCACAGAGGATAAGGAAGGAAAAAGTGCCCCAGGTTAGTTGGAAAACATTGGTAGCGCGTAAAACTTCTCGAGGAAGCTATCCACGGGCCGACGACATGAGGTAAGCGGGTGCGTCAGATGGCATCGAGTGGCGTCAGGAGGCCGAACGGGGTCAATATTTGCACGTGGAAGAATACGGACACAAAGTGGTGTTTTCTTGTGAGAGTTATGCAGAAAGGTCATCATTAGGACCACTTTTTGGGGCCACTTCACGTTGTGGCGGGATGCATTATTGGAAAAATTTGAGTGCCAGGTGTGCGCATGGATGCAGCAGGGTGACAACTATGCACTACGAGGTCAGCTTTTGGCCTGTTCGGGGTCCGTTTGAGGTCATCTAAAAGGCCAAGGGTACCCAACTAATAAAGCTAAGTGTGGGAACTGAAAAAAATGAGAGAAGACCAGAAAAAACGTGGAGAAGAGAGGAGGAACAGCCGCAGGTGTGTTTTTTGCTCATTTTGGAGCCTATTTTGGCCGTAAACTGCTCATCCGAGGTCGGATTTGAGCACTTTGACATTGTAGACTGGGGTTTTGGGCCGTTCCGGACGCGATGGCGCTGTCCATTTTTCCAAATTCCTCACTCTTTTCCTGCTGTTTTTCTGTGTAAGTTTCTCCTATGAGCGAAGTTTCTGCTCTAGTTTGTGATTGTATCTGGCTTATTTTACCCATATTGTGTGAGCTATTTGCCCCATTGGTGTTGGCCCAAGCTCAATTGTATCTAAACATCAGAAATTCTCCTCTTTTGAGCTGAGTTTTTTGGGTGTGTGTGTGTGTGTGTGTGTGTGTCTGTGTGGAGTGGGCAAGTGGATAGTCTCTCTCCTCTCACTCCAGAGGTGTGTTCCCTGTCTCGGCCAGGTGTGTTGTGTAAGCCGAGTGGTGCCCCATAGTGTGTGTGTGTATCTTCCCAAGAGTGTGTGTCGGGTTGTTATAGAGGCGCTGTGTGTGTTTTCATCCCGCTCACAACGGCAAGCGTCTTGCAAATGTGCAACATGTGTATGTTTCTTCACAATTGAAGCTAGAGACAACAATGGCTCCATCGAGGTTTCCTGCAAACTGTAATTTCACTCCTCTGTCAATTTTTTTAATTGCATATTTTGTATTTCTGTTGTATATATTGCTTTGATGTCTATAAGGCTTTCATTGCTTGTTCATGTTTGCAGATGTATTTCCATCTGAGTTTGTAGAGTGGGAGCCAATAGAGTCCTTCACAAGAACTTTTGAGGCCATCCACGTTGACCTTGGCAAGCTACTCTATGCTGGTTGTCCATCCGTGGAGCTTGTCTCACGGGACTTTTTTTTTATAACCATACTTATGTAATGCATAGGCAAACTGGGTATGGTAATCTTTCTCCAATTCATCCACCAACCTTGCAGAGTATGGAATGGCCTAAGCCTGATAGTGCCTTGATCACAACCAAAAGGAGAATCAACGCGGATGTGTATTCAGCAATGAAGTGCACCTATGGTTCCCATAAAGCTTCCCTAACTTGGTTTATGTCCCTTCATGTGTTTGTGTTTATGTTTCAACTGCAGAGTGTTCACAGGACACCAACAATGTGGACTTGCAAAGGGGAAAGTGTGATTGATAGTTTCCTTGCAGTTGGATGGAAGACTAAGGTGGTCAACCACCAGGGAGATACAATCAAGTGCTCTGTAGTTGTTGAGAATGTGGTGTGCAGATACCATATTTCGAAGCAGAGCTTGTCAATTGCCTTTCCCTACAGAAGATGGAAGTTGACGAAGGGAGAATGGGAGGCACTAGACTCTGATGTTGCTCTTAGAGAATCAATTGACCTGCAAATATGCCTCCACAATAATGAAGTGCATGACATCTTAGTGAATAACGACTGAAATCTCAGTCACCTTCGCGAGTATCTTAATCTTAGATATACCTTGCCCAATCAATATTTTTTTGTAATCAATGAAAAGGTTGTTCGTTCCAGAAAAGAGAAGAGCTTTTTGTGTGAAAACATTGGTTTTTCGCGATATATTAATGTAAAAGCTTGTAACTAAAACAATTTTGCTCCCATTAATACATATGGCATGTTCAATCTCTATCTCATTTTTTAATTTGTTCAAGATTAAGTTTGAAATATGCAAGTTTTTTAGTTTCGAGCGTGAAGACTTTTAATGTTGGTGTCTTTCAATGCTTGTCGCGTGATTTTGTTTATAATTATAGTTTTAAGTTAATTTGATATTAATTTTAAGTGCTTAAAAAAAGTGACATTGAGTATAAAAGTCAATTTGTAGGTTTTAAACTTCATTTCTCACATTCACAAAACACAAGCTTTTAGCTCTATTCCCATCTTCTTCGCGAACAGACCCATGGCAACATCTTCTGATGCACTTCTCACACAATTACAGAAGATAGGACTTGCAGATCGCGCACATGAACTAGTCGGTGTGTTTGAGGGGACAATCGACATGCATACCAATGCTAACCTTCATGTAGAAGGATTCCAAAGCTTTCTTGACTACATGATGGAGCACATGGAAGAATTTGCAATAGTCTTCGAGCGATCCAACATGGCGTGGTTGCCAGTGGATTTTCTCAAACACCTCTATGCAACTAACAAAAACTTTCTCTATCGCTTGTTGAGGTTTATCAAAGGGCTTACTGAGCGGGACTACAGGACAAAGGATGAGCATGACCTCATAGACTTGGGCATGGGGTGCATAGGCACCCAATTCATCTCTTGGGACATGGTTCTGGAATTGCTTGTGCTTGAGGCCATGGAGAAGGGAAAATCAAAGGAAAAGGCCGACCAAAAACCTCCTGTAACCATTGTGGAGGAATCAAATGAATTTGTTGAAGAGGTTGATGAGCAGGCTGAAGCATCTATGGCACTTGTCCTCTTGAAAGATTCCAGCTCCACTAAGGAGGAAGATGGGATGATAGAGGGAGACAAGGTGCTGGAAGAAGCTCCTGACCTCCAAATTCTCACTTTGCATGTAGTGGTGGTGGATGGTCGTCACTTCTTGTTCCTTGATGAAATTGCAAAGACACTAGGACTCAGAGAAGATGAGTCACTCAGTGCTTGCTATCTATGCGGCCATGAAAGATCCCAATGGAAGGCAAGAGAAGGTCAACTTTCAAATTGACTTTGAAGACCAAGGTCTCCCACCAAGCCTCTCATTCCTCCCTAGTGAAAACGAACCGAATTTGGTACAAACTGTGGCAAATACACTTATGGAAATCAAATCATGTGTCTCATTTTATGAAACCATCCCAGAAAGCGCTTTTCTTCCTCACAAACCGCTGACCATTATGGGTGGAGAAGATCGCTCTAGCATCGACCTTACAAGGAAAACTCTTGAAGAGATGGATGAGGAAACTGAGGTATCCACTTTTTAATTTATTGATAGAAAATTGTTTCCTATAGCAAGTGTTGAAGTTGTTTAAAATTTTTTGCAGACTGCATACCATGTTGATAAGTTTGCAATGTGTACTGGAGGTTCACGCAACAATCCTATGGATAGAGATAGCTCCCTGTGGCACTACCTTGGCCATCTGGGGCCATCCGTTCTTCGAGTTGCACACACAGAGTTCTCCAAGCATGGTTCTGTGGAGCTGCTCAAGTGCAAGGCATTAAGTGCCCTCCTTGCTAAAGATTCCCTTACCCTTAATGCTCACAAGTGTATCTCGGTGGATTGAGAGGCCGCATTGTATGCTTTTACAACAAAGCACCCTGGGTCAAAACTGCCCCATGCGCGCCGTGGCACACAGAGCATTTTTGCAGCCCATTTCGAGTCGTTGGCCATCGCCGTGGCTTTTGGTCGTCCTACGGCCTTCGTACGCACCCGAAACGGCTCTGTTTCATAAAATATTCACCGGTAGGCGTCCCATGTCAAACGCGTGCTTGGATGGTCGAGGAGGTGAAATCTAACTACTTGATAAATTCAGACACTTCAACAATAGAAAGTACACAATTAACGATTAGAGTTACACCGAATGAGAGAAAATTGAGCCGTTTATATTATATTGAAAGATTACAAATCTGATAAACAGAGGTTACATGGGAAAACTAATTCTTATGGAGGCACCCTTCATTCCTCAGATTGAGCGCTATAGCTAGATCTATATTTTTTAATGTAACTCGCTTTGCATACACCATACAAGATACACCATCTTGGAACAACTGGACCAAAATGTCCTCGGAGGCATCCTATAAAGCCAAAAGAGCCGCACGTTGGATATGTGTAACTAAATCTGAATATTCGTCCATTATTTCTCTTACCACCCGACAAAAAGCTGCCTTTGGTATTATTGGCTCCGTGCTCTTTTGATATTTGTAGATCTCACGTAGAGCAACTATTCCAGGCTTCCATCACCTTTTCTTCTGCATTGTTGGTGGTGGTGGAGGAGCCCCTTGTTTGGCCCCTTGAGGAGGGTCATTTTTATAATTCTTCCTCCTCTCTTCTTAGGCTTGTTGCTCTTCAGGTGTGAGCTTGTCCTTTTTTTTTTTGCACATTGTTTTGCTCTCTGAGGAATTTTTGATGGTCTGGAGCTCCCAGCCTTTGCTTGTTGGGCGGCCTGAGCCCTGTCCTCTTCCTCTCTCTTCTCGGCCTCTGCTCGTGCTTGTAAATTAGCCAAGTGGACTCTCTCAGCCTCGGCTCTCTGCCATTCTTCCTGCTCTCTTTGCCTTCTTTGTTCTTCATGCAATTTCTGTTCTTTTCTATTTGTTGACTCTTTCTTTTCTAACTCTCTTATTCTCTTCCTCCTCTTGGCATCTCGTGCTAATGAAACAGGATCACCGGGTATTACCTTGATCACCCTTTGTTTGATTCGCGGAGGAAATTTCCGCGGCGTAGTTGTAGCTGCTTGAGCTTCAGGGTTGCCATTGCTTGATCTCCAGTTGATGTCATTGCTTGATCTTCAGTTGATGCCGTTGCATGAGCTCCACGTCCTATTTCTTGTGTTGGTCTGTTAACGGCTGCAAATGCTCCGATGTCCGGTAGAGGTGTGCGATTCGGATGTTGTAGTGGCTGGAGATCACCAAAAATTTATCACATGGTGTTTTGATCCTCTGTAGTTGAAGGTTGGGGGAGTGCTTGGGTGTTAGGATCTGGTTCTTGTGGTTGAGGCTGTGGATTTGAAGCGGTGGATTCTATACGAGGTGTTGGTTGCGGATTTGCAGTGTTGTCAATGGCAGTGGTTTCATTGTTGTGCGTGGTGATGTGCTCTTGTGTATCGTCCATGTTGTGCAAGATATGAGTGCATGTATGTTTGGGCTTGAGAGGATCTTCTAAAATGTGCAAACAAGAAATGAACTTTGAGTTGTGAGTTTTGACTTATATAGTACTTAAACTTTCAAAAAAAATTAAAAACTCAATAAAATCACTAAAATTTAAAAAAGACTCCAAAATAGATGAAACTTGAGCCATGGGACTAATAATTGTCACCTTTACAAATCACTTTGCATGACAATGCATGTTTACAATGGAAATGGTTAGTGTCAAAAGGAAACTAAATTTTCACCCAACGCCTGCCATCACGCCGCCTTGTCTCCAACTAGCATTGGAATCGATCTTTTGCACTCAAAGCATGATATTGTGATCGCCTCAAGCTAACCACTTTATTTTAAACTTCTTTGTTCTTTTGTCTTTTTTCTCTCTCTCCCTGCTAAAACTCTGTAGAACCAATTGAACATCTCGTGAAGGGCATTGCTCTTTTTTCTTCCACCTCCATGTCGTGTATTTTTAAAATACACTGCTTTTGCTTGATAGTGTGAGCGCTCCATCCCTTGGCTGCTCCAAATGCCTAATGAACCATAAGTGTCGAGGAAAAAAACACTATGTGCAAAAAGAATGTGCTGAAAAAAAAACAAACTTTAGTTTCGCATACAGATGTATTTTGATTGAAAATATGAAATGTGCAACACACCATGTAATGTGTTATGTGTGTCTCCCCCCAACCATCCACCATTTGTGCTGTAAAACTATTGATTACAAACTTTAGGGTGGATATCTCATCATCAGTTAGCTTTTTCTTTTTGAGAAGACAAAAAATATCATCAGCAAACTGCCACACACGAGCACGCTTAATTCCTAGGGCTGCTTCATTACCTGTGTAGGTGGTAATGTCACACACCTTTTTCCACAACTGAAACTCATTGGGACTTTGGGAGTCTGAATAGTTTGAAAGCAAATGTCTAGCTTTACCACCACCCATACAAACTTTATTAGGGCGATCTTGTGTACTTCCAGACGCCTTCTTGTCTTTTGATAGCTCAACTGCACCCCCATGTAGACCAATGCTCAATAGAATAGATTCTAGTTCTCATATACACTCTTTTCTTCTTTTTGCAGGCTCCATATTCCAAGCGTAATTAATATGGAGCATAAGCAACTTGTCAAGAATTCGTAGACGGGCATAAAGGGTGCACACATGCACATTCATCAGTGGTATTGAAAGAATAGGATCCCAACTTGGATCATCCATGTTTTGATTAGGAGGTACTTGTTGGTCACAACTAAGGATACCTTGAAACCATTGTTGTAGTGCTTTACCCACTGCTTGTGTAGTGGGTATACCTTTTGCAGAGTTGACTGTAACTTTGCCTCCCTTACCCTTACCACCTTTCAACTTGCTAGCCTTTGCACCCTTGCCATCAATTCCCGTTGAGACTACTGTGGCAGCAATAAATGCATGGAAAGAGAGTCATTGCACCTTTCTTGCACCCTAACATACACTTGAGCGTTTTCAAGTCTCCTGCGTTCCAAGACCTGAAACATGCAATCTTTGTCCTTCTTGCTATTGTCGAATGACATCAACGATTGCTGTGTGATTGAAATACCATTTGAGAGTCTCATTGTCTCATGTGGGAGATGAAAAGCTACCAGCCACCAAATATTTTTCTCTGACTGAACACCTAAACAAGTGTTTCCCTTCGCATTGGCATTTAGCTCCACATTGACACCCACCAAGGCCCTGCTCATTAACGTAACACTTACCCTTTCGAGCCGTTGACCTTTAACAACTTGGCACTCATCAAGATTCATAACAAATATTATTTTCCCATCACACTCTTCTTGTGTCAACCCATAAAATCTTATCATTGACTCTTGGAGCTTCAACAAGTCAACATACACACTGTTGAACTCGTTGTAGCGGAATAATTTGTTGTCATCTAATGGCATGTCATCCTTCAACATACTGACATCCGCCCAACAAGCTTGCAACATCATTATTGACGCACTTTTTTGCAACACTGACATTGTAAGGCGTTGGTAGAAATTGAAGCAAACCTTTTGTCCGATGACCGAGTGTGACACTTTTATACAAAGCTTCATAGGCCTTGAAACTTATTCCTATGCTATCACACACCTCCATCATCTCTTGAGGCGACACAATGTTCTTTAGCTCACTGAAATACTTCTGCCGCAAAACATTAGCAATGCTAGTGTTGGATGGATCATCTAGTAGCTCAACCAACTCCTTTGGCTTGATGATATGCTGCAGCAGAGCACGTCCGGTTGTTTAGCATCGGGATCAATTCCCATCATCATTTGAGCCAAGTTTCTGCATATTGAATTATCGGTACACAAACCTGTACAGCATATAGGAAGTCAAAATCTTGCATCAGTATTCTTACCGAGTTTCACGGACACGTTTCTTTCGAGCTCCACCACCTAGCAAGGACATCGCTTGTCTCTTGCGCTTACAAATGTGGTAGCCCAGGGGAATGTGTGTGAGATGATCGATTCGCCGATGCATATTGCATGAAGTGTGTTGTAGTTGAACATAATTGTCTAGTCGATGCTCCTAAGTGTGTTGTAGTTGAACATAATTGTCTAGTCAACGCTCCTGCTCTTTTTTTTGTTGCTGTACTTTTTCATTGAGATTTGCCATCTCATCGTTCAGTTGCTTCATCTTCTTGTTGGCTTCCTCTCTAACTTGTTGTAAATCTTTCATAGACTTCTCTTCTAGTGATGAATAGGCAGCCAAGAGATGTTTACTTGCTTCCCTTTCATTGACAAAAGCTGAATACAATCTCTAGCAGTAGCCATACAGTCCGCCTCTTCCATCTCCAATAACACGCAGAAGCTCAGTGACATTACGAAAGGGTAGTGGTGCATTAGTCGTTGGATCACCTGGGTAAATGTGGCCATCAACCCATAAGTTGATTGTCTTGCACCCCATGCTTCATAGCTGATCTGCAGCATTGGGATTCGATGTGCCAAGTCGCACAATAGCATACTCCTGCTCCAATCAGCGTTTAATCGATATCGTTTTGGCCTGTTAGTAATGTCTTGCAATGGAGGGAGATTGAATGACATGTTTGTTAGCTAATCAAGAAAAAATAGTGAGAGAGTGTGTAATGGTGACTGCTGCAAGCAGGAAAATCTGGCTATCGAGGGAAAAAGTAGAAGGTACTCAGAGATAGTAGAGAAGGATTATGTTGTGGAGGGAAGAGAGGGAGTGTAGTTCAATCTCTTTTGAATTCAAAATATTGATCATGAGGGATTTAGAGAGAGAAATGCAGCTGCACACAGAGGTAATGGAGTTTTCCATTGCTCTCACCTGAAGCTGGAATGGGAGGAGAGAGAGCATGTGAGAGAGAGAGAAAGACATAAAGGAAGAGAGAGAGAGAGAGAGAGAGAGAGAGAGAGAGTCGATTTGCAGCCTTGGAGGATCTGCACTTTCTGTCAGATGTAGGTAGCATAGAATGTCCTTTTGATGATTGGGAGGTGGAAGTGACAAGAGAGAAAAGGGGGGGAAAGAGAAAGAGTTGGCTCACGTTTTAGAGAGACAATGAGAATGCAGAGAGAGAATATGCAAAATCTTCTTTTTGGGCAGGGGAACTGAAAAGTGCTTCTTTAAATGAGAACGAAGTGAGAGAGAGTGTTTTATATGTTAGAGAGAGGAGAGAGATGGGGAAAGACATTTTTAAATTCCGTTACCCACCTCTCTTTTGTGTTAAAGTAGCCTATTTTCAAAATACAAAATATACAAATGGTATTTTTAAAAATCTCAGCATAGGCCTTTTTGCCCTCTCTTTTAGGCTTGGTCAAACTTGACTTAAGCTTTAAGCATTTCCTTAAACTGCCAAAAAAAGAGGCCCTCTTATACCCCATTCCTTTCCTAATGGGATAAGTTCAAGGACACATTGAGGTAAAAATTTTAAGAGTTTGCAAAAAACTCAAATTATTTACTTTTTCTTGACATTTTAGGCCAAATTAAGTTTTGACTTGATTCATAGGCTTAAAATAGCTCCTGAAAAGACTGTCGATTAAAAAAGTGCAAAAAAGTGTTCATTTTGGGCATAAAGTAAATAATCACGATTATTTACTTTCAGCTCAAATTTGACCAAGGTTGATACAAGTGATTCATTGCATGTGTACAAACAACTTTTGTAAAGGCACAAAAGATTTGGATCACCAAACTGGGTAAAAACTAAAGTTTGTATTGACTTTCTGGAACTTGAATGTATATTGGGAAAAAAATTGTCCAAACTTGATGAAATTTGATTCATAGGCTTATATTGATGTGATAGACATGTGTACATGCTCACTTGACCAAAAAGATGCAAAAGTTTGCCAGAAGTAAATACTCGCCATTATTTACATCTGTCCCATTTTTTAACTTTTTTGACTAAGTTAGCATACCACTAGTTTTACCATGTTGTTGTAGACATGTAGTAGTGTTAGTGTGTATACGCGCTTCACCAGGGGCACTTTTCTCCCACTGGGTTTTTTCCCCTGGACATCCGGTGTGAAAGGACACCTTATCTCTTAGGGTTTCATATAAGCTTTGTAGCTCTGAGTTTGTATACACTATTATTCCAATACAGAGAGACAGACTACAGAGATCTCGTACGCAAGCTCTGTGTCTTCTCCTTCTCCATCTTCTTCCTACTCTGAGTTGTTGTCTTCCTTCTGTTTCCTGTTTCATCATCTTCAACAATTGGTATCAGAGCAAGGTGATTTCCAGAGCCTCTACTTGCGTTTTCGCGTCCGCGCGCGCAATCGCAGTTTTTAGGCAGTTTTCGGAAAATTTGCTCGTGGGAGCATCCTCGACGTTCCGGGAGTATTCTGAGTAGGTGACCTGTGGTTTTACCCCCCTTTTGAAGTCGTTCGAGCCCTCAAAATTTTGTTCTGAGCAACGTAGCAGAAGTTACTTTTCGGAGGCGTTTAGATCAAGAGGGTGTGCTTTTTGACAGATTTTCTTCAGGTAAACAGTTCTTTTGGGAAGCAGCTTGTCTTAGCTTTGTGCTGAGATTTTGTGTAGAGTTTTGCTTGCATTGGAGAGGAGATTTGTGAATCTCTTGGAGGTTCTTTTGCTCTCTTGTGTGCATCCACAGTATGGCTCAATCTACGGAGAAAGAGATTTTTGGTGCGTTTACATCCGAAGACAAATTGGATGGTACCAACTATTCTCTTTGGTCTTTTATGGCCAAAAATGTTTTGGTTGGTAAAGGATTGTGGGATTATGTATCTGGAGATGAAGTTCTTCCAGGTAGCATTGCACCTGCCACGCCTGGTCGTGGTGCAGCTGTTGGTGCAGGACCCTCACAAGTCACTCCACAGCAAAAGAGATGGGATACTAAAGATGCACAAGCTATGGTTGTGATTGCCTTAACCATAAAGAGGACAATCACACCACATATCAGATCTTGCAGAACTTCTGAGGATGCTTGGAACACTCTGCAAGCTATGTTTGGAGGAAGAAACGCTGCCAGAATAGAGTTTTTGAAGAAACAACTTGACAAAATACAAATGGACGAAGGTGACGATATCGTCGAGCATCTTACAAAAATCAGGGATCTTAAAGAGCAATTGCTTATCATTGATGAAGTGATTCCAGAGAAGGACTTGGTTTCTAAAACACTCAATTCACTACCACCATCTTATCTAACTTTTCAGACTTCTTTGACTCTGTCTTTGCGAGCTAATCCTGAGCCTCTTCATTTTGAAGAGTTAGTGGCTTTGCTATTGCAGGAGGATCAATCACGTAAGAACAAGTCTTTACAGGTGGATGGTATAGATCATGCTCTTGTTGTACAGAACAAAAACAAGGGTAAAGAGAGTGCTCATCACTCCAAGTCTGGTGCAAGAAAGTCTTCAGAGAAGTCTAAAGGTGATTCCGACAAGTCCAAGAAGAAAGGTAAATGTCACTACTGCAAGAAACCTGGTCACTACATTAGTGAGTGTAAAAAGCGAATTGCTAAAGAAAAGAAGAAAGAGTCAAGTTTGGTTGTTTCAGCTTCTGGTGATTCTTCTACAGCTAAAGAAGAGTCTGCAAACTTTGTGCAGGATTCTTATGCTTTTGTAATATGTTCAGATTTTTCTGCTTACAGTGTTGACAAGACACAAATGATTTGGTACTTTGATAGTGGTGCATCCAGGCATATTACTTCAAGGAAGGATTTGTTTTGTTCATTGGATGCAGCTCCAACACGAAAGAAGGTGACATGTGCAAATAATGCTTCTTATCCAATCAAAGGCGTTGGTAAGATTTTGATTACCATTTCAGATGGTTCATATTTATGCTTGCCAGATGTCTTATATGTTCCAGGGATTAAGAAGAATTTGTTGTCTGTATCCTCTCTTGCAAAAAATGGTCTTCAGGTCATTTTTTAGGATGACAGATGTGTTGTACGAGATCGAGAGAATGGTTATTCTCTTATCACTACAGGTACGCTGGAAAATGGACTATTTGTGCTAGATCATTATGAAAAGCAGATTCAGGTATGTATTACAGAAACAAAGACTCAGGCCATGCAGGATGCTGAGTTGTGGCATGCTAGATTCGGGCATGTTAGTTATGGCAGTTTGATGACTTTACAACGTCATAATATGGTGCATGATTTGTCTTTATTAGAGATGCCACCAAGACATGTATGTGAAGGTTGCGTTCGTGGAAAGATGCACAGATTTGCATTTTCGCAGGATGGTTCAGTTAGAGCGACACGAAAGTTGCAGCTTGTACACAGTGATGTATGTGGTCCTATGAAGACGCCATCTTTGGGAAACAGCCTTTATTTTGTGACCTTCATTGATGACTTTTCTAGGTTTTGTTGGGTGTATCCACTCAAAGCAAAGTCAGACGTGTTTGCAATTTTTCACATTTGATGAAACATTAGGACCTTCTAGAGACTCTTTGACAAAAATCATGTATGCAAAAATTGAGCTCTTCATTGATTTTCAAAAGCAGGAGGATTTACTAGTGGTATAGTACGACCAAACTCACTAGCATCTATATATCTTTTCGGGGAACTTCATGTTGGCAGTCATGCGGTTGAACCATGGTGCCCCTAGGATAGCATCCTCATGTTGGAGAGGAGAGATAAAAAGTCTTCTTTGTCAACATATCTTTGGACATGGAGCCTCAACTTCCCAATCAAGGGAGTAACGGAGGCTCGTTGTCCCTTAAAAGCAGTGTTGGCCGTTACAGCGTCGCCCATCGCAAAAGTTTGAATGCCCAACTTGGTGGCCAACTCCATTGATATGAACTTGTGAGTAGAGCAAGGGTCAAACAAGATGAAGGAATAATGCTCCCTTACCTTTCCCCAAACATAGGAGAGAGGTGCACTTGCGATGAGCATCCTGTTTTGGAACTTCGATGGTGGAAGCTCTAGGAATCTCATTCCAAGCGTTTCTCTTGGGGCAAGAATGATAACCATGTCCTTGCTCCCCACACTTAATACATTTATGGTCCTTGTGAAAAGATTCAAGCTCTTTAGGAGAGAGTTTGTTTTTACCTTTGTAAACTCCCTTCTCCTTGGACCGATTGTTGTTGATGTTGTTGTTGGAATTCCCTTGGGAAAAATTTTGAACATTGGTTTTTCCCTTTGCATCAATTTTGTCTTTATTTTCCATGGGCTTGACATTTCGTCTAGCCCCTTGTTGGAAATTGATGTGCAAAGCAACCATGGTGTGGTGGATTACTTTGGTAATAGAACCAGGGCATCGGGAGTTGATTTGTTGGCCATCTCTTCAGGTAATCCCGCACAAAACTGTTGCATTTGCTTAGAAAATTCTATCTTTTGGAAGACAATAGCCTTGAGATATAAATCCCAAAACTTGTCTACATACTTGTGGTGGATAGACTCATGAGAGAGAAGCTTCAAACTGCACCATTCGGTAAGCACTTTGTCCTTTGCATCGCTTGCAAGGAATTGCTTCATGATGGAAAGTCGTAGAGTTTTCCATGTCTTTGGGGCTTCGCCATTGCCACGAAGGCTAGCCACCATTGACGAGCCGATTTTTGGGAACTGCATAACTACATGGTGTAGCTTGGAGGACTTAGTGAAGCCCTCATCTCCAAAGTCCGCATCAAATTACCAGATGAAGGCCAATACTTTGTCGGTGGCACCAAAGGTGCCATCATAGGTGAGAAAAGAGATACTCTTTCCTCCCTCTTTGATCTTTTGTGACCTTCACCATGCAGGGTATGATTTGCGATGTCCACCCCTCTTGTATTCTCTAGGAGAATAGCCATAGCATTTGTCGGAAGAGGAGGAAGGTGAAGAAGAAGGATAAGAGGAGGAAGGTGAAGAAGAAGGATAAGAGGGTGACCTCTTTCTTTCCCTTTTCTTCGTTTGTTTCCTCTCTTTCCTTTCAGAGTGACAAGGAGAAGGACTTTGTGTTGATTGGTAGGAGTTGGCAATCGTCTAAACCGTCGTCTTTGTGGAGCCACATCTTCATAAGAACTTAAAGTTCCATTACTTTCTTGATCTTTGGATTCCTCCTCTTGTATGGAAGAGAGTCTTCTTTTGGGGGTCTTTTCAAGAGGCCTCCTTAGTTCTCTCTCCTCTTGGAGAGGAAGGGAAATCCCATAAGCCCGAAGTTGTTGAGTAACTACGGCTTGCAAAGCAGGCTTGCCCATAGCTTGCTGCAACCTAGTAACAAGATAATTGACAAACATGGGGGCATCATCATTAGCATCTTCATGTGCGAAATCAAATTTATTAATGTTCATTCTAATTTCTTGGTTATTGTCAGCCATATTAACAAAATTTGTGTACTTACTTAGTGTATGCTTTGACAATTCAAAACCTTAGTTGCAACTCATCTTAGCCTTTGAAAATTGGCACTTAAGTATCTACACCCACGGCTCAAGTAGTTAATTCTAGAGAGTAGTGGACTAGGTCTAATATTGCAGAATTGCCAAGGGCTAGATCCTTTCAGAATTCTTATGGCTCAATAATGGTAAAGCCGTAGGCAAGTCTAAAAAGACCCCATTATTAAGTCCAAAGCTCTGGAGGTGTGCACCATATCCCACATAGTAAGCTCAACAAAACCGATAATAGATCCCAGTCCCACTTATCCTAATATAATTAAAAAAATCAACCATTTATAGGCTACTTAAGGACCTCTCTTCTTAAGCAAGAAAAGAGAAACCAAATTCTCTGATACCAATGTAATGGAAATGGCCTATTAACTTTGAGAGTAGCGGATATTAGAGAAAGTACTTTTGTGAAATTACTTTGTGAGCATAGAGGGTGAACTTAATTGATGGTAGCAACATAAACATAGCATTTAGTTAACTTGGCATGAACAATACTTTTGAGAGAGAGAGAGTTTAAAGAACATGACAATAGTTGAGAACTAGATTTATGTGGAGCCGGTCCCCCCTCCAATAGGCATTTGTATTAAAGTTTCTCCCATCAAGAGAGACTTGGTACAATACAATCTTTGTGTTCCTTATGCATCACGAGCCTAACATAAACTTTATGGAAAGCAATAACTATCCCAAGGCCTCAAACACCTTCAAAGGTGGAGAGAGCTAGCGGGGAATGAGAGTAGGGAAGAGGAAGAAGAAACATTTCATAGGAGAAAGAATTAGTTCCTCACTTATCATCACTCTTCTTACTAGCATACATAATAGCATAGTAATGAAGATGGAAAGCTTAAGCATTGAAGCATTGTTGAGCCAGCAGAGGATCACACCCACATTTTTGCTCACACTCATCATTTTTGTAACCATTGATTGTAATAAATGTCTTTCCGACATTGATTTTGAATTGAGCCATTCATTAAGTAACGGGACTCAATTGAGTTTCCAGCTTGTAATCCCGAAGTAATTTCACTTGCTGATGTAATTAGTTAGAGATGTTCTCACCTCCAAGGCTGAGGTATATAAGCCAAAGTTTTGTAACCTAAGGGGATTCAGATTATTAATCAAAGGGAGTTTTTGAGCGCCGTGACTGTGTCTGAGAGAGAGTGAGAGAGAGAGAGAGAGAGAGAGTCTTATCTACTTGCTACGCGAGCTACGGAGCCGCCATTGGAGAAGCGACACCGCCATTGTGTTAGCAACGACGAGAGCTACGCACTGATACCAAGAGTGCGCGCTATCGGCTTCTATGTGTGGTAAGTTCCTACGAGCTTCGGTGTGAGTTTTCTTCCAACTCGTGTGTCGGAATAGAGCGTGCAGCATATCTATAGAACCACAACGAGTAGAGCTACACATTAGTACCATCGGGGTCAACAAGTTTCGGTCACCTGTATTTTTCGGCCTGTCTTCATACGCGTTTACCGCACGGAGTGGTTATAGGTTGATTTTGCAGTTCAAGTCTTAAGGGTGTTGTTCTTACCTAGTGTATAGACTTCCCCTTGAGTTTGAGATCGATTCAATGATTCTAGATCCTGTTTCGTATAGCATTCGTTCGTAGTACGGATTTCAGTCACTTGCGTATTTTAGAACTTAGATTTGATTTCCTTAGTAGTGATTGTCATTAGAAGGTCGAGTAGGTGATTTGACACCCACCTAGTTGTTTCCATGCGCCTGCGGGTCAAGCTTCGTCCTCGTCTGACAAATTCTATTGTTGGTTGAGTTCTCGCTATTTAGCTTCCGCTAGCGGCGTAACCGCCTAAACATTTGGCGCCGCTGCCGGGGACGAGAGCCCTAAGTAGGTGACCTTAGACTAATCCTACGAGGTGAGTCGTATAAACTACTTTGTATACTTTAGTTAGAAAAGATCTAGGAGTGGTGGACTCCGAAGATCTCGAGAGATACTAGGAAGTGGGGTATTCCTGGGTCTTCCGTGTTGACAGTATTTTTAGTTTAGCTTAGATTTGTTTGTTGTTTTGTTGGTGTTGAGTAGTTGTTGATAGAAGAAGAATTTTCTAGTCCGTGAGTGACAGTGGATATCTTTAAAGTCACAATTACCAAACCCATTTTATGATTAGGAATAGCTTAGGTAGGAGTTCATTTGATCCTGATCTAGAGCTAATAATCATTGGAGTATTTGCTTGATGTGGTTGATTGCATGTTAGATCACTAAACCATCGAGTTAGTAGTGAAACTTGCAATAAACAAAAGTCAGAGAAATTTTCTGTGTATCTGTGAGTTGCTGAGCACTAGAGAAAGCTTTAGGAAGGATTCTGTGCCAAAAAACTGGAAATCTGCAACTTTAGACATCATACGCGTATGATGTCTAAATGACCAAACAGAGACCAAAACAGAAAATTTGACTTTACCAGAGTGTTCAAAAGGGGGGTTATACCCTAATTTCAACTTAAAACAAGAGCATTAACACTCAAAGAAACCCAAAAAGACAAGTCGGAGTCCAAGAAACGCAAAGAATAGGAAATTTTGGATTCAGATCTTGTTTTTACATACAAACCTGACAAAAACACTTGAAACTCAATTATAAACATTGGAGAAGGCTTAAAACCAAGAATAGTCAAAATCTGGGACAAAAGACATCATACACGTATAATGTCTTTTGGCACATCCACTGCTTATTTTTGATATCTGACCTGACAAGATTGTTACAAGCACTGTTGGAAGCATAAATATCAAGTTTTGACCTAAATTGATGAAAAAGACATCATACGCGTATGATGTCTTTGACCTAATTTTGGACATATTTTGATACTTTGCTAACACAGATCCATTGTAATAGCTGTCTAGAGGTTATATTTCAAGTTTCATCCCATTTGGATCACAATTGACCCAAAAAAACAAGTCAAAAGCGGAAAATTGCCAAGAAAAGCCTCAATTAGCCATAACTTGCTCAAACAGAGTTCAAACTGAATTTTGTGAGTGGAAAGAGCATAAGGGGGCTACTGAGAGTGAGCATAACCAAAATAGTCTAAATCTGTGAAAAAAGACATCATACGCGTATAATGTCTTTTTCAGCATAACTGCAACAAAATTCTCACTTGATGAAACAGAAGTTGTCCAACTGACAAGATTAAACAATTGACCAAGTATCAATCAGTTTGGATCAATTCTGACCACAAAAACTTGGGGAAAACAAATTGCTGAGACGGAAAAGTTAAAGTCCTTTAGGGGAATTGATGAATTTGAGATCAGGCAGGAACCTCCAGAATAACCAACCAAAACAAGGGGAACCAGCAAGTGTCATATCAACCGAGGGAAGTGTAAACCAAAGTTGAGTGCAACCATTAGAGCCGATCTTTGAAGGAAGTGTTTCTGATACTTCTTCGGAGAGATCTTACGAGATTTTCACCGAACACTTGGAACACTTCAACGTGAACAACAGAGAAAATATGGCAGTAGGATCATCAAACCCTTCCGCCACAATGAAGCTATTGTTCATAAAATACCAGTACGACAATGAGCAAGGTGCCAAGATCTACAAAGATGGAATGGACCGCTATTGTGTAAAGATAGAAGAGAGACCTAGTGAGTTCAAGGACTTAGTGCCTGTGAGCTATAGCGGAGATAGATATCTAGATGACGAGGGTACCATGTACTTGGTAGTCCTAAACCCTAACATTGTGGACAAGTGGGGATTGATGGGCACCAAGGCCAAAGTAGATGAAGAACTTGAGGAGAAAGCACCAATAATGAACTTCCCTGATGCGAGGTTAAGAAGAGAGAATGAAACTACAAGGATCAACACTGATAACATCTATGTGGGGCTATATAAATATAATAATGGGGAGCAAGATCTCTATTATAGATGTGAAGAACCCTACATCAGAGAGTTGACAGACCGAAAGAGACTTTATGTCTTTACCTACACAGAGGGATCGGAAGTGAAAATTGCCGCTTACGACAAGTATGGCATGCAATACTCAACAATGGGCAAGAAAGAATTAGAAGGATATACATACTTTGGGGGACCTCTACATCAGTATTATGTTACTTCTAGCTCACAAAGACCAGCACCAACAAATGGAGTGCAAAACCCAATGACAACAGGAGGACAAAGAACTCAGGCTGCTGACTCTTTCAGTCAACCTCAGTACTCGAAGCGCGGACCAATGGGATCATTACATTCCAGAGAGTCAATGGATACGAATCGAGGTAGTGCAGTTCCAATCCCCACATATACCACTCCAGGTCCAAGGTTCGAAGCGGAACCATCACATTTACCTCCTAGTAGTAGATTCAGGACGGGGGAACCGACAAGGGTAACCCATGAAGTCCATGATGCTAGAGAAAGCTTTAGCCGGGACACAGGATCAATGAGATTGGTAGTAGACCATAGACGTATGAGACCATCTCAAGTAGCGAAGTGTATGCCAAAGAAGTATGGTGGTTCGGGAGATCCGTATGCACATGTGTCACTCTTTAAGCAAGTCTTAAGAGCTGAGCAGATAACAAATTTCCATACACAATACGAGGGATTTGGTCTTACTCTAGAAGGTACGGCACTGACATGGTTTCAACCACTGAACATAGGGGGATTCCATGACATTGACCATTTGCTAAGAGAGTTTGCTGAGGAATTCTCAAAACAAGGGATTAAGCACAATACAGTCTCACAAATATATGCTTTTAAACAGAGAGAACACGAAAAAGTGAAGGAAGCTTCACTTCGCTTCAAACAATACATTGAGAGATGTCCAATACGTGAACGACCACAAGATGACAGACTATCTGTTCTCTTTATTGAGGGACTGAGAAAGGACACTCTCAAGAAGGACTTGCACTTGAAAGCTTGTACAAGTTTCGAGCAAGTAACGAGAGAAGCATTGTACTTAGTGGATAACTGTACGGTTTATGGAGAGGTGTCAACGGATACAGATTTTGCATCCAGTAGCTCCTCCTCCGTAGCGAGCGAGACTACCACTAAAAAGAATGTTCAAACAACAACCATGCCAAATGTAGAGCAAATGATAGAAGATGCTCTACAAAGGATGGCACCATACCAAAAACCATTGCCAAAAACACTGAAATGGTGTGCTATTGAACAAAAATGGACAAACCATCCAACAGAGGAGTGCTATTACAACAAAGGGTATGTAAGGGAGCGTCAGTATGCACCTCCTGCTCAATTAGCACCACCTCAAGTACATCCAGTATCTCGATACCCAACGGGAAATGTGCCAGGACCTATGGGGATAGAAAGACCGCAACCGGTATTGGGACAACAACCACCTTTACCAGGAGCAAGACCAGTAGGCATTAGATATGCAACAACCTTAGAGAATCAGGAAGAACAAGCCTTAGTGCCTGTTCAAGCCTATTATGAAGAATCTGGTGCACACATGTCTCCAACTGTGTATTACCCACCAGAAGATCCCAAACAACCAGAACCATGGGGCATGATTGGGAATGTTGGAATACCAACAGTTACAAGTGCTTCTGATGAGAGATACAATTTGGACGCAAGAACATTGATGTTCATAGCTCATGGAGGGTTAACAGGACAAAGACCATCCTATCCACAAAGAACGAATCAAATGGGACCAAGACCAGCACTAGGACCCTGTTACAAGTGTGGAGGTGACCATCTGATGAATGTTTGCCCACATACGGAAATCATTAGAATTAACGCTTATTGCACTGAGTGTGGGGTTACTCACTTCATTGAGGATTGTTCAAAGAATCCAAACAAAGTGCAAAAGACGACATTGAATATGCTAGAAACTATTCCTACCAGCAGTGGGTTTGAAAATGAAACTCTGCTACCAACGCAAGTTGTTACTAGAGCTCAAGCTAAGAAAACCACTAGAGAACCTGAGAATGGAAAGTTAGCGACTGAAATGGCTAGTCCAAGACCGCGGAGTCAGAAAAACACATGGAAAGCTAGAAAAGCACGCATGAAGTTGAGAAAAGAACGTGAAGACGCTATTCTAGCTGAGGAACTAAAGCGAACTAAAGATAGATTAGAAAAACTTGAGAGTCAAAACGGGAAACGAGAGATGAGCCCGGAAAGAACGAAACAAAAGAGTATCAAAGAAACAACGAGCTTAAGCTCAAGGGGATCAGTGCTAGTCGACAAAGTACACGAACCATTGGACGCACTGATGAGAGCTTACGAAGCTAGGTTAAAGAACAACCAAACACAAGAACAGAGGTGGATGACATACCCAAACGCGGAATTGGAAAAGCAGAGACTTGAAATGTGCCAGAGAATGATCGAGACTGCACAAGCCTTATTAGAACCACCAAAAGAAACAATGAATTGTGGAAAGGAAAACCCAATTCAGCAAGAGACTATCGTTTCACGGGTAGCTGAAAAGACTCCTAGTGCACAAAAGCCTGAAAATACACACAAGGATGACCGCATAGTGTTGAACACAACCGATCAGGAGATAGAGAGTTTTCATCCAGTCATACAGAGGTCTTACGGAAGAGATGAGGATTACAATGAATTTTGGAAACAAGTGAGAGAGGCAAACTTTGCAAACGAGCTAAGTTGCCAAGCTAATCAGACAAATTGGGAAAAGGACATCAGGAACCCTGCAATCTTACTGGGGAGATGGGGGCTCTGTTAGAACAACGGAGAGCAAACCTCACTCACTAAATACCTTACCTTCATACTTAGGAGAGTATGAAGCAAAATCTGAGACTAGAGCACTTCCCTCACGAAGAATCTCATCAGAAAAAGTCATGGACTCGCAAGGATTGATAGAGATCTTGTCAACACCAGTGACATGCACTATCACTCTAGCTGAGCTTTTGAGGCTAAGACCACATATGTGGACCACTGTAGGAAAATGCTTGGAGAAATTCGGGATAAAAGACCCAACATCGAGACTGAAAGAGGGTATACAAGAGCTAAGTAAACCACAAAAGAACGCTAAGCCTGTACCCTTAAACAAGGTCGGAGAATATTGCGAAGGTGAAGAGGGGAATACAACCTTACCAGTTGAATTCCAAGGAGTAAACACGATGGCAATACTAGACAGCGGAGCTGGGGTAGCCATTGCTACAAAAGAAATCTGGAAAAAATGGGGGAAACCAGCAATAAGGAAGACTAGGTTGAAACTCCAATTAGCAGATGGACACATGGAGAAACCTATGGGGTTATTAGAGAAAGTTGTAGTGACTTCTTGCGGCATTGAATACGAACATACTTTTGCTATTGTCGATTTTGGCAAGGAGAATAACTATGATATCATATTGGGAAGACCATTCATGAGACAGTTGAAAATGGTCCAGGATTGGGGCTACGATCACATATACCTGAGAAATATGGAAACCACTACACGTGTGAACCTGAAAGACCATAGCTACAAAGATGTGAACCGAACACCGGTAGAGGATTTTGATTCAGCTACTTTGGCGGGATCCGAATTTCCAGCTTGGTTAGGTAAACCCAAGGAGTTATGGATGTGTGGAGCCTCGAAATGTGGAAGTCTGAAACGAGAAGAATATGTTTTAGAAAGGTCTATCGAAGACGAAACTTATATAGGAGAACCCTTTCCAGAGGACACGCTTGAACCATTAAAATGGACACACATTCTAGCAACCCTAGATGTTTGTGCAATTCCGGATGGTCCCACAACGAAATTTTGCGACAAGGACGGGTACAACGTGGTTCCGTATTTCATGTTGAGAACTGTACTCGAAAAAGAAACTAAAAAGAACGATACACTGAAAAAGGAAGATGAAGAAGAGGTGTTTCACGACATTCCCGATCATCCTGAGTGGGAAAATGAAACAGACAACGAGTCAACGGACAATTCAAGCGGAAACGAAGAAACCATAACGGATGTCCGATTTTATGATTTTCCGAACCAAACTAAACAACGCCAGAAACGCTATAGAGCAAAGAGAAAAACAAAGGGGGTTAGAACCAATCCGATGCCTAGAATAAGAGGAAAAAATCAATTCCTAATGCTAGTAAAGGCGGAAGATTGTGTTAAGGACAAGGTTTCTGGAAGAATGAGAGGCAAGGATCAAAAGAGCTTACGAAAAAACAAAAGAGGCTCAAGAAATCGAGTTCAAAGGAATGGAACGAAAACAAAAACAGAAAAATCAGAAAAGAACAAGCGCAACAGAGAACACACGGAGTCCAAGCTAGAACGTAGAAACAAGTACAGAGAGCTCAAGAAAACTCTGAAAGAAGTTTGGACGACAGAAATTGAGAGTGGAGAGGACAAAAACGCCAAAATCAAGGAAAACATGGATGTTCCCTCTCACTATAGGAAATTCACAATAGAGGATAGGAAGGTGGTATTAACCCCACCTATTCGAGAGAGAAAGGAGAACGAATCTTATGACGGACCGGAGGATGCAAAAAAAGTTGATTTAGCAGCTCCAGGTGAGCCACCTAGACCGGTGTACATAGCCACAGATTTGTCTCCAGGCGAGGAAGAGAGACTTTTGAGTCTTCTCAGAGAGTATAGGGATGTGTTTGCATGGTCTTATAAGGACTTAAAGGGAGTTGACCCATCGATATGCCAACACACAATCCCACTGAAACAAGACGCAAAGCCTAGCAGACAGAGACCATACACATATAATGATACGTTTGCTAAGCGAATCAAAGAAGAGATAGATAAGCTAATGGAAGCTGAATTCATATACGAGATTGAACACACCGATTGGGTATCTCCAATTGTGGTAGTACCCAAGACGAACGGAAAACTCCGAGTGTGTGTCAACTTAAAGAAAGTGAATGCTGCAACAATCAGGGACAATTATCCCCTGCCGATAATTGATCATGTTCTAGAGCGTGTATCAGGGAAAACAGCATACTCCTTTCTCGATGGTTTTTTAGGATATAACCAGCTAGCCATAGCACTGGAAGATCAACATAAAATAGCTTTTGCAACGGAGTGGGGAATTTATGCTTATCGGGTTATGCCTTTTGGTCTAACCAATGCTCCCGCAACCTTCCAGAGGCTGATGACGCATGCTTTCAAGGAATACTTAAGGTTGTTTCTAGAAATATACATGGATGACTTGTGTGTACATTCTCTTCTGAGAGATGAGCATCTAGAACACCTAAGAAAATTATTTGAGAAATGTAGGACATATCGCATTTGTCTCAATCCTAAGAAATGTGTGTTTATGGTCCGACAGGGCAGAATTATGGGACATATTGTCTCACAAAACGGAATATCCACGGATTTAGAGAAGATAAAAGTTATAGTGGATATGCGAAACAAGTACAGAGCTTTATGGGACATTGCGGATATTATAGACGATTCATTTACATGTACGCTATAATATGCCAACCACTTTACAGGCTAATAGTGAACTTTGAATGGACAGAGGAGTGTGAGGAATCGTTCAAGAAATTGAAAGAGGCACTCATTTACTGCTCCAGTCTTGAACTCACCAGATTGGGAGAAGATATTCCATGTGCATATAGATGCTTCGGCATATGCAATAGGATGCATTCTGGCTCAGCCAGAAGAAGGAAACATGGATTTTCCTATCTATTACGCCAGTCGACAGCTCAACAATGCAGAGAAGAATTACACCACAACAGAGCGAGAGATTAGGAATGATATATGCTGTGAAGAAATTTCGGCATTATCTTCTAGCCAACAAGTTTGTGTTTTTTACGGATCACCAAGCCTTGCTCTACCTAGTGAATAAACCATGCAATACCGGGAGAATAGTGAGATGGTTCATTATCTTACTGGAATTCGACTTCACGGTAGTAGTAAAGAAAGGAAAAACACATCTTAGAGCTGATCATCTTTCGCGATTGACGAATGGAGAAGACCCTATAGGAGTAGATGACGACATGCCAGACGCGTACTTGTTCAACATAGAAATGATACCGAAGTGGTCTCAAAATGTCGTTAACCTATTAACCTATGGAGGAGAGTTCGATAGAAGAGAATACAACCAGAAACATATTGCTATTCAGCAATCCAAGAATCTTCAATTGGTTGCAGGAAGGTTGTATCAATTGGGAAATGATCATATTTTACGACTATGCATCAATCCTGAGGAATATAATATATATCTGCGCGAAGCACATGTTCAGGAATGTGCATTTCATTGTTCAAGAAGGAACACATATAGGAATTTTTTACAATTGGGAGTCTATTGGCCAGGAATGAAAGAAAGCGTACATGAATATGTCACTGTATGTATTGTATGGTCATCAAAACCGCCAGCAGAGTATTCGACATTATATCAGATAATGATCGCTCCAGAATGGAGTCAGTATATTGTTGAATATCTCACAAATAGAACTTTCCCAGAAGGAACGTCAAAAGCTCGTCAGAAATCTGTAGAGACAGAAGCTAGAGATTACGCTTTAATAGGAGATCAACTCTATAAGAGAGGTAAAGACAACCAGCTTAGGATTTGCACATCAGAGTCTGAGTATGTCATAATCCTAGAGCAAGCTCATGGAGGAGTAGGTGGAGGCCATTTCTCAGGTGATAAGACAGCAAAACTTGTCTTAGCCGCAGGAATATGGTGGCCAACATTACATATGGACGTTGAGGAATACGTTAAACGGTGCGATGACTGTCAGCGGACCAAAGTACCACTTAAAAGAGATGATATGCCGCTTAGACCAATGATGGGGGCAAGAGCTTTTGCAAAATGGGGGATTGATTATGTCGGACCCATTTCACCTCCTGCATATAAGACTCATGCACAATACATCATTGTGGCTACAGACTATCTAACAAAGTGGTTCGAAGCAAAGGCAACTCAAAAGGCAGATGCCAGGACCACGGCACAATTTCTGTATGAATACGTCTTTGTACGATATGGATTGCCAATAGAAATTGTGAGTGATCGAGGCACACATTTTATAAATGAAGTGATAAAGATCCTTCTAGATGAATTCATGGTAATCCATAGGAAATCAGCCCCGTATCATCCACAAGCAAACGGACAAGCTGAAGCAACAAACAAAACCATATGCACGGTCCTTACGAAGATTGTATATGAGTCGAGAACTGACTGGGACCAGAAGTTGCATTCAACATTATGGGCATATAGGGTAGCATATAAAACATCAATAGGAACGACCCCATATAACATGGTTTTTGGGCTAAATGCTATCTTACCAATAGAATTCTTGATTTCAACCTTAAGGGTGGCTAAGGATCTAGAGTGGACAGGGCACGAGCTTTCTGATAGAATAGATGACCTGGAAAAGCTAGATGAGCTTCGCCTAAAAGCAGTAGCTTCTATCTACGCTCAAAAAAGGCGACAAAAGGAATTTTTTGATAAGCATGTGCGGACTAAAGAGTTTAAGGTTGGGGACTATGTCCTCGTTTACACTCTGAAACAGCATGCTAAGAAGCTTAAAAAGCGAGGGATGGGACCTCTGGTGATTAAAGATCTATCACCAAGTGGAGCCGTCAAGCTTGCTACATTAGACGGAGAAGAAATGCCCAATTGGATTAGTGGATGCAGAGTGAAAAAGTATCTTTTGCCGCTAACCCAAGACATGCTTCTCAAAATACATCAAGAAGAGCTGCGTGTCCAGAAAAAGAAAAAGATTGTGGAGGAAGCGCAAGCCGAGGCGAAGGAAAGAATGGAGAAAAGAAGACTACTGCGTCAGAAACAGAGCAATGAAGGAGCAATATGAATAAACGCAGTCAGTATAACAGAAATGGATAATGACAAAGAAGAACCCATCATTGAATGCAAAGTAGGAACCAACCAAATCAAAGCCAGAGCACTATTGGATTCAGGAGCTCAAGCTAACCTACTGTCACTCAGTTTGTATAGACAATTGACAAATGACACTAAACTACAAACTGCCAAGCAAGAGTTAAAGAGTTACTCTGAGAATTCAATCAAAACTGTCGGATGCACAGTTTTACATATACAGATTAACCATTATGTGTATCCTCATATGTTTTATGTGGTTGAAGACCAAGCTACACAACATCCATTATTGCTAGGACAACCATGGCAGAAGCAATACAATGCAATGATTGACTGGAGTTCTAAATCAGTGCTTATCAAATACGAAGGTGAAAGTCAATCAGTTAAGTTCACCAAAGGATCAGAGACAACTCCAAAGGAAGAATCCAAGAACAAAGGTAAACAACAACCAGAGAAAAAGAAGAAGCAATGGCAACCAAAAGTTTCTATACAACCGGATTACTCTTCGACGAGGAATTCTCAACAGTGGATAAGGAAGACAAGCAATAATATAACAGCTCAACCTTGGGAAAAAACGGAGTCAAAGTTGGTATGGAGACCAAAAAAGGTTGTGCCAGAGAACACAAAGGTGGAAAGCAGAGTCTTCAATACCAGACAACAGAGTGATTCCAGACAATCAAGGACAGTGAAACAGATCTGGATTCCAAAGAAGTTCATGACGGCACAAAGCTATAGCAAGCAAATTTGGATCCCAAAGATTTGTAAACAGGAACTCCCTTCAGTACAATCAACGGAAACTCCTAGGTATTTCAAGGCGAGGAAATCAACACAAAGGACAAAGCAGGTTTGGGTCGCAAAGAGTTTGTGGCAAGCACAAGCGAAGCGGAAGCAGATTTGGATGTGCAAAAGAACAACAGGTAAAGAAGAATCCATCTACTGATTCTACTACCGAAGTATCACCAACCCAAAACCCGACCACCAATCCTTCAATCAAACAAAGAGCAGCTTTATTGGAAAGACTGTTGTATCATCGCTCTGCAATTGCATTGGGAATTTATGACCAAAACAACTACAATGCTTCGCCCACAGACACTTCATAGTCGTCCGGGAGGACTCAGACTAGGAGGGGGGGAGGTATACAGGTATACAGGAGTTACAAAGCAGCTACAAGCGCCAAAAACAAAGAAAAACAAAAATTATATTACAAGGGCAGTGTCTTACATGATTTTGCAATTTTTATGTTTGATTGCGGATATTGATAATATTTATGCCCTTAGATACCTTGTTTTGCAACAAGAAGAGATCAAATGATGAATTTGGGTCTCTAGACGTGTAAATATCACTAAATAAGAGTGTTTTTGGACCAAAAAGTGAAAAAAAGTGGTAATCCAAGTCCAAAAATCACAAATAAATGTATATTCATATACATAGAGTTACCAGCTATTTATTGTGTAGGTTTGGAATTTTTGGCTTCAATTTGCTATTTTCCTTTATTTTTATGATTTTCTTGATAAAAGTAAAAGAAAAATAAAAAAACAGGTGAAATGAGATCGAAAAAAAGAAAAGAATAGACGGTGATGGTCCTAATGACAAGGGCAACCCATGGTAAAAATTGGGTACAATTCTGAAAAAGTTGCGGAAAGCCCGAAATGACAGAATTTTGGCAAAGTGGACAGATTTCTCAGAAACAGGTCAAACGGAGTCCAAGTTGAGAAATTTCAAATCCTAAAGTGCATTTCACGAC
The DNA here is from genome assembly GCF_014529385.1 of Adiantum capillus-veneris. Classification (NCBI taxonomy): domain Eukaryota; kingdom Viridiplantae; phylum Streptophyta; class Polypodiopsida; order Polypodiales; family Pteridaceae; genus Adiantum; species Adiantum capillus-veneris. Next base: position 144,615,734 of record NC_140944.1, read on the forward strand.
GAGATAGGAGCACATGTCAAATTTGGTAACAAGTGATCCGGGAAGTCCGAAGTTAAGTATTTTTCACTTCACTTTCAAGCTCATTTCCACTATTACCTTCTTGGAGAGAGCAAAGAGCACACAGGAGCATCCGACCTTCTACCGCCTTCTACGACTGCTACGAGAGCTCAGAGGACACCAGACATGAGAGGTAGACTCGTTGCCATAAGCTTTTGATGCTTATCGTTAACTTTTGTAGCGAAAACTGACCAAAACCAAGAAACAAGAGCAGACGGGGAATGGGGAAGAACGCTAGGTAGGGGCACAACCGCCTAACCAAACCTTGCAAGAACTTATAGGTGGGTTACCCTAGTATAGAAGATGGGTTGCTAACACTCAAAGCTCGAGAAAGAACGACTGGAAAAACCCTAGGTCAACAGAGCCTGCAAGAGGCAAACAGGAAAAAGTTGTCGAAACGACACAAAACTTCTCAGGAAGCTTAACAACATCGAGGGCAATGCAACCATGGAGTATCTCCGGGTTTGGATCACCAAAAGTAGGTCGGAACAACCGATTCGGCTGCGGACACACAAAGCGTCATTTTGGCATAACGGCTAAAATTGACGACGAAATGACATGAAACTTCACAAGCAGCTTCAAATATACATGGATGACTTATGTTTGCAAGCAAAACCCAAAAGAAAGCTGATTCACTTATCGATGGTGAAAAAGACGCTTTCGGGCAACCAAATGGAGAAAGATGGAGAACGGGGAGCCAAAGTCAAGTTCAACCAAATAGGTGGCTTCACAACATATCCAATGAGCTGGAAATGCAACTCTCGAGAAGAAAAGTTGAAGAAATTCAACTCCAAGGCAAAAAGACGACTTCGGAGACTGAAATGCCTATAAGGGGGCTTTTTAGCTAAACTGATGACTTTTTAAGTTGAAAACTAGTTAGCAGGGCTTAGGGCACTAGCACAAAGCATTCTTTGCACAAAAAGACCAACATTTCAAGAAAAGACATCATACGCGTATGATGTCTCACAGCATGATTTTCACATCCATTTCAACAATTGAGTGCATAGCCTCATTCCACATGTTAATCACATCCTATGAACCAAGTATCATGAGAATTGGAGTTAGAAAACCCAAGGGAAACCAAAAAGACGCAAAGTAGGCCATAAACTTGATTTTTGGTCCTAATTTTGTCAAAATAACTCCAAACTCATTGAAACTTTGTAGGATTGTTGATTAACACATCTATAAGCTATCTGGAACCAAAAAGCACCATTTTGACACAAAAGACATCATACGCGTATGATGTCTATTTGCACTTACAGAGCCAAAACTGCTCATTTGACATCATACATCCATTATATATATCTAATACATGCTACATATGAAGTTTGGAACCATTTGGTCAAGTGGATCACCCCATTAGCCCAATTGAGGGAAAATCCTTCATCCAAAGCCTATTTTAACCCAAATCCAACATACTCAAGTCCAAACCAAGATTTGAGTAGATATAGTCCTTCACTAGTACATGGGGAGTCCACAGAACCAATCCCATGAAAAATTGATGAAAAAGACATCATACGCGTATGATGTCTCCAGAGCCATTTTTAGCCCAAAATCTATCCAAAATTCATAAATCCACTGAATAAGCCTATCTAAAGCCAAATCCAAGCTTATAGAGAAATTTGGTCCAAAAATACACTAAAAGACATCATACGCGTATGATGTCTCACTATGTGATTTTGGCACCTCAGGGCTTCAACCACCAAACAGAAGTGATCTACATGCCATTTGAAGGTGAACCACCAAGTTTTATCCAATTTGGATCATAAAATCCAATTCCCTTTCAAAATTTTGCCAAGAGCCTGAACTGGACTAAACTGGCCAAAACTTGACCAAATGGTATCCAAACTCAAATCCAAGCATATGATACTCATGTATACACTATCAGCTACAAGCACAACCAATATGAAGTCATTTTGACACAAAAGACATCATATGCGTATGATGTCTCCAGCATGATTTTGAGCCCAGTTTGCATATTTTTTCACCTACCCTGCATCCTTAGGCCCTGAATAGCTCATGTTTCAATTTTCAAGTCATTTGAATAGTTAAAAGCTTCATTTCGGCTTTCAGTACTAAAAAGACGCTAACTTCTGAAATTGGAGTTACAAGATCCATGGATTCCGCCAAGTTATCAACAACAAAGAGAAAAAGACCGACAATCAAAGATGCTCTTGCAGAAGCAGAACCCTTTGACATTCCAGCAGAAACCCTCAAGCCAACCAAAACTTGGGTGGAGGAAGCAGTACTGGAACAAGAGGGAATAAAGATCTACCAGGGGACTTTCAGAGATCCTCAAGGGCAAGCGGTGGATATACCGATGATCCCACAAGAATTGGTGGATTATAGCAGGTCAGAGAACATCAGCAGGTACCTGGAAAGGGTAGACTTGCACAGTTTCTTCACCTCGAGACCATCAGGTGTGGATACAAGAAGAGTGTACGAGTTGGCAACATCCATTCAGAAGGATGGGAAAGCCACATTGACAGCAATAGATGGAGAGAAAGTAGAGGTACAGATCACTCCACAGCTCATTGCAGATGCATTGAAGCTGAACAACAAAGGGAGCTCTGTCAGGGAAAGAAGGGAGGCTATAGAGGTTTATGGGTCCAAGAAACAGAATGCAACTTATGGAGATATGGCAGACCAAAGAGCGGCAACCCTTTGCCGACTGTACAACCAATTTCTCCATATTTGCAGTAAAAGACCGCAAAAGTATACGACACCGCCCCATGCCATTTCAACTACCATCACATGGGCATTGAAGAGCAATATGCCAAAAGAGGTGAATTACGCTCAACACATCCACGAGCAAGTAATTGCCATGCACAACGAGAAGCCAAAGTATATAGGAGGAGCTGAAGTTCTGACAAGAATAGCTTATGAAGCTATTGGAGCCAGAGATCAATGGCCAAAGGTTCCCTCCCAGAATGAGTGGCTTAGAGAAGCCGATGAGGAGGAAGAACACCTTGAAGTATCCAAGAGGGCGTCCACAAGAGCACGCAGGAAACTAGAAATAGTTTCAGAACCTGAAGAGAATGTGGATGAGCCGATTATGAAGAAAGCAAAGAAGAAGGTTGCTCCCAAGCAAACCAAAAGTCAGAAAGCGGCACGAATGGAAAGACTAGTGGAGCAGTTTAGAGCGGAAAGAGCTCTAAAGGGGGACTTTGAAGAAAAGTGGGTGCCAGACCCCACTAAAGTCGGAACTAGCTCAGCCAGGCCACATGTTGATCAATATGATCAATATATTAGAGCTTACGAGGAGTCAGAGGCAATACTGGAGCAGCAACCTGTCGAGCCATACACTGAAGAGGAAGTACAGCTTTTAAAAGCTGAGCTGCAAAAGGACGACAAGGGGAAGAAGAAAGTAGATGAGTCTACTGAACCTCAAGAGAAAGACGGGCAAGCAAACAAAGGGAAAGCCAAGATGACTGAGGACAATCAGCCCTCCTTTACTGATGTACCCAACCCGAAGAAGATGGAAATCATTGTGGAAGAGACCACAGTAGAGATGGACACGGCTGGTATGGAAAAGCCGGAGGCCAGGACCAAGGAAAAGGAGATAGATCCAATTCAACAAAAGAAAAACGATTATGAGGATCTGGTAGCGATAGGGTACACTGAAGAAGAGGCCCTTGAGGCGGTTTATGGGATCACCCTACAAAAACGAGATGATCGGAGAGGGACAGAGGAAAATACAAAGAGTACAAAAGAAAGTGATGAAAAACTGGAAGAGCAGAACGTACTAGAAGAGCCGAAGCCAGTGGAGGTGGTGGCCAAAAAAGCTTTAGAGTTGACAGATGAAGATGAAAAAGACATGCACATGGTGCATGAACTGCTCAACAAGATCAAAGAAAGATCCAAGGCAAAGGAAGCGGAGATTGAGATAGCCAAACAAAGGGAAGCCGAGTTGCAGAGGAAATTAGAGGATGCTATGACTGAATCTGAAAGTCATAAAGCATCACTCTACGATGCGGAAAACGAGAGAGACGGCTTGATACTCCAGCTAGCTGAGGCCTCAAGAGAAGTAACAAGTGCACAGGAAGCAAGGGAGCGGATGGAAGACGACTTGGAGGCGGCTAAAGATGAGCTCATTGAGCTAAGGGAAAGAGTCGAGCTCCAAGAAAGAACAATCACTAGACTCAGGACTACCCCTAGAGCTAGCAGAGCAGGAACCGAACAAGAGGGAGCTCTTGTACCAGCTCTGGAAGACCAGGTCTGAAGCTTACAAAGAGAGCTAAGATTAGAGCAAGTGCAAAGGTTGCACATTGCGGAGGGATCATTGGTAGCAGAGGAGAGGCTCACTTTAGAAAATCAAACACTAAGAACAGAGAATGAGACCCTCCGCAAACAGCTCCAAGATCTACAAGAGCAACAAAGAAGAGAGACAGAGACACCACAAGAAGAATCAGGTGGAGCAGCCATAGAACTACCAGAAACTGGAGAGGTAACCACAATTGAAGATCCAGCCCCAGTTCACGAGGTGACCTCAACTTCAGGAATCTCTGAAGAAGAAGAACAAAGGCTCCATGACCAAATAGAAAAGTCAGCAGAGGAGAGTGCCAAGGCGGAAATGGAATGGGAGAGGAGACTCCTAATCTCCATTAGACATCAAGGATTAGACACAAAAGTGCTCCATGAAGAGTGGATGCAACCCAGCCTGCCTTTCCCTTTGATGAAGTTTGAAGTGATAAAAACGAAAAAGAGAATAGAGGAGGAGCAGTATGTCGCTCTTTACGAAGGCGACATCACAAAAGAGGAACAATCAAAGAAGATTGTAGATTCGCAGCCTAGATGGAGGAAAGGTTGGCTGAACAAATACCCAGCCTATCTCATCTACTTGGTGGAGGCACCAAAGGAGATTCGGGAGAATGCAACCTTCTGCCCGGTGCCAAGAGTCAGAAGCTGGAAAGAGCATGGTAGGATTGTAGAAAAGAAGCCAAATTGGCTTAATTACCCCAGGATGCCAGGACCAAAGGCAGGAGAGAGAATAGGTAAAGCCTACATGGTGAAAACCCTAACGGGCACCATCAAGCTCTTTACTGGCTCTCCTCACCTTTCGTGTCAGATGCTCAAGAAAATTTGCAGGACTCTCTTAGCTTGCATTGAAGTGTTCGCGCCAGATAAATCCACGACCTCGAGTCTACTATCGACGGCCGACACAGTGACTGATATGATGTATGATCTTTCATTGCAGCCTTCTCCAAAAGTGTTGCACCTCCTATACCAGAGGATTATGTTTTTGCCTAGCTTCCACATGCAAACATTCGAAGAAGCTTTCTACACCGGCTTTTTCACCCACGAAAGCAAAATATTCGGCCCAACCTTGACCATCGGCAACCTGCGATACGAATCACATTTGCAGATGCTCAAGACGACAGGACTTTATTGACCAAGCATAAAGGTCATGTCAGGGACGACATGAACGCGGAGGGGGGGAGTGTTGAGCCAGCAGAGGATCACACCCACATTTTTGCTCACACTCGTCATTTTTGTAACCATTGATTGTAATAAATGTCTTTCCGACATTGATTTTGAATTGAGCCATTCATTAAGTAACGGGACTCAATTGAGTTTCCAGCTTGTAATCCCGAAGTAATTTCACTTGCTGATGTAATTAGTTAGAGATGTTCTCACCTCCAAGGCTGAGGTATATAAGCCAAAGTTTTGTAACCTAAGGGGATTCAGATTATTAATCAAAGGGAGTTTTTGAGCGCCGTGACTGTGTCTGAGAGAGAGTGAGAGAGAGAGAGAGAGAGAGAGTCTTATCTACTTGCTACGCGAGCTACGGAGCCGCCATTGGAGAAGCGACACCGCCATTGTGTTAGCAACGACGAGAGCTACGCACTGATACCAAGAGTGCGCGCTATCGGCTTCTATGTGTGGTAAGTTCCTACGAGCTTCGGTGTGAGTTTTCTTCCAACTCGTGTGTCGGAATAGAGCGTGCAGCATATCTATAGAACCACAACGAGTAGAGCTACACATTAGTACCATCGGGGTCAACAAGTTTCGGTCACCTGTATTTTTCGGCCTGTCTTCATACGCGTTTACCGCACGGAGTGGTTATAGGTTGATTTTGCAGTTCAAGTCTTAAGGGTGTTGTTCTTACCTAGTGTATAGACTTCCCCTTGAGTTTGAGATCGATTCAATGATTCTAGATCCTGTTTCGTATAGCATTCGTTCATAGTACGGATTTCAGTCACTTGCGTATTTTAGAACTTAGATTTGATTTCCTTAGTAGTGATTGTCATTAGAAGGTCGAGTAGGTGATTTGACACCCACCTAGTTGTTTCCATGCGCCTGCGGGTCAAGCTTCGTCCTCGTCTGACAAATTCTATTGTTGGTTGAGTTCTCGCTATTTAGCTTCCGCTAGCGGCGTAACCGCCTAAACAAGCATGGCTCTTGGTTGGATTTGCATTCCATAGCCAAGAGTGTCGGTGTAGGCTCTTAACTTCTCTACTAGCTTGGAGAAGGAGATGGAGCTCTTGCACACTACACTTCACACAATGAGAGTGTGTGTGGGAGAGTATACCCCTCAAGCAACCCCCTAGCTTGCTTTGGTTGACCCCCCCTTGTAGCTCATGATTGAAAATCATTGGACCTCTCCAAGCCTAGCCAATCACATGCAGGGGCATATCAACCAACAAGGATATCCTTGGGACAAGTGTCCCGCTTTCCCCTTTGAGAGAGAGGACTTGATAAATGCTAAAATAATTAATTAAATTAACTAATTTATCATTGGACCCCTTGGGAGGCCGACCAATATGCTTTAGGCGGTTGGCATGTGTCCTTGTTGCCTTCTTGGTCTAGGTTTTGCCTTGAGTGAGTGTGTGTGTTCTCTCTCATGGTCGCATCTTGTAGGAATCACCCCCTCCTTGTAGGGATACTTGTTGACTTTTTGACACCTCAAGCCCCTCAACCTTGGGCCCGGTTCCCACCTCAAGTTTGGCCCTTAAGCCCCTCAAGCTTGGTCCGGATTCCCATCTCAAGTACAACCCTATCATCTCAAGCATGAAAAGCACCTCAAGCATCTCAGTCATGAAGCACGACAAGCATCTCAAGCTTCTCAGTCATCAAGCACGACAAGCACCTCAAGCTTGGGCCGGGTTCCCATCTCAAGTTCCTAGCTTACCTAAGGTCAAAGGACTTTTTAACACTAACCTTTGGAGGTCTTTAATGAAGCCAACCCTAGAGCTTAAAGCTTTGTTAGCTAGCCTTGCTCTTTGACATACCATCTCTCATTTGGACCACTTTACCATTGGCCCTGTGTTGAGATAGATCTGAAAGCACGTGTCTATATTCTAACCCTTGTTCTCGTTTATTCTCCCACATTAAATGATCAGTTTAATATGAGAAAATCATTTGGGTTGGTTAGATATTAGATTTTATGACAGATACCTACTCCACAAGTAAATAGTATGTGTATCCACAATTGTAGAAATTCGGTGCCAAATTTCCTATGAATGCCATGGAAATCCATGTGTAGGGCGTTCACACATAAGGGAGACTTATGCACTCTTAAAAGGAAGGTTTTACAGGCCAAAGTTTACATAGACATATTCAAGACTATGTCTTGCATTGTCAAATATGTCAAGCTAATAAAGTAGAATGCCTCAAAGCAAATGGATTCTTGTATCCCCTAGAGATCCCCAATGGTAAGTGGGAAAATATTTCTCTACACTTTATCATAGGCCTTCTTACTACAATCCAAGAGCACGACTCAATTTGGGTTATTGGCGACTAATTGACTAAGATGTGTAAGTTTATTCCCAACCCAATAGAGATGGCTAAATTAGAACATGTTTACAGGCTTCATGGTTTTCTTAATAACATAGTAAGTGAACATGTTTCAAAGTCTAGCAATCACTTTTGTGTGATGGTTTAATGGATTGGACACACAACTCAATTTAAGTACATCTGATCATTCAGAGATGGATTGTTATATAGAAAAAGGTCAATCAAGTGCTGGAAGATATGCTAAGAGCACATTTATCAAGAAACGAAAAGATTTGGAAGATGATCTCCCAATTCTTGAAATTTCTCGCAATATTACAAAACTTGTAACTTCCACGTTTAGTCTATTTTTTGCTTATGTATGGCTTTCAACTAGGATCCCCTATTTTGATGGGGTTAGCCATATAAAAACTTTAACCTGTCAAGAACTTCACTTAGGATCATACGGATATATTAGGTGTGGCTCACTGAAATGTTGGACAGGCCCAAGATTGTTATAGAAAGTATGTAGATGAAAAGAGATGACAAGTGACTTCAAGGAAGGTGACGAGATCTTTTTAAAGATATTATGGCCCGCTTAAAATACTCAAGCAAGTAGGAGAAATGGCCTACAAATTAGCTCTTTCATCAAACTCTTGCATCCATTCATTATTTCCTTTTAAGTCATTTACGTTAGGAAGGCAATGTTGGTAATCAAGTGCCTTGGTTGATTTTATTGAACCTCTTAGTTTACCACATGAACCTAAACAAAACATGGATTCTTATGGGTTATTGGACATAGAATTGTGTTTGTTGTCAAGTACTAAATGAAGGGTGTTACCATATACATGTGGTAGTGATGTGGGTGAACACACTAGGACCGTCGGGGCATTTTTTCCCTCTTTAGGAGGTTTTTTCCCCCGAGCATTGTATATACGCCAATCACTCTAGGGCTATCTATATTTCCACTGCACACTAAGTAACACACTCTCTATTGTGTGTCTTGAGCTTCCTTCGTCTTCTCCAAGCTATGTGTGTTTCTCTGCAGCCCTAATTCCAACAATTGGTATCAGAGCAGGTTACCTCCCGAGCTTAGTCGCCAGCTGCTCCAGTACATGCCTGCTCACTTTCTTCGATTACAGTGAGGCTTGGCGAGCATTCGCAGGTCACAAATATTTTGGGTGAGCTTGTAGAGCTCAGTCTGCTCAGATTTCTGATTCGGGCTCATTTCGGCCTCCGTTTCCACTACAGGCAGGTATGCACAGGCAATTTCGTCATTTTGTGCAAAATTTCTGTCAGTGCCGTTTTTTGCATAACAGGTGCCTTACAGTCTTCTACGATTTGTGCTATATAGCACGTGTTGTTCCCGCTCCGTTTCTCCTATTTTCGGGCAGTTTTCACATCAGGTGCAGCATTTACCATGGCTGACAACAACACAGATGTCTTCAAGATGTTTGTTGCTGAGGACAGGTTAGATGGGGACAATTACCCTATGTGGGCTTATATGATGCAACACGTTCTTGTGTCAAAGGGTGTCTAGAATATTGTGCAGGGCATTGATGTACGTCCTGGTTCTGAGGATGTAGGCGATGTTGAGGATGTTGCAGGTCTTGCTGCAAGGATTGCTGCTATTAGATTTGTTTTGCCTACGGCAGAACAATCTCATTGGGATGTAAAGGATGCACAGGCTCATGCATTGATTGCGTTGTCTGTGAAGCGCACCATTGTTCCTCACATCCGTTCAGCAAAATCTGCAAAACAGGCTTGGGATATTTTGGCTGGGCTTTATGCAAGTCGCAATGAGGCTAAAATTGATTTGTTGTGTAAAGAGTTGGACTCGAAGATTATGCATGAGGAAGATGATATGGACACTTTCCTTGCTAGTGTCAAGGATATCAATGAGAAACTTATTTTGCAAGTGAAGTCATTTCAGACAGTTCCCTTGTGCAGACTCTTCTTGATGCCTTACCAAATTCCTACGAGACTTTTGCTAGTACTTGGAGACTGATGACCCAAGGAAATCCTGAAGTTGTCAAGTTTGATGCATTATGCACATTGTTGTTGCAAGAGTCGCTTTCCAGAAAAAAACGGGACTAGGCAGCGTGCAATTGAATAGGCTTTTATTGCTTCTCAAAGAAAGGGTGGTAACAGCAATGTAGCCACTGATGGGGGCTTTTCACAAGCCAAGCTCCCATACCCCTCTTCTCTCGTCCCCACCCCATGAAAACCCCCTCTTAGGGAGGGAGTGATAAAAGGCATTGGAAAAAGTAAGAAAAAAATAAAGTATGATTATGTAAATATATAAGAAAGGTAAAATAGGCCACCTCATGCCTGCGGGGTAGCCCATCCCCACCTTGCCTCTTTTTTCTTCACTGTTGCCCCGCCGGGTGTCCCTTTTCCTCTCCTCCACTCAAAAGGTCAACCCCCTCTCTCTTCCCCTTGTCCTTTCTCCTTTCTCTCTCCCCTCAAGCTACCCCACCTCTCACCAAGAATGCATTATAACTCACCAATAATGCACCCTAGCTCACATGCAACTTACCCAATCTTCCAAAATAGTATACCCCACCCCCTCTTTCTCTCTCCTATCATATCCCATGACCCAAATACCCCCCTCTCTCTTTAAAGGGCGCCATGTATCTTGTCTTGTAGCTAAATAACCTCCCCCACACTCACACACACTCAGTTTCACTGAAAAAGGTGCCCACAGATCCATCCCCACCCGGTGGTTACCTGATTTTTCTTGTGTTCACACACATCTGCACACAGATTCACCTCTGAACACACTCCTCTCTTTCCCCTCTTGTAATTACTTTATTCTCCATGTCACCTCTCACTTTTTTTCATCAACCCATCTCTCTCTCTTAGTCTCTCTCTCATGAGACTGCTATTCTGGCACATATACACACAGCCAAACAAGTGGGGCCCACAGTCACATGGCCTATGTAGATAATGATTTCTTCATTTCTAAATTCTAGAATTTCTCCCCCTCCTCCTCTCCTATATAAAGAGGGGTCACCATCACACAAACACACACAACATCACCAAAGAACACACTATGCACTGTGTGTGCCTAGTGCGCACACACACACGCCCACACCATCACCATCACCGCAATCACCATGCTTGTCTTGAGCATGACCTCTACACCCTTGGCTATGGAAAATGAAGGGCAACTAAATGAAGTATGATGGCCATAATCCTCATGCGAGTCTTCGCCATCAACTCCCACCTATCCGCCATGTGCTCTACCACTCTCTCCCTTCTCATTCCCCTACCCTATGCTCCCCATTTCATCGCCTAATTCTCTAAATAAAGCTTGAGGTTTTGTGAGTATGTTTTCTTGCAATGTTTTGCCCATGTGAGGTGTGCGGAATCGCCACCTAGTCTTGTGTTGGGAGTGAGCTTGTGTATGTGTGAAGGGTGTGCGGATTCGCCATCCTTTTGTGATGCCTAAGTACTAAGCCGCTATACCCCCTCCCTCACTCTCTCTCTCTCTCTCTCACTTGATCTCATTCCCTTTCCTTTTCATCATTACTCCCAAGCATCCATCTCTCTTGGATGAAAACTTTGTTACGGTGGTGTGTTGTTTGCGTCCTAGCCGCTGAAGCTAGGTGGTGCCCCCCCTGTTTGCTTTACCATGACAGGCTCGAGGCGCTCCATTCGGTCCCCGGTGTTTTAGAGGCCGTCGGGGGTTCGGGGTTCGCTTTGCTCCCGTCATTTGGTGCCCCCACTGAGGATATTTTCATGAAACCCTTCAGTTTACAAGACTGAAACCCTTAAACTATTGTGAATGGATGAATGGCTAGCAGGATTTGCTAATTGGACGACAGAAGAAGAAGAGCTCCAAGCACAACTAGACGAACTCCGCATCTCCATCGAAGCTCGAGTACCAGGCGTAACGGTAATCGATTTGCAGTGGGAGAGTCAACCAACACGCCAAACCCAGTGGATATACATAGGCCAAGTGCCAAGAAGAAGAAGGAGAAGGTCGAAACCATGTCCGCAACCTACAACCAACCCACAACAACAAAATGGAAGGAGCTCTACACAATAGAGAATCAACACTATTCTACTTTGAGAATCGGGTAACTCAAGTCACCGAGGTAATTATCACAGTCAGTTTTCAAGTCGCACCTGATGCTGCAGCACTGATAACGGAATCATTGGCTCACACTCTCACTAGAGAAACTAGGGATCTACTGAGTTTGTTTCAGGAAAGAACACCACCCTCTCCCACAAGCTTGGACAGTGACTAAGCACCTCTAAGCTTCACATGAATCAGTACAACCTACCTCAAGACAGATCACACATACCAACACATGTACGCTCAATCAAGGTAATACTGGATTTGAAGGCTCACTACCAGCACGTCATTGACACCATGCCGGGTGGGGAGCGGTTTTTGGAGGTTCTGGCATCAGATCAACCATTTGTCTTACCTTTGGTACAAGGCAATGTACCGTTTGAAGTTTTAATCTATGTCTAGTATAAGAGGGTATACACGCCTCCTTGTAAAGAAGAAAAAAACTTTTGCAAGTTAAGCAGTGTGTCTTTCTAGCTCTCTCTCAGTAACCATGTCAAGTGTAGCATTTCCAACATTTAAAGGAAAGAAGGGGGAGGATTTGGTAACAGACTTCCTAGATGACTTTGAAGTAGCATGTGTAGTGAGCAACAAAGATACGGATGAATCCCGGGTTAGAATCTTTAAGCATCTCATGAAGCTAGAAGCTACATCATGGTACAATGCACTTCCACAAGCAACCAAGGATGACTGGGAACCCTTAAAAACCGCTTTTAAGAGGCGCTTTGGGGGAGGTACCACTTCAGAAAAGTTGTGGGACAAGTTGAGAGACTTAAAGCAGGAGGGTCTTTTAGAATATGCCACCTATGAGTCCAAATTTGTGGATTTGTGGGAACGGTGGGTTGAGTCACTGGCAAGGGGAGAAGCCGCACCCGATTGCCTAAAAAAAGATCGGTTCACGCATGGCTTATGGCCGCTTCTGAAGGAGAAGGTGAAAGGTAGATTCCCGGCTACATACGAGTTAGCCGTTGAGATTGCTCGCCTTAAGGATAAGAAGCTGCGAATGAAAGCCAAAGAAACCGAGTCAACAGAAGCAGGAACATCGTGTCAACCAGCAACTACGACAACCACCATACCACCACCACCGGCTCTTGAGTTAAGAGATGACCAACAAGATATGTTGGCCCATATTACTGACCAACTGCAGAATTTGTATGTCCACTTAATACAACAAGGGAGGAGTCAAGAAAGAGATCAAGACCCTGGAAGAGCACGATGACAAAACAGGGAGTATCATTGCTACAACTGCGGAGAAGATGGTCACGGTATGTACTACTGTCCCAAACCACGACAAAACTATAATAGAGGAGGTAGGAGAAACCAATTGTCACCCCCTAGAGAAAGAACACCCCCACCCCGAGCACCACCCCCACCAACACAAATTCTACGTCCACCCCAGACACCACTACAAGCATCCATCCCACCTCTTCCACCAGCCCCACCACCTGATCGCCCTGTAAACATCATAAGGCTAGAAGAGAAAGGAAAAGCCGTAGTAGTGGATCCACCCAGAGCAAAGGAGAGGGACAAGGGTAAGGAGAAGGTAACCTTTTTAGAACCACTTGAAGCCATGACTGTGAAAAGAGCTAGGAGGGAGAAAGCTACACAATCAGATGATGAGAGAAGCATGAGAGGAGAAACTACCAAGAGGCCATCCAGGCCACGACGGAAATTGGGCATCACCGACTTCCAGCTAGGGGAAAGTTCTAAGCCCTATGATCTAACATTGGATGTGGCAGAGCAAGGACTGAAGATTACATGGCCACAGCTACTACATCTTGCACCAAAAGTAAGGCGACAATGGTCTAAAATGGTAAGTACAAAACGCTCCAAAACAAAGGTAGCCGGAGCAATTTCGGGATGCAACATGGATGAAATCCTTCCAATTGTCGACGTAAACATAAAAGGAAAGAGGGTTGGAAACACCTACATTGATGGAAGTGCACAAATCTGTGTAATGAGCGAAGCTATGATGCTTCGATTAGGGCTCGAGGTTGACAGGCCTTCTCCATGCAAGGCAAAGATGGCAAACAACGCAAAAGTAAAGTATGTGGGTGTGGTAAGTGCCGTGAAAATCAAAGCTTTCAACACTGAGGTAGAGGTAGATGTTTTTGTAATGCCTACTAAGGGGGAGGGCTATCCACTAATTTTGGGAAGGCCATGGTTGATGGCCATGAAGGCAAAACAGGACTGGGGTGCTGGCCTTCTACGCATGACCGGTAAGAAAGGGGAGACAATCTACTACGACATGAGGATTGGCAAGCAGAAGAAAATGAATCTGGAAACATCGGCATATGAAACCACTAGCGAATCTTCCAGTTCTAAGGAGGAGACCACATCCACCGACGAAAGTGACAGTTCCATTGATGTGATGGGTATCATTATGAAGGATCCACAAAGGGTAAGCACAATTGGTGATCCATCACCAAAAGGGAAACCCAATGAAGAGGAGAGAAAATCACCTGGCCTAGGAGGAAGTAGGTTGAAGGGTATGTTGTCTACGGAATTAACACTTGAGGAGAAAGATAGTTTTTTGCAAATGTTGATGGGATTTCCTAACCTGTTCATTGACAACTATGAAAGAATCACAGGCATTACAGTGGTGGAACATCATATTAAGCTGAAGGAAGGGGTAAAACCAGTTGTGCAAAAGCTACGACGATTGGGGGTCATACAAGAAAAGGCACTCCTGGCCGAGGTAAGGAAACTACTGGAGGCGGGATTCATCTATCCTGTAGAAAACTCAGAATGGGTGTCACCCATAGTGGTGACGCTTAAAAAGAATGGTAAGTGGATGGTCTGCGTTGACTACAAACCACTAAATGAAGCTACAAAGAGAGACCACTTTCCTCTCCCTTTCTTGGATGAAATTCTGAATGAAGTAGCGGGTTTTGAATGCTATACCGTCTGTGATGGTTATTCTGGATACTTTCAAATACGCATAGCCTTGGAAGATCAGCTAAAAACCACTTTTATCACGCCATGGGTTTGTTTTGCATACAGGGTTATGCCATTTGGTCTCACAAATGCACCTGCCACATTCCAAAGATATGTCACATATGTTTTTCAACCGTTCTTTGGAACATCCATAAGGGTGTTCATTGATGATTTTTGTATATATAGCTCCCGTATTTCACATTTAGAAAAGGTAACTGAAGGTTTGGCCAGGTTGCAGAGCCTAGGTGGGCAATTAAATGTGGATAAATGCCACATTGGGGAGAGTAAAGTCATTCTACTAGGCCATGAAATTTCAGCAAAAGGTATCAACGCCGACCCAAGTAAGGTGTCCGCACTCATAGCCCTACCTTCACCAACGACCGCACGTCAACTGGTCTCTTTTCTACAGAAGGTGAGGTACTTAAGTAGATTCATACATCTACTATCACAACTTGTTCTACCACTGCAACAACTCACTCAAAGATCAACTTTCACTTGGGACGAGGAAAGCGAACATCACTACAACAAGGTAAAGGAGGTCTTAGCCACTCTGCCAACTATCTCACCACCTAAGTGGGATGAAAAATTCTATGTCACCTCAAGTGTTGGTGATGACTCATTGGGGGCTGTGCTACTCCAAAAGGATACGACGACATCTTTCATGAGGCCAATCTACTTCTCTAGTCGAATGATGACAGCAGGAGAGAAAGGTTTCACCCATGTGGAACACTTAGTCCTAGCTCTTAGATTTGCAGCTACAAAGTTTAGGTCATATTTGCTGCCTAAGCAATTTGTGATTCTAACCACGGATGAAATATTTCCCTATGTTGTACAACACATGGATGTGTCTGCTAGAATTACTAAATGGCTAGTTCGTCTGCAAGAGTTTGACTACACGATACAGGTAGAAAGCACGACAAGGGCAAGTTTGGGGGGACTCATGACCTACCAAGTCTTTGAAAGGAAGGAGAAGCAATCTAAGGAAGGAGAAGTTCGATTACCTCCAGTACCACCGATGGAATAAGGAGCATACTCTCTCTAATTTGATGGAGCCTACAAGCGAGCGTCTGACAAAGCAGCTGCAGGCATAGTGGTCTTTGATGACAAAGGGACAAAGGTATTTTCGTTGGGCCAATTGTTAGATTCACATTCTAACAATGAAGCTGAGTATGCAGCACTAACCAAGGGTCTACAATGGTGCATCTCGCAAGGTGTACAACGCCTTAATGTATTTGGGGATGCTCTACTTCTGGTAAGGCAAGTAAATGGAGCATGGACATGCAAGAATCCTAGTTTAAGGACTCACTTAAGTGGTGTAAAAACCTTGGACATGCAAGAATCCTAGTTTAAGGACTCACTTAAGTGGGTAAGTTTGAAGAAGTTCAAATACACCATATCCCAAGGGCTCAAAACCAAGAAGCAGATGCCCTAGCAAGTGAAAGACTACAGGAAGTGGTGGTTGGAGCAATAAAACTAAAGCTCCCTCTATTTCAAGGCAGTGATGCCTTGCCTGACATCATGCATTTTTTGGAAACAGGGGAATGCCCATCAGATTTAACAAAGGGACAGAAGCAATGGCTGACGCGGAAGGCCACAAGGTATCGACTCATCAATGATGGTTTGTACTGTAAGGGTAAGGACCAAATACTCAGGAAGGTCCCTCTCTCTCACGAAATCACGGGAGTAATTGCTAGCTGTCACGACGGGGTTTGTGGTGGTCACTTTGCCCTAGACATAACAAGTAGGAAAATCTTGCAGGCAGGCTTCATATGGCCTAGCCTCAACCGTGATGTACACCATTGGTGCAAAACGTGTAAGTTGTGTCAAAAGGCCGGCACTAGATCACTTATGCCTGAACCACAGACACCTATTCTCTCATATGGCCCATTTGAAAAATGGGGTATCGACGCCATTGGGCCATTACCTAGGGCCAACTCAGGAAAATTCTACATTATCATGGGGGTTGACTACATGACTAGATGGGCAGAGGCTACAGCCACCACTAGAATCACTGCGATAGAGGTAGCTAAATTTATCTACGAGCACATATGCTGTAGGTTTGGCACACCTTTAGAGATCATCTCTGATAGAGGGCCAGGTTTCAGAGCAGACTTGGTAGGAGAATTAATGCAGAAAGTGGGCATTACAAGGAGGCACTCTTCACCATATTACCCTCAATGTAATGGCCTAGTTGAAAAGGTAAATGGAATGGTTTCTAAAATTATTACCAAGCAGATAAACAATCACCGTGGAGACTGGGATAAGTATCTACTACCAGCTTTATGGGCCTACAGAACTTCATTTCGTACATCCTTGGGATTCACACCGTATCATCTAGTATTTGGTAAGGAAGCAATCTTGCCCATTGAAGTGCAACTACAAAGTCTCACAGTAATGGCAAGCCAGCTTCAACAGCCCAACATCCATTTGAGAGATCACATCATCAACTTGGAAAGACTGCAGCTGGACAGAGAAGAAGCAATAAATTATTATGCAGCACAAGCAGAGCATAAACGGCTTAGCTTTAACGAGCATCTCTGGAAAAAAGAATTGAAGAAAGGAATGTTGGTGCTCCGCTACGACAATCGCTTCGACACGCGCAAGGATAAGAAACTCTTGCTCCGATGGGAAGGCCCTTTTATCATCAGGAAAAAGTATGCCAATGGAAGCTACCAGCTTATGGAGGCTGATGGAAAACTTCATAAAACCAGGGTAAATGGTTGGCGACTTAAACCTTATTTTCTTCGATTTGACCAGGCTCGACCAATTGACATTCCAGATGAGGACACACCATCAGCCGCCACCTCTGACGATAATGATCAAACAGATGAGCTAGAGACATGAATGCCTCTAGCCAAAAGGGGAGGGCTAATGATGGGGGCTTTTCACAAGCCAAGCTCCCATACCCCTCTTCTCTCGTCCCCACCCCATGAAAACCCCCTCTTAGGGACGGAGTGATAAAAAGCATTGGAAAAATTAAGAAAAAAATAAAGTATGATTATGTAAATATATAAGAAATGTAAAATAGGCCACCTCATGCCTGCGGGGTAGCCCATCCCCACCTTGCCTCTTTTTTCTTCACTGTTGCCCCGCCGGGTGTCCCTTTTCCTCTCCTCCACTCAAAAGGTCAACCCCCTCTCTCTTCCCCTTGTCCTTTCTCCTTTCTCTCTCCCCTCAAGATACCCCACCTCTCACCAATAATGCATTATAACTCACCAATAATGCACCCTAACTCACATGCAACTTACCCAATCTTCCAAAATAGTATACCCCACCCCTCTTTCTCTCTCCTATCATATCCCATGACCCAAATACCCCCCTCTCTCTCTAAAGGGCGCCATGTATCTTGTCTTGTAGCTAAATAGCCTCCCCCACACTCACACACACTCAGTTTCACTGAAAAAGGTGCCCACAGATCCATCCCCACCCGATGGTTACCTGATTTTTCTTGTGTTCACACACATCTGCACACAGATTCACCTCTGAACACACTCCTCTCTTTCCCCTCTTGTAATTACTTTATTCTCCATGTCACCTCTCACTTTTTTTCATCAACCCATCTCTCTCTCTTAGTCTCTCTCTCATGAGACTGCTGTTCTGGCACATATACACACAGTCAGACAAGTGGGGCCCACAGTCACATGGCCTATGTAGATAATGATTTCTTCATTTCTAAATTCTAGAATTTCTCCCCCCCCTCCTCCCCTATATAAAGAGGGTTCACCATCACACAAACACACACAACATCACCAAAGAACACACTATGCATTGTGTGTGCCTAGTGCACACACACACACACCCACACCATCACCATCACCGCAATCACCATGCTTGTCTTGAGCATGACCTCTACACCCTTGGCTATGGAAGATGAAGGGCAACTAAATGAAGGATGATGGCCATAATCCTCGTGCGAGTCTTCGCCATCAACTCCCACCTATCCGCCATGTGCTCTACCACTCTCTCCCTTCTCATTCCCCTACCCTATGCTCCCCATTTCATCGCCTAATTCTCTAAATAAAGCTTGAGGTTTTGTGAGTATGTTTTCTTGCAATGTTTTGCCCATGTGAGGTGTACGGAATCGCCACCTAGTCTTGTGTTGGGAGTGAGCTTGTGTATGTGTGAAGGGTGTGCGGATTCGCCATCCTTTTGTGATGCCTAAGTACTAAGCCGCTATACCCCCTCCCTCACTCTCTCTCTCTCTCTCTCTCTCTCTCTCTCTCTCTCTCTCTCACTTGATCTCATTCCCTTTCCTTTTCATCATTACTCCCAAGCATCCATCTCTCTTGGATGAAAACTTTGTTACGGTGGTGTGTTGTTTGCGTCCTAGCCGCTGAAGCTAGGTGGTGCCCCCCCCTGTTTGCTTTACCATGACAGGCTCGAGGCGCTCCATTCGGTCCCCGGTGTTTTAGAGGCCGTCGGGGGTTCGGGGTTCGCTTTGCTGCCGTCACCACTTCTTATGGTTCTGCTGCAAGTGGCAAAACTTATGTTCCTAATGCTTCTGCTGGCAGCAATTCATCTGGAAATTCTGGTGATAAGGGAAAAAAGAAGATGCGTTGCCATTCTTGTAAAGCTAATGATCACTTGACCAAGCAGTGTCCTAAGTTGAAGGCCAAAGAGGCTAACAAGAAAGAGGGTGGTTCCACCGCAAATGCTAGTTCCACTACAAATGCAGCCATTGTTGAGTCTTCTATAAAAGGAGATTGTAATGCTGATGTTGATGCAGAATGGGCTTTTAGTGCAGAGTGCACTAATAATCCTGTTGTCCATGATGCATGCTTGTTTGTTGCTGCAGATTCACATGTGTGGTATTTCGACAGTGGTGCCACAAAGCACATTACCTCACATCGTGAATTGTTCACCTCTCTCGAGTATGTCCCTCATGGGAATTCAGTCACTTGAGCCAACAATGCCTCTTATCCGGTTCAGGGAGTTGGAAAGATTGTGCTTACTGCTGCAAATGGCAGTTCTTTCACACTTGTTGATGCACTTTATGTACCTGGGATCAAGAAGATTCTTTTGTCTATATCTGCACTTGCTAGACTTAAACTTGTAGTCAAATTTGTGGATGACAGACGTACAATTCATGATCTCAATTTTGGTGATGAAGTTGTTTCATCTGGGCTTTTGTGCCGTGGGCTATATAAGCTCACTTTGTATGACAAGTGTGGACAAAATTTTGCAAATGCAGTTGCAGATTCAAGGGCTATTTCAGATGCAAAACTTTGGCATGCACGTTTTGGTCATCTAAATTTTGCCAGTTTGCTGTGTTTGCAGAGATCTGATATGGTTGCTTCTTTGCCGCCTCTTGAAGCACCTGTCAAACATGTTTGTAAAGGCTCTATTTTGCGTAAGATGGAGCATTCTAAGTTTCCAAAGGATGGTTCATTTCAGGCCAGATGCAGGTTGCAGCTTGTACATAGTGATGTTTGTGGGCCCATGCAAACTCCGTCCTTGGGCAATTACCTTTACTTCGTGACTTTCATTGATAATTACTCCAAGCATGCATGGGTATTTTCACTTAAAGTGAAGTCCGAAGTTTTTATGTGCTTCAAACAATTTCTGGCTATGGCTGAAAATGTCTCAAAATGTACTATGGGCACCCTCCATTCTGATCGAGGGGGGGAGTATATGTCTCATGGATTCAATGCATTTTTGGGTAGTCGTGGGAGAAAACACCAATGTACAGTGCCTTATACACCTCAGCAAAATGGTGTTGCTGAGAGGAAAAACAGGTCACTTACGGAAATGGCAGGGTGTATGGTCAAAAGTCAAGCTTTGCCGCATTCTTTTTGGCTTGAGGCCATCATGTGTGCCACTTATGTACTAAACAGGTGTCCTACAAAAGCTTTACAATCTATTACTCCATATGAAGCATGGCATGATAGAAAGCCTTCTATTGAGCACATGCATGTTTTTGGCTGTTTAGCATATGCTTTGGTGTCACAAACACAGCGCAAAAAATTGGATGATAAGGCTGTCAAATGTATTTTTGTTGGTTATAGTGCTAAAAGCAAAGGTTACAGGTTGTATCATCGGCAAACAAAACAAATTCTGCTTTCACGAGATGTAGTGTTTGTGGAAGATTATGTTCAGCCCTTGTTGTCATGTACTAGAGACAGTAATGTAAGCTCACAGGACATTTATGACATTTTGTTGCCTCTTTTCAGTGGTGGAAATATGAATGTAAGTTCCAATGAGGCAAATGTACAGCCTATGGGGGTTTCTGAAAATGTTACAGATTAGCCTATTACTGATGCAGATGTACGTGATGTACTTGATGAGGAAAGGGCTGAAAATGAGCAGGCTAAAGGTATGCCAAAATGGCTGGTGCACACTTTGTGTGACAGTAAACTGGATGTACCTTTGTCTAGTCGTACTCATTCAAGCTCTCACCATGCATCTTATGCATCAGATTGTTATGCTTTGGCTGTGTCTAGCTTACATGATGTTGAGGAGCCTTTGTCTTTTGATAAAGCATAGAATTCAGAAAATTGGATGGCTGCCATGCAATCATAATATGATGCACTTATAGAAAATGACACATGGACTTTATGTGATTTGAATCCTAGCAAAAAGGCCATTGGTACGAAGTCGGTTTACAAGTTGAAACGCAAGCCGGATGGTGAGATCGATCGCCATAAGGCTCGACTTGTTGCAAAGGGTTATGCACAACAAAAAGGCATAGATTATGAAGAGACTTTTGATCCCACTTTTCGTATGACTACTGTGCGTTTTCTATGTGCATTAGCAGCTCATTTTGGTTGGGATGTACATCAATCAAACATTGTTACTGCTTTCTTGAATGGTGACATATTTGAGGAAGTTTATGTAACGTAACCTCGCGGCTTTGTCATAAAAGGACAAGAGGACAAAGTGTGCAGATGTAAGAAGGTTTTGTATGGGTTGAAGCAATCTCCTCATGCTTGGTATGAGAAAGCTAACACTCATTTGGTCAAACGAGGCTTTCGTAACAGTCCAACAGAAAGCACATTGTATGTAAAGCGTGAGGGTGATGTACTTCTCATTGTGGTTCTTTATGTCGATGATTTGCTAATCACTGGACCAAATGAGAGACATATTGCTGAATTTAAGGCTGATTTGAATGCTACTTTCAAGATGAAAGATTTGGGGTTGTTCCATCATTATTTGGGCATACAGTTTAAACAATGTGATGGTGGTATTGCCTTGTGTCAAAAAAGTTACATAGAGGCATTGCTATGTAAGTTTGGACTTGACGACTGCAAACCTATTGCCACTCCCATGGAAACAGGTTTGAAGTTGAGTCTACATGATGCTGGCGATTCTATTGATGTCACTCTTTACAAAACTGTTGTTGGCTGTCTCATTTATGTATGCAACACAAGGCCAGATATTCAGTTTGCAGTCTCACAGGTCAACAGATTTATGCATAGCCCACGGTCTAAGCATTGGCAGGCTGTCAAGAGGATTTTCCGCTACCTTAGTGGCACTTTACATCTTGCCTTGTTTTATCCCAAGGGGGGATCATTGCCGCCAGACTTACATGCTTTTTTGGACTCAAATTGGGCTGGTTGTTTTGACACGCGAGTGTCCACAAGTGGTTTTTGTTTCATGCTTGGTAGTTCATATACATCATCGTTGAGCAAGAAGCAACCTACTCTGGCCACTTCAAGTTGTGAGGCTGAGTACAGGGCAGTCTTCATAGCTACGGTTGAGTGTGTATGGCTTAGACGCCTTATGGCTGATTTGGGTGTGGGACAAGACACTGCCAACACTATCTACACTGATAGTCAAAGCACATTGGTAGTTGCGAGGAACCCAGTTTTTCATGCTCGCACAAAGCACATTGAGGTGCATTACCACTATGTCAGGGAGAGGCTCTCAGCAGGAGAGATCAGCTTGCCTTATGTGCCAACACAGGACAACCTTGCATATATTTTCAAAAAGGCATTGTCTCGTGAGAAGCTTGAGGCTTTCCGCAAAGCTTTGGGCTTACTGCCCTTTGTGGACTGATCATGTCCTCAGGGCATGGCACTTCCCTTTACTCATGTTCCAGCTCTCGTTCACCGCATCACTCAAGGGGGGATTTGTTACCATATACATGTGGTAGTGATGTGTGTGAACACACTAGGACCGCAATGGCATTTTTTCCCTCTTTAGGAGGTTTTTTCCCCCGAGCATTGTATATACACCCATCACTCTAGGGCTATCTATCTTTCCATTGCACACTAAGTAACACACTCTCTATTGTGTGCCTTGAGCTTCCTTCTTCTTCTCCAAGCTGTGTGTGTTTCTCTGCAACCCTAATTCCAACAAAGGGAAAGGTAGACTTGAAGAAGGTTCCATGTGAATAAGCATTGGTGCTTTTAACAAGAAATTTTCCACCTTTGTTTTCAAGGATGAGAAATTTTCTTCAACTTGGGGGGGGGGGGTAATGTGAGGACAAAGGTCCTACAAAAAGTGGCATGGAGGCCCCTATTTTATAACAAATAAGGAGTTGGATGGGAGATTGTTCTTACCTGCGCCCTTTGAGACTATTCCATGTGTATATATATACTCAAGAAAAGGAAAAATTCTCCTAGTTTTATTTTTGGTTTACTTAAATGAAATTTCTCTCTCTAGAATTGGCCATCCTAGTGAGAGAAAATAAAAATATTAGAAGGGCCAATTATATACAATGGACAGAGGAATGTGTTAGTGAACTAGAGAGTTCAAGAGTATGAATGCATTTTTCAGAAGTGCCATTGAAATTTGTTAAGGATTCAACCGGGATTTTATGGGAGAAAAATGGGACATTTATGAGTCAAAAACAGTCCAAAATAGATCCCAAAGCCTTTGAAAGTGGACAATATGGTTAACCAAAACATGGGAATGAGAGCCAAGGTGTTATTATCCACACATGCCAACCTAAAGCTATGTGGAGATAAGGGATGTGGTCCACAAACCTCCCATGCAAGAGAAAAGGTAAAAGGAGTAGTCTTAAAAATAAAAAGCTGTCTCTAAAGGACCTAGTGTGAGTATTTTTAGATTATCTCAAAAAAGAAGGCATTACTTTAAAAATGGACCACCAGTCTTATTGAAAACAACGAGATGAACAACTTTCATGTTCAAAGTTTTTTTATTTGAGGACTGCAAAAGGGAGGTTTTTTTGTTTTTCTATAGGATTGCATTGAAGAGAGCAGGGTACTTTTGTCTTAATGCTTATATATCTTCTTTCCAACCTGATTCTTGGTTAATCCCCCATAGATCCTATCACTCGCAAGGTGTTTAGGGCCTTGCGATTGAGTTCAATGAGCTATTTTATGTGAAAAGCCTAATCACACTCTCTTCGAAATTTTAGAGCTTTCATCTCTTCAATTTGTGCAGTTAGACATGCGATTAGCGAGTTGTATCTATCAAAAGCTCTTCTAAAGAAGAAGAATTTTATTACTACAAAGTCATTTCGAGGGGGGGGGAGGGGTTGGCTCTAAAAAGTGTGACCCTCAACTGGTGTTGAACTCTCTCTCTCTCTCTCTCTCTCTCTCTCTCTCTCTCTCTCTCTCTCTCTCTCTCTCTCTCGTAGTTTCAAGAGATGTATGTGATGTGTGCTTGCTTTGCAATTATCATGCTTGAATATGCTCAATGTTACACAATCTATTAATTATTCTAATTAATCTTTAATTTTTGTTGCACTTCAATTCTGATTCTCTAATAGGAAAAAAGTGATTGGTTGTCCTAAGTGGGTTTACTCACACCTTAGACATATCATGGTAGTAAATCAAGCCCCTTAGGAGTGATGCGGTGAAGATGAGCATGCCCTCATATATAGGAAGTGCTATTCTCTAATGTGATTAATCCACCAAGAGGAGTAAGCCCATTGCTTTGAGGAAAGCTTCAACCTTCTTATGAGGTAGAGCCTTTGTGAAAATATCGACAAAGTTATCATGTTTAGGCATATAAGCAAGACATAGCTCTCCTAAAGATAGTCCCTCTGTGGCCACAAGCCACAAAAAGGAGCACAAAGGGCTCAAGAGGACAAGAATGCCACTGTAAGTTTTGATCTTTTTGCAAGTTTTGAAGTCTAAGAAGCGAATTGCAGCAATTGTGGCTTATGCGGATCGTCACTTATCTTCATGCGCAATTATTCATCGTCAATTATTTACCTTTTGTTTTTGTAACTTTGTATAGAAAGCACGGGGGGGATGGAATGTCTATACCACTTATTCTATTTTCAAGCCTCAATTCTTTACTAGTTTCTTGTAAAGTTCCATTTTTATTAGAAGTGTCCACCCTAGTATGAAACCCTAGAGGAGGATCAGACCAAGTATAAACGCTTCTTTTATAAAATAATTTCTTCTTTTCATTTCATTGTGCTAATTGTGAGGCAAGAAAAGAGCACAAGAAGTGGATCTCCATTCCCAAGAATCTCAAGCAAACCTCCCATGTTTGTAGAGATGATAATGCAAACAACATTCTTCATCTTTATCTTTTACTCTCTCTTCTCTATACTTTTCTTGAATGTATAAAAGATTAGTGACTGAATGATGTGTGTGTGTAGGTTGCAAATTGTAGATTATCAAAGCTTCACTCATAATTGGAAACAATAGAAATGCATCAAGTAGTAAAGACAAAATAGAACCCAAGACCATTATAATTAAAAAGGTTTTGAGATATGCAGGGGATCAAGTAGGGAGTGTTTCGAGTTCAAACAACACAGAAGGTGAATGCATGAACACTTTCTATGAAAGGTTCCCTCCTATTATACCTTCCACCATCACAACCAACAACTAGAGAAGAAGTTAGACAATGGAAGGTAGGTGTCAAAAAAGAAACCCACATGTTATGGATGTCCACCCTAGGCACATAGCATCAAGGTCCTTCAAGAGGGTTTGAATAGAACACCTAAGCAGAGCCCTCCATAGATGGCTTGGAATGTATGTAAGAGTAAGGACCAGCAACTGTTCAGAGAATTCCAAAGCCCTGATATCATGCACTACCACTCTCAAGTAGTATGTCTCATTCTACACCAGATCAGAAAACGTCACCTCCTTTAAGGCCATTGCCCCTCATGCAGAAAGTATGGGTATGGTGGAGCTCCCCTTTAACAAGAAATGCACTACCACTCTCAAGCCTTGATATCATGCACTACCACTCTCAAGTAGTATGTCTCATTCTACCCCAGATCAGAAAATGTCACCTCTTTTAAGGCCATTGCCCCTCATGTAAAAAGTATGGGTATGGTGGAGCTCCCCTTTAACAAGAAATCCACGGTAGTGGGAGTTGTAAGCCCGTGTGGTGGAAGGTAATGCATGCAAAAAAGTAGTGGTGGGTATTTAATTATTGATAGCTTCCACATGGGTCTTATATTGGATTTATTTTTTTAAGGCATGGGTGATAATCCCAAATGAAAGAGGTTAGGGGTTTTCTTTATGACCAAGTCAGCCATGGGTGCAAGAGCCTAAGAAGAAGATCCTAGTAGGATTAGGTACAATGTGTTTATCCCTCCATCAATGTGCACACCGGGCCCTAAGAGGGGGCACTAGGCCCCCTCTCAGGGGTCCTAGTGCCCAACACCAAGAGTTAGGTATATCAAGATTTCTTTAGGATCACAGGTGAAGTGGGAGGATTTTTACCCAAGTAGGGTTGTAAGACAGAGGGAAGAAAGACCTGCAATAGCTACCCAACCATCCTATATATAGGCCCCTAGCCCTATGGCTCTTAGCTATATATAGACCCCTATGTCCGGCACTTTGCCAGGGCCATGCCCTCCTACTCCTTCCCTTGGTATGGCATTACTTCTCCCTTGGAAAATTGTTTTCATCCTCAAAAACAAAAGTGGTAAGTTCTTCTCAAGAGCACTAATTTTTTCCACGGTGGCACCTCTCAGAGGTCCAACTATTCATGTGACCATTACATAGTTCAGTAGGAGGTTCAATCAAACCAAGAGAAACATCTTGATTTTCCATATTGTTGTCCCTATGCAATTGTTGGTGTAACCAACTTAAATCCAACATCATGTATAGACTCTATTTATACCCCCCTCACTTGAGTATTGTAAATGAGTTACCACACCTAAGAGGTGTTTAAGTGAATGGCCAGGAGTCAGGCTTTCTGAAACGATGTCAAAAAAAGTGACATCTAGCAAGTATGAGATGTACCTGTTTGTGGAGGTAATTGCAAACACTTAAAGACGTGAGCGATAGGGACCCTCATATACTTTTCTCTACACTGGCTAAACCGAACTCCATGAGTTCCTAGACCGTGTTGCACACCGTGTGACTAATAACATGTGCCAAACAAACCCTACCATGTAGGTTTGTAACTGCTACAATAGGGAACAAAACCGTGACGGTATCCTAATGAAAAGTGAAGAGAGAAAGTGACAGGTTGCCAAAATGGTTCTTGAATCACTACTTTCCCAAAATGCAATGCTCTTGCATGACCTTTTCATGTGGCTGAGGAGAAAATTGGATGAAAGCCGTATCCCTCTTGCAAAGCGTAAGCAAACTTATGCATAAATAAAATTGAACCAAAAACATATACTTGCAATGAGGTGAAAAATACCTTATACTTACTCGGAGGTCAAGTGCATATTTCACCATGTAAGGATACATTATCCAATTTATTTTGACCTATAATCACTAAAAATAGAGAGTAGTGAAGATAAAGAAATTCAAACTATTAACCCGTAGTGCTGCCTTGGCAAACCAAACCCCTTGGTATATCTTGCAAATCCAACTTGCATAAAATCTTATACTAACCAATCCAAATGATTTTCTCATATTAAACTGATCATTTAATGTGGGGGAATAAACGGGAACAAGGGTTATGTTGGGGTGTAGGCTAGGTGGTCGTGGGAAACCACCGTTACTCATATTTTCTTCCTAATGAATATAGCTAGAGAAAGTGAGAGAGTTGGCTTCACTCTCTCACTTTCCTCTCCACTAACCCAACTCTCTATGTAGCTTATTCTTCCCCAATTCTCTTGCATCCTTCCCTCTCTAGAACACTCCGCACGTGTGCACTCCGACCACATCAATTGGTATCAGAGCCACAGGCGGATCCCGGCTACACACCACATACAATCCTCCCTATCAAGGATGGAACCCATGAGAGATTGAGAGCTTTGTAGACAACCAAAAAATCTTGGCAAGCATCACACAGTAGAACCAAGAAGAGAATCGAAGCATTAAGAGGATTGTACGAGCTTGCAAGCAAGCAAATCAATCTACATTCAAAGCTTGTGTGTCAAGCTTGGCTTTCGAAGAGACGCGAAGACAATCCAACTTGAAAAAGCTTGGGAAGGGCTGTGTATAAAACACACACACACACACACACAGTGTGACTTTAGTACTCTTAGTCTTTTTTTAGTTAAAAAAATAGGGGGGACCACACATAAATCTAGCCCTTGGATCGGAACCTGTTGGGATTGGACTTTTTGATAATTACACACACACACACACACACACACACAGGGATACTTTACTAGTTCTTGATATATTTTCTCTTATAAAAAGAGAGCTTCAGAATATTTTTGAGCCTCCTCTATGAGATTTGAAAAAACCCTTTGCTAAAAAATAAAAAGCCTGATAAGGCAGCGGCTAGAAGGACTACACACACTCCACCTCACTTGAGGGAGTGCCCGAGCTCACTTACCTACTAGGTTTTTAGACCACCTCCTATAGGTACTACTACCAGGTATACCCCGTCTCAACACTTGAGTAATTTATACCTTGGGTAAAACCCTGCCATGAATACTCTGGCTACCTCCTCATGGCACCGCGCAGGCAGCTTCATTTGCTCTGCTGTAGATCCATGCCTAGATATCTACGTGATTTGGAGTTATGGCAGCCTCCCTCCCTGCTCTATTTAAAGGTGAGGGCACATCTCTACCCCTCACTTAGTTTTGATTGTACTCTGCTTGATTGCTTGAAACTAGTTATTGCGTTTCTGATACAAAGCATGGAGCTCTCTACTCAAGTTACTCAGGTCAGTCACTGCTATTTCTTGCTTTACTTATTGCATACTTAGGTTTCTTTCCGCATGGGTTAACACTCTGTAAGGAGGATGTTTTGTTGAAAATAATGGTGGTCTCCTCCTGCAATCTTTACAAAACCATGCATGGGGGTTATTCTGCGTTGTATGATTACCAAATGGTGCATTAAAATAACTGCTTATGGTTTAAAAATTCCACCCTATGGCCGGTGGTCAGAGCATATGGATGATTAGGGGTGCTTTTTTCTGCCCTGATAACCAGTACAAATTGGGTCATTTTCTTGTCTTTCTTATTAATCTCTGTTGCAGGATGGCGGGGTTTTGTCCCCTAATTAATTATGACTCTATGCCGGGTTTTTATTTAAAAAAAGTTGATGTTTGAGAAAAAGAGGGGGTGTGTGGTGTTCTACCCTCCACACACCAGCTTATTGTTGGTTCTAGCCAAATTGCTTACTGTCACGATTTCGGTACCTGGCTTATACTAAATGGCCGTAATGGCACATCATAACATGATTCAATGGCTATGGCAATATGGTGGTTACTGTTTGAATGAAAGGCTTTTTTGTTGCATATCATATTTTTGTTGATAATTTCTGGTTGCATATCATTCTTGCTGAGGGCTTAACACTATGAGGTTCTGATATCTGCGATTTGGTGGCTGGTTTTTTTATTAAAAAAAGACAGAAATGCGGTTATTACTTGGCTTCACCTTGGTAAGGAAATCTACCGAAAAGGCATTGGGTGACGACTTTTTGTGATTGATTCCTAACTCAGGCTGATTTACTTTTTTTTTTGCATTTGCATCTTGTTGTGGAATTTCAAAAAATAAGAAACTCGCCCTATAGGTATTGGAAGGTTCTACTTCTTTTGGGTTTCTAGGCTACACACTATGGTCGTTCATAGTTTTTTTAAGAAAGGATGGGATATACATTACAGGTATTTTTTGCATATACTCAGGAGGATGTTGCTCATATGTTAGCTTTGGATATTATTATGGAACTAGCACTTTAAACAGAGTTTTAACCTTTTCTTTAAAACTTCAAGGTATGGAGTATGGCTTGGCTTTTTTTAGAAACACTCCTTGTTACTTGGGCTGCTTAAGGAGATGTATATGGTTAAAGATGTATGGTTTGGAATCCACTTCACTGTGATAGGCTTCTAACCTAAAAACAACCTTAATGTGCTTGTCTTTTTATAAAAACTGTAATTGGATCATCTTATAAAAAGCTTCATTTGGTGGAGCTTTCATAACTGATAAAATTGTTGAAAATAAATGAAGGGGGGATTCTGACACTTGAATTAGAAGGGGTGATGGCCTTCTAATCAAAATGATACTCTTTTACTAAATTCTTTGGGATTCTTTAAAAATAAGAGAAATCACAATTTTTTGGACTAAGCTTGTGAAGGTTTTAAAAAGTTTGTAAGATGGACATGGATAACAGCTGGTATAGTCCATCGATACCTGTAAAACACATCCTGTTGGGGTATAAAGCCCAATGTGGTCGCCCAGGTAAGTGGGCGGGCCGCCAGGTATGTACACATATTCTTTTGTAAAAACCTAATAACAACTCACTATGCTCTACACATTACAGTAGAGCGAGTTCACCATATCATCGTGCTCTTCTTCTCGCACTCTCTCTTGTGTCGCACTTCTGCTCGTACTCCTTCAACTGATATCAGGGCTCAGATCGAGGCTCGGGGCAGCACTACACGAGGCTAGAGTCACCAGCTCAGATTGGAGTGAAATTCGACAGGCGAAGACACGGCCCCAAATCCAGAATTTCATTCTGAGGTCATCTCGGCCACCATTGGGCTTCGACAAAGGTCTGCGAAGGCCAGTTTCGACTACGTGGTCTCGGCAGGTGCAGATCCGACTCTGCAAATTTGGGGTTTTCGGCCTACAACTGCAGGTGCTGAGGATATCGACACTCCCAAAGTGTTGATTTGTGGCTGTCTACACATCGAAGGAGGGCTCACAGTTCTTGGAGGCGTGTCACAGACGACATGGACGCATCTACACACAGACTGTAGGCGACATCCACTAGTTCATCAGGTAGCTTGTGTTTGCTGCTTGATATTCCAAATTTCATCCTGAAATTGCAGGTACTTCCACATGGGATGTATTGTCAGAGATGATGTATGTCTGTTGAGGGATTGCTGGCTGTGAGTCACGCAGCAAACAACCGCCGCAGCGGTTACAGCATACAGTGGGAAATTTGTGGATGTATGACTTTGTGGGAAGTCTATGTACTGTCAGATTTACTGCAGCCTTTGTTGAGGGTCGAGTGAGGTTTTATTGAGCTGGGGCATTCTCGAATGTTGAGATCCTTTCGGTGATACAGGTCTTGGAGCGATCCCTCGAGCACCCTTAGATAGGCAGCTAGGATGTATTGACTGTGAGTTAGACAGTTGGGATTGCATCTTTGCTTTACTGCCGTTGAGGCATTGTCGCAGTCTATGCTTATAGGACAGTGACAGGACAGTGAGAGACAGTACAGGTGCAGGACAGGTTTACCCGCAGCTTACAGTGTCAGAGAGACAGTGTTTTTTGAGCTGTTTTTTGGTCTGTTTTTAGTACACCAGAGCCATTTTACAAAGGAGACTCTACCAAAATTTCTGCAGAATCTGAAGCTTTCTTGGTTCATTTGACAGCTTGATATTGGTTCAGAGGTCAGTTTACAGGGGAAACTCTGCCGAATTTTTCCCAGAAAAGTAAACTACTGTGAAGCGTAGCTATGGCTGGATCACGGGACACTGCTCTTTACAATATCAAGAAGCTGGATGGAACCAATTTCCCATTGTGGAAGAAGCAGATTTGGCACGTGTTGGTACAAAAGAAGCAGATAAAACCTATAAAGCTCAAGGGGATAAAACCAGAAGATATGGACGAAGATGAATGGAGCGAAATGGATGAATTGGCACTTTCTACCATTATGCTGACTTTGGCAGAGAGCGTTTACTTCAATGTAGCAGACGAGATGTCAGCTTATCAAGCATGGTTAAAGTTGAGTGATCTTTATGAGAAGCAGAGTGCAGCTTCACACGTATACTGGCTTAAGAAGCTTGTTGACTTGAAGATGAAAGAAGGGACACCTATGTCCAATCATCTGAATGAATTCAACACAATCTATAGTCAGTTGTCAGCTCAAGGTGTCAAGTTTGATGAACCTGTTAGAGCTATGTTCCTGTTGATCACATTGCCGGAAAGTTGGGACACTTTTCGCACAGCTTTGAGTAATTCTGCACCTCCAGATGGTTTGAACATAGCAGGTGTAGAAGGAAGTCTGCTTACTGAAGAAACCAATAGAAAGACAATGGACAAAGGCAAAGGAATAGCCTTAGTTGTCAGGGGAAGGACCAAAGAAAAGTACAAAGGTGGAAAGAGGAATCAGTCTCGTAGCAAGTCCCGCAGTGCTAAAGGCAAGAGTGACATAGAATGCTACCATTGTGGCAAGAAGGGTCACATGAAAAGAGACTGCAGAGAATGGAAAGCAGAAAAAGGCAAAGAGAAAGCTGAAGACCATGGTGAGAAGAACAAGTCCTCAGGGAAGATTCAAGAAATAAATGTGACAAACACTGTTGCAGAGGATGACAGTCTAGTGTCAGGAGACATCTACTTCTTGAAGAATACAATGGACTCAGCTCTTCTTACAGCATCTGATGGAAATGCACTGAGTGACTGGATTATAGACTCAGGGGCATCACTTCATGTGTCTCCAAACAAGGAGTGGTTTACCTCTTATGTGACCACTAAAGATCATGTTCGGCTAGGCAATGGGCAGACATGTGAGATCTTAGGTGTTGGAGATGTTCAATGGAAGTTTCAGAATGGCTCTTCTTTCACGCTGAAGAATGTGAGACATGTTCCCGCAATTACAAAGAGCTTGATGAGCACAGGTTTACTTGATGATGCTGGCTACGTCACCACTTTTGGACAGAACATGTGGAAGATATCCAAGGGTTCTATGACAGTAGCACATGGAGTAAATTCTGGAGGACTTTACATGATTTATGTATCAAATGTCTCTAAAAATGTAATCAATGTAACCGAGCAGCCGAACGTTTCTTTGTGGCATAGCCGGTTAGGACATATGTCCAAGAAGGGAATGGAAATCTTGTCTCGTTCTGGTTATTTTCCAGGCTTTTCATTTAATGATTTTGAATTCTGTGAACATTGTCTGTATGGTAAGCAAACACAGCAGCCACATAAGCATAGAAGCAGTAGAAGAGATACACAGTTGGCACTTGTTCATAGTGATTTGTGTGGACCTATGCCTAACCTATCTCTAGGGGGAGCTTCTTACTTTATGACATTTATAGATGATTATTCGAGGAAAGTATGGGTTTACTTTCTCAAGCACAAGGATGAAGCGTTTAGTGTTTTCAAAACATTTGTGACACTTGTCGAGAATCAGAGTGGCAAGAAGCTTAAATGCTTACGCACTGACAATGGTGGAGAGTATGTTTCAAAGGCCTTTCAGAACTTTTGTGAGTCAAAAGGTATAAAATGTGAACTTACTGCTCCTTACAATCCTCCTCAAAATGGTGTTGCTGAGAGGATGAATAGGACCATACAAGAGAAGGTCAGAAGTATGTTGTCTAATGCACAGCTGCCAAATGGGTTTTGGGCTGAAGCTGTATCAACAGCTGTTCATCTTGTAAATAGATCTCCTAGCAAGGTTTTGCAGAAGGATTCAGTTCCAGAGATGGTATGGTCAGGCAAAATGCCCTCATACAAGCATCTCAGAGTCTTTGGCTGTGAGGCATATACTCACTTTCCAAAGGAATTTAGGAACAAACTTGAGCCAAAGAGTAGAAAGTGCATCTTTCTAGACTATGGTAATTCTGGTGAGATGGGGTACAGACTTTGGGATCCCGAATCCAGAAAGGTTGTCCGCAGCAATGATGTTCACTTTAATGAATCCAAATATCATTCTAAACCAGAGAGGGTTGAGGAGATTAGAAGAGTTGTCTTCCAAGAAGATGGACCTGCACGTGCAAGACAAAATGTCAGGGCTCAAGAGGAGCAAGGACAGGATAGAGTGGAACCACAGGTTGTGGCTGAGCCTGAGCCACCTATTGTGTGTAGATCTGGACGTGTCACATGACCTCCTGATAGGTTTGTTCCATCTATGAACTATGTCATGTTGACTGATTGCAATGAGCCTTCATGTTACAAGGAAGCAGTGCAAATGAAGGACTCCGGGAATTGGCAATTGGCTATGCGGTCAGAGATGACAGCTCTGCATAAAACCGAGACATGGAAGCTAGTTAAATTATCACGGGGCAAAAAGGCTCTACCCTGTAAATGGGTTTACAGGTATAAGATCACCGCTCATGATAGTCAACCAAAGTACAAAGCAAGGCTTGTTGCCAAGGGCTTTAAGCAAGAACAAGGCATTGACTTTGATGAAGTCTTCTCTCCGGTGGTCAAGATGACTACATTGAGATGCTTTCTTGCATTGGTGATTTAGATGTGGAAATTTACATGCAGCAGCCAGAAGGGTTTGTTGAGAAAGGCAAGGAAGATTGGGTATGCTAGTTGTTAAAGAGTCTTTATGGCTTAAAACAATCACCGAGGGCATGGTACCATAAATTCCACAAGTTTATGCTTTCTCAAGGCTACAAACGTAGTGAATTCGATCACTGTCTATATACAAAGAAGGCTAAGGATGGCAGTTGGCTGATCCTTATTTTGTATGTGGATGACATGTTGATTGCTGGCAAGCACTTGGAAGAAATTTCAGCTTTGAAGTCAAAGATGGCAAAATCGTTTGACATGAAAGACATGGGTGAGGCAAGTCATATACTTGGTATGCGCATTGAGAGAGACAGATCAAAGAAGTTGATTTGGTTATCTCAAACAGAGTATATTGACAAGGTTTTGCAACGTTTCAATATGGAGAAGGGAAAGGCACCGAGTGTTCCATTGCCACCATATGTGAAACTTAGCAAACAAGATTGTCCTGTGTCTGAGGAAGAACAGGCTGAAATGGATAAGATTCCATATGCGTCTGCAGTGGGTAGTTTGATGTATGCAATGATTGCTACTCGCCCAGACATTGCATTTGCAGTGGGAGTAGTAAGTCGATACATGTCAAACCCAGGCAAGAAACATTGGGAGGCAGTGAAAGGAATATTGAGATACCTGAAAGCTACAAAGAGTATGCGTATATGCTATGGGAGTCAGGAGCTAAGTGTAAAGGGTTTTACAGACTCAGATTATGCAGGTGACTTAGACAACCGAAGGTCTACGTCAGGGTATGTCTTTACATTGGTTGGTGGAGCAGTATCATGGCGTTCTAGATTACAAGATTGTGTTACTCGGTCTACTACAGAGGCTGAATATGTTGCAGCATCAGAGGCATGCAAAGAATCAATTTGGCTTAATCGACTAGTAACAGATATGGGAATCAAAGAAGACATGCCTGTGTTATATTGTGATAGTCAAAGTGCTATACAATTGGCTCGCAATCCAGTTTATCGCTCAAAGACAAAGCATGTGGATGTGAAGTATCATTTCATCAGGGAAATGCTCGAGGATAAGCAACTTCAGCTTGTCAAAGTTCAGACCACAGAAAATCCTGTTGATCTACTTACAAAAGGACTTCCCTCAGAGAGCTTTGCGCATTTTCGCAAGCAGTTAGGTGTAGGGTAGTACATCACTTCTCTACATCTCTTGTATATTAGCTTGTATAGTAGCTTCTCTCACATTTAAAGTACCACATTGGACTTTAAGTGGGAGGTTGTTGGGGTATAAAGCCCAATGTGATCGCCCAGGTAAGTGGGCGGGCCGCCAGGTATGTACACATATTCTTTTGTAAAAACCTAATAAGAACTCACTATGCTCTACACATTAGTGTAGAGCGAGTTCACCATATCGTCGTGCTCTTCTTCTCGCACTTTCTCTCGCGTCGCACTTCCGCTCGTACTCCTTCACATCCAAGGCTAGCTCAATTGTTGTCTTGTTTGGATGGATGCAGGTAAGAACTCTATCTTATCTTGGAAGGTTTTTTTGACTTTGGCAAGCCGTCCTACACTGGATGGAATACTCATTTATGATTGGGAAGTTCTTTTACTATCTGCATATTGAAAGGGGATCTCTTTCCTATAAACATTGTACTTAAATGATTCTAATACTGAAATGTTTTTGTACTTATCTATTCTTTGTTCCATTTCCAGCTGTCTTTTGAATGTAAAAGTTCAATTATGTCTTATTAACTAAGATTTAACAACTGCACTCACACAGACATGCGCACACATACACACACACACACACAAGGAAACTCGGGTAGCTTCAAGCAATTGAGAGTCAAAGGAGGCAGCAGGTCGAGAGCAAGCAGTTGAGCAGCAGGAGAATCGACGAGCAGGTATTGTAAAGGGAAAGCGTGTAGAGGTCAAGCATTTTGGGCAGTGTGTACACAACACACTGTGTGTGTAATTCCCAAGCTCCGAAGCACCCAATGCAGGCAAGAGATAGCGAGCAGGAATCAAAGCCAGAATTGAGTTGAGGCAATAGTACCGGGCAACATCGAATTGAACAAGTCGGGCAGTACCAGGGGCAGAGCGACGAGCTGCAAAATCGAGCGAAAAGGGGGGGCAAATTCCTCGCCACACAAGGCAGTAGGGGCACAGTTTGGTTGTGTGGTTGTGTCAAACACACACACACACACACACACACTCCTTGTCCTGCGATAGTCAACCTAGATCAAGCAGAAAAAGCCAGTGAATTGAAAAATTTTTTAAAAGACATTACACTTTTTTTTGTGCAATCCTTTGTTCTCACCAAAGACCCTCAACCCCCTTCCCCTGACTCCCAGCCCTAAAGAGCTCAAGCTACCCTGACCCCTGATTCTCACACCCTTACTCTCTCACCCCGAGAGAGCCAGAGAGCAGATAAGTTTTTTGACCGGACCTAGTATCGGCGAACACATCCCCCTCGTCTGGACCCGACTCTTCAGTACGGCTTGGAGACAGTTTGTGTGAGAGAGAGTGCGAGCTTGAGATAGACAGCGAGCGAGAAAAAGAGAGAATTAGAGACCAAGCATTCTTTGATGTGTGCTCACGCGCACACACATCGACGTGTCTAGGTGTGTGCAAGTAAGCCTGGCGTCATCCGGAATTGGCTCAAGTTTAGTTTACGACATCGATCCGACTCAGCCTCCATGACACGACACCGGCTTTGAGCATAGGCGTCTACGGCTATTCAGCTAGCCACTCTTGTTCGGAAAAAGGAGACGACATCAACACTTTTTGACACCGGCTCAACATTCTTACTCGTTACGGCGGATTTCTTGATATCCGACCCAACACCGGTTTCATGCGGACGACCTTTTCCCGCGATCGACAACTGTACTTGCCATACGCATGGGTGAGGTACCTCTACCATAGAGGAGTAACACCCGACATCGCTATCGAGTGCACCGATTGCGTTGTATGGCATGATTTTTGGCTACGACACCTTTGGGGGCTATTCGACTAGTGCATTTTTGCCCGGCAGCAAAAATTGGCACATAGCGACACCAACATGCACGTTACAGGTTCCAGTGGTTTTTTTCACCTGTTCACACACAAATTCTCCAGATTACTAGACACAACACTTTCATAGGCAATTTGGCAGTCATTTCGTTGACAGATGCATTTTGCTGTGAGCACACCTAGTGCTACTGAGCTCTTTTGAGAGAAAATATCTCCGCAAGGATCACTTTTACTGCATGCAGCAGTTTTTGGCGCCTGTTTGAGTGCGGTTTACTCATGTACGTTGAGTTGCAGACACTGCCCACTATACTACGTGTGGAGCCATTTTTGGCTATTTTGGCTGTTTTTCTCGGCCGTTTCTGAGACTCAGACCGACAGAGCCCTTTTTGAGACTGTGGCTGGTCCGTTTGTGTCTGCATTAGCCTTTGGAGGGTTGATAGTATGAGGTTTTCTTTGAGCTAGGGTGTGCGCAAATGTTGAGACACTTTCGGTGATACAGGTAGCTGGAGTTCACCTTTACAGTACCCTCGCCATAGGATATGTATCTGGATGGATCTTTATGCTTACACTGAGTTGGCGGTCACGAGCAGTGGTATTGTGCAGTAGATGCCTAGTTAGTGCAGTTGGCACATTTATGCGTATTTTGAGTTGACTTTTGACTCCTCATACAAAGGAGACTCTGCCGGATTTCCTTCCCGCGAGTCGTGACTTTCATTGTTGGCACTTTTGAGCCTATTTCAGTTGAGATTTTACTCCCAATACAAAGGTTACTCTGCCCAAATTTCTGTAGCTTCTTGCCATAGTTTGGCACCTCCTAAACCCTCTTGTCAGCCATGGCTTCTTCTTTAGAAAAGGAGGAGTATCTCATTTGCAAGTTCGATGGGAGCGACTTCACCATGTGGAAAGAGTGCATGAAAGATGTTTTGACAAACAAAGCCCTATCAGAATCATTGAAAGAGCGCATAGAGGATGATGGCTATACGCAAGCTCAGTGGGAGATTTTGGATGTGAGAGCCATGGCTACGATATGTTTACATTTAGCTAAGTCAGTGTTCTTCACTATCATAGGGAAGACAACAACCAAGGAACTTTGGGATAGCTTATGTTCAGTATGGGAGAGCAAAAGTGCATCCAACAAAGTTTTCCTCATGAAAAAACTTATGAAGCTCAACATGAAATAAGGTAGCACAATTTTTGGTCACCTAAATGAGTTCAGCTCCTTGTTCAGTCAGTTGACATCTTAGGGCTTTAAGGAGTCTAGCGACAAACTCAAGTCTATATTCTTGTTATGCTCTCTACCCAGTTCATGGAACATCTTTTGCACAACCATTAGCAATTCGGCTCCGAATGGAAATTTAGTGTTCAATGTTGTCATAGATGCGTTGCTCACTAAAGAGATTAGACGTAAATCTTTTTACAGCGCTAGTCATGGAGATGCATATATGGCTGGAAGTTCAACGAAGGCAAGAGGCCGTGACAGGAACAAATATAAAAGCAAAAGTAGAGAGTGAAATCCTTGTAGTCCTAGTAGACACAGGAACTCAAGTAGAGACCACAGTACCAGAAATATCGAGTGTTACTATTTCCACAAGAAGGGTCATTACAAAAAGGATTTTGCAGTTTCCTAAGAGATCAAAAAAACATGCAAAAGGATAATTCTGGCAAAGGAAAAAGTACAATAAAGATTGAGGAGCTCAATGTGGTTGAGTCTCCCATACCTACCACTAAAGTCGAGGATGCTCCTGCTCCAATGATGATCATTATACCAACAGAGATTCTTGCAGAAGTGACAACAGATCCCTCATATGTTCTCATTTTCACTTCAGATCTCACTCCAGATGCTTTGGTTGCATAAGATGAGGGTTATGCACAGAATTGGATTCTTGATTCTGGTGCAAGTTTTCATGTCACACCACATAGAAAGTGGTTTTCCTCTTATGCATCCATGCATGGCATAATCAAGCTTGGTGATTCCTATGAGCTTGATATTATTGGCATTGGTGATGTGAAACTTCAGATGCATAATGACACTACTTTTGTGTTGCAAAATGTCAGACATGTGCCCAAGCTTACAAAGAGCTTGCTTTCTATAGGGCAATTGGATGATCTTGGCTACACTACAGTTTTTGGTAATCGTTCTTAGATGTCTGCAAGAACAACCTTATCATGATGAAAGGTCATAAAAACAAATCCCTGCACTCTATGTTTGTTTTCAGTGTCGACGAATCCTCTATCTGTGTTGCCGAGCTGCCATCTACTGAGTTGTGGCATAGCCGGCTAGGGTATATTAGCCAAAAGGGAATGAAAACACTTCAGTGTTTTGGCTACTTACCTGTGTTAGATTACACGGACTTTCCATTGTGTGAGCATTATCTATACGACAAACAAACTAGGTTGACATCCTTGCCATTGAACAAGAAACTAGGAAAATCCCTAGACTTAGTGCACAGTGATTTGTATGGCCCAATGCCGTATAAAACTCTAGGGGTGGCAAACTACTTTCTCCCGTTTATAGATGATTCTACCAAAAAGGTGTGGGTGTATCTCCTTTAGCATAAGGAGGAGGTCTTTTCAACGTTCCAAAAATTCCTCACCATCGTTGAGAACCAATCAGGAAAAAAGCTCAAAGGTTTTTGCACAGACAATGGTGGAGAATACGTCTCCATAGAGTTCAAGGATTTTTGCAATTGAAGAGGCATTCCTCGGTAGTTTACTGCTCCATACACACCTGTACAAAATGGGATAGCTGAAAGAATGAATCACACGATTCAAGAGCGAGTTATCTCTATGATGTCTATGGC
This sequence comes from Adiantum capillus-veneris, assembly GCF_014529385.1. Taxonomy (NCBI): domain Eukaryota; kingdom Viridiplantae; phylum Streptophyta; class Polypodiopsida; order Polypodiales; family Pteridaceae; genus Adiantum; species Adiantum capillus-veneris. The sequence continues at coordinate 144,655,757 of NC_140944.1, forward strand.
AAAGCTTACTCCAGAGTTTTGGGAGAAAACTGTTTTGATAGCAGTTCACATCATCAACAGGTCACCTAGTTCTCCTTTGAATTTCAAAATTCCAGAGGCATTATGGAGTGGGAAAATGCCAAGCTATGAGTATTTACGTGTATTTGGATGTGAGGCATATGCACATGTGCCCAAAGAACTTTATCGCAAGCTAGATCCCAGGTCACACAAATGCATTTTTACTGGCTATGGTGCAAATGGAGAGATGGGCTATCGTCTCTGGCACCTAGAATCCAACAAATTCATTCGTAGCTCACATGTAATTTCAATGAATAAAAAATGCACAAGAAGCCCATTAAGGAAGTTAAGTACAGATGTGTTTGTTTCGAGGATGTAGCCTCCGAACCAACTCAGTTTGGTAGTGTTGCACCTAATCCTCAAGTGCAAGATACTACTATTGCTCCGGAGAGAGCAGAGTTCAGCAGTCAGGCACTGAGACACCCTGTAAGAGTATCACATGCACCCGAGCGGTTTGAGCCGGGTATGCACTACATTTTGGTCACTGACAGTGGAGAGCCAACCTTCTACAAAGAAGCTATACAAATGGACGATAACATTAAGTGGGAGCAGGCTTTGCAATCAGAATAGAATTCGATTGTGGCTAATGAAACATGGGATTTGGTTGAATTACCAAAAGGCAAAAATGCTTTACCGTTCAAGGGGGTATACAAGAAGAAGTATACAGCGGAAGCTCCTGAGCCTAGGTACAAGGCTCATCTAGTTGCCACGGGTTTCAAGCAATAAGGCACGTCTAGTTGCCAAGGGTTTCAAGCAGAAAAAAGGTGTGGATTTCGATGAGATTTTCTCTCAAGTAGTCAAGGTGAGTACACTTTGCATTTTGCTTGGCTTGGTTGCTATTCAAGACATGGAGCTTGTCCAAATGGATGTGAACACAACATTTCTTCACGGGGATCTAGATGAAGATCTCTACATGAATCAACTAGAGGGTTTCACATGTGACACCCAAAAGCCAACCAAGGCAGAATTGGTTTGTAGACTTAAAAAGGCACTCTATGGCCTCAAGCAAGGTTCAAGGCAGTGGTATCAAAAATTCGACAAATTCATGCAGTCTTAGGGTTACATAAGAAGTCAAGAGGATCATTGCTTATACACAAAAAGGTTGAACGATGGTTCTTTAATCATCTTGACCTTGTATGTAGATGATATGCTTATCGCAGGTAAATCAATTAATGAGATCAATCAGTTGAAAAAGATGCTAAGCACTCATATTTTCAAAAGATTTGGGAAATGCCAATCACTTTCTTGGTATGCAAATCAAGAGAGACAGGCAACGTGGAATTCTTGAATTATATATGGAAAAGTACATCCACAAAGTCTTGCAACGTTTTAGTATGCAGGGGGGGAAGTCACTGAGTACCCCAATGCAAGCATACTCCAAACTTAGCAAGGATGATTCTCCCAGGAAAGTTGCTGAAAAAGAGGAATTGCCAAAAGTGCCATATTCTTCAGTAGTTGGTAGTTTGATGTACGCTATGGTATCCACAAGACCAGACATGGCACATGTAGTGGGAGTGGTTAGTAGGTACATGGCAAACCCTAGCAAGAAGCATTGGGAAGCAATGAAAAAATCCCTCAGATATTTGAAGGGTACAGGTAGCAAGTGTTTACGCTTCGGAAACAGTGATGCATCTAGTGTAGGCTACACAAATGCGGATTATGCGGGTTGCGTGGATCGTAGAAGATCCACATCTGGCTATGTGTTCATGTTTACAGGAGAAGCTATCTCTTGGAGATCGTGTCTCCAAGATTGCACGTCTCCATCTACCACTGAAGCAGAATATGTCGCTGCGTATGACGGAAATAAGGAAGCCATATGGTTAGCTCGTCTAGTGGGAGATTTTGGGCATTCACGAGGTTCCAGTATTGCATTGTGATAGTCAAAGTTCCATTGCTTTGGCAAAGAATCCGGTGTTTCACTCTTAGTCAAAACACATAGAGGTCAGATACCATGTCATACGAGATTCATTGGCTAGCAAGCGCATCGAGCTTGTCAAGGTTCACATTGGCAACAACCCCGCAGATGCTGTGACGAAGAGCCTAGCCTCGGAGTGATTTACACATTGCATAGAACTTATGGGTGTAGGATGAAGCCTAGGTGATGCTTCATCAACTTTGCATAGACTAACTATACTGATGCCACTATTGGCCACCATGACCTTCAAGTGGGAGGTTGTTGGGGTGTAGGCCAGGTGGCCGTGGGAAACCACCCTTACTCACAGTTTCTTCCTAATGAATATAGGGAGAGAAAGTGAGAGAGTTGACTTCACTCTCTCACTATACTCTCCACTAAGCCAACTCTGTGTGCAGCTTCTTCTTCCCCAATTCTCTTGCATCCTTCCCTCTCTAAAACACTCCGCACATGCGCACTCTGACCACATCAGGTTAGGATATAGACATGTGCTTACAGATTTATCTCAACATGGGGCCAATGGTAAAGGGGCCCAAATGGGAGATGGTCTATCAAAGAGCAAGGCTAACTAATGGAGCATAAAGACCTTAGGGTTAGCTTCATTGAAGACCTCCAGTAGTTAGCGTTAAAATTCCTTTGACCTTAGGTAAGCTAGGGTTGTTCTTGAGGTGGGAACCCGGCCCAAGCTTGAGGTGCTTGTCGTGCTTGATGATTGAGATTCTTGAGATGCTTGAAGTGCTTGATGATTGAGATGCTTGAGGTGCCTGTCATGCTTGAGATGCTAGGGTTGTACTTGAGGTGGGAACCCAGCCCAAGCTTGAGGGGCTCAAGGGCCGAGCTTGTGCTGAGAATTGGGCCCAAGGTTGAGGGGCTTGAGGTGTCATAAAGTTCAAAGCATATCCCTACAAAGAGGGGGCGAGCCATGCAAGTAGGGGGGGCGGCGGCGGGGGGGGGGCTTGCTTGACCACTCTCTCTCCCAAAGGGCACCCCTTGGTCAAGAGGCAAGTGGGACACATGTCAAGCCCCTAGCTAGGTTACCCTCAAGGAGTGTCCAAAGCCTATTGGTTGGCCTCCCAAGGGGTCCAATGATAAATTAGTTAATTTAATTAATTGTTTTATCATTTATCAAGTCCTCTCTCTCAAAGGGCAAAGGAGGACACTTGTCCCAAGGCTACCCTTGCCGCTTGATATGCCCCTGCATGTGATTGGCTAGGCCTAGAGAGGTCCAATGATCTTCAATCATGAGCTACAAGGGGGGGTCAACCAAAGCAAGCTAGGGGGTTTCTTGAGGGTTATACTCTCCCACACACACTCTCATTGTGTGAAGTGCAAAGTGCAAGAGCTCCATCTCCTTCTCCAAGCTAGTAGAGAAGTTGAGAGCCTACACCAACACTCTTGGCTATGGAATGCAAATCCAACCAAGAGCCATGCTTCAATGCTTAAGCTTGCCATCTTCTCCATCTTCATTACTATGCTATTATGTATGCTAGCAAGAAGAGTGATGATAAGTGAGGAACTAATTCTTTCTCGTATGAAATGTTTCTTCTTCCTCTTTCCTTTTCTCATTCCCTGCTAGCTCTCTCCACCTTCGAAGGTGTTTGAGGCCTTGGAACTGAGGCTTGGGATAGTTAATGCTTTCCACAAAGTTAATGTTATGCTCGTGATGCATGAAGCTTTACATCTTCATTGCATTAGGAAGGGAATGGGATATAGGAGTGCCTCTTTATTTGGCAGTTTAAGGAAATTCTTAAAGCTTAAGTCAAGTTTGACCAATGCTAAAAGAGAGGGAAAAAAGGCCTATGCTGAGATTTTTAAAAATACCATTTGTATATTTTGTATTTTGAAAATATGCTACTTGAACACAAAAGAGAGGTGAGTAACTGAATTTTAAAATGTCTTTCCCCATCTCTCTCCTCTCTCTCTAACATATAAAACACTCTCTTTCACTTAGTTCTCATTAAATGAAGCACTTTTCAACCTCCCTACCCAAAAAACAGATTTTGCATATTCTCTCTCTGAATTCTCTTTCTAAAACGTGAGCCAACTCTTTCTCTTTTCCCCCCCCCCTTTTCTCTCTTGTCACTTCCACCTTCCAATCATCAAGAGGACATTCTATGTTGCCTACATCTGACAGAAAGTGCAGATCCTCCAAGGCTGCAGATCTACTCTCTCTCTCTCACTCTCTCCTTTATGTCTCTCTCTCTCTCTCTCTCTCTCTCTCTCTCTCTCTCTCTCTCTCTCTCTCTCACATGCTCTCTCTCCTCCCATTCCAGCTTCAAGTGAGAGCAATGGAGAACTCCATTACCTCTGTGTGCAGCTGCATTTCTCTCTCTAAATCCCTCATGATCAATATTTTGAATTCAGCTACACTCCCTCTCTTTCTTCCCTCCACAACATAATCCTTCTCTACTATCTATGAGTACCTTCCACTTTTTCCCTCCATAGCCAAATTTTCCTGCTTGCAGCAGTCACGATTACACGTTCTCTCACTATTTTTCTTGATTAGCTAAAAAACATGTCATTCAATCTCCCTCCACTGCAAGACATTACTAACAGGCCAAAACAATATCAATTAAACACTGATTTGGAGCAGGAGTATGCTACTATGTGACTTGGCACATCGAATCCCAATGCTGCAAATCAGCTACGAAGCATTGGGTGCATGGCAATCAACTTATGGGTTGATGGCCACATTTATCCAGGTGATCCAACGACTAATGCACCACTACCCTTTCGTAATGTCACTGAGCTTCTGTGTTTTATTGGAGATGGAAGAGGCGAACTGTTTGGCTACTACTGGAGATTGTATTCAGCATTTGTCAATGAAAGGGAAGCAAGTAAACATCTCTTGGCTGCCTATTCATCACTACAAGAGAAGTCTGCGAAAGATCTACAGCAAGTTAGAGAGGAAGCCAACAAGAAGATGAAGCAAATGAACGATGAGATGGCGAATCTCAATAAAGAAGTACATCAACAAAAAAAAGAGCAGGAGCGTCGACTAGACAATTATGTTCAACTACAACACACTTTACGCAATATGCGTCGACGAATCGATCATCTCCACACATTCCCCTCGGCTACCACAAGCGATGTCCTTGCTTTCCTAAAGTGGTGGAGCTCGAAAGAAACGTGTCAGTCAAACTCGGTAAGAATACTGATGCAAGGTTCTGATTTCCTATATGTTCTACAGGTTTGTGTAACAGTAATTCAATATGCAGAAACTTCGCTCGAATGATGATGGGAATTGATCCCGATGCTCAAACAATCGGGCGTGCTCTGCTGCAGCATATCATCAAGCCAAAAGGAGTTGGTTGAGCTACTAGATGACCCATCCAACACTGGCATTGCTAATGTTTTGTGGCAGAAGTATTTCAGTGAGCTAAAACATTGTGTCGCCTCAAGAGATGATGGAGGTGTGTGACAGTGCAGGAATAAGTTTCAAGGCCTGTGAAGCTTTGTATAAAAATGTCACACTCGGTCATCGGACAAAGGTTTGTTTTGGTTTCTGCCAACACCTTACAGTGTCAGTGTTGCAAAAAAGTGCGCCAATAATGATGTTGCAAGCTTGTTGGGCGGATTTCAATATGTGAAGGATGACATGCCATTAGATGAAAACAAATTATTCTGCTATAATGAATTCAACAATGTGTACGTTGACTTGCTGAAGCTCCAAGAGTCAATGATAAGATTTTATGGGTTGACATCAGAAGAGTGTGATGGGAAAGTGATATTTGTTATGAAGCTTGATGAGTGCCAAGTTGTTAAAGGTCAACGGCTCGAAAGGGTAAGTGTTACATTGATGAGCAGGGCCTTGGTGAGTGTCGATGTGGAGCTAAATGCCAATGAGAAGGGAAACACTTGTTTAGGTGTTCAATCAAAGAAAAGTATTTGGTGGCTAGTAGCTTTTCATCTCCCACATGAGACACATGAGACTCTAAAATGGTATTTCAATCACACAGCAATCGTTGATGTCATTCGACAACAACAAGAAGGACAAAGATTGCATGTTTCAGGTCTTGGAACATTCCAATTTGAGTGGCATTTGGTAGGAGACTTGAAAACACTCAAGTGTATGTTAGGGTGCAAGCAAGGTGCAATGACCCTCTTTCCATGCATTTATTGTTGCCACAGTAAAGTCTCAATGGGAACTGATGGCAAGGGTGCAAAGGCCAGCAAGTTGAAACGTGGCAAGGGTAAGGGAGGCAAAGTTACAGTCAACTCTGCACAAGGTGTACCAACTACACAAGCAGTGGGTAAAGCACTACAACAATGGTTTCAAGGTATCCTCAGTTGTGACCAACAAGTACCTCCTAATCGAAACATGGATGATCCAAATTGGGATCCTATTCTTTCAATACCACTGATAAATGTGCATGTGTGCACCCTTCATGCCCGTCTATGAATTCTTAACAAGTTGCTTATGCTCCGTATTGATTACGCTTGGAATATGGAGCCTACAAAAAGAAGAGAAGAGTGTATACGAGAACTAGAATCTATTCTATCAAGCGTTGGTCTACATGGGGTGCAGTTGAGCTATGAAAAGACAAGAAGGCGTCTGGAAGTACACAAGATCGCCCTAATAAAGTTTGTATGGGTGGTAGTAAAGCTAGACATTTGCTTTCAAACTATTCAGACTCCCAAAGTCCCAATGAGTTTCAGTTGTGGAAAAAGGTGTGTGACATTACCACGTACAAAGGTAATGAAGCAGCCCTAGGAATTAAGTGTGCTCGTGTGTGGCAGTTTACTGATGATATTTTTTGTCTTCTCGAAAAGGCAAAGCTAACCGATGATGAGATATCCACCCTAAAGTTTGTAATCAATTGTTTTACAGCAGAAATGGTGGATGCTTGGGGGGAGACACACATAACACATTACATGGTGTGTTGCACATTTGATATTTTCAATCAAAATACATATGTATATGAAACTAAAGTTTGTTTCTTTTTCAGCACATTCTTTTTGCACATAGTGCTTTTTTCCTCGACACTTATGGTTCATTAGGCATTTGGAGCAGCCAAGGGATGGAGCGCTGACACTATCAAGCAAAAGCAGTGTATTTTAAAAGTACACGACATGGAGGTGGAAGAAAAAAGAGCAATGTCGAGATGTTCAATTGGTTCTACAGAGTTTTAGCAGGGAGAGAGAGAGAGAAAAAAGACAAGAGAACAAAGAAGTTTAAAATGTAGAATAGAAAAAGTGGTTAGCTTGAGGCGATCACAATCATATCATGCTTCGAGTGCAAAAGATAGATTCCGACGTTGGTTGGAGACAAGGCGGCGTGATGGTAGGCGTTGGGTGGAAATTTAATTTCCTTTTCACACTAACCATTTCAATTGTAAACATGCATTGTCATGCAAAGTGATTTGTAAAGGCGACAATCATTAGTAGTCTTTTTTAATTTTTAGTGATTTTATTGAGTTTTTAAAATTTTCTAAAAGTTTAAGTACCAAATAAGTCAAAACTCACAACTCAAAGTTCATTCCTTGTTTGCACATTTTAGAAGATCCTCTCAAGCCCAAACATACACGCACTCATCTCTTGCACAACATGGACGATACACAAGAGCGCACCACCACGCACAACGATGACACCACTGCCACTGACAACATTGCAAATCCGCAACCAGCACCTCGTACAGAATCCACCGCTTCAAATCCACAGCCTCAACCACAAGAACCAGCTCCTAACACCCAACCACTCCCCCAACCTTCAACTACAGAGGATCAAAACACCATGCGATAGATTTTTGGTGATCTCCAGTCACTACAGCATGCGAATCGCACACCTCTACCGGACCTCGGAGCATTTGCAGACCTAGAGCTCATGCAACGGCAACAACTGAAGATCAAGCAATGGTAGCAATTGGAGATCAAGCAGCCGCAATTAGGCCGTGGAAATTCCCTCCGCGAATGAAACAAAGGGTGATCAAGGTAATACCTGTGATCTTGTTTCAATAGCACGAGATGCCAAGAGGCGGAAGAGAATGAGAGAGTTAGAAAAGAAAGAGGCAGCAGATAGAAAAGCATAGAAATTGCATGAAGAACAAAGAAGGCAGAGAGATCAAGAAGAATGGCAGAGAGCCGAGGCTGTTAGAGCCCACTTGGCTAATTTACAAGTACGAGTAGAGGCCGAGAAGAGAGCGGAAGAGGACAGGGCTCAGGCCGCCCAACGAGCAAAGACTGAGAGCTCCAGACCATCAAAAATTCCTCAAAGAGCAAAACAATGTGCGGAAAAGAAAAAGGACAAGCTCACACCTGAAGAGCAACAAGACCAAGAAGAGAGGAGGAAGAAGTACCCTCCTCAATGGGCCAAACAAGCGGCTCCTCCACCACCGCCAACAGCACAAAAGAAAAGGCGATGGAAGCCTGGAACAATTGCTCTATGTGAGATCCGCAAATATCAAAAGAGCACAGAGCCAATAATACCAAAGGCAGCTTTTTCTCTAGTGGTAAGAGAATTAATGGACGAATATTCAGATTCGATTACATGTATCCAGCGTGCGGCTCTTTTGGCTTTACAGGATGCCGCAGAGGACATTTTGGTGCAGTTGTTCCAAGATGGTGTATCTTGTATGGTGCATGCAAAGCGAGTTACATTAAAAAATACAGATCTAGCTGTAGCGCTCAATCTAAGGAATGAAGGGTGCCTCCATAAGAATTAGTTTTTCCATGTAACCTCTGTTTATCAGATTTGTAATCTTTTGATATAATATAAACGACTCGATTTTCTCTCATTCGGTGTAACTCTAATAGTTAATTGTGTACTTTCTATTGTTGAAGTATTTGAATTAATCAAGTAGTTAGATTTCACCTCCTCGACCATCCAAGCACCCCTCTGACGTGGGACGCCTACATGTGAATATTTTGTGAAACGCAGCCGTTTCGGGTGTGTGCGGAGGCCGTGGGACGACCAAAAGCCACAGCGATGACCAACGACGTGGAACGGGCCGCAAAAATGCCCTGTGTGCCACAGCGTGCATGGGCCAATATGTACAATAGAAAAAAAAGTACATGAAGTGAGAAACGAAATACAGAAGACAAAATTATTGTATATTGCTCTAAATATTACATCATGGCTGGTTGGTTTTCTTGTAAATTACATCTTTTAGTATAGGGCGAATGGCCGACTTGACACCAAAATTTTTGACAGTCCCCTCTGGGTTTGTCACCCCTTAACCTAGGCTTAAGGCACGGTGGGAGAGGACTGACCCAGGGTGCTTTCCTGTAAAAAAATACAATGCGGCCGCTTGATCCACCAAGATACACTTGTGAGCATTAAGGGTAAGGGAATCTTCAGAAAGGATGGCACTTAATGCCTTGCACTTGAGCAGCTCTGCAGAACCATGCTTGGAGAACTCTGTGTGTGCAACTCGAAGAACGGATGGCCCCAGATGGCTAATGTAGTTCCACAGGGAGCTATCTCTACCCATAGGATTGTTGCGTGAACCTCCAGTACACATTGCAAACTTATCAACATGGTATGCTGTCTGCAAAACATTTTAAACAACTTCAACACTTGCTATAGGAAACAATTTACTATCGATAAAGTTAAAAAGTGGATACCTCAGTTTCCTCATCCATCTCTTCAAGAGTTTTCCTTGTGAGGTTGATGCTAGAGCGATCTTCTCCACCCATAATGGTCAACGGTTTGTGAGGAAGAAAAGCGCTTTTCGGGATGCTTTCATAAAATGAGGCACATGATTTGATTTCCGTAAGTGTACTTGCGACGGTTTGTACCAAATTCTGTTTGTTTTCACTAGGGAGGAATGAGAGGCTTGGTGGGAGACCTTAGTCTTCAAAGTCAAGTTGAAAGTTGACCTTCTCTTGCCTTCCACTGGGATCTTTCATGCCCGCATAGATAGCGAGCACTGAGAGCGACTCATCTTCTCTGAGTCCTAGTGTCTTTGCAATGTCATCAAGGAACAAGAAGTGACGACCATCCACCACCACTACATGCAAAGTGAGAATTTGGAGGTCAGGAGCTTCTTACAGCACCTCGTCTCCCTCTATCATCCCATCTTCCTCCTTAGTGGAGCTGGGATCTTGCAAGAGGACAAGTGCCATAGATGCTTCAGCGTGCTCATCAACCTCTTCAACAAATTCATTTGATTCCTCCACAATGGTTACAGGAGGTTTCTGGTCGGCCTTTTCCTTTGATTTTCCCTTCTCCATGCCCTCAAGCACAAGCAATACCAGAACCATGTCCCAAGAGATGAATTGGGTGCCTATGCACCCCATGCCCAAGTCTATGAGGTCATCCTCATCCTCTGTCAGGTAGTCCCACTCAGTAAGCCCTTTGATAAACCTCAACAAGCGATAGCAAAAGTTTTTGTCAGCCGCATAGAGGTGTTTGAGAAAATCCATTGGCAACCATGCCATGTTGGATCCCTCTAAGACTATTGCATATTCTTCCATGTGCTCAATCATGTAGTCAAGAAAGCTCTAGAATCACTCTACATGAAGGTTAGCAGTGGCATGCATGTCGATCGTCCCCTCGCGATCTGCAAGTCCTATCTTTTGTAATTGTGTGAGAAGTGCATCAGAAGATGTTGCCATGGGTTTGTTCGCGAAGCAGATGGGAAGAGAGCTGAAAGCTTTTGTTTTGTGAATGTGAAAAATGAAGTTTAAAACCTACAAAGTGACTTTTATACTCAATGTCACTTTTTTAAAGCACTTAAAATTAACATCAAATTAACTTAAAACTATAATTATAAACAAAATTACGCGACAAGCATTGAAAGACACCAACATTAAAAGTCTTCACACTCAAAACTAAAAAACTTGCATATTTCAAACTTAATCTTGAACAAGTTAAAAAATGAGACAGAGATTCAAAACGCCATATGTATTAATGGGAGCAAAATCGTTTTAGTTACAAGGTTTTACATTAATACATCGCGGAAAACCATTGTTTTCACACAAACAGCTCTTCTCTTTTCTGGAACGAACAACCTTTTCATTGATTACAAAAACATATTGATTGGCCAAGGTATATCTAAGATTAAGATACTCGCGAAGGTGACTGAGATTCCAGTTGTTATTCATCGAATGTCATGCATTGCATTATTGTGGAGGCATATTTGCATATCAAATGATTCTCTAGGAGCAACATCAGAGTCTAGTGCCTCCCATTCTCCCTTCGTCAGCTTCCATCTTCTATACGGAAAGAAAATTGACAAGCTTTGCTTCACAATATGGTATCTGCATACCACATTCTTAGTAACTACAGAGCACTTGATTGTATCTCCCTGGTGGTTGATCACCTTAGTCTGCCATCCAATTGCAAGGAAACTGTTGATCCCACTTTCCCCTTTGCAAGTCCACATTGTTGGTGTCCTGTGAACACTCTGCAATTGAAAGATAAACACGAACACATGAAGGGACATAAACCAAGTTAGGGAAGCTTTATGGGAACCATAGGTGCACTTCATTGCTGAGTACACATCTGCCTCGATTCTACTTTTGGTTGCTGTGATCAAGGCACTATCAATCTTAGGCCATTCCATACTCTGCAAGGTTGGTGGATGAACTGGAGAAAGATTACCATACCCAGTTTGCCTAGGCATTACATAAGTATGGTTATAAAAAAATGTCATGTGAGACAAGCTCCACGGATGGACAACCAGCATAGAGTAGCTTGCCAAGGTCAACGTGGATGGCCTCAAAAGTTCCTGTGAAGGACTCTATGGCTCCCACTCTACAAAATCAGATGGGAATACATCTGCAAAGATGAACAAGCAATGAAAGCCTTATAGACATCAAAGCAATATATACAACACAAATACAAAATATGCAATCTAAAAAATTGACAGAGGAGTGAAATTACAGTTTGCAGGAAACCTCGATGAAGCCATTGTTGTCTCTAGGTTCAGTTGTGAAGCAACATACACATGTTGCACCTTTGCAAGACGCTTGCCATCATGGGTTTGCTTGAACTCCATGATCCTTCCCTTCCAATGGTGTGCTCAAGAAGCCATGTGTCTCTTTGAGACCTTGCGTGCACCTCTTGAGCTGAGTTCCATTGTCACCTACATCAATCGTTTGAACTCCATCGTCACCCAACATCCATTGTCGTCTTGTACATTGCTGCATGAAATGGAGTCAATGACACTCCCAGGTCGTCGAGTACCCGATGATGCCATGGAGAATAGTGGCGCAACCTGCAGAAAAACACTTATGATTAGAGATTGCACATCCATGTTCTCAGTTTTATAGAGCAAGATTCCTGCTCGTACATTAGACTAAGGATGCCACTTACTGCTATACTGCTCCACCTGCTTGTTGGCTTAATTGGAAAGATAATGTTGCAAAGCTTGAGAGGAAAGTAGATCCTCTCTAGACAGAACAATGGAGAAGGAGCAGGAAACCTGTTGAGGAAAGAAAGAGAGATGATCTAGTAGAAGAATATGCAGCAGATCTTCAGCTTTAGGTAGAGTGTTTAGTGAGGCTCATGGAGAAATGGAGAACTTCAGCTTGAGGAGAATGCAGTAAGCTTGAGGTGGGAAAGAAGGTTCAAACTTCTGCTACAGAGCTTTTGGGAGGGCAAACTGAAAGGAAGGAAAGAGAAGCAGAGCTTTTGGGAGGAAAAACTGAAAGTGAAGTGAAGAGAAGTGAGAGATGGTACAGTAGAAAGAGAGGGAGGGAATGATCAGCACGTTTTTGGAGGGACCCCTTTTTAGGAGAGAGGGGGGGAGAAACTGACAGCCACTAGAGAGAGAAAATATTGGTTTTACTCAACTATTTAGAGAAAAGTTCATTTTTTTGAAATTATAAGAGATTTTCTCTTTGTATTTTGTAAAAGAGCACAAGTTTGACCACTTACTTTTAGGACCTGCCATACCCACCCTTTCAGTCCACATGGTATCCACCCATTTGTCCCTTCCATAATCTTCTTTTTATTCCCATGGCACATAAAGAGGCCCCCTTAGATCCCATTCCCTTCCTAATGACTAGTTCATACACCTTTTAAGCATACTCTCCAGTCGGATTGAGTGGTTTGGAGTCTTTTCGTGCTATTTCTAACCGTAGACCTGAAATTTTGCAACTTCAAATAACAACTCACAATGATTCTTTTGGAGAGAGCAATCTTCTGAAATCCACCTCGTATTCTACTTACCCTACTCCTATGTTCTCATGCAATGAGGTTGTGGAAAGTGTCCACAACACTCGTTTTCTTGTTTTTATGGTTTTCTAAGAATTGATCTTAAGACCTGTCTCGTCTATCAATCATTCTCAAAATCCTAATCTAATTTTACAATCCTACAATCGTCTAAAGGCACTCGGCAAGTACAACTTACCTCCAAGCTACCTCTACACAGCAAAAGACGACAATCTTAAGCTATGCGGTTTCTAAAAGAAAGTTTTGATTCTAGGAGATCGTAGAGGAAGTTAAAGGATAAATTCACCAGACGCTCATGTTTTTCCCTAGTTTAGGTCTCTTTGATCCCCGACAGCTGCCCCAAATGTGGTACGGGTATCTAACCTCACTCCTATCTTATTGTAGATTTAGCGAGAACCACGATTAAATTGTCAATCCATGGGACGAAGCTGACTCGACTAGTGCATAGAGGCTACAAGAGGTTGTCAAACTCTCAAAAAACAACAAACGACTCGCATCTAACTCAAGATACACTCAAGTGACCGAAATCACCAAAACCCAATCGCTCATCGGCAAACAAATCACATCCGTTACAGCATCAAATGATATCCAAACATAACGAAACTTCTAGGACATGTTTATAAGACCTAAGAACACATGCTTATGGTCTCAAATCCCACTTTAGGTCAAGTGCAAAAATCGCGATTATTAACAGCAGTGGATTTTTTGCCTAGTCGTTTTTGACCCAGAATGCACCTAAATGCTTACCAATGATGCCCCAATACCCTGCCTATGCTTAGTTTTTTATTTTGATTTTGGTGGTCAAAACTAATAATCTGCGAGCTCTAACTAAAGATGGGTAATGACAGGTTGATACAATATGGAAGCTTGTATCTCCTGCTCATCAATTACAAGGTTTATCCATACAATAGGAGTTACAGTATTCTCGATTTATCAAAATAATAAGTGTTTTTACAATGAGAGCTCCGAAAAATGGTATCCAAGTTAGCTTGCTGCTAACACATAGCAGAGTTGCCAAGGGCTAGCTCCTTTCGGACTTCTTATGGCTCAATAATGGTAAAGTTGTACGCAAGTCTAAAAAGGCTCCATTATTAAGTCCAAAAATCCCAAGGTGTGCACCATATCCCACATAGTGGGCTCAACAAAACCGATAATAGATCCCAATTCCACTTACCCTAATATAATAAATAACATCAACCATTAATAGGCTACTTAAAGACCTATCTTCTTAAGCAAGAAAAGAGAAACCAAATGCTCTGATACCAATGTAATGGAATTAGCCTTTTAACTTGAGTTGGAGCGGAAAGTGAATAACATATTGAGCATTTCTTTGTGTGTAGATGTAGAATGAAAAAGTGAGCTTGGATAGAGAGAGCAACACTAACACATTACTTCATTAACATGGTCTAAACAATACTTGTAAAAGAGAGTGAGAGTTTAGAGAAATTGACACCAATAGAGAACCGGATCAGTTGGAGCCGGTCCCCCCTCCAATAGGCATTTTTATTATAGTTTCTTCCATGATCGAAGACTTGTTTACAATACAACTTATTGTGTTCCTTGAGACCTTCTTGATGAGGTGAAGATGGCAAGATTCACTCACCAAGCATTAGCATAATAACAACAATAAACATGATTATCATGAACTTGAAAAACGCCCAGCCTCAATCCCAAGACCTCAAACATCATGAAAGGTGAGGAGAGCTGGTAGGGAGTGAGGAAGAAGGGAGAAGTAGAAGTAGCTCTACGAGAAAGCAATACCCCCTTGCACATAATCACTCATAGCTCTTGTAGCATAGCTTATCATAGTGATAATGGGTTAGAGAGATTGATAAGCAAGCATAAGCATTCTCTTGTGTGGATTTGCATCCATAGCCAAGAGCTTGTTGTAGTAGGCACTCAACTTCTCAAGCTTGGAGAAGGAGATGGAGTTCTTGCTTCACAAGAGTGTGTGAAGAGAAGAATGAGAGAGGGAGAGGACTCGTGGAAGGCTCAAATGAGAGAGAGAGAGAGAGAGAGAGAGAGAGAGAGAGATAGATAGATAGATAGATTTTATTATCGTCCTCGAAGGTCAAATATGACCTATGGGACCAAAGTTACATGTGATGTAGTATGTGTATGGCTGATGAGTGACTCTCGATGCTCCAAAATAGTAGTGATGAGAGTCGCAATGGAGAGCCCACACTTTGGTTGGGAGAGGAAAGTGTGTAGGTCTAAGTTATAGCTGAAAATGTGAGAGAAGCAAGTTCGGATGTGATCAAAAGCTGAGTACTCTAGTAGTGTGTGGTACTCAGACTCTCGAACTTGCAGTGAGCATAATGTGCAAAATCGATTTGACTCTTCTCCATTGCCCCAACGCCCTATCTCGCATCGAAGGAAATGGGAGCTAAGCCGAATTGCTGCGATAGTGCGTATCGCGGACAAGGGAATAGGCTCAAGCATGTAAGTGTGAGTACGGTTCCCTCTCTCAGCGAAGAACATGGTTTTGTAGTTGGGGGCAATATAGGTGGTATAATGTATGAAGCGTGACCCACCGGATTTCTCCCAAGCCGTAATACATTGGCGTTGTAGAAAAGCTTCATTCACTTGAGAGTCAATTGAAGCATCATGTAGCAAGTGTAATGCATCCCATCTCCCAAACCACTTCTTTATGTCTTGCATCCATCCCGTGCTCAAGATCTTGCTTTTATGAGTCTTTTGAACTTTTTTGCTTGCTTCCCATGTAATTGTAGGAAGTCGATGTGAGGGGTTTTGACGCATCTTTATCATGTACTCCACAACCGTTTCCATGCCCATAACCTCAATTGGAAGAGATCCCGACTCAAGAAGTAGGAGCATATATGGTGTTTGTGTCTTAACTTGGAGAAAGTTTGTAAGAAAACGCTTTTCGACATTCTCAAACTCTTTCCAAGTAGACTTTGAGATGCTCCCGCCCCACACTTCAACTCCATAAAGAAAAACCGGTGTCACCAATGCATCAAAAAGATACTTCTTGAGAACCCAACACTTGATGTTTCCCGCATTACACATGTTCTCAAATGCATAATATGCTCTCTTTCCCGCTTCCAAATGACGCATAGCACATTCATGCCACTTGTGATTGGATGGAACCTCAAGGCCAAGGTACTTAAAGCTCTCAACAACTTCAAGTGTCTCGTTGTTGTACACAATGCATGGCTTCTCCTTATGGTTGGTTTTCACAAGCATAACCTTTGTTTTGGATTCATTTACAATCAGCCCACTATGCAAGCAAAAGTTCTCAAGGACAACCATAAGCTTTTGTGCATCTTCTAAAGTGTGTGCTAGAAGCACTACATCATCCGCATACAACAAAAGCATGATTACCGCATTGCAAATAGTGACCTCTTCAATGCCTTCTTCTTGCATAAAGTCAAGTACCATTTGTTCCAATTGATCGATGCATAGACCAAAGAGAGTTGGTGACAATGGACATCCTTGTTTAACCCCAATAGTGCTTACAAAAATTTTTGAAATTTCTCTTCCCATGCGCAATTGACAAATCACCTTCTCCTAGATTCGAGAAACCGCAAGCATAAACTCACTTGGCACTTGGAGTTCTTCCATCCTTCTCCACAAATTGTTACGTGGAATCATATCAAAGGCTTTCTTAAAGTCCACAAAACAACAATACAATCGCTTGCCTTTCAACCGACTTTCCTCCATGAGAACACGAAGAGTGACAAGATGATCAATGGTGCTATGGCATCGACGAAAACCCGCTTGTCCCTTTGCACGCTTGTCATTCTCTTCAGCCCAATCACTCAATTTCATCTCCATTATGCACCCAAACAACTTTGCCATAAGAGACCCAATCATTATAGTCCGGTAGTTGCTTACATTCTTTACATCCCCTCCTTTATGCAAAGGCTTAACCCAATTAGTACTCCAATCATAAGGCATACCATGTTGAAGTGCAAGGTTGAACATATCACACATCCACTCATGGGTAAAATCTCCTGTCCATTTGATCATCTCCGGCTTGATACCTTGAAGATCTCCCGCTTTGCGAGTGGCCAACTTTTCAAGCCCACCGCATACATCCTCAATAGTAAAAAAAGACGGCATACATGGGAGTGAACCATAAAATGGCATTTTTTCAGTATTTTCTTGCTCATATAATTGCCTACAATGTGTGTACATATCCACTAGACTCAAGTTACCAAAGTTCTCAACCCGCTTGCCTCTCAAGTTTCTCCAAAATCTTCCACATGCATGTGCCTTTTCTTGGACTTGAAATTCTTGTTGCTTTACTTCCCATCTTCTTCTCTTCTTTTGAATCAATGCCTTGTATGTATGCAAATGACTTTGATAGTTGTCTTTGTCCATAGTTGCATCAAACTTTATCAAGGACTTTCGAGCATGTTGACATTCTTTATCAAACCACCTTTTGCGTGATCTATCTTTGTTGATACCATGGAGATGCTTTATGGCAAAGCATTCTTCCGCACAAGAACAAATAGCTTTCTTGAAAGCTTCCCATTTAGTTTCCAATGGTGCATCACATTGAAGCTTTGTCATCCATAAGTTTTGCTCAACCATTTCAATGTACATTGGTGCCCGTTTGAAATCCATACATAGTGATAACTTCTCTTTCCTTTGGCTGAGATTATCATGCTTAGTTGCTTCTCCACATGAAAGGTCAATACATAAGGTGCGATGGTCGGATTCCGCGGTCCATTGACCAAACATAAAACTCTTTATGCGATACATGATAGGTTCAGAGAGTAGCATATAGTCAATCACACTATCCCCATTATGTCTCCTACATGTAAATCCATTGGTTCCACTCCACAAAGATACACCATTGGCAATGAGCATACCCGTGCTATTACACATGTGTAAAAGTAACTTTCCATAGTGATCCAGCTCTTTCTCATCCATTGAAGTACGATCATACAAGTGAACTTCCTCCAACTCCCTTGAAATGTATGGCATATCAAATTGTTGAGTATCATGTTGCAATATTTTTGTGTGAGCGTTCATATCCCCAAATACAATAACATCACCTTCACCTTTGAAATAAGCAATGTCCTCTTCCAAATCAGAAAATGGTTGATCTCTATCCATGCAAGCATAAAAGGGAGAATCATGATGAGGAATGTAGCAACCGGCTACAAAAATGGGTGCTCTTTTTGGTGTCATAATTTTCAGCCATACATAACGTTTGTACTTGTCATCTTTCACAATTGATACAAAATCTTCCAATCCTTTCTTAACCATACATGCTAACCCTCCTTGTCCTCTTCGTTGCTTGAGATTCTTTGACCACATCAATGAATGTACATTGTAATCCTCCAAGCTGTTAATCCTTTGTGTATCATGCTCCCAAGTTTCAACAAGAAGTACAACATTGGCTTTGCTTATTAGTTCATCAATGCCAACCCCCGCATTCCATGGGTATCCATTACAATTCCAAAAGCATATTTTCAATTGTAACTCGGTCTCATAGGTCACGCATCCCTATTTGCTTGAGAGACTTGCCTCCTCCTTGGGCACATTTTCTTCATGAGAGATCTCCTTGTTTTTATTATTCTTTTCCTCATATGCCTTCCGACGCATATTTTGTTGCTTAATAGTGCGATCTTCACATACAAAACATTTTGTATCCCTCAAATAGATCCAACTATTATCAAGGATAATCTTTCGCTTGGTCTCATCCGGCATGGTGCATACAATTGGCCATTCTCCCGAGCGAGGAGCTCCTTGGTTCCCCACTCTATGTGCTCCATAGACCATAACTCCGGACATGCCAAAGTGGGTTTTGAAGAAATCTTCAATAACAATGGCAAGAGAAGGAGGTGTCTCTAACTTCTCTTCGGGAATTCCACGAATAACAATGTTCTTGGAACGTCGCTCCCGTTCCTTCAACTCCTCCACATCCACATTCTCAACATTCTTTGTTTGAACCATAGCTTGCATGAGTGAGGAATTAGAAACCACATTGCTACCACATACATCAGCCCAAGACTTGTTTGTGCATACATTTTTCATGTCGCATACATCCCGGCTCATAGTGTCAAATTTCTCCTCTTTCAATACATGGTCATGCTCTACTTTGCTCATCCGCTCCTTCAAAGCATTCAAGTCCACAAGAGAGCGTTTACATTCCTTGACTTCCTCTTCAAGTTGCATCAAACGTGTTGTTTGCATCTCAAGTGTCCTCTTGAGATTCTCATTCTCAACCACAAGTACCCTTAGCGTGCCATTCTTCATTGCAAGTGCTCGTAAGTCTTCGCCTTGTTTGTTTACGGTCTCTTGCAATGATACCAAGTACGCCATGATCATGGTTTCCGATGTCGTTGGTTGGGTGGTTGTGTTGCTATCTCCACACTTAGGAGATTTTGAATCATTTTCCACAATGGTTGTGGACCTTGTTGAAGAAGAAGAACCCTTGCGAGTGCCGGAAGACATTGTATGTAAAATAGGAGATGAGAATCAATTTTGAAGAACCTGTTCACTTCGGAAATGCTGCTACAAAAACGCCTTCCATAACTCTGAAAATTTCTATCTGTACATCAATGCGTATAGGACTTTGTGCTCTTCGATTGAGGCTATAGATCACCCAAATCCGAGTTCGGATGAAGAAGTTATGATCAAAAGAGTGGACTGCTGTCTACTAGGTCAAAAAACGGCTGCGTTTTTAGAGAGAGAGAGAGAGAGAGAGAGAGAGAGAGAGAGAGAGAGAGAGAGAGAGAGAGAGAGAGGTAGCTTGGTCAATCCCCTTTCCTAGGCTTCCCTTGAAGCTCATTGGGTCATGTAGCCCTCTAGCCAATGAGAGCTTGGCCCCCTTTGGGGCAAGGTGTGTAGCCTCTTGACAAGTATCCTTCTTTCCCTTTTGTGAGGTTAAGCTAACACCCCCCTTGCTTAAGCACAGCCCCTGCTTGCTTGAGCAGTGTGCCTCTACACATGACATGTGACCCCTTTCCTCTCATGAGAGTATGGGCCCTTGATGAGGTGCACACACACTACCTACCTCCCTCCTTTGTAGGGCTCGCCCCCTCCTTTGTAGCTAGTTCTTTGAACCTGGTAAGCAGGCACGCCCCCTGCTTAAGTACAGCCCCTGCTTAAGCAAGCTGCCCCCTTGCCTGCTTGGACATTAATTGACTAAAGTTAAAAATTAAAGACTATGTCTTAAGGCTTTTAACACTTACCTTTGGAGGCTTTAATGAAGCCAACCCTAAGGTCTTTTAGAGCTTCATTTAGCACACCTTTCTCTTTGTTAAGCTACCTCCATTATGGATCCTTAATGAGATGCAGTCATCTCTCCTCTTGGTCCCATGGTGAGCTCAAAGCACTTATGGCACCTAGCTCTTTGGTAGGTTATCTCCCTTTTGGTCTCTAGTTAGAGATAACATTATCTCTCATTTAGGCACATGGTTGAGATATGTCTACAAGCACATATCTATATTCTAACTCTTTTTTGCCTTTTATCTCCCCATATTAAATGATCAATTTTTAACGTGAGAAAATCATTTGGTAAAGTTAGATATTAGATTTTATGACAAAAGTGGCTATCATCAAATAAGGATAATGGATGAATATATTCTAAAGACTGCGTTTTGTACAACGTTTGGCCTCTATGAATATCTAGTCATGCCTTTTGGCTTGACTAATGCACTAGCCACGTTCAATCGTTTAAGGGAGAAAATATTTAGACCCTATCGCAAATTCAATGGAGTGTTCTTTGATTATATCATCATCTACTCCAAGTCCTTGGAGGAACATAAGCAAAATCTCCAAGTGATTTTTCAAGCATTGAGGGAGAACCAATTTTTTCTGAACCAAAAGAAAAGAAAATTTTTCCTTCAAGAGATTCAATACTTAGGTCATATTATCTCTCAAGATGGTATACATATGGATTCATCGAAGGTAATAAAAGCATGGCCTAATCCAAGGAATCTACATGAGCTAAGAAGCTTTATTGGTATGTGTGGATACTATGGATCCATCGAAGTTGGAGGTAATAAAAGCATGGCCTAATCCAAGGAATCTACATGAGCTAAGAATCTTTATTGGTATGTGTGCATACAATAAATCCATCAAAGCTGGAGGTAATAAAAGCATGGCCTAATCTAAGGAATCTACATGAGCTAAGAAGCTTTATTGTTATGTGTGCATACTATAGACGCTTCATAGCAAAATTTTCTCAAATAGTAGGACCATCACATGACTTAACAAAGAAGAACGTTAAGTATTTATGGACTGCTAAGGAGAAAAATTCTTTTGACAAGCTCAAAGAGAAGCTTACCTCCCAACCAGTCCTCATGCTTCCAGATCTCTCAAAGCCATTTTAGGTCCAATGTGATGCTTGTGATGATTGCCTTGGAGCAGTCTTGCTTCAAGAAGGGCATGCCATAGCATATGAGAGCCAAAGGCTCAATACGGATGAACGAGTCTTGGACATTTATGAGAAAGAGCTTTTAGTTGTTCTACATGTCCTAGACACATGGAAGTGCTACTTATTGGGAACTCCATTCATTCTATGAATAGACCACCAAAGTCTCAAGTACTTCATGATGCAAACCAAGCTTTTCAACAAACAAATGAGGTGGGAATTTTTTCTTTCGCAATTTAATTTCCATATGCTCACATTGTTGGTAAGCACAATCAAGTGGCCAATGCACTTTCACGATGACCAAAAGTTACTGCGGTGTCTATAGCAACTCACAATGATCTATCTTCTATGATAAATGAGTATACTATTAACCCTGACTTTAGAGACATAATGTCAGCCCTTGCTTTGGGGAAGAAAGAGGAACCATTCACCTTGCAAGATGGTTTTCTTCTCTACGGAAATAGGCTATGTGTTACCCACTCCCTTCGTGAGAAAGTCATATATATATCCCATGCTCCTCCCTATGCGGGGCATAGGGACATTCAACCTAGTCTCCAAGGAGTAGAAACATACTTCTATTGGCCTACCATGAAAGTGGACATACAAGAGTATGTTTCAAAATGTGTAGTATGCCAAAAGACCAAGTATGATAGAGGGAAGCAACCTAAATTACTCCAGTCATTTCCTATCCCAAATTCACCATGGGAGAGTATATCCATGGATTTCATCTTTGGATTACCCAAGTCTATCCGTGGGAATATGGGAATCAATAGTCGATAGGTTTAGCAAACAAGCACACTTTACTGCTGTCAAAAGACTAATAAGGCACACCAAATGGCAACTCTCTTCATATCATAGATTTTCAAACACCATCGATTGCCAACATCCATCATGTAAGATAGAGATCTTAGAATGACCAATAATTTTTGGAAAGGTCTATTTGAAAATCTAAGAACAAGATTGAATTTCTCTTCGGCCTATCACCCACAAACGGATGGCCAAAGTGAGATAGTTAATCTTACGATACTCGATCTACTAAAGACTTATGTTACAGAAGTACATCAACACTCACAATGGAAAAATTACTTACCTCTTGTAGAGTATGCATACAATAATGTTGTACATACTTCTACGGAAAAAGAACCTTTTGAAATAATTGAGGGAAGACCTAAAAGTCCCTTGCTATTTAAAGTACATGGGAAGATCTTCTCTACCAATGAGTATAGCCATGACCTACAAGAATCTTTTTATAAGATTAAGGAGGCTATATCCATCTCTCAACAAAGGCAAAAAGCTGTTGCTAACAAGCACAAAAGGGCCTTAACATTCAAAGAAAATGATTGCATTTTACTTAAGTTTCCTAAGGCTCTGTGCGCTCCTTGCCGCACTGTCGAAGCAAGGGACTTGCCTAACACTGTGTGCGAGCCACAGACGGCTCCAAGCACACAACTAGCTTAACTAGTAAGCTCAAAAGAGGGTAATGGTGTGTCACTCACCGCTCTATGCTCCTGCCGTGGAGGATTCCTTGCCGCGAAGAAGAAGGAGACGCCGCTACGTCGTGCTCAACCACTTCACCGCCGTCGTGCCGCCGCAATGCTCGATCGCACCCTCTCTCTCTCTCTCTCTCTCTCTCTCTCTCTCACATACACACACACACACACAAGGAGGTGAAGAAGAAGAAGATGGAGATGGAGATGGAGCAAGAGCACTCTTCTATTGCACAAATGAGAGAATGAGTGAATTTTAGGTTTAGTTGGCTTTTATATGAGCTCACCCCATTCACACTTGGGCGCCCATGCTTAGCCAACTAATCCCTTGAATGTCCTATTTAGAGTGCGCCTCTCATCGGCGATCACTCTTACCCTTTTCGTATTGGACCGACAAGCCCGGTACCTGACTCTACCAAATAAATAATACAATGTCCACCGTAGGTTACAACGTCCGTCTCGTAGGTGATAGGGTGTCCGTGAGCCGTGAGGGTTAACATGCCCCCCTTCCTGATGTAGATTTCGTCCTCGGAAGCTATTGAGTTGAAGCTCGTTGGTCGAGGTGGAAGAGCATTTGAGATGAATGTCCTTAGCCTTCTTCAGTCACTGCAAAATCAAAAAACATTGCACAGTAATTGCATTCTCATAAGCGATTAAAAAGCATATGCAATTTTAGGCAGACAATTGATTGGTAACAGAATTTTAAACAATTTGTCAGCAATAAGCATTAAATTGCAATGTAATCAAATGCATAAACAGATGTAAAGGTAAAAAATTAAACAAGTCTGGGGTCGCTAATTTAACGGTCGAAAGGCACTAGAGATCGACTATTAATACCATGGGTAAGCTTCTTAATTTCCTCTGGTCAATTAAGTTGTTTAATCGCGAGAACCAAGTATTTCATGTTCGAGGGCTGACTAGAGACTATACCTAGAGGACCTTGTAGTTAAGCTACGATAAAAGGAATTTCTCATGAAATCATCGCCTGACTGATTACCTTTTCTTTGACCCCCAAAGTGTTTTCACGGTGATTCAATTTGATGTTTGTGCTTATTTTGTATGCCTTGGGTTTTTTGCTTTTCAAGGAAAAGCGCCCACACTGGGAACCTCTAGGGCTCTAGTACCATAGGCAATACATGTGAGTGAAGTACCAAATCAAGCTGAGATTTCTCTTCCAGCTTAAGATTTTACAGTGTGGCACTTTGATTTTTTGTTTGTTCATTTTCAGCATTTTAATTTTGTAACTTTGGGGGGTCATATAACACTGATACACCTCCCCAGGCTCATCACACTAGTAAACTCCCTTTATAATATTTAAGCGAAAGGTCAATAGGGTCAAGCCCACTAGAAAGCCCTAGTACATTTCACACAATGTTGCCTAAATCGGATTAAGAACCTAAGTAACCATTGATTATTAGGAAGGCATTCCCCATGGTATTAAGAGAAGATCTCTAACACCTAACTTGGTCAAACTAGCTTAGTCGGACTGCTTGATTTTTAAACCTAGACAAGTGATTATGACAAAAAATTACATTAAATTAAATGTTTGATACTAAGCAAATGCGGTGAATATTAGGCTACCAATCACAATTAAAGCAGAAAATCATAGATGCAAAAAAGATAAGGGGCAATGCTAATGGACAAGAAACACCTGTTTGTGTCGATGGTCGCACTTGATTTGAAGAGTGAGTCGAGATAAAGATTCCATGAAGGTCCAAATCCTATCAATAGCAACACGCTCCTGTACACACTAGGAAACAAAAGGAATACCTCCAGGAGGCACATTAGAAGGAAAAGGTACTGACGAAGGAAATTTGGAATGGCGGCCTCTACACCAAAACAAACTCCATTGCGCCACAAGGGAAATGAGATGAGGGCACCACCTAGTCTTGGAAGCGTGGACTAGGACCGCTACACAAAGAGAGAGAGAGAGAGAGAGAGAGAGAGCACTATGAATGAAGCATTAACCGTGGTGTGTGCACAAGGAATGGATGACTTCAAACACTCCCAACACAAATAGCATATAGATTATCGAACAATCACTCAAGGATTAGCCAAGATCACATCAAACACTCTCACACGCATATACAACATTTCACTTAATTAACACAAGTAAGAGGAGGAGAGGTTACTAGCATGAAACACTTTGCACTCTAGGATGTGCAAAAATAGAGTGAATGAATGAGCTTATGGGCTCATGGTGAGTGATACAAAGGCTCAATGGGCTGAGGGAGGCTTGAAATTACAAAGGGGAAGGCCTCTTTATATAGGAAAGAGAGTGATTAGGAGTGAGGTTAAGATACAAGTGTAATTTGTACAAATGAAGCTTGATTAGGGATATTCAACCAATGAAGAAGCTCCTTCCAAGTGATTTGTTGACCAATTAGCTCCATCATCACTTGTGTTGTCTTCACTCCTTCCTCCATAGCTTGAGTCCAAGAGCTTCCTTATTTTAAAATGTAAAGAATCTACATAAAATCAATACATATCTAGTAATAATAGAAAGGGGTTGAGTGAGAACTTATGAATTACAACAAGATTAAGCATGACTTGAGAGGTGATTAGAAGAGGAACTTTGATGGGTTTTTGAGCTTGAGAGAGAGGAGGAAGGAGAGGAGGGTGAGAAGACTAATGGCTGATTTAAAAGAAGGTCTCAATGTGGAAAAGGAAGGGTGTGTGTGTGTAAAGGTAGGGGGGTGGTCTCCACCACAGTTGAAAAAACTGCCGTCCACCATTTTGGCCATATCTCCTAGACCGTAGATGCAAAAATTATAAAAAAAATATGGCCAGAATCTTCAGCTCGTCAGTTACAACTTTGATGAAGAAAACTTTTCTTGGATCGGAGTGGAAGTATTTTTTAAAAATTCAACAAAATCATGTGCCTGGTTTCTTCCTTTACCAAGTCTTCCACTTGGGTCCCATTTGTTTGAATCATCATATGGCTCCAAAGCCATGATGATATGAGCCACTCATGACCCTTGAATCATGGGTGCATGGCTCCACAACCACATCATATCTTTTCTTTTCACATTTACATATTTTCCCTTCCCTTTACCACTAGGTTCTCCCTCTACCTTTCACCTCCGGTGAACTAGTCAAGAAAAAATCATTTTTTTTAAATTTTCCAAGAGGTTGTTCTCACTCTTTCTTTTATTGTAAACCTCTAGAAGCAAGGAAAACCAACAAAATATGATAAACAAAAATTTGTGATAGGCTCGGATCATAGCCCCCCCAAACCTGGCTAGGGGTATTTATGCCTCTAGCCTACTTTCTTTGATCTTGAGCTGACCTTATCCTGATGTGATAAGGCTTTAGACGCCATCCATTTGTCCTGGTCTTGTGCACTTTACCATCAATGTCTTGAAGTCTGTAAGAGCCATTTTTGAACTTTTTGGTGACCAAGAACGGGCCTTCCCATCGGAAAAGAAACTTTCCATCCTTACGAGTGTCGAAGCGATTGTCATATCGAAGCACCAGAGATCCCTTGTTGATGTCTTTGGATGCTAGCTTTTTGTTGAACTTTTCTCTGCGCTTCTCTGCTTCTTGAGAATAGTGGTTGATGGCTTCTTCACGATCCAATTGCAGCCTCTCTAGATCCATGATCCTTTGATGTACTTTCTCCTTTTGAGAGCCTACCTGGCTACCCAATATTCGAAGACTTGTTAACTTCACTTCAATGGGCAAAAGCGCCTCCTTCCCATAAACCAAATGAAAGGGTGTGTACCCTAATGTGGTTTTGAAGGAGGTTCTATAGGCCCATAGAGCTCCATTCAGGTGTTTGTCCCAATCTTGGCGCCTGGCATGTACCTGTTTGGTGAGAATTTTGCAGATGATTCCATTTACCTTTTCCACCAAACCATTGCACTGAGGGTAGTAAGGAGTAGAGTGTTGATGCTGAATATTTAGCTTCTTCATGAGTTCTCCTACCAACTCTGCTCTAAATCCTGGTCCCCTATCAGATAGTATTTCAAGAGGGGTGCCAAACCGGCAACAGATGTGGTCAAAGATGAACTGACTCACATCCTTAGCAGTAATTCTATTGGTCGGCATAGCCTCAGCCCATCTAGTCATGTAGTCTACTCCCATGATGATGTACTCTTTACCTGACTGAGTGCGTGGTAGAGGCCCTATGGCATCAATTCCCCACTTCTCAAAGGGCCCATATACCTTTATTGGGTTCTGAGGTTCAGCTATGAGCCGTCGTGGTCCTGCTTTCTGACATTCATCACATGTTTGACACCAATATTTGACATCACGATGAAGACTTGGCCAAGTAAACCCAGCTTGTAGAACCTTTCTACTAGTGACGTCGTGTGCAAAGTGTCCTCCGCACATATCATCGTGACAAGCTTTTAAAATCTCTTCAATTTCACTCTTCAAAGGAACTCTCCTAAGCACACTATCCTTACCAAGACAATACAAGTCATCATTTACTATGCGATACCTGGTAGCCTTCCTAGCTAACCATCGCCTTTCCCCTGCATTCAAGTGTTTAGGAGCCTCTCCTTGCTCCAGAATGTGCATAATATCTTCCAAGTCCTCCTTGCCTTGCTGAAGTGGAAGTTTGATGGCCACTGCTCCCACTATTGACTCATTTAACTTTGATGATGCTAGGTGGTCTGCATCCTTGTTCTGGTCTCTTGGTACATGATGTACTTGTGCCTCCCTAAATCTCCTCATAAGAGCTTTTGCTTCTCTCATTTTAGTAGAGAGACGGGCATTTTTGCAAGCCCATGTACCTTGCATTTGCCTTACCAAAAGCATGGAGTCACCAAAAGCGTTTAATCTCTTAATTGAATTATCGAGGCACCAGCAAAGGCCATGAATTAGAGCATGATATTCTGCTTCATTGTTGGAGTGGACATCTTCTAGAGTGATCCCTTCACCATGGATCCTCTCTCCCAATGGGGATAAGACTACGATGCCTGCAGCTGCCTTATCCTTGGTTCTCTTGTATGCTCCATCAAAGTAGAGGCTATAAGCATTGACCAAAGCCTCTACAGCTGGAGGTGGTGGAAGTTCCTTTCTCTTCAAATGGCAAACTTTTTCATAGCACTTGTTTGTTAAAATGTCGGCTAAGCATGCTCGAGTTGTTCTTTCCACCTGTATTGTATAATCAAACTCTTGAAGTCGCACCACCCACTTTGCTATTTTGTCAGAGATTTCCATATGTTGTAGTGCATAGGGAAACATATCCTCCACAGTGATAATTACAAACCTCTTCGGCAGCAAGTATGGCCGAAATTTGGTTACCGCAAACATGAGAGCTAACACTAGCTGTTCCATTAGGGTGTAGGCCTTCTCTGTGTTTTCCATGAGGCGGCTAGCAAAATACACAGGCCTCATAAAGGAGGTTTTTGGATCTTTTTGTAGGAGGGCAGCACCAATGGCTTCTTCTCCCACACTAGGGTTTACAAAGAATGTTTCTTCCCAACAAGGTTGGAGGATTACAGGGAGTGACCCTAACATTTTTTTAATCTCTCTAAAATGCCCTTCACTTTCTTCACTCCAAATAAGCGTCTCTTGACGAGTCAGCTGTTGTAGGGGAAATATCACTTGGGAGAGTAAGTGTATGAATCTACTCAAATATCTTAGCTTTTGCAAGAAGGAGATTAATTGTTTGATGGAAGTTGGGGAAGGTAGATTTAGCAATGTTTCTATCTTTTCAGGATCTACCTCGATTCCATCAATGGACACTACATGCCCTAATAGTGTAACCTTGCTTTCCCCAATGTGACATTTGTCCTTGTTTAGTTGTCCACCCAGCTTAGCTAAACGAGTAAATCCTTCATCAATCTTGCCGAGATGCATACTTTTGGAGCTGTAAATACAAAAGTCATCTATGAAAACCCTTATGGACTTACCAAAGTAAGGTTGGAAGACCATGTTCATGAATCGTTGAAAGGTGGCTGGAGCGTTGGTGAGACCAAAAGGCATGACTCGAAATGCAAAACATCCCCATGGTGTGATGAAAGTAGTCTTCTTCTGGTCCTCCTCTGCAATGCGTATTTGAAAGTAGCCAGAGTAGCCATCACACACTGTGTATCTCTCATGGCCTGCTACTTCATTTAGAATCTCATCTTGAAATGGGAGAGGGAAGTGGTCCCTCCTTGTTGCAGCATTTAGTGGCTTGTAATCCACGCACACTCGCCATTTACCATTCTTCTTTGGCCTCACCACTACTGGGGAGACCCATTCTGAATCTTCTACTGGGTATATGAATCCTGCTTCTAAGAGTCTCTTCACCTCAGACAACAGTGCATTTTGTTGCACAACTCCTAATCTTCTTAGTTTTTGTACCACTGGCTTGCTCCCTTCTTTTAGATGGATATGATGCTTCACTGCAGTGACACCTGTAATGTGAGTGTAATCAGAAATAAACAATGATGCATGCTTCTTGAGAACATTTACATAACCCTCCTTTTCTTCTTCCTTTATATCCTTGGATAACATCTCCTCTAGGCTGGCATCCCACACATTCTCCATTTGGACCCTTGGGTTGTCTTCTGATGAGGTAGTTTCCTTTATGGTGACGCCCATGACTTCGAGAGTGCTATCACTCTCTTCACTTGAACTCTCTTCCTCGTCCATGGATGAGGAGCATCTACTTGAGCTCCACTCATCAGCTGACGTCTCTAGTTCAAGGTTCTCTTGTCGCCCATTCTTTAGGTTATAAACCACCTTCCGACTATGGCCACCCATGCGAGGCCTCAACTCCAAGTCTCCTGTTGCCCAATCTTGCCTAGCTCCTATACCCATGAGCCAAGGTCGTCCTAAAATAAGGGGGTATCCTTCTCCCTTTACTGGCATCACATAAGCATCAACCTCTGTAGTGATTCCAAAAACAGAAACTCTCAAAGCTTTCACTACACCCACACAAGTGACAGAGACATTATTGGCCATTTTTGCCCTAAAGTTTGATGATTCCATTACCTCTAAACCCAATTGATGCATTAGCTTTTCTGTCATGACACAAACCTCTGCTCCACTGTCAATGTAAGTTTTTGGAATCCGTTGTCCCTTGATTTGAGCCTCCACCAAAGGCACTATATCCTTGAGACCATATGCTTTGATTACACTTACTAGCTTACTTCGCTTTGCCCTCGTGCTCACCATTTTTGACCATTGTCGTCGAAGCTTTGGGGAGATATGGAGTAGTTGTGGCCAAGTAATCTTTGGTCCTTGAGAACTCACATCAGCTGTCAAGTCATAAGGTTGTGTCCGAGATCCCATAGGGAAATCAGAGATGTCAATTTGAGACCTAGTACGGGTCTTTCTCTTCTTGGCTTCATCTTTAGTTGCCCGAGATGTACTTGCTTCATTGCTTGCATCCTTGCTTGTTTCTTTACCTACTTCATCTTGAACACGCACACGTTTGATAGGCAT
Source organism: Adiantum capillus-veneris (assembly GCF_014529385.1). Taxonomy (NCBI): domain Eukaryota; kingdom Viridiplantae; phylum Streptophyta; class Polypodiopsida; order Polypodiales; family Pteridaceae; genus Adiantum; species Adiantum capillus-veneris. Next base: position 144,686,073 of record NC_140944.1, read on the forward strand.
TGTAGCCACTTCATCTATCTTCATCTTCCCTTTAGCTATTTCTTCCTGGTTGCTTCTGCCCTTGATGACCTCCTCCATCCTTATGATGCTCACATTTGGTTGAGTAGCAGGGGCTTGAGCTTGAGCACGAGGTGGCTGCAAAATTTGAGGTTGCGGTTGCTCTTGTGCTTGAGCTCTAGCACGGGGTGGACTTACTTGTTGTCGAGGACCTCTGACAGGGTAGTCATATCTTCTGGGATGAGGGCAATTATACATGCCGTGGCCAATTTCTCCACAATTGTAACACAACATTTCCCTTGCTTGACGTCGCATTGGTGGCCGATTCCCACCATTTCCCTCAATAGGCCTTCTTGCACCCTGCACAAGATTTACTCTCAACCCCTCTAGCTGGTTTGTGAGATTGTTTATTTGTTGGAGCATATCTTCTTGTTGACCTCTATTGAGGTCGGGTGCATTAGGCACATTTGGAGGTATGTGAGAAGCTTCCATAGTTGTGATATTGCCTCCCAAAGCTAGCTGGCCAGCTTGGGCTTGATAGAGAATTTTTCTATTCTTTTCCCTAGCAATTCTTAAGGCATCTTCAAAAGCATTTGGAAATTTGCCCTCTACCTTCTCCCTTAGCAAGGGGTACAAACCTGAGATAAATCAATCCTTTTGGAGGCAATTGGGAGCTCGCTCACCAGGGTTTAGTGAGTTTGACCATTGCCCCCAAAGTTTCAGAAAACCTTCCTCATAGGTTGCATAACCATGAGGGTCAACTTGATGAAGGGACAGAAGTCGTTGCCATAGTTCTTCTGCCGAATTGGCTCGTTGAAATCTTCGTAGGAAAGCCACCTTCAATCCCTCCCAATCAATTCTTTGGGTTGGATCTAGAGCCTGGAACCATACCCTAGCTTCTTCTTTGAGCACCAAAGGAAAAGCTCTCAATTTCACTGCTTCGTCATCCCTCCCGGAGACAAGGAAAGCCATCTCCAAGTTATCCAAAAAATCCCCAGCATTTTCCCCACTACGCCCGAAAAAATTTGGGAAAGCCATCATAAAAGTGGGTTGCCTTCCTCTCAATATAGCACAAAGATGAAAACGTCTAGGCCCAAATCATATCTTATTAAGGGTAGAATAAATGGATTGATAGATGCATTAATCTCAGCTAGACGACGAGGGCCTAGTAAGTCCCTTATGATGTTTTGGAACCTAAGCTTTGTGCTAGCTATTATATGCACAGTTTGTCTAGCAAGAGGTTGGAAAGGTCCATATAAATCCCTATGATTCATGGAGTATGCTTAAAGCAAGATGAATATGTGAACATCAAAAGATACATTATACTCCAAAATAGGAAATATTATAGGGTCAGGGGACAGCAATATCTCTCTCAACCTCTCAGCTCCAAAATAGAAGACCAATCTTTGTTGGAAAAAAATCTTTCTATCAATGCGCACATTCACCCTAATATTTTGAACTGATTGAAAGTTGTGGAAAATGGGATTATTCATTGGTGCATTAATTACAACCTTCCATGAAGCACTTCATTGAAGTTGAGCTCTCTTGGATCCCACCATTTGAGAGATGCGAAGAATTTGCTCACCAGTGATTAGCCTAGCTTTGGTGTGACCATCTTCAGCTTTGTAGAGTTCATAGGGTTCGATGGCTACCCTCTCAACCACCTTGAGCCTTCTTGCTAGTAGTAGTTGGAGTGCATCACCATATGTAGCCTCTTGCCAATACCGCACCCCATTGATGTGTAGCTCCCCCTCCAAAAACTTGTTAATACCCGAGTTTGAGAGTGCTTTCACCACCTGAAGTCGAGGCTTCAAAGGGAGTGTCTTCACACTAGCCACAAAGCACTCAACACAGTTTTTTGACCTAGGGACTTGATGACTACAAGATTTTCCTTGAAGCAAAGAAGGGTGTGTGTAGTTAACTCTCTTTACCCGCATACGTGCCGTTTGTAGATAAAGACGCTTCTTTTCTCGAGCTTCTTGGGGAGACCATAGTGGAAGTCTCGGAGAATTTGATGGATCTTCCTTCATAGGATTGATAGAGCGCTGCTTGAGAACTCCTCAGTGGGGGCACCAATTTATGACGAAGGAAATTTGGAATGGCGGCCTCTACACCAAAACAAACTCCATTGCGCCACAAGGGAAATGAGATGAGGGCACCACCTAGTCTTGGAAGCGTGGACTAGGACCGCTACACAAAGAGAGAGAGAGAGAGAGAGAGAGAGAGAGAGAGAGAGAGAGAGAGAGAGAGAGAGAGAGAGAGAGCACTATGAATGAAGCATTAACCGTGGTGTGTGCACAAGGAATGGATGACTTCAAACACTCCCAACACAAATAGCATATAGATTATCGAACAATCACTCAAGGATTAGCCAAGATCACATCAAACACTCTCACACGCATATACAACATTTCACTTAATTAACACAAGTAAGAGGAGGAGAGGTTACTAGCATGAAACACTTTGCACTCTAGGATGTGCAAAAATAGAGTGAATGAATGAGCTTATGGGCTCATGGTGAGTGATACAAAGGCTCAATGGGCTGAGGGAGGCTTGAAATTACAAAGGGGAAGGCCTCTTTATATAGGAAAGAGAGTGATTAGGAGTGAGGTTAAGATACAAGTGTAATTTGTACAAATGAAGCTTGATTAGGGATATTCAACCAATGAAGAAGCTCCTTCCAAGTGATTTGTTGACCAATTAGCTCCATCATCACTTGTGTTGTCTTCACTCCTTCCTCCATAGCTTGAGTCCAAGAGCTTCCTTATTTTAAAATGTAAAGAATCTACATAAAATCAATACATATCTAGTAATAATAGAAAGGGGTTGAGTGAGAACTTATGAATTACAACAAGATTAAGCATGACTTGAGAGGTGATTAGAAGAGGAACTTTGATGGGTTTTTGAGCTTGAGAGAGAGGAGGAAGGAGAGGAGGGTGAGAAGACTAATGGCTGATTTAAAAGAAGGTCTCAATGTGGAAAAGGAAGGGTGTGTGTGTGTAAAGGTAGGGGGGTGGTCTCCACCACAGTTGAAAAAACTGCCGTCCACCATTTTGGCCATATCTCCTAGACCGTAGATGCAAAAACTATAAAAAAAATATGGCCAGAATCTTCAGCTCGTCAGTTACAACTTTGATGAAGAAAACTTTTCTTGGATCGGAGTGGAAGTATTTTTTAAAAATTCAACAAAATCATGTGCCTGGTTTCTTCCTTTACCAAGTCTTCCACTTGGGTCCCATTTGTTTGAATCATCATATGGCTCCAAAGCCATGATGATATGAGCCACTCATGACCCTTGAATCATGGGTGCATGGCTCCACAACCACATCATATCTTTTCTTTTCACATTTACATATTTTCCCTTCCCTTTACCACTAGGTTCTCCCTCTACCTTTCACCTCCGGTGAACTAGTCAAGAAAAAATCATTTTTTTTAAATTTTCCAAGAGGTTGTTCTCACTCTTTCTTTTATTGTAAACCTCTAGAAGCAAGGAAAACCAACAAAATATGATAAACAAAAATTTGTGATAGGCTCGGATCAGGTACCAACACTCATTGAACACAATAAAAAACATATGGAACCCTAACCTAATTATTTGCACTCCCCCTAGAGAGTCAAGGCAATAGGATATTGTGGAGGTTGGGGGGAAACCCTAAGGCTAAACCCCTATCCTCGTCGTCGAGATAAACAAAGTCATCATCCATGAGACCATATGTGCCATCCGTGTAGTCCTGTAAATTTTCTTCTTCATCATAGGTTCCCATGTTTACTAAGAAGGTCACTAGACGCCTATAGTCGTCTTGGTCAAAAGGGTAGGCTTGTGCAATGGGAGAAATGCTCTCTACTAAGTATGGATCAGACGTGGTCAAGAGACGTATCAGCCATTCTAACTCCTCAAAATTCCTCTCACATGCTAGCGTACCTATCAAATCCCATTCACATGCAAGAACTGGAAAGACCATGTGAAATATTTGTGAAAAGTAACGAGGGTACCTCTCACCAAAGGCAGGAGTGGATGATTCTAGCGTACTAGCCATATCTGTACACGCAAATAGATGATTGTTAGAGTGCAAATATTACAAGGGTCGTGTTCTTGTGCATAATTTGTTTTTATGATTTGTGTTATGGCTCTTGCTCTTTTACTTTCTTATCTTGTTTTTGTGAGTATAAGGCTTTATATATACATTCCCTAAGATTGGAGATTAAGAGGTCAGGGAGAAAGGTTGAGAGGGAAGCAAGTGAATGATGGATGTCCACAAACACTCCCCCCTTCCTTGGGTAGATCAGACCGTTTGAAATGATGTCGTCACCCTTTGAAACCAATTGTTCCAGTTGATAATAGATGAGGATTTTTGCCAGTAGTTTTCTATTACCCTAGGTGCCCCGTCAAGTTGCAAGGGTGGTAAGGTACTCTCCCAGGATCGAACTTGAAGTGGTTCATCAGGTGATTTTTGAACATTGGGAGGTGTGGATTCTTTTGTAGCTTCATGAAGGTCCACTACTATAGATGGAGGCTGTGTAGAAGCTTTTACCTTTATGGATGTATTACATGAGGAGCTAGAAGCTTCATGGAACTCCCCCCTTCTTGAGCTAGGTGGAATAAAAATGGTTTTGCCTTGGAGCCCAAACTAGCTCTGGACTAGGTGTGTAGCATTCTGTGATCTTTCCCTTACCACGGTCTGCCATTGGCTTTAGCGTTACACTGTTTGACTCATATGGGTTTGTTGTCGATAGGGAAGGACACATTTTACGTTTAGGTACCCAAATTTGCTCATTTCCATCATAGTAGCCTTGGGCTTCTAGTAGTTTTTTTGGAATCCATCGTGATTTGGTCTTGACTCTCCTAGGGCGCGCTCTTGGTTTTCCAGGGAAATTTTTTCTTGGAATGGATGGGAGGGTTGAGGTAGTTGGAAGTAAGGCCTTGGGGACCCATTGATATGTACTCTTAGGTCGTGCAGGTTGAGTACTTGCAATATTACTGCTTGCTGCAACTACAAGTGTTGAAGTGCTAGGTTCATGGGTAGCTGGCAAAGACGAGTTAACCACCTTGGCTTGTGAATGTTGGCTATCCTTCAACTTTGCTAGAGTTTGCAACATAGGTGACTTTGCTTGAATGATAGGGGTAAGAGTCGGTGGTCACGTCGTGACACTACTAGTATCCCAATCAATAGTGCATTTGGTTGCCAACATCCACGTGCGTCCTAGGTTTACGTTGCCTTCCATAGCTCCCGCGGGCATGACTAGAAACCTCTGCACTATGCTTCCATTGTCATAGACAACAGGGGTCTGAAGGACTCCAAGAATAGCAGTTTTCTTTTTATTAATGCCCTTGAATTGCATCGTACTCGGGGATAGGGTCGGTTTCCCTAATTGACACCAAACTCCATAGGATCTAATAAGGCATTGTATAGTACTTTCCCATAGGGGCTACTTAGCTCAATTGGGTATCGTAGGGGTGGCTCAGATTCTCATGAGTCATCATCTGTGTTCCTGAAAAATGCTTGTGTGATTCCCGGATTAGCCTCTCGTTGGCGTCTAAGACGTTGTTGTCGTTCTCGAGCCTCAACTCTTGCTTGGATTTTTTTAAGCTCTGCTTGTTCCTTGGCAGCCTTCTTTTGATGGATGGCTTGCAACTCTTCCTGGCTTAGAGGATCATAATATCCTTTGAATTTACTCCCATTAAGGAATCCAATGGTTTCAACTCCATCTAGAGTCTCCACACGAATGGTACCTTGCGGGGTAATTTTACACACTCGATATGGTCCCTTACCAGCGTATTTCAATTTCTTCTTTTCATTACGTACCCCGTACATAAGAACTTTATCACCAACCTTGATGTCTTTATCCTTTAAATGGCTATCAAACCACTTCTTTCTCCTATCCTTCTCCACTAGAGCATTTCGCACAGCTAATTGCCTCTCTTCATCTAGCCTTTCCAGGATATATAATCGCTCAACTAAGGGGTTACCATCCCAACCTTCTTGAGAAGCTACTCGAAGATTAGGAATGACAAATTCCCATGGCATAACTGCTTCTTGGCCATACACCATCTTAAACGGTGTCCAATTAATAGTAACTTTATACGCAGTACGATAAGCCTATAAAGCCGATGTAAGCTTTAGGTCCCAATCAGTGCAATGAGCCTCAACTGTCTTTGTCAAAATGGAGATGAGAGTTTTGTTGGTACTCTCAGCTTGGCCATTTACTTGGGGATAATAGGGTGTAGACTTGTGGTGAGATATCATAAAGTTTTATGTGAGTTCTTTTATTACTTCATTTATAAAATGAGTTCCATTGTCACTCACAAGTTCAAAGGGGCATCCAAAACGTGTGATAATGTTCTCAAAGAGGAACTTAGCTGTTGTTTCTGCATCTGCCTTTCGTGTTGCTTTTGCTTCAGTCTATTTGGTTACATAGTCGGTAGCCACAATGATATATCGTGATTGCGTGTTACGTGCAGTCGGACTAATCGGTCCTACAAAGTCTAAGTCCCACTTTTCAAATGGTTGGGTTACCTTGATGGGATGTAGAGGCATCCTATCACTTCTTTGTGGCTTCTTGAAGCGTTGGCATTCATCACATCCCTTTTGCAAAAAGTGATGCATCCTTAAACAGAGTGGGCCACCAATAGCCTGACTGTAAGATCTTTCGGGCAGTCAACTTTCCTGAAAAGTGACCACCGGCTACGCCCATGTGTGCCTGTTGTAGAATATATAAATACTCATCCTCGCGGGCACAGCGTCAAAGAACATCATCTTTTCCTCTCTTATAGAGAGTTCCAGCCAGTGAGCAATAGGGTTCGCATTCCTTGATTAACTTTCGAGCTATATCTTTTCGCAGTTCTTTCGGTGGAAAACCATTAACTAAGAAGTTAACAATCTTTTCACTCCATTCAGGCATTGTCTCAACAATGAACAAAGGAGTATCAAGCAATTCATCATCAACCCCCTTAGGAGCTTCGCCATTAGGGATACGAGATAAATGATCCGCCATGACATGTTTCCTCCCAGGCCTCACAACAACGGTGAAGTCAAACTCAAGAAGAATTAACAACCATCGTGTAATTCGACCTGTGGAACACGGCTTGTTTACCAAATATAGCAATGCTTGATGATCAACATAAAACACAAACTTGGTAGCAACAAGGTAATAGCAAAATTTCTTTACTGCGTAAATCATAGCTAGACGTTCGCGCTCTGTAGTAGTGTATTTCATCTCGGCATCATTTAATTGGTGACTTGCAAAGCTAATAGGGTAGTCCAATTTATGTTCTCCTGGTTGAGTTAGAACACACCCAATAGCAAAATTTGATGCATCAATATGCACATGAAAAGGTACATTCCAATCAGGTGTTCGCAGGATTGGAGCACTTGTTAGGGCCTTCTTTAATAACTCATAAGATTGATGACATTCTTCCGTCCAGTGAAACTCGATAAGAAGCTTGCACAATGGACGCGCTATCTTGGCAAAGTTTAAAATAAACCTTCGATAATAACCAACATGGCCCATAAATCTTTGAACTCCTTTATAGTTCGTAGGTGGTGGCAAATCGGCAATGGCTTTAATCTTACACTCATATGTGGATATCCCATTCTTGGACACTATATGCCCTAGAATGACTCCATGCTTAACCCAAAATTGGCATTTGAAAGGGTTCAATGAGATGCGATAAAATCTGCACCTTTCAAATATTTTTCGTAGATATAACAAATGCTTCTCCCAAGAAGAATAAACACAAAGGTCGTCTAGGAAAGCTTCACAAAACTCCCTTAGAAATTCTTTAAACACGGTGTTTATTAATCGTTGGAATGTAGCCGGGGCATTTGTTAAGCCAAAAGCCATAACACGAAATGCAAACACTCCAAACTCTGTGATAAAAGCAGTTTTAGCTTGGTCCTCTAATGCAATTGTGATTTGATTGTAATCAGAGTACCCATCTAAAAAGCTATAAGCTTCCTTGCCCGCAACTCTTTCAAGCACATGTTCTGAATATGGCAAGGGATAATGATCTCTCCTAGTAGCTGCATTAACTTTCTTGAGGTCCACGCACACTCTTAGTTTCCCATTCTTTTTTGGCACAATGACTATTGGAGAAACCCATTCTGAGTGCTCAATAGGGTATATGAATCCACATTGGATAAGTTTTTCAATCTCCGCTTGTTCAATTTTGGCGTACTTAGGATTCATTGGATATGGTCGTTGCTGGACGGATTTAGCAGTGTTGATCATGGGAATTGTATGTTGCACCACAGAAGGTGGAACGCCCTTCATGTCATGATATGTCCAAGCAAAGATATCCTTGTATTCCTTGAGGAGCTCCTTAAGTACAGCCTCTTCAGTTTCAGTAAAGTCTTGAGCAATAAAGACTGGTTTAGACTCCTCACCTGGTTCTGCTAATTCTATCTCTTTAACTACTGCTGGACCATCATAGACTCCACTGCTTCCATTGGTAGGTATTCGTTGGGCTTTGGCATACACAACCTTTCGCTCCCCCGTGGTATAAGATTTAAAATGTTCAGGAGCCGTATGTAAGTCAGCAGGCTCTTGTCCTGACGGAGACCTTTCTTTTAGTTCTGCCTCCTTTTGTTGTTGTGCTAACTCTCGGTTTTGATGTCTTCTTATAGTTTGACTCAATTTTGGCTCTGTAACCTCCAATTGAGCGAGGTCAATGGGTCGCGGGCTGCACCACATGACACTCTGGAGATGTTCACCCCAATTGTCTACTAGCTTTCGATGAGCATCACATGCCCCTAGATAGCTAAGCCATTCTACAGTAGATCTTTCCTTGTTTATCCTAGCTCTCACATTTGCTCGATATCGTCGTCTCTTATATGACCTTTGTTTCTTGTTAAGGTTTTGATTTTGGTAAATGTTTGAACTCGACTCGCCTGATAGGTCTTAGCTTGTATCTTCTTCACTCTCATATAAATTACCATAGATGGTCATACTAGGCCTTGAGTGTTCAATTTCTATACTTGGTTCACTCGATGTCTCCTCAGGTTCTGAATCCTTTTCTCCCTGAGATTCCGTTTCTGATGTGTATTGGCCTGAAGCCTTTGAGGAATCATTGGTTTCACTCTCAGGTAGGTGTGCCTCTTTCTTATCATCGGATGTTACATGCGCTACACCTAACATGTTTACTGGTGCAATGTGTGGTATCTCTTCCCCATATGGTGTTACCCAGGTTGTTCCTCTAGCTCCCCATGTATCTATAGTTGCCGCTAGGTGCACCCAATCGACATTGTCTGACTCAGCCATTCCGGGTAGGATATCCATATAAGAAGAGTTCTCCCCAATATCCGTGTCTTCGTTACACGTGTAACAATACTGTAATGGAGCTGAGTGAATTGTTGTGTCTGATCGATTATCAATGATGAATTTATTTCCTAGAGGCTGCGTTCGACCACTTAAAAGATCAACTCGAATGACAGAGTCTTGGAACTGTAAGTAGACGTGGTTTTTGGACCAGTCATGCACCATTTTTGCTTCCCTCATGAATGGACGCCCTAAGATCATCTCAAATGACATAGGATGCTTGGAAAAATCCATAACAATGAAAGTCTGCCTTACCTTGTGTCCCAAGACCTTGATTCTGAGATCCTTTAGCATTCCAATAGGCGTAACAATAGATCCATTAGCCATTTTTACCACTACGCTTGTGGCTTCAAGGTGAGGTCGCCCCATAGACTCCCAACAACTCTTTGTCACCATGCTGACTCCCGCACCACCGTCAAGGACCCCCTTTATAGTTAATCCTTTAGTAGTGATTGGTAGAGTAGCATTAGATTCATCACCTTCAAAGTATTGCCCCAACTTTTTAACGGGTACTTCAATTACAGATTCATGTCCCGCTAGGTCAGATGGTGGTGCTAAATGTTCCTCATGATTCATTACCGAGTCAGGTTTGTTCATATGTGCAAACTTTGGTAATCCGGCCTGTAATTCTCCATTGAGGAAGGCTCGAAGAGCCGAGACTAGCTCGGGGTCTTTATATAGTTTGGACATGATGGTGGTTCTAACTTCTGAAGACATGAAATCCATCAATTTGGCAACATTTAATGGCATCTTGTGGGACGTAGGACCCTGACAAGAGAATGGTGAAGATGGGATCTCCACTTCCTCAAGGGGGTTGGGCATTCCCTCACCAAACATTCTCTCTAGTAGGAAAGGTGTGTGTCCACTTTCAGATGTCCTACCCTCACTCTCTTCCCGAATGATACTGGGTATAGCTAACGGCATGTAGTTCTTGTGAGGTTGAACTTGTGTGGGAAACACTGTGTCGGACATCTGGATATGTTTGGGTTCAGGTTCTAATGTTCGTTGAGTTTCTTCCACCAAACCCCTCCGTTGTTGGACTCGTTCAATTTCCACTATTGGGTTTGGATAGGTTCCAATCTTTCTCTTGCAATCCTCATTTTTTGTCTCTCGTGGCTTATCTTGGGGGTTCGCAACTGGGTGGTTTAACTTTGAATACTCTTTTGGTGTTCGTCATAGTTCCCTCTCGTGATCCTCCTCATTGGCTTTTTCCTTTGTAGTAACAGTTTTGGTCTCCATGGTCTCTATCGAATCTAAGTCATCCTCAAGGTCATTCATATACACGGGATCCTCTCCTGTCCCTATGTTAGTCTTTGAACTAGGTTTTGAGCTACAAGCATTAAGGGATTTCTTTCTTCGTGTTTTATTCTTTCTCGCTTGACCAATGGATGCAGCATCTCTCTCTTCGAGGATGTAATTTTGCTTTTGGAGCATCGACCGTGTGAGTGCATTCACTGGTGCTATGTTTATAGTTGGTGGTGTCCCATCAACAATCTCTATTATGTTCAATGGTGTGATTTTCGGTGCGTTTGGATTGTTAGGACACTGTGCGATCAAATGATCTATGCCACAACGATTACAAGTGAGTATTCGCATTGCCAATGCACTCCCTTGACTTGTTTGCATTAGTGCAGCATTCTTTTGCATTCTAATGGGGCACTCAGCTACTCGATGTGGTCCACCACATTCGTAGCACTGAAGAGGTGGTCTCCTGGCAAAACTATTAATGTTTTGGCCTCCTACTGCTAGCGCAGTACCTTGATATACCAGTTTGATTTATCCCCAATGGTCTTCCATATAGTACATGGGACACTCCTCAAGCATGTCGACTCCATAGGTGATAATAGAGTCTATGTCCTCTTCGCAATCTACATAAGGAATAGATGACTCGCAACCTATTTGGTTCATAGGTGTAACTCTTGGATGAGGGGGTTGCGGTCCTAGCACTGGAGGTGGAAACGGTGTGGTTTGGACCACATTTTGGGTTCTAGGGACCATGTGCTGTAATGGCAACTGTTGCTCCATGGGTGGGGTAGGCATCAATGCAAGAACTCGAGGTGAGTCTGCCCAAGCTATAGGCGGTCTATTTTCCATGATGCGTTTAAGCATTAGGCAATCCTTCGCTTGATGGCCATACCTACCACACGCGTTACAAGTCCCGTTAAACTTTACTCTGAAAGTAGGGCATTCACTCGTAGTATGTGGGCCCAAGCAAATTGAGCACCATTGTTGCTCCCTTCTTGGATACATATGAGTGTTTTGTGGAGCACGATTACCCCTAAGGCTTTCCTGGATGGCCTTGGTGAGATCTGCCAAAGTCATCTCAGATATCGTTTGCTCTTTCACGATTGGCTTTCTCTTCATTGGCTCATGCCTTGACGCTTGCGAGCTACTAGACTTCGGCTCGGCACACTCTTTCTCCTGCAATCATTAAATTATCCTCCAATTGGATTGCATTCATGGTGACTGCTTCCCAAGTAGTGATACCTTTGATGACTAGGCCATTATATATACTTTTATGTCGTAGTCCCCTAATGAATCTATCAAGAAATTGGTTGTTGTTGAATCGCTCGTTTGGATTACATCGAGAATTCAAATTCTTTAGGCGACTAATGAAGTCTCTCACGGATTCACCTTCTTCTCGTTGGGCTTTCTGGAGCTGAGAGGCTACACCCCAAAGTACTCCCTCTCGTATGTGCTCTTTCAAGAACAGTCTCCTAAGAGTAGAGTAGATCGTTTTCTCTTCTACTCTTAAGGTTCTATACCAATCTCCAGCCTTTCCGCTTAGGGTCAAACTCAAAGCCTTACACTTATGTAGCTCATTGTGCTCTTCCAAGGAATCGCACCCATGTTCAAAGACTTCCATATGCTTTCTAGCATCTCCGTCTCCACTGAATTTCTGTATGAGCTTAGCTACTTGAAGTGCCTTGCTCCTAGGCTCTCTATCAGGTGCACTACGCATGTTTTCCGCAATAGAGCGACCGATAGTTTGAGCAAATGCTGCCAAATCTCCTATTTGAGCAGGTATAATGGGTGTATGTGCTCTTGGAACCACATGTGAGATGGGAGTTGGCATTGGCCTTGGCATACGCGCGGCTCTTGGGTCCCATATTTCGTATGGTGGTGTACCAGACAGTGGTCCAAAGTTTACAGGCGTGGCCCTAGGCATAGGGGGTGCCTGATATGGCATGTTATTATTAAATGGCATGGCTCCACTTGTATAAGAGCTTGGATAATTCCATTGTGGATTGTAAGCTCTTGGAATAATCGGAGGTGTAGGAGCTACATGAGGCTGAGGTACGACTGGTGCACATGATTGATACATACATGTAGGTACAGTTGGGGGCACTGTGCTACTAGGCATCGACGCAGTGTTAACAAATGAACTCCATGGTGTACTTCTTGTCATGCTCACCACTGGGATATGCATGGTAGCCGTAGTGTCATTAAGAGAAAGATGAGCTAGATCTGGGAAGGTAAAGCTGCCACTTGTGGGCTCAGATTGTACTGAGGCTCCTGGCAAAACAACATATGGAGGATCAATGGGGCTCACTGAGGGAGTCTCCATTTGTGATAGGGTTGGTTGGTTGGCCTTTCCCGTATCCAAGAATCTCATTAGGCCTGTTGAAGGCATGTTGATCCCTGTGTTCTGTCTTTCTAACTCGACAATCCTATGGAGGACATCACAGACTTTCTGTTGTTGCTCATCTATGCTAGTAGCACCCGATGTGGATTGTAGAACATCTAACCAACCCACATGATAGGTGTGTCCTGTGTACCGATCAGTTAAAGCTTCTGCTTGTAGGTCATACTCCCAATTTTCGCTTAGGAATATCCCATCTAGGCCTGGCGTGCTGGAGGTTTCCCTCGAAGTGGAAGCATTATTGCTCCCCATCGCTTGCCCCTCCATGACTGCTACCTTGGGAGCACTCGGTTGCTCGGCTGGCATGATTGTTGTCATAGGAGCCTTTGCTTTCAGGGCTCGACTTTGTTCTAGCCTTCGTAGGTTCTCAATTTCCCTCTCCGTTGTTGCTTGCATATAGCGTTCGATCTCTTGTACTTCGGCAAGACTCCTACCATCGGGTAGTAAAACCTAAGAGGGAGATAGTCCTAAAGGATCAGGAGGTGCAGTGGATGGAACATTCACATGCACACTCTCAAGAAGCATAGGGTCTATTTTAGGCATGAATGACGAATTTACTTCCCCACTCCCTTCATTTATTTCATTAACCGCATGTTCGGAGCGAGTAGCTCTACTAAGGGTCTCTTTTAAGCGGCTAAACACGCCGGACCCGGGCCGTGGGCCCATGGCATGCATGTCTTGACTTGATCTATCAGGGTTTGGTGTAGGATAACCCTCCATGACTTCTTAGTCAGAGGAAGAATCACTAGACGCGATATGAGGATCTTGGGTCGCGCTACCTTGAGTCCCGGCCGAAGGTCCAGAACCTAGGGTGGAGGAATAATGGGTGCCCGCGTAAATGGAGGCACTACCAATATGCTCGTTCTCTAACACTCGTCCAGAGTGTAGGTTCATATGACATGGATCCGCTAGAAGTGTCAGCGAGTGCCCGTGAAGGCTGCTCACCTAGTATTTTTGGGTGTTTTGCAACCCAAGTCTTTTCTTTATTTTTTATTTATTGTTTGATTTTTTGGTTGTTTTGTTTCTGACCCAGCTATAGAATAGAATGTATGATAGCTCAAAACGAGCGTCTCGGTCAGAGGGACGTGCCGTGCTTTACAGCCCTCCGGTTGGTCACTTTATGCCCTCGGAATCCCTAAAACCGTCAATTTCTAGTAGGGAACTAGGCCCAAATTAGAAAGTCTAAGGGTGCAAGTGGGAAGAGAAGGGAGGAGAGTGGAGGACTTGCCCCACATGCTCTCATTCCCTCTTGAGGGGGTAGGGTATATATATAAAAGTGAGTCTAGTATATATCATAAGACTGAGGCTTGGGGCCTGGGCCTGGGCTTGGGCTTGGGCTTGGGCTTGGGGAAATGATCCCGATCCCGATCAAAATTTTAGTGTAGCCCCGCAGTCACTCACGCTTAAATATTTTCGGTTTTTTTATTATTTTTATTTTTTATTTTTTATTTTTAAAGGCGACGACCGCGCGCGGTTTAGGTGACCCTTTCTTGGCCACACACACTGTCAACACCTATCTAACCTATCTGTCAACAGCTCACAGACAACTCACTACCTTACTAACAGTGCTACTAACCACTAACTAATCTACTAACTATTCTGTTAACCACTCTGCTAACTGCTTACTGACAATGGGCTAACTGTCCACCTACTTCATCTCTCACTACCTTACTGTGCAAAGACTGTGTGCAGGCAAACCTTGACAGAAAACTGTGTGCAGACTGTGTGCAAACAGAAATTGCTAACTACCTTCCTACTTGGTCATTCACTGCGAACAAGCTAACAACTACTAACCGTGCAAAGACTGTGTGCAAACCGAAAACACAACATTATGCAGAAATCACAGAACTTGCAGACAATACAGAAATTAACAACTTGCAGAAAAATAACTCATTCCTCTTCCTCTTCCTCTTCCTCTTCTTTCCTACTACAAACAACTCATAGAAGAAGCACAAAGTGCCTCTTGGGCTTAGTGCAGGGCGATTCCCCGGCAGCGGCGCCAAAAATGTGCGCTCCTTGCCGCACTGTCGAAGCAAGGGCCTTGCCTAACACTGTGTGCAAGCCATAGATGGCTCCAAGCACACAACTAGCTTAACTAGGAAGCTCAAAAGAGGAAAATGGTGTGTCACTCACCGCTCTATGCTCCTGCCGTGGAGGATTCCTCGCCGCGAAGAAGAAGGAGACGCCGCTACGTCGCGCTCAACCGCTTCACCGCCGTCGTGACGCCGCAATGCTCGATCGCACTCTCTCTCTCTCTCTCTCTCTCTCTCTCTCTCTCTCTCTCTCTCTCTCTCTCTCTCTCTCTCACACACACACACACACACACACACACACACACACATACACACACACACAAGGAAGTGAAGAAGAAGAAGATGGAGATGGAGATGGAGCAAGAGCACTCTTCTATTGCACAAATGAGAGAATGAGTGAATTTTAGGTTTAGTTGGCTTTTATATGAGCTCACCCCATTCACACTTGGGCGCCCATGCTTAGCCAACTAATCCCTTGAATGTCCCAGTTAGAGTGCGCCTCTCATCGGCGATCACTCTTACCCTTTTTCTATTGGACCGACAAGCCCGGTACTTGACTCTACCAAATAAATAATACAATGTCCACCGTAGGTTACAACGTCCGTCTTGTAGGTGATAGGGTGTCCATGAGTCGTGAGGGTTAACACATGCACTGACAATGAGTCCACTGGATCATTCCATCCTGTTTCTAGACGTATGCAATCACCTGCTTCATGTAGAATCTCTTTTGTAAGCTTTCCCTTTTTAGCTAATTGCATGACATTTGGCCAAATTTGACCATGATGGTCACTCACCTCTTCATCACAAAAATGTTAAACTTTTACTCCATAAGTAGCTGCCTCAACTGAAGAGGTGGCATGCTTAGTTGCCATATCTTCAACTAAGGTTTTCATTCCCCCCTTCCCAAAGTTAGTTCTCAAGGGTAGACCTGTCTCTCTTAAGTGGATTTTACCATCCTTAAAAAAGACAACATCTTTTGACAAAGCATCAATAAAATCATCACAATCCCTTCTTACATGGTCTGTACTATCACACCAAATACATCTATTAACAAACCCTTCTTTGGGCTGTTGTCTTTGCCTAGGAAGTGGCCCGGATGGTTGGCCTTTTTCTTCAAGCTTTGCAAACTTCACCTTCAAGTCGCGCATTCCCTTCACAAGCTCATCTAGCATGGACTCATCAAACTTAGGAGCAATAAAAGTAGGCTTTACCATTTTGTCAGAAGTTGAGGTGGAAGGACTTGTAGTGTTTACTACCATCTTGTCCCTTCTTCTTTGTCATTTGGCAAGCAGTGAGACAGCACCTTCAACCTCATTCCAGTCGGTCTTTAGTCCTTGCTCAGCATCTTTATCTTCAAGAAGAAGCTCCAAATTTTCTTGAAACTCTTTACGTGCAGCTTGTAAGAAAAGATCTGTCTTCTCTGCATCTAGTGTGGCCCTTTCTGTCCTGGTGAGTTGTGCATAGCGCCGCTCAAATTCCCTAAGTAGCTCTGTTATTGATAGTCCTTGCTTTGGCTTGACTACCCATTCTAATAATGTCCCTTTGGTCACTCTCTCAGAGTCCTCCATGAAATATTCCTCCTTTAAAGCTACTTTGAGTTCTTCCCAATTTCTCCCATGCCCATCTTTAATTACCCTAACATGCTCTCTAATTTCTGGAACAACAACTAGCTCAAAGCTTTGAATCATCTCACCTTCTGACACGCGATGCAGCTCCATCTCCTTCACATACTCGCGTAAGTACTTGGTCCTCTCGTATGTGCTCTTTCAAGAACAGTCTCCTAAGAGTAGAGTAGATCGTTTTCTCTTCTACTCTTAAGGTTCTATACCAATCTCCAGCCTTTCCGCTTAGGGTCAAACTCAAAGCCTTACACTTATGTAGCTCATTGTGCTCTTCCAAGGAATCGCACGCATGTTCAAAGACTTCCATATGCTTTCTAGCATCTCCGTCTCCACTGAATTTCTGTGTGAGCTTAGCTACTTGAACTGCCTTGCTCATAGGCTCTCTATCAGGTGCACTACGCATGTTTTCCGCAATAGAGCGACCGATAGTTTGAGCAAATGCTGCCAAATCTCCTATTTGAGCAAGTATAATGGGTGTATGTGCTCCTGGAACCACATGTGAGATGGGAGTTGGCCTTGGCCTTGGCATACGCGCGGCTCTTGGGTCCCATATTTCGTATGGTGGTGTACCAGACGGTGGTCCAAAGTTTACAGGCGTGGCCCTAGGCATAGGGGGTGCCTGATATGGCATGTTATTATTAAATGGCATGGCTCCACTTGTATAAGAGCTTGGATAATTCCATTGTGGATTGTAAGCTCTTGGAATAATCGGAGGTGTAGAAGCTACATGAGGCTAAGGTACGACAGGTGCACATGATTGATACATACATGTAGGTACAGTTGGGGGCACTGTGCTACTAGGCATCGACGCAGTGTTAACAAATGAACTCCATGGTGTACTTCTTGTCATGCTCACCACTGGGATATGCATGGTAGCCGTAGTGTCATTAAGAGAAAGATGAGCTAGATCTAGGAAGGTAAAGCTGCCACTTATGGGCTCAGATTGTACTGAGGCTCCTGGCAAAACAACATATGGAGGATCAATGGGGCTCACTGAGGGAGTCTCCATTTGTGATAGGGTTGGTTGGTTGGCCTTTCCCGTATCCAAGAATCTCATTAGGCCTGTTGAAGGCATGTTGCTCCCTGTGTTCTGTCTTTCTAACTCGACAATCCTATGCAGGACATCACAGACTTTCTGTTGTTGCTCATCTATGCTAGTAGCACCCGATGTGGATTGTAGAACATCTAACCAACCCACATGATAGGTGTGTCCTGTGTACCGATCAGTTAAGGCTTATGCTTGTAGGTCATACTCCCAATTTTTGCTTAGGAATATCCCATCTAGGCCTGGCGTGCTGGAGGTTTCCCTCGAAGTGGAAGCATTATTGCTCCCCATCGCTTGCCCCTCCGTGACTACTACCTTGGGAGCACTTGGTTGCTCGGCTGGCATGATTGTTGTCATAGGAGCCTTTGCTTTCAGGGCTCGACTTTGTTCTAGCCTTCGTAGGTTCTCAATTTCCCTCTCCGTTGTTGCTTGCATATAGCGTTCGATCTCTTGTACTTCGGCAAGACTCCTACCATCGGGTAGTAAAACCTCAGAGGGAGATAGTCCTAAAGGATCAGGAGGTGCAGTGGATGGAACATTCACATGCACACTCTCAAGAAGCATAGGGTCTATTTTTGGCATGAATGACGAATTTACTTCCCCACTCCCTTCATTTATTTCATTAACCGCATGTTCGGAGCGAGTAGCTCTACTAAGGGTCTCTTTTAAGCGGCTAAACACGCTGGACCCGGGCCGTGGGCCCATGGCATGCATGTCTTGACTTGAAGTATCAAGGTTTGGTGTAGGATACCCCTCCATCACTTCGTAGTCAAAGGAAGAATCACTAGACGCGATATGAGGATCTTGGGTCGCGTTACCTTGAGTCCCGGCCGAAGGTCCAAAACCTAGGGTGGAGGAATAATGGGTGCCCGCGTAAATGGAGGCACTACCAATATGCTCGTGCTCTAACACTCGTCTAGAGCGTAGGTTCATATGACTTGGATCCCCTAGAAGTGTCAGTGAGTGCCCGTGAAGGCTGCTCACCTAGTATTTTTGGGTGTTTTGCAACCCAAGTCTTTTCTTATTTTTATTTTTTTTTGGTTTTTTGTCCTTTTTTTCTGACCCAGCTATAGAATAGAACGTATGATAGCTCAAAACGAGCGTCTCGGTCAAAGGGATGTGTCGTGCTTTACAACCTTCCGTTTGGTCACTTTATGCCCTCGGAATCCCTAAAACCGTCAATTTCTAGTAGGGAAATAAGCCCAAATTAGAAAGTCTAAGGGTGCAAGTGGGAAGAGAAGGGAGGAGAGTGGAGGACTTGTCCCACATGCTCTCATTCCCTCTTGAGGGGGTAGGGTATATATATATAAGAGTGAGTGTAGTATATATCATAAGACTAAGGCTTGGGCTTGGGCTTGGGCAAATGATCCCGATCCCGATCAAAAATTTTAGAGCCCCCCAGTCACTCACGCTTAAATATTTTTGTTTTTCTTTTAATTTTATTTATTTTATTTTATTTTTTTAAGGCGACGACCGCGCGCGGTTTAGGTGACCCTTTCTTGGCCACACACATTATCAACACCTACCTAACCTTTCTGTCAACAACTCACAGCTCACTACCTTATCTACTTACTAACAATGCTGCTAACCACTACCTAATCTACTAACTATTCTGTTAACCACTCTGCTAACTGCATACTGACATTGAGCTAACTGTCCACCTACTTCCTCTCTCACTACCTTACTGTGCAAAGATTGTGTGCAGGCAAACCTTAACAAAAAACTGTGTACAGACTGTGTGCAAACAAAAATTGCTAACTGTCTACCTACTTACTCATTCACTGCGAACAAGCTAACGACTACTAATTGTGCAAAGACTGTGTGCAAACAGAAAACACAAGATTATGCAGAAATCACAGAACTTGCAGACAATACAGAAATTAACAACTTGCAGAAAAATAACTCATTCCTCTTCCTCTTCCTCTTCCTCTTCCTCTTCTTTCCTACTACAAACAACTCATAGAAGAAGCACAAAGTGCCTCTTGGGCTTAGTGCAGGGCGATTCCCAGGCAACGGCGCCAAAAATGTGCGCTCCTTGCCGCACTGTCGAAGCAAGGGACTTGCCTAATGTCAAGGCTAGGGACTTGCTACGCACCGTGTGCGAGCCACAAAGGCTCCTAGCACACAGTCATACAACAGACAAGCTCACAAGGAAGAATGGTGTGTCACTCACCTTCCTGCGTAGTTGCGAATGAAGGATTCCCCTGCCGCGAAGAAGAGGGAGACGCCGCTACGCCGCGCTCAACCGCCTTGCCGCCGTCGTGCCACCGCAACGCTCGATCACACACACACACTCACACTCTCTCTCTCACACACGTACACACACACACACACAAGGAGATGGTGAAGGAGAAGGTGGAGATGGAGCAAGAGCCGCTTCTATTGCACAATGAGAGAATGAGTAAAAATTAGGTTTAGTGGCTTTTATATGAGCTCACCCCATTCACACTTGGGCGCCCATACTTAGCCAACTAACTCCTTGAATATTCCAGTTAGAGTGCGCCTGTCATCGGCGATCACCCTTACCCTGTTCCTATTGGTCCGACAAGCCCGGTACCTGAATCTAAACAATACAACGTTTATAGATCATAGGGTGTCCGTGTGCCGTGAGGGTTAACATGATCATAGGGTGTCCGTGTGCCGTGAGGGTTAACATGCCCCCCTTCCTGATGTAGATTCCGTCCTCGGAAGCTATCCAGTTGAAGCTCGTTCGTCGAGATGGAAGAGCAGTCGACATGGATGTGCGTAGCCTTCTTCAATCACTTCAAAATCAAACAACATTGCCACAGTAATTGCATTCTCATATACAATTAAAAATCATATGCAATTTTAGACAGACAAATTGATTGGTAACAGAATTTTAGACAATTTGTCAGCAATAAACATTAAATTGCAATATAATCAAATGCATAAACATATGTAAAGGTAAAAAATTAAACAAGTCCGGGGTCGCTAATTTAACGGTCAAAAGGCACTAGAGCTCGACTATTAATACCATGGCTGACTTCTCAATTTTTTCTGGTCAATTAAGTTGTTTAATCTTGAGAGCCAAGTATTTGATGTTCGAGGGCTGACTAGAGGCCATACCTAGAAGACCTTGTAGTTAAGCTACGATAAAAGGAATTTCTCATGAAATCATCGCCTCACTGATTACCTTTTCTTTGACCCCCCAAAGTCTTTTCACATTGATCTAATTTTGATGTGTGTGCTTATTTTGTATGCCTTGGGTTTTTTGCTTTTCAAGGAAAAGCGCCCACACTGGGAACCTCTAGGGCTCTAGTACCATAGGCGATACATGTGAGTGAAGTACCAATTTAAGCAGGGATTTCTCTTCCAACTTAAAATTTTACATTGTGGCACTTTGATTTTTTGTTTGTTCATTTTCAGCACTTTAATTTTGGAACTTTGGGGGGTCATATAACACTGTTACCCTCCCCAGGCTCATCACATTAGTAAACTCCCTTTATAATACTTAAGCTAAAGGTCAATAGGGTTAAGCCCACTAGAAAGCCCTAGTACATTTCACACAATGCTGCCTAAATCGGATTAAGAACCTAAGTAACCATTGCTTATTAGGAAGGCATTCCCCATGGTATTAAGAGAAGATTTCTAATACCTAGCTTGGTCAAACTAGCTTAGTCGGACTGCTTGATTTTTAAACCTAGACAAGTGATTATGACAAAACATTACATTGAATTAAATGTTTGATACTAAGCAAATGCGCTGAATATTATGCTACCAATCACAATCAAAGCAGACAAACATGGATGCAAAAAGATAAGGGCAATGTTAATGGACATAAAACACCTGTTTGTGTTGATGGTCGCGCTTGATTTGAAGTGTGAACGAGAGAAAGGTTCCATGAAGGTCCAAATCCTATCAACATCAACACACTCCTGTACACACTAGGGAACAAAAGGAATACCTCCAGGAGGCACATTAGTGGAAAAAGGTACCAACACTTATTGAACACAACAAAAAACATAAGGAACCCTAACCTAATTATTTGCACTCCCACTAAAGAGTCAAGGGAATAGGATATTGTAGAGGTTGGGGGGAAACCCTAAGGCTAAACCCCTATCCTCGTCGTCGAGATAAACAAAGTCATCATCCATGAGACCATATGTGTCATCCATGTAGGCATGTAAATTTTCTTCTTCATCATAGGTGCCCATGTTTACTAAGAAGGTCACTAGACGCCTATAGTCATCTTGGTCAAAAGGGTAGGTTTGTGCCATGGGAGAAATGCTCTCTACTAAGTATGGATCAGACGTGGTCAAGAGACGTATCAGCCATTCTAACTCCTCAAAATTCCTCTCACATGCTAGCGTACCTATCAAATCCCATTCACATGCAAGCACTGGAAAGACCATGTGAAATATTTGTGAAAAGTAACGAGGGTACCTCTCACCCAAGGCAGGAGTGGATGACTCTAGCGTACTAGCCATATCTGTACACGCAAATAGATGATGGTTAGAGTGCAAATATTACAAGGGTCGTGTTCTTGTGCATAATTTGTTTTTATGATTTGTGTGATGGCTCTTGCTCTTTTACTTTTTTATCTTGTTTTTGTGAGTATAAGGCTTTATATATACATTCCCTAAGATCGGAGATTAAGAGGTCAGGGAGAAAGGTTGAGAGGGAAGCAAGTGAATGATGGATGTCCACAAACACTCCCCCCTTCCTTGGGTAGATCATACCGTTTGAAATGAGCTTGTCACCCTTTGAAACCAATTGTTCCAGTTGGTAATAGGTGAGGATTTTTGCCAGTAGTTTTCTATTACCCTAGGTGCCTCGTCAAGTTGCAAGGGTGGTAAGGTACTCTCCCATGATTTTACTTGCAACATTGTTGGAGGTGGTGAATCTACAACGGGAGGTGCAAACTCTTTCTTGCTTGTATGGATATGTACAATGGTAGGTGGAGGTTGTGTCGAAGCTTTTATATCCGTATAGGAACTACATGAAGAGCAAGAAGCTTCATTTTCTTTTCCTGTTCCTGAGCTAGGTGGAGCAAATCGTTCTTTCTTTGGTACCCAAACTAGCTCTGGAACAGGTGTGTCGCATTCCGTGATTTTTTCCTTTCCACGATTTTCAATTTGTTTTGGAGTCACAGGATTTGGTTTACATGGGTCAGGTGACAGGTAAGAGTACAATTTACGTTTGGGCACCCAGATTTGATCATTTCCTTCATAGTATCCTTGGGCTTTTAATAGTCGTTAGGAATCCAACGCCACGTTTTCTTACATTTCTTGGAGCGAGTGGGACGTTTCTTACGAGGCTTCCATTTTTTAGCATCAGCCATGGTTACTAAAGAAGCTTTAGGGACCCACTTGTATGCTTCCTTTGTTATATTAGGATGGTTCTTTGTCTCTCAAGCTTTCTTTCAACTACATCAGTTGAAGATCTAGAGAGTTGGCGGCTATGGGGACGTATGGTTCAACCTCCTGGACATGCAATGTCTTGGGTTTTATTTCGTTAGGCAATATCTCAGGGACTATGGCTTGAGTGGTAGGGATAAGAGTTGGTTTTTGCGTTGTGACACCCCCAGTTCCCCAATCAATAGTGCATTTGGTGGCTATCATCCACGTGCGTCCTAGGTTTATATTACCCTCCATAGTTCCAGTAGGCATGACCAAAAAGTCTTGAGCTACAATTCCATTGTCATAACTGACAGAAGTGTGCCAGATTCCAAAAACCGTAGTTTTTTTCTTGTTGACACCCTTGACTTGGATAATACTCTCAGATAGAGGTGGCTTCCCTAACTGACACCACACCCCATAGGATAGCAGATTATATTTAGCACCCGTGTCCAATAAGGCGTTATATAGCACTTTTCCATAGGCACTATTTAACTCAATAGCGTATCGTAGAGGTGTGTCAGAGTCCAACCAATCCTCTTCGATTTCCACGTGGAATGCATTTGTGACTCCAAGGTTAGCCTCTCGTTTTTGTCTTATACGTTGTTGTCGCTCCTTAGCCTCAGCTTGAGCTTGTATCTTGTTTAACTCGGTTTGTGCTTTGGCGGCCTTCTTTTGATGAATGGCCCGTAGTTCTTCTTGGCTTAAAGGATCATAATATCTTTTGAATTTACTCCCATTGAGGAATCCAATGGTTTCAACTCCATGAAGAGTTTCCACACGAAGGGTACCTTGTGGGGTAATTTCACATACTCTATATGGTCCTTTACCAGCATATTTCAACTTTTTCTTCTCTTTACGTACTCCATACATAAGGACTTTATCACCAACTTTGATGTCCTTGTCCTTCACATGGCGATCAAACCACTTCTTTCTCCTATCCTTTTCCACAAGAGCATTTTGCACAGCCAACTGTCTCTCTTCGTCTAGTTTTTCTAAGATATACAAACGCTCGGTTAAGGGGTTACCATTCCATCCTTCTTGCAAAGCTACCCTAAGACTAGGAATGACAAACTCCCAAGGCATAACCACTTCTTAGCCGTATACCATTTTGAATGGCGTACAATTAATAGCCACTTTATAAGCAGTACGATAAGCCCATAGAGCAGATGTCAACTTCAAATCCCAATCAGTGCGATGAGCTTCTACCGTCTTGGTTAAAATAGAGATTAGAGTCTTGTTGGTGCTCTCGGCTTGTCCATTAGCTTGCGGGTAATAAGGTGTAGACTTATGGTGGGATATCATAAAGGTCGTGGTAAGCTCTCTTATTACCTCATTTATAAAATGGGTACCATTATCACTAACAATTTCAAAAGGGCAACCAAATCTTGTGATAATGTTCTCAAAAAGAAACTTAGCTGTTGTCCTCGCGTCAGCTTTTTGTGAAGCCTTAGCTTCAGCCCACTTTGTTACATAGTCCGTAGCAACTAGAATATATCGAGATTGAGTGTTGCGAGCTGCGGGACTAATTGGACCTACAAAGTCTAAGCCCCATTTTTCAAATGGTTGGGTTACTTTAATAGGATGTAAGGGCATTCTGTCTTTGCGCTGTGTGGTCTTGTAACGTTGGCACTCATCACACCCTTTTGTAAAAAGTGATGCATCCTTAAATAAAGTTGGCCACCAATAGCCTGATTGCAGCACCTTTCTAGCAGTCAGGTCTCCTGAAAAATGTCCTCCTGCTATGCCCATATGTGCTTCTTGCAAGATATACAAATATTCATCCTCGCGGGCACAACGCCTAAGAATATCGTCCTTGCCTAGTCTATACAGAGTTCCGGCAATCAAACAACAGGGTTCACATTCTTTTACTAGCCTTCGAGCGATATCCTTACGAAGTTCCTTGGGTGGAAAACCATTAACTAAAAAGTTAACAATGTTCTCACTCCATTCAGGCATAGTCTCAACTATGAATAGGGAAGTATCGGGTAATTCATCATCAACTCCTGTAGGGGCTTCACCATTGGGTATGCGAGACAAATGATCAGCCATGACGTGCCTTTTACCGGGCCTCACTACAATCGTGAAATCAAACTCCAGAAGAATTAACAACCATCGTGTGATTCTTCCTATGGAGCATAGCTTGTTTACCAGATACATCAACGCTTGATGATTCACATAAAATACAAACTTGTTTGCTAGAAGGTAGTAGCGAAATTTCTTTACTGCATAAACCATTGCTAAACCTTCTCGCTCTGTAGTGGTGTAGTTCCTTTCAGCCTCGTTCAATTGACGGCTTGCAAAGCTAATGGGATAGTCCAATTTATGTTCTCCTGGTTGAGTGAGAACACACCCAATAGCAAAGTTTGATGCATCAATATGCACATGGAAAATGACATCCCAGTTAGGTGTCCTTAAAATCGGAGCACTTGCTAGTGTTTTCTTCAATTGTTCATAGGCCTGGTCACACTCTTCAGTCCATTTAAATTCAATGAGAAGCTTGTACAAAGGACGTGCTATCTCAGCGAAAAATAAAATAAACCGTCGATAATAACCCACGTGTCCCATGAACCTTTGAACTCCCTTGTAATTGGTTGGTGGTGGTAACTCTAGAATCACTTTAATTTTGCTCTCATCGGTTGAGATACCATTCTTAGATACTATATGCCCTAAAATAACTCCATGCTTGACCCAAAATTGGCATTTGAACGGGTTCAATGAGATACGATATAACCTACACTTTTCAAACACCTTCCGCAAACATGATAGATGTTCTTTCCAAGAATAGTAAACACAAAGGTCGTCTAAGAAATCTTCACAAAACTCTCTCAAATATTCTTTAAAAGCAGTGTTTATTAATCGTTGGAATGTAGCAGGGGCATTTGTTAAGCCAAAAGCCATCACACGAAATGCAAACACGCCAAATTCTGTGATGAAGGCAGTTTTAGCTTGGTCCTCTAGCACTATCGTGATTTGGTTGTAGCCTGAGTACCCATCTAGAAAGCTATAAGCTTCCTTGCCTGCAAATCTTTCGAGTACATGTTCGGAATATGGTAGGGGGTAATGGTCTCTTCTAGTAGCTGCATTAACTTTTTTGAGGTCCACGCACACATTGAGTTTCCCATTCTTTTTTGGCACGATAACTATTGGAGACACCCATTCAGAGTGTTTAATAGGATATCTGAACCCACATTTGATAAGCTTTTCTAGTTCTTCTTGAATGATCTTTGCGTACTTAGGATTCATCGGGTAGGGTCTTTGTTGTACGGGCTTCGCAGTGCTAATCATAGGGATTGTATGTTGGACCACAGAAGGTGGAACACCTTTCATATCATGGTATGTCCAAGCGAATATGTCCTTGAATTCCTTGAGAAGCTCTTTGAGGACCACCTCTTCAACTTCTGTGAGGTCTTGGGCAATAAAAACAGGTTTTGATTCTTTACCAGGGTCGGCTAATTCTATTTCTTTAACTATTGCCGGACCATCATAGATTCCATTATTCCCATCGATAGGTATTCTTTGGGCTTTTGTGTACACAACCTTTGCTTCCCCTGTGGTGTAAGATTTGAAATGTTCTGGTGCAGGATGCAAGTGTGTGGATTCTGGTTGTGCTTTGGTATGTGCTTCTATTTCTGCTTTCTTGTGTTGTCAAGCTAACTCTTGGTTTTGACGCCTCCTTGCAGTGCAGCTCAACTTTGGCTTGTCTATGATCTCTAATTGGGCTATGTCATGGGGTCGTGGTCTACACCACATAACATTTTGGAGATATTCACCCCAATCGTCTACCAATTTTCGATTAGCATCACATGCTCCTATATAACTAAGCCATTCTGCTGAGGATCTCTTCTTTTTTATCCTAGCACGTACATTGGCTCGATATCGACGCCTCTTAAAGTTTTTCTTTTTCTTATTTGAGACCTGCTTTTGATTTGCATTTAGATCTTGCTCACTAAAGGAGTCCTCGTTGGTGTCCTCTTCACTCTCGGAGGAGCTATCATCGGTTGATGTGCTCGGTCCTTCCGAATGTTTTGACTCTGAACTTGCTCCACTCTCTAATTCATGAGATTCAGAATCCGTTTCACTCTGGGAGTCAGTGTCTGAGTCGTGTTGGTCAAAGTCTTCTATTGAGCTATCGGTTTCACTGTCAGATTGGTCTACAATTGCCTTGCCCTTAGAAGATGCATGTATGGCACTTATCATGTTCAGAGGTGCAATTTGTGGTACCTCTTCCCCCTCTGGTGTGACCCAAGTGGTTCCTCTATTTCCCCAGGTATCTATGGTTGCAGCTAGGTGTACCCAGTCTACGTTGTCTGATTCCGTCATACCCAGTAACACATCCATGTAAGGAGAATCCTGGCCAATGTCTGTATCCTTCTTACAAGTGTAACAATATTGTAGTGGGGCCGAGTGAACTGTGGTGTCAGAGCGATGATCAATAATGGTTTTACTCCCTAAGGGGTGTACCTTACCAGTCACCAAATCCACTCTAAGGATAGAGTCTTGGAATTGCAAATAGACATGATTTTTAGACCAATCATGAACCATTTGTGCTTCCCTCATGAATGGTCGTCCTAAAATCATTTCATATGACATAAGGTGTTTAGAGAAATCCATTACAATGAACGTATGTCGTACCTTGTGTCCTAGAACTTTGATCTTAAGATCCTTGAGCATCCCCATAGGTTTGGCTATGGTACCGTTTGCCATCTTTACCACAATGTTAGTAACACTGAGGCAGGGTTTTCCCATGGATTCCCAACAATCTTTTGTAACGATGCTAACTCCCGCACCACCATCAAGAATTCCCTTTATAGTTAATCCTTTGGTAGTGATGGGTAGGGTCGCATTAGACTCGTCGCCTTCAAAATACTGCCCTAATTCGTTAATGGGTACCTCGATCACAGACTCGTGTCCATCTAAGTCAAGTGATTGCACATGATTTTCCTCATCAATCATAATTGAGTCAGGCCTATTTGGTTGCGCAAACTGTGATAATCCCATTCGTAGCTCTCCGTTAAGGAATGTTCAAAGTGCAAGGAATAACTCAGGATCTCCATACAGCTTTGCTATGATCGTGGTTCGGACCTCAGAAGACATGAAGTCCACTAGTTTGGCAACATTCATTGGCATTTTGCAGGGTGTAGGTCCTTGACTAGGAACTGGTGAGGATGGAATCTCATATTCCTCAATGGGATCAGGTATTCCTTCGTTAAACATCCTTTCCAACAAGAAAGGTGTATGCTCACTTTCTGATGTCCCGTCCTCACTCGCTTCTTGGATGATACTAGATATGGCTAACGGTCTATGGTTCATGTGGGGTGGATGAACTTGCGTGGGAAACACTGTGTCATGAATTTTGACATGCATGGGTTCTGGTTCTAGTTTCCTTTGAGTCTCCTCCACTAAACCTCTTAGATGTTTCACCTGCTCAATCTCGTCTACTGGGTTTGGGTACGTCCCAATCTTCTTTTTACGATTCTTCCCTTTTTGCTTCTGCGGTTTATCTTGGGGGTCTTGGATTGGATTTGGAAACACTTGTGGTGTTTTCAGAGGCTCTTTATGGTTTTCTCTTATTCGGTTTTCATTTGGTTCCATGTTACGGTTTTCTTTGTCGGTCTTTCCCTTTGTGGTATTGGTTCTAGTCTCCATTGTCTCGACTGAATCTGAATCATCCTCGAGGTCATTCATATACACGGGGTCATCTCCTGTTCCTATGTTTGTTTTGGAACTTGGCTTTGAATTTCCCGTATTCTGCGACCTCTTCCTTCGTGTCTTCTTTTTCTTTGCTTGGATAACTGACGCGGTATCTCTCTCTTCGAGGATATGGCCTGGCCCTTGAAGCATGGACCGTGTAATCGCATAAGCGGGTGCGACGGGTGGTATTGGCGATGTCACACTAGCAATTTTGACCAAATTTAGGGGTGTGATTTTAGGCGCATTTGGGTTATAGGGGCATTGGGCAATCAAGTGATCTATGCCACAACGATTACATGTGAGTATTGGCATTGCAGACGTGCTCCCTTGATTCATTTGCATCTGTGCAGCATTCTTTTGCAGCCTAATAGGGAACTCCGCTGCTCGATGTGGTCCACCACACTCGTAGCATTGAAGAGGTGGCCTCCTAGCCTGGGTGTTGATATTTTGACCTCTGGATGCGAGAGCAGCAGCTTGATAAACCGGCTTGACTTGCCCCCAACAATCTTCCATGTAGTATATAGGACACTCTTCCAATGTATCAAGTCCGTAGGCAATACTAGTGTCTATTTCCTCCTCACAGCCATCTGCATAAGCATTAGATGGCTCGCAACCCACTTGGTTCATAGGGGCGACTCTTGGATGCGGGGGCTGCGGTCCTAGCACAGGAGGTGGTAGCGGTGTAGCTTGTACAACATTTTGAGATCTAGGGACCATGTGTTGCGGTAGTTGCTCAACAGGTGGAGCAGGCATCAATACAGGAGCTCGAGGTGCATCCGTCCAGGCTACAGGTGGTCTATTTGCCATCATACGTTTGATCATTAAACAATCCTTAGCTTGGTGACCATACCTACCACATGCGTTGCAAGTTCCATTAAATTTTACTCTAAATGTAGGGCACTCACTAGTGCTATGTGGACCCAAGCAAATGGAACACCATTGTTGCTCCCTTCTTGGATACATTTGACTATTTTGAGGGGGTCGATTATCCTTAAGAGACTCTTGGATTGCCTTGGTGAGGTCTGTCAAGAATGTCTCAAATACCTTTGGCTCATTGGCAATGGGCTTTGCAGTCATGGGTATGATCATACTCAATGGTTTGTGAGCTAGTGGATCTCGTGTCAGTAGACACCCTCATGCCTGCTATCATCAAGTTGTCCTCTAATTGGATTGCATTGGTAGTGACATCGTGATACCTCTAATCACTAGTCCATTATAGATTCCTTCATTCCTCAACCCTCGAATGAATCGATCAAGCAGTTGGTTATTGTTGAAGCGCTCATTTACAGGGCAGCGAGAGTTTAAGTGCTTTAGACGACTAATGAAGTCCCTTACTGACTCTCCTTCCTTACGTTCGGCCTTCTGTAGCTGAGATGCTACACCCCAAAGCACACCTTCTCGTATGTACTCCTTTAGAAACAACCTTCGAAGGGTAGGGTAGATTGTTTTCTCGTCCACCCTTAGGGTTCTATACCAATCTCCATCCTTCCCACTTAATGTCAAGCTTAAGGCATTGCACTTATGTAGTTCGTTGCGTTCCCCTAAGGAATCACATACTTGTTCAAACACTTCAATGTGTTTTCTAGCATCTTCGTCCCCATTGAATTTTTGCGTGAGTTTGGCAATTTGTACTGCCTTACTTCTAGGCTCTCTATCAGATGCATGACGCATATTTTCCGCGATAGATCGACCTATGGTTTGAGCAAACGCTGCCAAGTCACCTATGTGAGGAGGCAGGGCCGGTGGAGGTACTCTTGGAATCATATGTGGGAGAGGGACGGGTACCGGTCTTGGCATATGTGTGGATGATGCAGGATATGGAACATAACCGGGCATAGGTCCACTCGGAAAAGGGCTAGGGAGCGGCACTTGAGGAGCATAAACAAGTGGTACAATTGGAGGTGTGGGGGCCATGTGTGCATAAGGGGCTAGAGGCACATACGGTCGAGGCCCCATATTAGGTACTACGACACTAGGTAGTGGCACTGCGCTAACCGTAGATGTCATCGGTACATTCTCTGTCAGGACTATCCCTGGAGTGAGCACTGTGTTTTCCTTAATAGAGGGTTGAGCCAAGTTAGGGAAGCTAAAGTTGTCGCTCGGAGGCTCAGATTGCATAGAGACCCCAGGTGAAATGACGTAAGATGGGTCCATGGGACTCATTAGAGGAGTCTCCATTTGTGATAGAGTAGGCTGTTGAGCCTTGCTCGTATCCAGAAATCTCATGGGGCCAGTTGAGAGTATATTTACCCCTCGGTTTTGCCTTTTTGATTGAATAATGCCATGGATAACATTACAGATCATTTTCTGTTGATCTTCGATGCTTGTGGCACTAGAGGTGGATTGTACAATCTCTATCCATCCTACATGGTAGGCGTGGCCAGAGTGTAGATCCGTCAACACCTCAGTGTGGAGGTCGTATGTCCAATGATCATTAATGAACAATCCTTCTAGAGTCGACGTGTTAACGGTTTCTTGTGAGGTAGAAGCAATGTTGCTCCCCGTGGTTTTACTCGTCACCAACGGTACTCTAGAGGGAACTTCTGAAGGAGGCAGCTCAACAGGGCCTTCTTGGTAAGAAGTTGGCAGGATATCCACATGGACACTAATTGGGGGTGTGGGGTCTACGTGCGATGTGAAAGGAGAGTCCACTTCCCCACCCCCTTCGTGTGCTTCATTTGCATCAGGTTCCGAGCGAGTAGCTCTACCTAATGTTTCCATGAAACGGCTAAACATACTAGTACTAGGCTGTGGAGCTTCGAGAGGTGCATGGCCTTCTCTCTCAGTGTTTTGAGTAGGGTATGCTTCCATGATTTCTGAGTCGGAGGAGGAATCACTAGCGGCTATTTTAGGGTCTTGGGTGGTGCTACCTTGTGTCCCCGCTGAGGATCTAGAGCCTATCGTGGATGGGTAATGGGTGTCCGTATGAACAGAGGCACCCTCAATATGCTCGTGTTCTAGCATCCGCCAGAGCGTAAGTGCATGTGCTTTTGATACCCTCAGGTGTCAAAAAGCTGCTCTAGGAGGCCTTGTGACTAGTTTTTTGCGTGTTTTTTGTTTGTTTTTTTGCTAGATTTTTTAGAGCGTGTCGTGGAATGGGCCGTGTGATAGCTCGAAACGAGCGTATCGCTAGGAGGGACGCGCTGTGCTTTACAGCCCACCGTTTGGTTCTATTTTGCTCCAGAAAAGCCCGAAACAGTCTTTTCCTAGCTGGGGAACTAGGCTCCAAATAGCAAGTCTAAGGGTGCAAGTGGGAAGAGAAGGGAGGAGAGTGGAGGACTTGCCCCACATGCTCTCATTCCCTCTTGAGGGGGTAGGGTATATATATAAGAGTGAGTCTAGAATATATCATAATACTGAGGACTGAGGCCTGGGCTTGGGCTTGGGCTTGGGGAAATGATCCCGATCCCGATCATTTCCCTGATCCCGATCAAAACTTTAGTGGTCCCCCCAGTCCCAGTCACTCACGCTTAAATATTTTTGATTTTTTCCCGTCCGTTTTTATAACTTCCCCCTCACTCACGTTTTTATTTTTCGATTTTTTTTTTAATTTATTTTTTTAACTTTTTTTTAAATATTTTTTTTTGGATATTATTTGGTACGCGTTTTGCTGCGCGTTGACCTCACTTAACTATTTACTATCCCACGTACCTACTGACCTGCTAATCAGTGGTTCACCTAATTACTAACCTGCTTAATTAACTAACTGTGCGCCTAACTGTGCACAAACCAGAAAATGCAGAAAATTGAAACTTGACAGAAGTGTGCAGTGCAAACCAGAAAATGCAGTAAACGCAGAAACGCAAGAAATGCTAAGTGTGTAAGCTGAAATCTGAGCTTAATAGAACTAGCAAAACAGAGCTTAACAGAACACAAAAAACTTGAATGCAGTCAACAACATTGTGTCTTTCTCTACTGTTTTTGCATAACAACAATAATCAAACTTAAGCCGCGTCTTTCCTACATAAAAAATAGCTTCAATACAATTTACAGGTCGCCATTGGAGCTTCACGCGCAGCAGCTCCCCGGCAACGGCGTCAAAAATGTCAAGGCTAAGGACTTGCTACGCGCCGTGTGCGAGCCACAAAGGCTCCTAGCACACAGTCATACAGCAGACAAGCTCACAAGGAAGAATGGTGTGTCACTCACCTTCCTGCGTAGTTACGAATGAAGGATTCCCGCGCCGCGAAGAAGAGGGAGACGCCGCTACGCCGCGCTCAACCGCCTCGCTGCCGTCGTGCCGCCGCAACGCTCGATCACACACACACTCTCACACTCTCTCTCTCTCACACGTACACACACACACACACACACAAGGAGATGGTGAAGGAGAAGGTGGAGATGTAGCAGAGCCGCTTCTATTGCACAATGAGAGAATGAGTAAAAATTAGGTTTAGTGGCTTTTATATGAGCTCACCCCATTCACACTTGGGCGCCCATACTTAGCCAACTAACTCCTTGAATATTCCAGTTAGAGTGCGCCTGTCATCGGCGATCACCCTTACCCTGTTCCTATTGGTCCGACAAGCCCGGTACCTGACTCTAAACAATACAACGTTTATAGATCATAGGGTGTCCGTGTGCCGTGAGGGTTAACACCTAACACTGTGTGCAAGCCACAAACGGCTCCAAGCACACAACTAGCTTAACTAGTAAGCTCAAAAGAGGGTAATGGTGTGTCACTCACTGCTCTATTCTCCTGTCGTGGAAGATTCCTCGCCGCGAAGAAGAAGGAGATGCCGCTACGTCGCGCTCAACCACTTCACCGCCGTCATGCCGCCGCAATGCTCGATCACTCTCTCTCTCTCTCTCTCTCTCTCTCTCACACACACACACACACACACATACACACACACACACAAGGAGGTGAAGAAGAAGAAGATGGAGATGGAGATGGAGCAAGAGCACTCTTCTATTGCACAAATGAGAGAATGAGTGAATTTTAGGTTTACTTGTCTTTTATATGAGCTCACCCCATTCACACTTGGGCGCCCATGCTTAGCCAACTAATCCCTTGAATGTCCTAGTTAGAGTGCGCCTCTCATCGGCGATCACTCTTACCCTTTTCCTATTGGACCGACAAGCCCGGTACCTGACTCTACCAAATAAATAATACAATGTCCACCGTAGGTTACAACGTCCGTCTCGTAGGTGATAGGGTGTCCGTGAGCCGTGAGGGTTAACAGGCTCGATTGAGGCAAACGACGGACAAAAATTCTACGGGCCATCAAAAATATTATGCTAAGCTACAAAAAGATACTATGATCCTTTCCAAATCTTGAAGCCCATTAATGAGATAGCTTATCAACTCAAGTTGCCCAACCATTAGTCATAGACAATGCTTTTCATGTGAGCCTACTTAAGCCCTACAAAGGAGAGCCACCAAGTAAACCAGTTATTGAAGACCCTCCCGAAATCGAAGACCAAGAAGAGGTGCTACAACCCAAAGCTATCCTTCGGCATGAAGACAAGGTATTATGACATGGTAAGATTATCCGACGGTATCTTATTAAGTTAAAAAATTATCATTTTGAAGATGCTAGATGGATGCAAGGAATACAACTTAAGGATAGTACAAGAGAGAGGTAATGTCATAAAATCTAATATCTAACCAACCCAAATGATTTTCTCATATTAAATTGATCATTTAATGTGGGAGAATAAACGAGAACAAGGGTTAGAATATAGACATGTGCTTCCAGATCTATCTCAACACGGGGCCAATGGTAAAGGGGTCCAAATGAGAGATGGTCTGTCAAAGAGCAAGGCTAGATAATGGAGCTTAAAGACCTTAGGGTTAGCTTCATTAAAGACCTCCAAAAAGTCATTTGACTTTAGGTAAGCTAGGGCTGAGCTTGAGGTGACGTGTACTGCCGATACGATATCGGCGCTAATATCGACGCTTACACCGATGCTATTTATTTTTAAAACAAGTTTTAGGACGTCGATATGCGCATCGATATTTGTGTGACGTGCTGTAGTGAATAGACCTACAAGAAAAAGAACAAGAAGAGAAACAACAACAAAAAAGACAACGCGGAGAAAACTTCTTCTTAAGAATCAAACAACTTAAATATGCAAATATCTTAGGACATGATCCAATAAATTACATTTATGGTTGATCGTCTTCTGATGAGCTAAAACAATATATGGACGCGACCGACAATATGTTTCAAGCATGAAAAAAAACACATGCTACTAGGGAACTCCCTTCATATGGTACATGATTCAACTTATGTTTTAGAAAATTTGTTTATATTATTCACATAACACAACTAAAAAGAAAAAAAGAAAGTTACGTTTACTCTAAAGGTTGTGTTGACATAATAAGCCAAACACTCTCAAAAGATGTTCCTCTTTGAAAACATTACAAACAAGGATTTCATCCAAAAATACAATAATGAGCTTGCCCAAGTATGGTTTTAAGCCGGTCTTCATAAGTATCATAAAAGGAGATGGGCAATTGGTCAAGCCAAAGGGCATAAGCAAAGACTCTTAATGCCCATATCATGTTTGAAAGATAGTTTTGTGTATATTTGTAAGTCTTCTACATATGCGATAAGAGTTTGAACATAGATTTATTTTCGTCAAATAGCATGCTCCATGTAATTGATCAATTCATCTACCCTTGGTAGTAGATACTTGTTCTTTAAAAAACCCAAGTTCAAACCATGATAATATATACACATGCACATGTACCATCGTTTCCTTTGCCAATAGAATAGGAGAAGCCCATATTGACCAATTTGATTGAATTAAACCCTGCTAAGGTATTTTGTAAGTTGTTATTCTTTCTCATTTGCTCCTTTATGACTAAGCAGATGCGACTTGCTGATAGGTTTACTACTTGGCATGATATATATGCCATGTTTCACATCTTTGTGCACTTGGTAAACTATTACATAAATGATGAGGGAAAACATCGTGGTTGGCTTTGACATTAACAAACCTATAGTTGCATCATTTGAACAATCAATACATATCTTTTGTAGTTCAAGCCTTGTTGAGTTTGATTAGTTTCTTACCTTAAGTCATTTCAATATACTAAAATCAGATGGATACCTCTTATTCTATTCTATAGCTTATGTGTGAAAGAAATTGCTACCCAAAAAAATTCTTTGTGAAGCCAATAATTAATGATTTCATGACACCAAAAAATGATAAAAGTAGCAGGACTTATACTCATGGTGATATTGATCTTATATGAACATTTTGCTGTAGAAGCTAACATGAATGCCTATAGCAATGAATGGACATGAATAGGTTATATATTTTGGTGATAGCAATATGTGTGTGCAAATTCATGTCATTCACATAAGAGCCTTCCATGCCTAGTGGATGAGGGATCACTCTCACGTGATGTTATAAGTGCTAGGAATGACCAATTCTTTTTTTAATTGTTGTAGTAGGACCCCCCAATCTCATAAAAATAAGAAAAAATTTCAAAACATTTCAAATGCATAAGTGAAGGGTAAGTATAGAAAATGAAAAGTCGTAGGAAATGAAAAGCCCATTAAAATCTAAAGTCAGAAGACATTTCATCTCCATATAAAAGAAGTGGTAGAGTGCATTCCTTCTCCATTACCTTTCTTTTAGCATTTTCTTCTCTTTAGAATTTCCTTGCACTAGTAGCTAGAGTTTCTTTGCACTATGTAAGGTCATGAAATCATATCGGTATGACTCCTCTATGTAGGTTTAGTGTGATCCCACCATTTGTAGGTGGGATTACACTAAATCAAGGTTTTTTGGATGTTTTGGAATCTTTGAGTTTTTGACCTTTTAATTGGGAATACCTTTTTGTTGTAGTGTTTCAAGCCCCCCATGCAATTAAATGAATTGATGCATCTTTTTTGTAGGGTTTGTGGTGCTTGTGTCTCTTAGCCCCCTAATGGGGCAATTGTTATCATGGTTATCATGCTTCAAGCCCCCGGCATGACTAAATACAAGATCACCATGATGGACTATGGCAAGAAGGAGGTGTTAGGATTGAGAGAAATTAGTGCCATTTAAAGGTGAACCAATGTGTGAACTCAATACAAAGACCTTGTAACCTTGGCAAAAGCTTACAAACTGATACAAAATTTAGGAAGCCCATACTTGCTTGAAAGGAAGTATAGTATTTAGTAATCTAAAACTTGAAATTCAAATGTGAACAAGATGGATTGAAAATCCTAGTATCTCCCCAACCAGGTAGGGGATGGGTTTATGAAGGGGATGGGCATCCCCTTTATAAACCCATCCTTTCCCCGTTTTAAAAATTTCAAAATCCAATTTCTCAAAACAAATGACAGGAGAGGTAGCTGGTCACTTACTCTCACAAATTAAACTTACTTTGTCTACCATGCATGAATTTGTGACAATACTAACTCATCTAGCCACAAAATTAGAAACCAAATCAACAAGAGAAAGATCTCTATTTTGTTTGACTAATATGAAAAATATACGCCCTTTGACTGATATGGAAAATTATGGCGTTTATATTTACATAAAATTTATGTGATGAAAAGTAACACCACAATAATGTGACATGTATATTGCCTCGAGAAGTGTGTCCTCGTTAAAATTTTGATTCTTCTTGGATGATGTGGCCACATCATCCAACATGGTCTATATATACCTTTTGATCACTGAACTCATGTGTGAATGCTAGTTAGATGAGTTGCATCATTGCACGCAGGTGTCGAGTTTGAGAGACACTTGATGAAAAGTTACACCACAATAATGTGACAGGTATATTGCCTCGAGAAGTGTGTCCTCGTTAAAATTTTGATTCTTTTTTTAACATAGTGCTCTCCAAAAAACTTTCTCTAAGTTCACAGTCTACTCAAAATTCGAAACTAGTTTACACTAGGTCGGTCACATTCAATGCCATAATATAACAAACAAATGGCTCACTTAGAGTGCCCCACATATGTCCCAAAATGGTCCATGACCTAGGAGGGCCCATGACGTTTAGGCGGTGCATTGAAGGGTGCTCCAGAATCCCATAGCCGCTATTTGTAGTTGTTTCAAGGTCATCTCATCATGCATCATTGCACCTGCAAAACTGGATTTGAGCTGCTGCAACCAGATGGAGCAATGTATAATGGTGAAAGCTTGATGGAGGGGGTGGTTGAGGCACCCGCCAACAAAACAATCACGGTACTCTGCAGTACTCTTGCAAGCGGGTCTTTTTGGCAGTGAGCATGTTATGGGGAGCTCTCGTTTTGGTCGAAGGGCCTTCTAACGGCACCATTATTGGGCCTATGGGGGAGCCCTCTAAGAGTTTGTTGTGTGAAAAGATTCAAAGTTCCAAACAGGCTGATCGAATGATTCTTTTTATTGGGCCGTTAAATGCCACGTGGAGCCGATCAAATGGATTATATAGCTGTCAGGTTATGAAGCTTTGACGTTTCTCACACACACGGACTCCTCTTAGACTCGTCCTCTTTCTCTCACTCTCGCAGCCCATCATCCCATGCATGCCAACAAAAAGCCGGGCCAGCCGGCGATATCTCTCTAGGCTAACATTCTCTCCACAAACGCGCGCTCATTCTCTTTCCCTTCTCTCTCTCTCTCTCTCTCTCTCTCTCTCTCTCTATCTATCTACCTGACAGCGCGTACGAGCAGAACCGGCCAGGAGACGCGCCTCGTTTGAAAGGAGAGAAACCGCAGAGCTCTGCCGCCATCGTTAGGTTGCGTCACTGCAGGTACCAGAAGAATTTTGATTC
This sequence comes from Adiantum capillus-veneris, assembly GCF_014529385.1. Classification (NCBI taxonomy): domain Eukaryota; kingdom Viridiplantae; phylum Streptophyta; class Polypodiopsida; order Polypodiales; family Pteridaceae; genus Adiantum; species Adiantum capillus-veneris. The sequence goes on from NC_140944.1 coordinate 144,724,489, forward strand.
CATCTGCACAACCATATTCATACCCTTCATCAAACAAAGGCTCCCCAGATCTTGTGTTTTTTGCATCCGGCAAGGTCGCTCTTGACTAATCCTATACAGACACATTCTGACATCTCAGTGAATGCGCGCACACACGAAATGGGAAACTGCTGTAGTGCTCCGGGACCAAAGAACAAGAAACCAGGTCCTTATGAGGTCAAGGCCTACAACACAGCAGGTGCCCCTAAGCTCACTGTGCTTAGGAATCTCGCTAATGGTTTGTCAATTCCAGAAGGGCTAAATATCACAGATAAATACATCCTCGGCAAAGAGCTTGGCCGCGGAGAGTTTGGCATCACATACCTATGTACAGACCGCCAAACGCAGGAGCTCTTTGCATGTAAATCCATCTCTAAACGCAAGCTGAGAACTGCTGTGGACATAGAGGATGTGAGGCGTGAGGTTATCATCATGCATCATCTTCCTCCTCACCCCAACATCGTCACCCTCAAGCATGTGTATGAAGATGAAAATGCGGTTCATCTTGTGATGGAGCTTTGTGAAGGGGGTGAGCTTTTTGATAGGATTGTAGCTCGGGGTCACTACAATGAACGTGCAGCCGCAAATGTGACTCGCACCATTGTGGAAGTTGTTCAGGTGATGTATTTCCATCCATTTTTATACCCAACTGACAGCTAATGTGTTTGAGACTGATTCCTGATGACATATGCATGTACAAAATGTGTGCTTGGGATGTGCGAATACCCTCTATGTTCTCTGTTTGTTCCAGAAATTTCAAATGCTCATTTGACTCGCATTTTTTCCTTGTAGGCCTGCCATAAGCATGGTGTAATGCATCGAGATCTGAAGCCGGAAAATTTCCTTTTTGCAAACAAGAAGGAGAATTCGCCTTTGAAGGCGATTGACTTTGGTCTTTCTGTGTTGTTCAAACCTGGTACGGTGTCCTTTGTTAATACCTTGTTCACTGTTTAGTGAAGCTGTGCTTGAAGCATGAAACCTTCTTTGTTGCAGGTGAAAGATTTTCTGAGATTGTGGGGAGTCCTTATTATATGGCTCCTGAGGTGCTGAAGCGCAACTACGGGCCTGAGGTGGATGTCTGGAGTGCGGGTGTCATCCTATATATATTGCTTTGTGGGGTGCCTCCATTTTGGGCAGGTTGTCAAATATTGCATGCAAATGTTGCAGTTTTGTGTTTATTTTTTTGGAGGCCATTAAGTGGTTTGGCTTAATTTATTCTTTTGCATTGGCAGAGACTGAACAGGGTGTGGCTCAGGCAATTCTGCGGGGTGTCATTGACTTCAAAAGAGATCCGTGGCCCCGGGTTTCCGAAAAAGCTAAGTCTCTTGTTCGTTTGATGCTTGAAGCTGATCCTAGGCGGAGGCTTACAGCTCAACAAGTACTAGGTATGCTGCGCATGGAGCTTACATGCCCAAAGAATTAGTCTTTAATTTCCTGAAGATTATAATCCCCTGAATCTATTGTATCGCAGATCATCCATGGTTGCAACATGCTAAGCAAGCACCGGAAGTGCCTCTTGGTGAAACGGTGCGCTCAAGGCTGAAACAGTTTTCGGCCATGAATAAGCTCAAGAAGAAGGCTCTAAGGGTGTGTGCTATTTCCCTTTTGTCAAGGCATCCTTTGCAGATGAGAGAAGGCTCTTAATGGCATTTTTCACCGTTTTATTTTTACATTGGATTTCAGGTTATTGCAGAACTTCTGTCGGGTGATGAGGTGGAGGGGCTGAAGCACATGTTTAACATGATGGATACTAACAAAAATGGAGTGTTGAGTTTTGAAGAATTTAAAACAGGCCTTTACAAGCTTGGATCACAGCTTGCAGAGAATGAGATTCAACAGTTGATGGAGGCTGTAAGTGCTGCATCATATCTAGATCACTTCTAACGGCATGATTGTTGTTTCCTCTGAATTATGCCCTTTTCTAATTTATGGGCATAGAATAGGAGAAAGTATTTCACATAGGTGTGCAGAGTGCACTCAAGGAGGGCAAGGGTTGCATTGTCTTGCCACATTCTTTTGATGATCATAACCATCGGCCACCGGCCAATTGATTGACTGGCCACTGGCCAACACCGATCGGCCGTTTGCTAGTATAGAGTATACACATGATAATAGCATGTGAGAGAATATGTTAAGGAATATTCCCTAAACATTTTCTCTTGAATACATTGATTTTTGGTACTTTCTTTGTTGGTTGACTTGTTCCATATTTGGCTTTTGCAGGCAGACGTGGACAAGAATGGTTCACTAGATTATGGAAAATTTGCTGCATTGACCGTTCAGCTTCAAAGAATGGATAATGATGAGCATTTGCGCATGGCATTTTCTCATTTCGATGCAGATGGAAATGGCTTTATTGACTGGCATGAGCTTAAACAGACCTTGAGTGAGGACTTGGGTCCTGATGATGAAGCCCTAATAGATGACATTATGCATGAAGTGGATACAGATAAGGTGGGTGTTTATTTATTTCATTTTATTGAAGCACTTTTGGTAGTGGCTGTCTCTTACAAAAGAAAATTTGGGCAGGATGGTCTAATAAGCTATGAAGAGTTTGTGAGCATGATGCAAGCAGGCACTGATTGGAGAAAAGCATCTCGCCACTATTCGAGAGAAAGGTTCAATAGCTTGAGCATTAAGCTATTGAAAGATGGCTCCCTTCAAATGCAAGAAGTGACTCAGAAAAAATGACGGAGAGTGGGAGGGCTTTGTGTACATTGCATTGAGGACATTGATTCTTTGATTGTTTGGAAACAAAAGATGGGAGTCGGAGCTTTGACTGCGATCGTCTTTGGCAGACGACCATTTTTGTGTCAAGCGGTGTATCTTCGAGCACCATAGAGACCATATTTGTACTTGGCATCTTTTCTAGGGAGCTTAGCTCCCAATTATCATGAGCTAGGCATGGTAAGTTAGGACAGCGCGACACAGCTGCATGTGGGTGGTTGCATTCTTTATTTTTTGAGAGGGCACATTCTTTCGACAAATGCCATCAAGGGAGACATTGATGAATCTGTCGAACCTCAGCCTCCATTGTAGAGTAAGTGCTAAAAAAGGCCTTGCTGTATGTTGCACTCACGTCAATATAGTGAAAGTTTGCGCGGCGAAGATGAGTCCTTTCTGATCAGTCAATAACACCCCATCTCCACCAAAGTTCAAAGATTTCCAATGGTGATTTCCAATGGTTTTGCTGGTGTGGTTGAAGGAGTGATCAGCTAGCTGTTGCCATCTTTGGTGAAGAAGGGTAGCAAAAATGTTAATTTTTTTATACATCGGACTAATCATAACATTTAGTGGCAATATTGCTACACTCAAAGATTCACACATTAGTCTCTCTCTCTCTCTCTCCTAGTCTGGCTAGATCTTTAAGGTCTCTTGTTCCTACGAAGTTAAAGCTCTCTTCTTCTCCTTCTTCCTCTCTCTCTCTCTCTCTCTCTCACACTCGCATGTGCGGGTACATATTTGCCTTCCACATTGCTTATTATCACCTCTTGAAATGATGATGCTACGACCCCCCTTTTTTTTCGGTGCACACCGTATGGAAATTTTTTGAGAAGTAAAGGAAAGAAGAAGTCTATTGTACACAACCCTTGAACAATCTATTTATGCATATATTGCTAACTTTTAATATACTTATATGGTAGTCTTAATGGCTTCCAAAAAAAACAAAAAAACATTCACTTATACCTACATAGTGCAAGAAGACTTTAAAGGAAAAAAAATGTATGGGGGAAAATAAAGGAGAAGAAAAACACAAATGTATCAATGTGAAGTCAACCACCTCTTTATATGGACACAAAAAGTTTGATTTTTCACTTTCATGGGTCTTTTCATTTCCTAAGTTCATCCTTGACGTATGCACTTCTGATGTTTTAAACGGTTTATCTACTTTTCTTGATCTCAAGGCTAATGTATATTTCTTGGTGGCATTCTAATACAATCACTCACAATTGTCAGTTTTGCCAAAAAAAAAAAAAGATGTTTTGAAAGGTTTTTTACTTTTTTTGCGATTATTAATTTTTTTTAATAAATGAAGAGTTAGTATATTAAAAGTTAGTCATATATTAGCCTCAAACAAAATGCCAATGATGTGGCATTTCCTTGAGGCTTTGAGACGTGACCAAAAGGAGCATAGCTGAAGACAGTGCGTTGTCGCACCCAGTAGACCACCTGCGAGTCTCTGGATAGTACCTTGCTCACACGTGCAAAAGAGAGACGCCACAAACCACGTACGCTCGTAGAGAGAGAGAGAGAGAGAGAGAGAGAGAGAGAGAGAGAGAGAAGGGTGACTTTCTTCCACTATCGAGGATGGGAGGGGGGGGGGGGGGGGGGGGGGGAGAGAGAGAGAGAAGAGAAGAAGAAGAAGAAGATGAGTATTTTAACGTCGTAGGGACCTATTCGAAGCGACCTTAAAGATCTATCCGATGAGGAGAGTTGAACTCAAGACCTGTGATTCAAGTGGGAAATGGCATAACCACAAAAATAGAAAGTCCCATCGCCTTTCAATTTTTCAAATTGAAGCATGTGAGCATTGCCTTAGATTCCACATGAATTCATCCCCACGATGTGGGTGCCCTATAGAGAGTGTCTAATGAGGAAGAAAATAATAATAAATGAAAGGTATAGGAAAGGAAAAGTCTATTGTGCAAATTGTAAGGCTTGTATGTGATGAATAGCAATTTGTTTACATGTCTTTGGTGGGTTGCATGTTGATGAAGTCTTTTGTGGTGGCCAAGGATGGTTATAAGCTAATTTGGGAGCACAACCTTGGGGTTTTGAAATATTCCCTAAGATACTAGGCTACATGAACATTCCCTTTACTAATATGTGGTGATTGGTAGACTATTGTTTGAATACACGGGTAGTGGATGGTAGACCATTAGCAACCAGCTACACTAACTAGTCCTGCTTGGTGAGCCTTTACTGTACATAACCTGATAGATTTTGGAGCGCAGTTGGTTACTTGGTTAGTTGGTTGTGATTGTTGTTGCCTTGGATTTTGTTGTGGTGACACGAGAAAATGAGTAGAACCTATTGATAGGCACCAATAATCGCTCATCTTGGGACTTGATGAGCATTGGAAAGAAGCAAGTTGTGTCCCATAGTTCTCCATAGACGACAAAGAGCTACTAAAGAGGGTAATTGAATCGAGCAAAAGGGTTGCAACTTAACCTACTTTGGTAGTTATTTGTAGATTGCACCATTCAACCTAGTAATATCGACCATTTAGTCTCTAGACCGTGGAGGCATCTTTGAGACACCCATCTTATTCTCAATCAAGCATAGTCAATTAACAGGCCATAAAAAATGAACTACACGATCGAACTAATAATCATGTACGAATGTCATCCAATTGTGCAAGCCGACGGACAATGTTTGAGTCAAGCTACAAAAAAGCAATGTAAATAGTTAAGCATACCGTCTTGCAATGAAATGTCACAGATTGAAACTGCAAAGTATACAGTGCACATCATGTAGAGGTGCCATACAAAAGTATGGTGGAGAGCTGGCACCGTGGTCTCTCCAAAAATTATAAGAAACGGAAGCCGTGCCCTGCCCCGTAGCGTTTATGTGTTGCACCAAGCTTATGTGTTGCACCAAGCAAACGCATAGTCATGGGGTGCTAGATACAAATAACGAACCTTGGAGTGTTTGTCGAGTTGAAGTCGCGCTTGTGCAATCCACTGTTGTGAATATATGTCCTCCCTGTCAGACACAAAACACACATTAAGACAAATAGAAAAGATGTAGGATATAGATTAAACTTAAAGAAAAGTAGAGCTAATTTCATGTTCTACATCATAGACAAATTGGACTCCTACGTAGTGCGATAAGTGCCCTCGCTTTACATCCTAAAACAATGAGCCAGAGCTTCATGGCCCAGTCCTTGTTGGGCATATCCCGCAATCAATGCATTTCAAGAGACGACATTTCAAACATACATATCAACCAAGGCAGAGCCATATGCCTTCAAGGGGATTTGACATACGGCCAAAGCACTGCGAATATTAATGAGGCCATTCCCTTGAGCCCCCGACTAGAAATCTCCTTGTGTTTAATTTTTCCATGTATGTGTGTTAGGGTGGTAGAAGGTGACCTCCTCGTACTGTGGGACTAGCAGTGTGCTTGGTTGGGTTTTGGCTGGAGAACAGATACAGCCTTCAAGAGAACAACAACGTTTCCTTCAACAAGGTCTCTCTCCTATGGCAAATTTGCAGTGGTGATGGAGCAAGGGGGCATCATCATGTATGCCTTCACATTGGTCCCTTGTCTTACAAGGTGGTGGGCTTCTCATTCATAGATGAGAAAAACATGACAGTCGCCTCTGTCCACTACCCTTCTCGCTGCACGGGCATCACCGTGACATACGACAATGAAGGGGGAATTGTCATCTTTCAATAGAAGCGCAGCAGCAGCAGAATGCCTGAATGCTACAACTCCTTCAACATTTCTGTAGGATCCAACGACAACAACATTGACATTTTCTTCAGGCTTGATTAGGATAGGAACTTCTGCCGTCGTCATTGCCAACAGTGTCATAGCATCTGCAAAAAAATGTGATGAACGAGCCTGCGAAAGCAATGAGTTTTGGTGATTCGAATCCAGATTAGGCCAATTGATCATTGATTTAAATCTGATATCTTCTGTTTTAGTAGCACTAGAACAGACCTCTGCCATGGGTTGACTGCACGAAATATCTGATCTTTGAGAGTGTTCATCACGTTGGCAAGCATCCGAAGTACCTTCCAGGTTGATGATTTGCAAAATATAAGCAGGGTTTGAAAGGTCTCCGGTACTCCTTTTCCGTTTTGCTCGGCTTGCTGCTACACAGGCAAACTACGTGGAAAAGAATTGGTGTGAATCTTGAGAATTAGGCATTGGGATCTGCTGCATATCATTTCCATGAACATTGAAGGATGGCCGAGGGCATAGGATTGTTGAATATGCATGAGCTATACTTGGAGTGGCATAATGCTGGCCATAACTAGTTGCGCATGCAGAAACGAGCCGAGTAAGGTAGTTGAAGCTCGACATACTATTCAGCTGGCCACTAGGTCTTGTTGCACATAAAGCTGCTATGATCGCTACGCAGAGAAGGCGTAGTAGGCCTATAATTAGGTATTGACGCTTCCTTCTCCTCACTCTCTCTATGTGAGTGAGTTTTGTACCTCCCCCCCCTCCTCTCTCTCTTTCTCTCTCTCTCTCTCTCTCTCTCTCACACACACACACACACACACACACACACACACACACACACACACACACACACACACACACACACACACACACACACACACACACACACACACACACACAATGACTACCATATTCATCCCCTAACATACTCACACACACATGTGCTCTCTCTCTGTCTCTCTCTTTCTCTAGCTCTTTGTCTTTTTTTTCTGGGTAGCACTATAGTCTCTCTCTCTCTCTCTCTCTCTCTCTCTCTCTCTCTCTCTCTCTCTCTCTCTCCTCCTTGTCAATGTCTTCCTCATTCTCCCCCTAACTCTCTCTCTCTCTCTCTCTCTCTCATTGTGTGTGTGTGTCTCTCTCTCTCCCCTCCATCCTTTAGTTTTGTCCATATGGACAAAACTTTAGTCAAGGTGTTTCTCGTCACCCTCCTTAAGTAAAAGTTTGCCCCCCCCCCCCAAGTATGTCTTTCTCTGCTTCCAACCTTTAGTTTTGTCCACTTGATCAATCCTTAGGGAGGATGTTTCTCCTCACTCCTCCTAAGTCAGTGAATTTGTTCCTCTCTCTCTCTCTCTCTCTCTCTCTCTCTCCCCCCCCCCCTCTTTCCCCTTGTCAATGGATACCCCATTTTCCTTTTACTCTCGCTCTTTCTCCCCCCTCTCTCTCTATCCCACATCTTCACACACATGGTCAAAAATTGAGGGAGGATGCTTCTCTCACTAGTCTTACTTAAGCTTGGTAGTCTCTCTCGCTCTTTTATCCCTTAGTTTTGTATGCACAAACAAAACTTTGTGAGAATGCTTCTCCTCACTCTGCCTAATTTAGTGAGATTGGTTATCTCTCTCTCTCTCTCTCTCTCTCTCTCTCTCTCTCTCTCTCTCGTCCATTTTAGTTTTGTCCATATGAACAAAATTGTAGTCAACGTGTTTCTTTTCTCTTCTTAAGTGAAATCCCTCCCCCCCCCCAAGTATGCCTTTCTCTGCTTCCAACTTTCAGTTTTGTCCACTTGATTAATCCTTAGGGACTATGTTTCTCCACACTCTCCCTAAGTGAGTGAGTTTTTTCCTCCCACTCCTCTCTCCCTCTTTCTCTCTCTTCTCTATTCCTATCTCCCTTTCTCTCTCTCTCCCCCTTTTTCCCCTCTTTCTCTCTCCCTCTTTCCTCTCTCTCTCTCTCTCTCTCTCTCTCTCTCTCTCTCCCCAACAAAAAACGCAGCCGTTTTTTGACCTAGTAGACAACAGTTCACTCTTTTGATCATGTGTTAACCCTCATGGCACACGGACACCCTATCACCTACGACGGACGTGTATTATGTATTCGATAGAGTCAGGTACCGGGCTTGTCGGACCAATAGGGAAAGGTAGAGTGATCGCCAATGAGAGACGCACTTTAACTTGGACATTCAAGGGATTAGTTGGTTAAGCATGGGCGCCCAAGTGTGAATGGGGTGAGCTCCTATAAAAGCCAACTAAACCTAATTTTTACTCATTCTCTCATTTGTGCAATTGAAGAGTGCTCTTGCTCCATCTCCATCTTCTTCTTCTTCACCTCCTTGTGTGTGTGTGTGAGAGAGAGAGAGAGAGGGAGAGTGTGTGTGCGATCGAGCATTACGAAGGCACGACGGCGGCGAAGCGGTTGAGCGCGGCACGACTGCAGCTTCTTCTTCATCGCGGCGAGGAATCCACCACGAAGGCGAGCGTAGAGCGGTGAGTGACACACCCTTTGTTTTCTTGAGCTTGCTAGTTTAGGCTTGTTGTGTGCTTGGAGCCGTTTGTGGCTCGCATACGGTGTATTGGCAAGTCCCTTGCTTCGACAGTGCGGCAAGGAGCGCACATTTTTGGCGCCGTTGCCGGGGATATGCCCTACACTAAGCTCGGTTAGCACTTTACGCTTCCTTGTGGTGCAATTTCTATCATAGGAAAGGCAGGGAAGGAGTGTGTGGAAGATTTCTGTTTTTTGCGTTTTCTGCAATTGCTGTCAAGTTTCAATTTCTGCTATTGTCTGCGTTTTTCAATTTCTGCAATTTCTGCATTTTCAAGTTCGGCGTTTTCAATTTCTGCAATTTTTTGCATTTCTGTCAATTTGCTGCAATTTCTGCGTTTTTTCTGCATTTTCTGCATTTTCTGCGATTTCTGCGTTTTTCTGCATTTTTTTCAATTTCTGTATTTTCTGCATCAACAAGAAAAAAAAAAAATTTCGAAAATAAAAAACGTGACTCTTAAAACGGGCGGGTTGGTTTGTATAAAAGATAGATCGGGATCGTTTCCCAAGCCCAAGCCCAAGCCCAGGCCCAGGCCCAGGCCCAGGCCCAGGCCTCAGTCTTATGATATATACTAGACTCACTCTTATATATATACCCTACTCCCTCAAGAGAGAATGAGAGCATGTGGGACAAGTCCTCCACTCTCCTCCTTTCTCTTCCCACTTGCACCCTTAGACTTTCTAGTTTAGGCCTAGTTCCTTACTGGAAATTGACAGTTTTAGGGATTCCGAGGGCATAGAGTGACCAAACGGAGGGCTGTAAAGCATGGCACGACCCTCTGACCGATACGCTCGTTTTGAGCTATCACACGGCCCATTCCACGACACGCTCTAAAAAATCTAGCAAAAAAACAAACAAAAAACACGCTAAAAACTAGTCACAAGGCCTCCTAGAGCAGCTTTTTGACACCTTAGGGTATCAAAAGCACATGCACTTACGCTCTGGGCGGGTGCTAGAACACGAGCATATTGAGGGTGCCTCTGTTCATACGGACACCCATTACCCATCCACGATAAGCTCTAGACCCTCAGCGAGGACACAATGTAGCACCACCCAAGACCCTAAAATAGCCGCTAGTGATTCCTCCTCCGACTCAGAAATCATGGAAGCATACCCTAACCAAAACACTGAGAGAGAAGGACATGCACCTCCCGAAGCTCCACAGCCTAGTACTAGTATGTTTAGCCGTTTCATGGAAACATTAGGTAGAGCTACTCGCTCGGAACCTGAGGCAAATGAAGCACACGAAGAGGATGGGTTGGACTCTGACACACCTCTACGATACCCCATTGAGTTAAATAGTGCCTATGGAAAAGTGCTATATAACGCCTTATTGGACACGGGTGCTAAATACAATCTGCTATCCTATGGGGTGTGGTGTCAGTTAGGGAAGCCACCTCTATCTGAGAGTATTATCCAAGTCAAGGGTGTCAACAAGAAAAAAACTACGGTTTTTGGAATCTGGCACACTTCTATCAGTTATGACAATGGGGTTGTAGCTCAAGACTTTTTGGTCATGCCTACTGGAACTATGGAGGGTAATATAAACCTAGGCCGCACGTGGATGATAGCCACCAAATGCACTATTGATTGGGGGACTGGGGGTGTTACAACGCAAAAACCAACTCTTAGCCCTACCACTCAAGCCATAGTCCCTGAGATATTGCCCAAGGAAATAAAACCCAAGACATTGCATGTCCAGGAGGTTGAACCATACGTCCCCATAGCCCAACTCTCTAGAGCTTCAACTGATGTTATTAAAAGAAAGCTTGAGACACACAAGAACCATCCTAATATAACAGAGAAAACATACAAGTGGGTCCCTAAAGCTTCTTTAGTGACCATAACTAGTGCTAAAAAGCAGAAGCCTTGTAAGAAACGTACCACTCGCTCCAAGAAAAGTAAGAAAATGTTGCGATGGAGCCCTAAACGACTATTGGAAGCCCAAGGCTACTATCAAGGAAATGATCAAATCTGGGTACCCAAACGTAGATTGTACTCTTACCTATCACCTGACCCAAGTGAGCCCAATCCCGTAGCTCCAAAACAAATCAATGATCGTGGGAAGAAAAAAATCACAGAATGCTACACACCTGCTCCCGAGCTAGTTTGGGTACCAAAGAAAGAACGATTTGTTCCACCTAGCTCAGGAAGGGGGGAGTCCCATGAAGATTCTAGCTCATCATGTAATACATCCATAGAGGTAAAAGCTTCTACACAGCCTCCATCTATAGTAGTGGACCTCCATGAAGCTACAAAAGAATCCACACCTCCCAGTTTTCAAGAATCACCTAATGAACCACTTCAAGCTCGATCCTGGGAGAGTACCTTACCACCGTTGCAACTCGACAAGGCACCTAGGGTAATAGAAAACTACTGGCAAAAATCCTCACCTATTACCAACTGGAACAATTGGTTTCAAAGGGTGACAAGCTCATTTCAAACGGTATGATCTACCCAAGGAAGGGGGGAGTGTTTGCTGACAGTCATCATTCATTTGTTTCCCTCTCAACCTTTTTCCCTGACCTCTTAATCACCAATCTTAGGGAATGTACATATAAAGCTTTATACAAAAAAAAAAAAAAAAAAAGAGCAAGCGCAATTAGCAAACGAGTATGCACATTAAAGTCAAAACATTGACTCAGACCTACACATGTCACATCTGGTACAGTGAAATAGAAACCTATGCCATAAAACACCTTTGATCCTCATCACTTGAGTGATGGAGGGTAGGTAAGATTAGTACGATAGAGTGTTTCTGTTTTAGAGTTGAGAGATTAGAAAAGTTCTCTTTTCCCACTGATGTGCCTCCTAGAGGTATTGTTTGTGTTTCATAGTGTGTACAGGAGCGTGTTGCTATTGATAGGATTTGGATCTTCATGGAACCTTCAAATCAAGCACGACCATCAACACAAACAGGTGTTTCTTGTCCACTAGCATTGCCCTTATCTTTTTTGCATCTATGATTGTCTGCTTTGATTGTGATTGGTAGCATAATATTCAGCGCATTGGCTTAGTATCAAACATTTAATTCAATGTAATGTTTTGTCATAATCACTTGTCTAGGTTTAAAAATCAAGCAGTCCGACTAAGCTAGTTTGACCAAGCTAGGTATTAGAAATCTTCTCTTAATACCATGGGGAATGCCTTCCTAATAAACAATGGTTACTTAGGTTCTTAATCCGATTTAGGCAGCATTGTATGAAATGTACTAGGGCTTTCTAGTGGGCTTAACCCTATTGACCTTTAGCTTAAGTATTATAAAGGGAGTTTACTAATGTGATGAGCCTGGGGAATGTAACAGTGTTATATGACCTCCCAAAGTTACAAAATTAAAATGATGAAAATGAACAAACAAAAAATCAAAGTTCCACAATGTAAAATTTTAAGCTGGAAGAGAAATCTCAGCTGGATTTGGTACTTCACTCACATGTATTGCCTATGGTACTAGAGCCCTAGAGGTTCCCAGCATGGGCGCTTTTCCTTGAAAAGCAAAAAACCCAAGGCATACAAAATAAGCACACACATCATAATTGAATCACTGTGAAAAGACCTTGGGGGGTCAAAGAAAAAGTAATCAGTCAGGCGATGATTTCATGAGAAATTCCTTTTATGGTAGCTTAACTACAAGGTTTTCTAGATATAGCCTCTAGTCAGCCCTTGAACATGAATACTTGGCTCTCGCGATTAAACAACTTAATTGACCACAGAAAATTAAGAAGCTTACCCATGGTATTAATATTCGATCTCTAGTGCTTTTCGATCGTCAAATTAGCGACCCCAGACTTGTTTAATTTTTTGCCTTTACATCTGTTTATGCATTTGATTACATTGCAATTTAATGTTCATTGCTAACAAATTGTTTGAAATTCTTTTACCAATCAATTTTTCTATCTAAAACTGCATATGCTTTTTAAGAGAATGCAATTACTGTGCCAATGTTGTTTGATTTTGCAGTGACTGAAGAAGGCTAAGGACATTCATCTCAAATGCTCTTCCACCTCGATGAACCAGCTTCAACTCAATAGCTTCCGAGGACGGAATCTACATCAGGAAGGGGGGCATGTTAACCCTCATGGCACACGGACACCCTATCACCTACGACGGACGTGTATTATGTATTCGATAGAGTCAGGTACCGGGCTTGTCGGACCAATAGGGAAAGGTAGAGTGATCGCCAATGAGAGGCGCACTTTAACTTGGACATTCAAGGATTAGTTGGTTAAGCATGGGCGCCCAAGTGTGAATGGGGTGAGCTCCTATAAAAGCCAACTAAACCTAATTTTTACTCATTCTCTCATTTGTGCAATTGAAGAGTGCTCTTGCTCCATCTCCATCTTCTTCTTCTTCACCTCCTTGTGTGTGTGTGTGAGAGAGAGAGAGAGAGAGGGAGAGTGTGTGTGCGATCGAGCATTACGAAGGCACGACGGCGGCGAAGCGGTTGAGCGCGGCACGACTGCAGCTTCTTCTTCATCGCGGCGAGGAATCCACCACGAAGGCGAGCGTAGAGCGGTGAGTGACACACCCTTTGTTTTCTTGAGCTTGCTAGTTTAGGCTTGTTGTGTGCTTGGAGCCGTTTGTGGCTCGCATACGGTGTATTGGCAAGTCCCTTGCTTCGACAGTGCGGCAAGGAGCGCACATCATGACTTCTTTATCCGAACTCCAATTTGGGTGATCTATAGCCTCAATCAAAGAGCACGAAGCCCTCTGCGCATTGATGTAAAGACAGAAATTTTTGGAGTTATGGAAGGCATTTCTGAACAGCATTTTCGAAGTGAACGGGTTCAAGAAAATTGACTCTTATCTCTCTCTCTCTCTCTCTCTCTCTCTCTCTCTCTCTCTCTCCCGACTCGCAAGGGTTCTTCTTCTTCAACAAGGTCCACAATTATTGTGGAAAATGATCCAAGATCTCCTAAGTGTGGAGATAGCAACACAACCACCCAACCAACGAAATCGGAAACCATGATCATGGCATACTTGGTATCATTGCAAGAGACTGTAAATAAACGAGGCAAAGACTTACGAGCACTTGCAATGGATAATGACACACTAAGGGTACTTGTGGTTGAGGATGAGAATCTCAAGAGGACACTTGCGATGCAAACAACACGTTTGATGCAACTTGAAGAGAAAATCAAGGAATGTAAACGTTCTCTTGTGGACTTGAATGCTTTGAAAGAGCTGATGAGCAAAGTAGAGCATGACCATGTATTGAAAGAGGAGAAATTTGACACCATGAGCCGGAATGTATGCGACATGGAAAATGTATGCACAAACAAGTCTTGGGCTGATGTATGTGGTAGCAATGTGGTTGCTAATTCCTCACTCATGCAAGATATGGCTCAAACAAAGAATGTTGAGAATGTGGATGTGGAGGAGTTGAAGGAACGGGAGCGACGTTCCAAGAACATTGTTATTCGTGGAATTTCTGAAGAGAAGCTAGAGACACCTCCTTCTCTTGCCATTGTTATTGAAGATTTCTTCAAAACCCACTTTGGCATGTGCGGAGTTATAGTCTATGGAGCACATAGAGTGGGGAAGCAAGGAACTCCTCGCTCGGGAGAATGGCCAATTGTATGCAGCATGCTGGATGAGACCAAGCGAAAGATTATCCTTGATAATAGTTGGATCTATTTGAGGGATACAAAATGTTTTGTATGTGAAGATCGCACTATTAAGCAACAAAATATACGTCGCAAGGCATATGAGGAAAAGAATAAGAAAAACAAGGAGATCTCTCATGAAAAAAATGTGCCCAAGGAGGAGGCAAGTCCCTCGAGCAAATAGGGATGCGTAACCTATGAGACCGAGTTACAATTGAGAATATGCTTTTGGAATTGTAATGGATACCCATGGAATGCGGCGGTTGGCATTGATGAACTAACAAGCAAAGCCAATGTTGTACTTCTTGTTGAAACTTGGGAGCATGATACACAAAGGATTAATGGCTTGAAGAATTACAATGTACATTTATTGATGTGGTCAAAGAATCTTAAGCAACGAAGAGGACAAGGAGGGGTAGCATGTATGGTTAAGAAAGGATTGGAAGATTTTGTATCAATTGTGAAAGATGACAAGTACAAACGTTATGTATGGCTGAAAATTATGACACCAAAAAGAGCACCCATTTTTGTAGCCGATTGCTACGTTCCTCATCATGATTCTCCCTTTTATGCTTGCATGGATAGATGTTGGACGGATACGCCACGACAGACGTTAGCACAGCGAGAACTCACCTAACAAGTAATGTCAGCTAAGGACGAATCTCGACCCGCAGGCGCGTGGAAGCAAGCATAAGGTGTCAACCTACACTCGACCGACTCCTAACTAATTCCTACAGAGTCCCTACCAATTGTCTAAGTCATAGCCTTCAAGAGTGCAAAAGAGGATACTTCCTACAACGCTTGCTAGAGCCGAACACCCATCAAACACTTTCGAAACACCATAGAACTTGAAGGAGACCTTACTAATACCTATAGGCCGCTCTCCCTAAGGTCTATGAACCAAAATCACGACCCAAAACACCCGGTGCAGAAACACGTAGGATGTCTGGCCGAAATTTGCAGGTCTTCGTTTCCGAAATCTGAAGTGCCTAATGTGTAGCTCTACTCAATGTGAACGCGTGGATATGCTGCAATGCGAAATCAGATAACGTATACTCACCCAAACAACAGATGAAGCTCGTAGAAGGAGCTCCCAAAGCTGGACCGTACGCGCGCAATGTTGGTATCAGCTCGTAGCTCTAGTCGGGGGCAACACGTTGCACTTCTCCGCACTCGATTCCGACCACCGTAGCACACGTAGGGTCAAGACGAAGCTCACACTCTCTCTCACGTACACAGTACGCTCACTCACAGACTTCCCACTGGTTTAAAATGACAAAAGGTTTTTTCATTAAGGTCAAAAAGTGGTATATATACCTTACAACTTCTCAAACCCTAAAGTTCCAAAATCAACCATCTACTCATTCTAACTATCAAAACTGGGATACAATCTGGAAACTTCTGTAAGTCCCAATATTTACAAGGTGAAAAATCGGGTTTTCCTCATTGAATGAATAATTACAAAAAATAATAGTTCCGAGTAGTTAGATGCCGTGGGGTGTCCAGCTTCTAACATCCCCCCCCTCCTTGTTCATGTCGTCCCCGACATGGCCTTGATCACCTGCCTCATCTTATCGCCTCCCGCATCTTTAGCAGTAATTCGTACCTGGCATGTAGGTTAAGCATTGTTGGTCCAAATATTTCTGTGTTCATGGTGAATAATCCTGTATAAAATGCTTCTTCAAAAGCCTGGAGGTGATAAGATGGTAGAAACATGATTCTTTGATACAGCGCATGTATCACCTCCTTGGAAGGCTGACCTGACATATCATAAGCACATCTGTATGTATCCTGGAAGAAGAATATGCTGTCAGTCACCCGGCCTGGCTTGAACGTCTCAAACAGTGCTAGGATGGTTCTGCAGATCTTTCTCATCATAATGCATGTAAGGTAAGGTGAACCAGTGAACAACTTTATGGCGCCCGTTAGGGTTTTCACCATGTATTGTACACTTATTCTCTCACCTGTCTTCACGCCCGACAGCTTTGGGTAGTTCAGCCAAGTGGGTTGGCTTCTTTGCAAGATTTCTTGTGCCTTCCACGTCCTAACCCTTGGTAGAGGACAGAAGCTGAGGTTGTCCCTGATATGTTTAGGTGCCTCTACCAAGTGGATTAGGTATTGTGGGTACTTGGTAAGCCAAGCCTTCCTCCACTTTGGCTGAGAATCTACTATGAGCTTAACTCCTTCTGGCCTCGAGGTGTCTGCGTTGTAGAGAGGGACCGTTTGCTCTTCCCTGATTCGCTTGTTTATTGTTGCTGCTTCATATTTCAGCAATGGATATGGGAGAGAGGGTTGAAGCCACTCGCGCCTGACATTGCTGGCATCGATCCTTTGGATGGTCATAGATTTGAAGACCCTCTGCTCCCATTCCAAGGCTTCCTTTGTGCTTTCTCTTAGCTCTGCCTCTATTGCCTTATGCAATTTTTCCTCCTCTTCTCGTGTTAGATCATGTGGCTCTTGAGAGGATTCTGCTGTGCTTTCCTCTGGCATGGGTGTGTCCACAGGATCTGCCACATTGTCGAGGTCGATGCCCTCATTGGCAGCTGGCCTTGAGCTTTCTGCTTCTGCTTGTTGCCGACCTTTCAACTCCTCAATTTGCTTGAGGAGTGTTTGATTTTCCGCTTCGGCTTCTCCGCCCATAGTCACGAGGAGGTCATTGAGTTCAGCGTTTACTTTTTCAACCTCCTCGAGCTTTATCTTTATGCTCTCCAATTCTTCTTGTAGGGATTTTTGGCTGTCCTCCATTCTTGTTTGCATTGCGATAGAACCTTCAACCATCATTAACATCTGCTTCTTCTCGAGAGTCAGCTCCTTCTGGAGTTCTTGCATCTGCTCTTCATATTTTTGACTCTCGGAAATGATTTGAGTCGAGCTCGTAGCTCTAACTCTAGCAAGTGATGCTCGTAGCCTCTGGATGGTTTGATCTTTGACTTTTAACTGGTCCTTGAGCTCAAGGACTTCATCTAAGCTTGCTTCTTGTTTTATCTTTGCCTTTTCCTTGGCATTCCTCATGGCCTCTACTTCTTTAGTTTCCTCTACTAGCTGGAGTGTCAGATTATCCCGTTCTTTTTCAGCATCTTGCAATGACTTGCTGAGTTGCGGACACTCTTCTTCCGCTGCTTGTAATCTTTTTGCTGTTGCCTTATTTGATTCTTCCTTTGCTTGGCAGTTTTGTAGAGCCGTTGCCAAGCTGGCATGGAGGAGGTCAGCTTCTCTCTCTTTTAGCCCTTGGCTTTGTACCTGCAGAGTATCCCTTTCCATCTTGGTCTTTTCTTCGGTGGCCTTTAGAGTTATCAATTCTTCGTCTGATGCCATAGATTGTGCTCTTATTCCAGCTAGCATTGTCATTTTTCTTTCCCTTTCTTGGCTTTCTTGTTCATCTAGCAATGTCTGCCTTATCTGCTCCACTTCGTCCTCGGTGAAAGGGACATGGGGAATGTTTTCCGCTGCAGTATCAAGAATCTCGAAATTCTTGATGTAATCTTCAAAGCGGTCCCTCTGCACTCTTTTGGATGATCCGGACATAGACTCGAGAGATGGCTTCCAGAGATCGTTTAAATCACCCTTGAGGGCTCTTTCTGCTCGGAAACTCTCCATCAGCCTCTCGAGTCTTGCCGCTTTTTGTGACCTTGTCTCTTTGGCCGTCAGAATCCTTTTTTCCTTTCTTCTGCTCAGGTTGCTCCTCTGCAACTGGCTCTAGCCGCCTCTTCAACCTCGTAGCCACCCTTGGTGCTCTTTGTGGCTCATCTTCCTTGTCTTCTTTTACCCTTAGCCAATCATTTTGAGATGGGGGGTCAGGCCACCTTCCCTTGGCGTGTAGTGCTGCATAAATTACCTTGGTTATCATTTCTCCTAGCACTATGTAGGTTGGCTTTTTGTTGCTCATTTTTACCAAGCTGTCATGTATGTATGCCGCATAGTTGATTATCTTTGGGGTGCCTTGCCCAAGTAAACATTGTGGAAATTGCACCTGGCGACATCCTGTACTTCTGTGGCCTCTTCGTGCACATGTGAAAGTACTGGTTGTACAATTGGATCATGATCGCCACCTTTGGGTTGGCGATGTCTTCAAAGGTGTAATTGGCCTTTTTCTCTTTGTACACCTTGACTTCATCCCTTCGTTTTGTCACATTGTCTCCCTGATTGGAGAGATCTAGTGCATGGGCTACAACCCGCTCCGTGATGATGATCTGTGTATCGGGTCTGCCTTGCAAATCTGTCACCTTGGCCACTCCATCCTCTTTGATGCTTGTTACAAACTCCCATACTCTTTTGACGTCCACCCCTGCTGGTATTGCTTCGAAATAGTTATGGAGGTCAATTTTCTCCAAGTAGCCGGCCATTTTGCTTCGGACAAATTCATTGAGCTCTCTTGGCAGCATTGGCAGCTCTATTACATTGCCTTCATTGTCTTTGAACACTCCCTGGTAGATCTGTAGGTCGTTTGACTCTAACAGATCTTCCTGTATCCAGGTGCTAGTTGGCTTTAGTGTTCCCTCTGGAATGACAAAAGGTTCCACCTCGTCCAGATAATCTTTGATTGTCATTCTTTTCTTCTTTGCCGGTGACTTCGAGGCTGCCATAGATCCTGTTGCACTCAGTAATCCAAAGTTAGCGTTTTTTCCATATTAGCTGCGAAACTGAGTTTTACTCATCCAACTTAAAAGGAATTTGTGAAGCTGTGCATGTGCTCACAGTGCAAATATGGCCAAAAATTTCCATCGAGACATTCTACGCATAGGATGTCTTTTTCTTCAGAATTGGTTCATACTTGACATGTAGGTAGTGTAAGGCTCATGGAACATGGTTATAAGCTTGGATTTGAATTTGGATGTCAAAAAGTGGATTTTTGGGCTGATTAGGCTTTAGGTCACAATTTGGGTAGGTTGTCCATCATGGGTAGCAATTGATGTCCAATTGGGTTGAAACTTGGTATTTGGGCTCAATGCATCATGGTATTGGCTCCTATGATGTCATTTCTTGCACAGAAGGCTAAATATGTGCTGAAGACATCCTACGCGTAGGATGTCTTTTTCATCAGAATTGCATGAAACTTGTTCTGTGGGTTGTCCTTGGCCTATGGAACAATGCCATGTTCTTGGATTTGAATTTGGATAAGATTTGATGCTTGTAGGGCTCTGTGAGGTGTTTTTGGGCTCAAGAAGTGTATCTTGAAGGTGTTGGGGGTCAAAAGTGATTAGAATGGCATCAAATTTGACATATGGGCTCTTGATGATGAGGTAATTAGATCTAAAATGACAAAACATCCCTTCCATGCCAAAAAGGTCCATTAGACATCCTACGCGTAGGATGTCTAATTCATCATTTTTACTCCCTGACCACACAGATGGTTTGCTGATGTGTATGTGAATGTGTTGTGCAAGTTTCATGAGATTTGGACAAGATTTGGTAGGTCAATGGCCCATTATTGCCTCTATGCCCTAACTTTGCGTTTTTCCATCCATATGAGGTCAAATCTGGTCCAAATGTGATGAAACTTGGTGTAGGGCTTGTAAATGTCATTCAGAACATGTGCATGACAAAAATTGTTGGGTTTTGTGCCAAAAAGTGCCTTTGAGACATCCTACGCGTAGGATGTCTCCTGATGATTTTTTCAGTGTTAGTGCTCCCAGTGCTTGGCCTTTGCCCCCCTAAGTCCCTTTTGAGCCTAATTTCAACAAAAAAGTCAAATGGATAGAGTATAACTCCCTGTGTGGACTTCAGAGCCTCAGAGCTGTTTTTTGACTTTTGGAGTGCTTTTTGGCGATGAAATTTTTCGATGTTGGTCTCCATAGCTTCCCAATCCCTTGGGGATCCTTGCCGTATGGTTTTTGTCGACTTTGGCTTCACCGGAGCTCCATTTGGCAATTTGTCGTTTTCGAAGCACCCGTGGTTGCGTTTACATATCTTTGATGATTTGTGGTGGTCTACCACCATAGTACTTGGTTGTTGATGGTCTAGGAAAGCCGCTCGTGAAGTTTGGTGGCAAACGGACTTGCAATTTGGCCGCAAGTGCCTTTTGACGCTTTGTGTGTCTGATGCCGTTTTTGAGGTTTAGTGCCGCTTCGGGTCACTCTTTGGTCATGCAGGTCATATGGACTTGTCGAGCATGTCGAGATGCTCCTACCCATAAATTTTGGTAGCATTTGGTCGCCGATTCGCCGATTTCCCATTTGGTGGCCTCTTGCGGGTTTCTGGGAATTAGGGTTTTTCCCTATGGTTTCCCACTGCCTTTGGCTATCCAGGACTGGTCTCCTAGACTAGGGTAAGCTGCTGATGAAGTCTTGTTGCTTTCGGGTTAGCTGTTAGGCCGCCGTCTCTACTTGTAGGTCTCTACTGCTCGCTTTGTGTGTGACCTCTACGCTCGTTTTCGCGACATAATGACAAACATGCGCGAAAAGCTCAAGGTGGTGAGCCTACCTCTCATGTCTGGAGCTGGTCAGGTAGATGTGCGCGTCGTAGAATCTGCTGGAAGGTCGATCCGTTCTAGGTGGCAGAAGCTCTCTCCACAAGGTCAATAGTGAGAATGAGCTAAAAATGGGGTGGAAATTTCTTATAATGGAGGTCCCCGAACCATTTTTCATGAAATTTGACATGTGATCCTATCTTTCTGCAAGAAGCAGTTTAGGCTCAAAAATTTCTTGATTTGGACTCCATTTGCCCTGTTTACCAGAAATTTGTCATTTCGGTCAAAACCTGGCCAAAACACGCTTTTCGCTCCAGTCTCATAATTGCACCCCCACTGTACCATAGGTTGTCCTTTAGTCACTGGTCATCCCCATATTTTTTGTTTTTCGTTACGTCTGTTTTTCACCTGTTTTTTTGTATTTTTGAAGTTTTTCTGCCGAAAATTAGCAAAATTAAAAGAAAAATAGCAAATCAAACCCAGACAATTCCCAAAAATCATAATAGATCACAAACATCACCGCAACACATTATAAACACTCACATGCAATTTTTATGGTCGGATTTCTCCGTTTTACCAATATTTTGCATGAAAAATGGCTATTTCTACTTATATACACACTCCTAGGGGCTTGATTTGGCGTTTGGCCCCCTATACCTGTAGCTTCATGCTGTATCAGGGCATATATACTTGGGTTACTCCAGAAAATTTTGCAATCAAACGTCAACTCTTAAAATAGTCGAAAATCATGCCCTTTTTTGCTGTTTCTGTTATTGGTTCGGCATTGAGAATGCCTCCCCCCCTCCTAGTCGGAGTCCTCCCGGACGACAAGGTTTCGCCTCGGAGTATGTGCCGTGCATAGGTTGAAAAAGTTGTGCTAATGCCTGGCCGATTAATGTGGCCCTATTTTATGCATACTCGGTCAATGCATGGAAAAATTAATGCTGTGCAAGAGAAGGGAATAAGCAAGATGCTTATTGGCACTCGCCGTCGAGGCTTCCTGTTTTCTTTGCAAGTAGCAGCTGTAACTCTACTGCTCTCTGTTTAATTGTCCTTTTGGCAAGAGGCAATTGCTTTGCCGATGCTGTTGATGGAGGCGTAGCTTTTTCTGAGGATAGAATTGGCTGGGATGTAATATCTATGGGCCTTATGGCCTTGGCTTTCCATTGGTATTTTGTTGCTGCCGACTTTTGTAGATGGTTTGGCACTTTCTTGTTTGCCACTGGTTTGTCTTTCATCGGCATCCACATATATCGGTTTCCTTTTTTGAAATGCCGCTCTCTGCTTTCCATTATTGCGTGTACGGCAGGTAGTTCCTTTTGCTTTTGCTTTGGTATCCAAATCTGAGTAACATTTGGATTATTGCTAAGCATTTTCTTTGGTATCCACATTTGTTTTATGCCCTTGGTTTGGGGTTGAACCGTCTGCTCTGTTGGAATCCGTTTGTTACATTGTTGTTTTTCCGCCATTGCATTTCTATCCTTCCGCATCCATACTTGTTTACCTTGTTTTGGTAGTCTAGATTTTTGCAGTGTGGCTGGTGACTTCATATGTCTGTAATTAGCATGGTTGGCTTTTACCTGGTTGTTGGTCTCGGGTTTCATGTTGTTCTTTGATGGCATTTGTGCTTTTGTCTTTGTTGCCAGTGATTGCATGGCTTGCAGTTGATCATGATGGTATTGCTGAGCAAAAGCTATCACCTGTCGTTCATGTTCATGTTGAATTTTGACAGCCTTTGCTTTCCAATCTATCTGCACATTGTATGCTTTTTGCCAAGGTTGCCCTAGCATCATTGGGTGTTGTGTGCTTTCATCTGTCACCACATAGAATTTGTGTGGATAGATATATTGATGTATCTGTACATGCAATATAGTCCATCCCAATATTGTCAATGGGTGTGATGTGCTACTTTCCAGCACTTGGGGAGTAGGATGAAGTTGATCTGTGACTTTGAGCTGTTGGTATAATCCGTAAGAGATCAAATTTGCTTGAGCACCCGAATCAAGCAAAGCTGTTGATTCAACTTGATTGTTGCCTACTTTGACTGTAATTATTGGCTCCACTGTTTCCTCCTCCAACTCAGTCAGTCGAATGGCATTGATTCGCAATGGTGCTCCACTTTTCTGCTGTTGTTGCAGAAGCCGTCTTTTAGCAATGCGTTCCTGTGCTTCGGCTTGAGCTTCCTCCCGTACTCTCTCTTTTTCCTTCATTCTTTGCTTTCCTTGATGAATTTGTTGGAGCATCTCCTGTGTGAGTGGTAGATGATATCTTCTCAGTCGACACCCACTAATCCAGTTTGGCATTTCTTCACCTGCTAGTGTAGCAAGCTTGACAACTCCACTTTGTGATAGATCATGAATCACAAATGGTCCCATCCCTCGCTTTTTAAGTTTCTTGGCATGTTGCTTCAAGGTATGAACAAGTACGTAATCACCTGTTTTGAACTCTTTGGTACGCACATGTTTGTCAAAAAATTCCTTTTGTCTTCTCTTTTTAGCATAGATTGAAGCGACAGCTCGTAAGCGGAGTTCATCTAGCTTTTCAAGATCATTAATTCTTGAAGAGAGTTCATGCCCTATCCATTCCAAGCTTGTTGCTACTTGTAGAGTTGGGATTAAAAACTCTATAGGTAGTATAGCATTTAGCCCAAACACCATGTTGTATGGTGTTGTTCCTATTGATGTTTTGTAAGCTACCCTATATGCCCATAGTGTTGAGTGTAGCTATTGATCCCAATCGGTTCTTGATGCTGACACTATTTTAGTGAGAACCGTGCATAGTGTTTTATTTGTGGCCTCAGCTTGCCCATTGGCCTATGGATGGTATGTGTTAACCCTCACGGCTCACGGACACCCCATCACCTACGACGGACGTGTATTATGTATTTGGTAGAGTCAGGTACCGGGCTTGTCGGACCAATAGGAAAAAGGTAAGAGTGATCGCCGATGAGAGGCGCACTCTAACTGGGACATTCAAGGGATTAGTTGGCTAAGCATGGGCGCCCAAGTGTGAATGGGGTGAGCTCATATAAAACCCAACTAAACCTAAAATTCATTCATTCTCTCATTTGTGCAATAGAAGAGTGCTCTTGCTCTATCTCCATCTCCATCTTCTTCTTCTTCACCTCCTTGTGTGTGTGTGTATGTGAGAGAGAGAGAGAGAGAGAGAGAGAGAGAGAGAGAGAGAGAGAGTGCGATCGAGCATTGCAGCAGCACGACGGCGGTGAAGCGATTGAGCGCGACGTAGCGGCGTCTCCTTCTTCTTCGCGGCGAGGAATCCTCCACGGCAGGAGCATAGAGCGGTGAGTGACACACCATTGCCCTCTTTTGAGCTTACTAGTTAAGCTAGTTGTGTGCTTGGAGCCGTCTATGGCTCGCACACAGTGTTAGGCAAGGCCCTTGCTTCGACAGTGCGGCAAGGAGCGCACATTTTTGGCGCCGCTGCCGGGGAATCGCCCTGCACTAAGCCCAAGAGGCACTTTGTGCTTCTCCTATGAGTTGTTTGTAGTAGGAAAGAAGAGGAAGAGGAAGAGGAATGAGTTGTTTTTCTGCAAGTTGTTAATTTCTGTATTGTCTGCAAGTTCTGTGATTTCTGCATAATGTTGTGTTTTCTGTTTGCACACAGTCTTTGCACAATTAGTAGTCGTTAGTCTGTTTGCAGTGAATGAATAAGTAGGAAAGCAGTTAGCAATTTCTGCTTGCACACAGTCTGTACACAGTTTTCTGTCAAGGTTTGCCTGCACACAGTCTTTGCACAGTAAGGTAGTGAGAGAGGAAGTAGGTGGACAGTTAGCTCACTGTCAGTAAGCAGTTAACAGATTAGTTAGTAGATTAGTTAGTGGTTAGCAGCACTGTTAGTAAGTAGATAAGGTAGTGAGCTGTGAGCTGTTGACCGGGAGGTTAGGTAGGTGACAGTGTGTGTGGCCAAGAAAGGGTCACCTAAACCGCGCGCGGTCGTCGCCCAAAAAAATAAAAAATAAAAAAATAAAATAAAATAAATTTAAAAATAAAAAAAAAGCTGAAAATATTTAAGCGTGAGTGACTGGGCTACACTAAAATTTTGATCGGGATCGGGATCATTTCCCCAAGCCCAAGCCCAAGCCCAAGCCCAAGACCAAGCCCAGGCCCAGGCCTCAGGCCTCAGTCCTATGATATATACTAGACTCACTCTTATATATATACCCTACCCCCTCAAGAGGGAATGAGAGCATGTGGGGCAAGTCCTCCACTCTCCCTTCTCTTCCCACTTGCACCCTTAGACTTTCTAATTTGGGCCTAGTTCCCTACTAGAAATTGACGGTTTTAGGGATTCCGAGGGCATAAAGTGACCAAACGGAGGGCTGTAAAGCACGGCACGTCCCTCTCATCGACACGCTCGTTTTGAGCTATCATACGTTCTATTCTATAGCTGGGTCAGAAAAAAAGGACCAAAAAATCAAAAAATAAAAATAAAGAAAAGACTTGGGTTGCAAAACACCCAAAAATACTAGGTGAGCAGCCTTCACGGGCACTCATTGACACTTCTAGGGGATCCAAGTCATATGAACCTACGCTCTGGACGAGTGTTAGAGCACGAGCATATTGGTAATGCCTCCATTTACGCGGGCACCCATTATTCCTCCACCCTAGGTTCTGGACCTTCGGCCGGGACTCAAGGTAGCGCGACCCAAGATCCTCATATCGCGTCTAGTATCCTACACCAAACCCTGATAGTTCAAGTCAAGACATGCATGCCATGGGCCCACGGCCCGGGTCCAGTGTGTTTAGCCGCTTAAAAGAGACCCTTAGTAGAGCTACTCGCTCCAAACATGCGGTTAATGAAATAAATGAAGGGAGTGGGGAAGTAAATTTGTCATTCATGCCTAAAACAGACCCTATGCTTCTTGAGAGTGTGAATGTGAATGTTCCATCCACTGCACCTCTTGATCCTTTAGGACTATCTCCCTATGAGGTTTTACTACCCGATGGTAGGAGTCTTGCCGAAGTACAAGAGATTGAACGCTATATGCAAGCAACAAGGGAGAGGAAAATTGAGAACCTACGAAGGCTAGAACAAAGTCGAACCCTGAAAGCAAAGGCTCCTATGACAACAATCATGCCAGCCGAGCAACCGAGTGCTCCCAAGGTAGCAGTCATGGAGGGGCAAGCGATGGGGAGCAATAATGCTTCCACCTTGAGGGAAACCTCTAGCACGCCAGGCCTAGATGGGATATTCCTAAACGAAAATTGGGAGTATGACCTAAAAGCAGAAGCTTTAACTGATCGGTACACAGGACACACCTATCATGTGGGTTGGTTAGATGCTCTACAATCCACATCGGGTGCTACTAGCATAAATGAGCAACAACAGAAAGTCTGTGATGTCCTCCATAGGATTGTCGAGTTAGAAAGACAGAACACAGGGATCAACATGCCTTCAACAGGCCTAATGAGATTCTTGGATACGGGAAAGGCCAACCAACCAACCCTGTCACAAATGGAGACTCCCTCAGTGAGCCCCATTGATCCTCCATATGTTGTTTCGCTAGGAGCCTCAGTACAATCTGAGCCCACAAGTGGCAGCTTTACCTTCCCAGATCTAGCTCATCTTTCTCTTAATGACACTACGGCTACCATGCATATCCCATTGGTGAGCATGACAAGAAGTACACCATGGAGTTCATTTGTTAACACTACGCCGATGCCTAGTAGCACAGTGCCCCCAACTATACCTACATGTATGTATCAATCATGTGCACCTGTCGTACCTCAGCCTCATGTAGCTCCTACACCTCCGATTATTCCAAGAGCTTACAATCCACAATGGAATTATCCAAGCTCTTATACAAGTGGAGCCATGCCATTTAATAATAACATGCCATATCAGGCACCCTCTATGCCTAGGGCCATGCCTATAAACTTTGGACCACCGTCTGGTACACCACCATACGAAATTTGGGACCCAAGCGCCGCGCGTATGCCAAAGCCAAGGCCAACTCCCATCTCACATGTGGTTCCAGGAGCACATACACCCATTATAGTTGCTCAAATAGGAGATTTGGCAGCATTTGCTCAAACTATCGATCGCTCTATTGTGGAAAACATGCGTAGTGCACCTGATAGAGAGCCTAGGAGCAAGGCAGTTCAAGTAGCTAAGCTCACACAGAAATTCAGTGGAGACGGAGATGCTAGAAAGCATATGGAAGTCTTTGAACATGTGTGCGATTCCTTGGAAGAGCACAATGAGCTACATAAGTGTAAGGCTTTGAGTTTGACCCTAAGCGGAAAGGCTGGAGATTGGTATAGAACCTTCAGAGTAGAAGATAAAACGATCTACTCTACTCTTAGGAGATTGTTCTTGAAAGAGCACATACGAGAGGGAGTACTTTGGGGTGTAGCCTCTCAGCTCCAGAAAGCTTAACGAAAAAAAGGTGAATCCGTGAGAGACTTCATTAGTCGCCTAAAGAATTTGAATTCTCGATGCAATCCAAACGAGCGATTCAACAACAACCAATTGCTCGATAGATTCATTAGGGGACTACGACATGAAAGTATCTATAATGGCCTAGTCATTAGAGGTATCACTACTTGGGAAGCAGTCACCATGAATGCAATCCAATTGGAGGATAATTTAATGATTGCAGGAGAAAGAGTGTCGGTCGCTAATTTGATGGTCGAAAGGCACTAGAGATCGAATAATAATACCATGGGTAAGCTTCTTAATTTTCTGTGGTCAATTAAGTTGTTAATCGCAAGAGCCAAGTATTCATGTTCGAGGGCTGACTAGAGGCTATATCTAGAAGACCTTGTAGTTACGCTACCATAAAAGGAATTTCTCATGAAATCATCGCCTGACTGATTACTTTTTCTTTGACCCCGCAAAGTCTTTTCACAGTGATTCAATTTGATGTGTGTGCTTATTTTGTATACCTTGGGTTTTTTGCTTTTCAAGGAAAAGCGCCCATCTGGGAACCTCTAGGGCTCTAGTACCATAGGCAATACATGTGAGTGAAGTACCAAATCAAGCTGAGATTTCTCTTCCAGCTTAAGATTTTACAGTGTGGCACTTTGATTTTTTGTTTGTTCATTTTCAGCATTTTAATTTTGTAACTTTGGGGGGTCATATAACACTGATACACCTCCCCAGGCTCATCACACTAGTAAACTCCCTTTATAATACTTAAGCTAAAGGTCAATAGGGTCAAGCCCACTAGAAAGCCCTAGTACATTTCACACAATGCTGCCTAAATTGGATTAAGAACTTAAGTAACCATTGATTATTAGGAAGGCATTCCCCATGGTATTAAGAGAAGATCTCTAACACCTAACTTGGTCAAACTAGCTTAGTCGGATTGCTTGATTTTTAAACCTAGACAAGTGATTATGACGCAAAATTACATTGAATTAAATGTTTGATACTAAGCAAATGTGGTGAATATTAGGCTACCAATCCAAATTAAAGCAGACAATCATAGATGCAAAAAAGATAAGGGGCAATGGTAATGGACAAGAAACACCTGTTTGTGTCGAGATAAGATTCCATGAAGGTCCAAATCCTATCAATAGCAACACCCTCCTGTACACACTAGGAAACAAAAGGAATACCTCCAGGAGGCACATTAGTGGGAAAAGGTACCAACACTTATTGAACAAAACAAAAACCATAAGGAACCCTAACCTAATTATTTGCACTCCCCCTAGAGAGTCAAGGGAACAGGATATTGTAGAGGTTGGGGGGAAACCCTAAGGCTAAACCCCTATCCTCGTCGTCGAGATAAACAAAGTCATCATCCATGAGACCATATGTGCCATCCGTGTAGTCCTGTAAATTTTCTTCTTCATCATAGGTGCCCATGTTTACTAAGAAGGTCACTAGACGCCTATAGTCATCTTGGTCAAAAGGGTAGGCTTGTGCGATGGGAGAATCGCTCTCTACTAAGTATGGATAAGACGTGGTCAAGAGACGTATCAGCCATTCTAACTCCTCAAAATTCCTCTCACATGCTAGCGTACCTATCAAATCCCATTCACATGCAAGCACTGAAAAGACCATGTGAAATATTTGTGAAAAGTAAGGAGGGTACCTCTCACCCAAGGCAGGAGTGGATGACTCTAGCGTACTAGCCATATCTATACACGCAAATAAATGATGGTTAGAGTGCAAATATTACAAGGGTCGTGTTCTTGTGCATAATTTGTTTTTATGATTTGTGTTATGGCTCTTGCTCTTTTACTTTTTTATCTTGTTTTTGTGAGTATAAGGCTTTATATATACATTCCCTAAGATTGGAGATTAAGAGGTCAGGGAGAAAGGTTGAGAGGGAAGCAAGTGAATGATGGATGTCCACAAACACTCCCCCCTTCCTTGGGTAGATCATACCGTTTGAAATGATGTCGTCACCCTTTGAAACCAATTGTTCCAGTTGGAAATAGGTGAGGATTTTTGCCAGTAGTTTTCTATTACCCTAGGTGCCTCGTCAAGTTGCAAGGGTGGTAAGGTACTCTCCCAGGATCGAACTTGAAGTGGTTCATCAGGTGATTCTTGAACACTGGGAGCTGTGGATTCTTTTGTAGCTTCATGGAGGTCCACTACTATAGATGGAGGCTGTGTAGAAGCTTTTACCTCTATGGATGTATTACATGAGGAGCTAGAAGCTTCATGGAACTCCCCCCTTCCTGAGCTAGGTGGAATAAATTGGTTTTGCCTTGGAGCCCAAACTAGCTCTGGACTAGGTGTGTAGCATTCTGTGATCTTTCCCTTCCCACGGTCTGCCATTGGCTTTAGCGTTACACTTTTTGACTCATATGGGTTTGTTGTCGATAGGGAAGGACACATTTTACGTTTAGGTACCCAAATTTTCTCATTTCCATCATAGTATCCTTGGGCTTCTTATAGTTGTTTTGGAATCCATCGTGATTTGGTCTTGACTCTCCTAGGGCGCGCTCTTGGTTTTCCGGGGAAATTTTTTCTTGGAATGGATGGGAGGGTTGAGGTAGTTGGAAGTAAGGCCTTGGGGACCCATTGATATGTACTCTTAGGTCGTGCACGTTGAGTACTTGCAATATTACTGCTTGCTACAACTACAAGTGTTGAAGTGCTAGGTTCATGGGTAGCTGGCAAAGACGAGTTAACCACCTTGGCTTGTGAATGTTGGCTATCCTTTAACTTTGCTAGAGTTTGCAACGTAGGTGACTTTGCTTGAATGATAGGGGTAAGAGTCGGTAGTCGCGTCGTGGCACTACCAGTATCCCAATCAATAGTGCATTTGGTTGCCAACATCCACGTGCGTCCCAGGTTTACGTTGCCTTCCATAGCTCCCGCGGGCATGACTAGAAACCTCTGCACTATGCTTCCATTGTCATAGACAAGAGGGGTCTGAAGGACTCCAGGAATAGCAATTTTCTTTTTATTAATGCCCTTGACTTGCATCGTACTCGGGAATAGGGTCGGTTTCCATAATTGACACCAAACTCCATAGGACAACAAATTGTGTTTAGCTCCCGTATCTAATAAGGCATTGTATAGTAGTTTCCCATAGGGGCTACTTAGCTCAATTGGGTATCGTAGGGGTGGCTCAGATTCTAATGAGTTGTCATCTGTGTCCTTGAAAAATGCTTGCGTGATTCCCAGATTAGTCTCTCGTTGGCGTCTAAGACATTGTTGTCGTTCTCGAGCCTCAACTCTTGCTTGGATTTTTTTAAGCGCTGCTTGTTCCTTGGGAGCCTTTTTTTGATGGATGGCTTGCAACTCTTCCTCGCTTAGAGGATCATAATATATTTTGAATTTACTCCCATTAAGGAATCCAATGGTTTCAACTCCATCTAGAGTCTCCACACGAATGGTACCTTGCGGGGTAATTTCACACACTCGATATGGTCCCTTACCAGCGTATTTCAATTTCTTCTTTTCATTACGTACCCCGTACATAAGAACTTTATCACCAACCTTGATGTCTTTATCCTTTAAATGGCTATCGAACCACTTCTTTCTCCTATCCTTCTCCACTAGAGCATTTCGCACAGCTAATTGCCTCTCTTCATCTAGCCTTTCCAGGATATATAATCGCTCAACTAAGGGGTTACCATCCCAACCTTCTTGAGAAGCTACTCGAAGATTAGGAATGACAAACTCCCATGGCATAACTGCTTCTTGACCATACACCATTTTAAACGGTGTGCAATTATAAAAAACTTTATACGCAGTACGATAAGCCCATAAAGTTGATGTAAGCTTTAGGTCCCAATCAGTGCGATTAGCCTCAACTGTCTTTGTCAAAATGGAGATGAGAGTTTTGTTGGTACTCTCAGCTTGGCCATTTGCTTGGGGATAATAGGGTTTAGACTTGTGGTGAGATATCATGAAGTTTGATGTGAGTTCTTTTATTACTTCATTTATAAAATGAGTTCCATTGTCACTCACAAGTTCAAAGGGGCATCCAAAACGTGTGATAATGTTCTCAAAGAGGAACTTAGCTGTTGTTTTTGCATCCGCCTTCCGTGTTGCTTTTGCTTCAGCCCATTTGGTTACATAGACGGTAGCCACATTGATATATCGTGATTGCGTGTTACGTGCTGCCGGACTAATCGGTCCTACAAAGTCTAAGCCCCACTTTTCAAATGGTTGGGTTACCTTGATGGGATGTAGAGGCATCCTATCACTTCTTTGTGGCTTCTTGAAGCATTGGCATTCATCACATCCCTTTGCAAAAAGTGATGCATCCTTAAACAGGGTGGGCCACCAATAGCCTGACTGTAAGATCTTTCGGGCAGTCAACTTTCGTGAAAAGTGACCACCAGCTACTCCCATGTGTGCCTCTTGTAGAATATATAAATACTCATCCTCGCGGGCACAGCGTCTAAGAACATCATCTTTTCCTCTCTTATAGAGAGTTCCAGCCAGTAAGCAATAGGGTTCGCATTCCTTGATTAATTTTCGAGCTATATCTTTTCGTAGCTCTTTGGGTGGAAAACCACTAACTAAGAAGTTAACAATCTTTTCACTCCATTCAGGCATTGTCTCAACAATGAAAAAAGGAGTATCAGGCAATTCATCATCAACCCTCGTAGGAGCTTCGCCATTAGGGATACGAGATAAATGATCCGCCATGACATGTTTTCTCCCAGGCCTCACAACAACGGTGAAGTCAAACTCAAGAAGAATTAACAACCATCGTGTAATTCGACCTGTGGAACACGGCTTGTTTACCAAATATATCAATGCTTGATGATCAACATAAAACACAAACTTGGTAGCAAGAAGGTAATAGCGAAATTTCTTTACTGCGTAAATCATAGCTAGACCTTCGCGCTCTGTAGTAGTGTAGTTCATCTCAGCATCATTTTATTGGCGACTTGCAAAGCTAATAGGGTAGTCCAATTTATGTTCTCCTGGTTGAGTTAGAACACACCCAATAGCAAAATTTGATGCATCAATATGCACATGAAAAGGTACATTCCAATCAGGTGTTCGCAGGATTGGAGCACTTGTTAGGGCCTTCTTTAATAACTCATAAGATTGATGACATTCTTCCGTCCAGTGAAACTCGATAAGAAGCTTGCACAATGGACGCGCTATCTTGGCAAAGTTTAAAATAAACCTTCGATAATAACCAACATGGCCCATAAATCTTTGAACTCCTTTATAGTTCGTAGGTGGTGGCAAATCGGCAATGGCTTTAATCTTACTTTCATCTGTGGATATCCCGTTCTTGGACACTATATGCCCTAGAATGACTCCATTCCATGCTTAACCCAAAATTGGCATTTGAAAGGGTTCAATGAGATGCGATAAAATCTGCACCTTTCAAATATTTTTCGTAGATATAACAAATGCTTCTCCCAAGGAGAATAAACACAAAGGTCGTCTAGGAAAGCTTCACAAAACTCCCTTAGAAATTCTTTAAACGCAGTGTTTATTAATCGTTGGAATGTAGCATGGGGAATTCGTTAAGCCAAAAGCCATAACACGAAATGCAAACACTCCAAACTCTGTGATAAAAGCAGTTTTAGCTTGGTCCTCTAATGCAATTGTGATTTGACTGTAACTAGAGTACCCATCTAAAAAGCTATAAGCTTCCTTGCCCGCAACTCTTTCAAGCACATGTTCTGAATATGGCAAGGGATAATGATCTCTCCTAGTGGCTGCATTAACTTTCTTGAGGTCCACGCACACTCTTAGATTCCCATTCTTTTTTGTCACAATAAGTATTGGAGAAACCCATTCTGAGTGCTCAATAGGGTATATGAATCCACATTGGATAAGGTTTTCAATCTCCTCTTGTACAATTTTGGCGTACTTAGGATTCATTGGATAGGGTCGTTGCTGGACGGGTTTAGCAGTGTTGATCATGGGAATTGTATGTTGCACCACAGAAGGTGGAACGCCCTTCATGTCATGATATGTCCAAGCAAAGATATCCTTGTATTCCTTGAGGAGCTCCTTAAGTACAGCCTCTTCAGTTTCGGTAAGGTCTTGAGCAATAAAGACTGGTTTAGACTCCTCACCTGGTTCTGCTAATTCTATCTCTTTAACTACCGCTGGACCATCATAGACTCCACTACTTCCATTGGTAGGTATTCGTCGGGCTTTGGCATACACAACCTTTCGCTCCCCCGT
Source organism: Adiantum capillus-veneris (assembly GCF_014529385.1). Lineage (NCBI taxonomy): Eukaryota > Viridiplantae > Streptophyta > Polypodiopsida > Polypodiales > Pteridaceae > Adiantum > Adiantum capillus-veneris. The sequence continues at coordinate 144,758,066 of NC_140944.1, forward strand.
GGTATAAGATTTAAAATGTTCAGGAGCCGTATGTAAGTCAGCAAGCTCTTGTCCTGACGGAGATCTTTCTTTTAGTTCTGCCTCCTTTTGTTGTTGTGCTAACTCTCGGTTTTGACGTCTTCTTATAGTTCGACTCAATTTCGGCTCTGTAACCTCCAATTGAGCGAGGTCAATGGGTCGCGGGCTGCACCACATGACACTCTGGAGATGTTCACCCCAATTGTCTACTAGCTTTCGATGAGCATCACATGCCCCTAGATAGCTAAGCCATTCTGCAGTAGATCTTTCCTTGTTTATCCTAGCTCTCACATTTGCTTGATATCGTCATCTCTTATATGACCTTTGTTTCTTGTTAAGGTTTTGATTTTGGTAAATGTTTGAACTCGACTCGCCTGATAGGTCTTTGCTTGTATCTTCTTCACTCTCGTATAAATTACCATAGATGGTCGTACTAGGCCTTGAGTGTTCAGTTTCTATACTTGGTTCACTCGATGTTTTCTCAGGTTCTGAATCCATTTCTCCCTGAGATTCTGTTTCTGATGTGTATTGGCCTGAAGCCTTTGAGGAATCATAGGTTTCATTCTCAGGTAGGTGTGCCTCTTTCTTATCATCGGATGTTACATGCGCTACACCTAACATGTTTACTGGTGCAATGTGTGGTATCTCTTCCCCATCTGGTGTTACCCAAGTTGTTCCTCTAGCTCCCCATGTATCTATAAGTGCCGCTAGGTGTACCCAATCGACATTGTCTGACTCAGCCATTCCGGGTAGGATATCCATATAAGGAGAGTTCTCCCCAATATCCGTGTCTTCGTTACACGTGTAACAATACTGTAATGGAGCTGAGTGAATTGTTGTGTCTGATCGATTATCAATGATGAATTTATTTCCTAGAGGATGCGTTCGACCACTTAAAAGATCAACTCGAATGACAGAGTCTTGGAACTGTAAGTAGACATGGTTTTTGGACCAATCATGCACCATTTTTGCTTCCCTCATGAATGGACGCCCTAAGATCATCTCAAATGACATAGGATGCTTGAATAAATCCATAACAATGAAAGTTTGCCTTACCTTGTGTCCCAAGACCTTGATCCTGAGATCCTTTAGCATTCCAATAGGCGTAACAATAGATCCATTAGCCATTTTTACCACTACGCTTGTGGCTTCAAGGTGAGGTCACCCCATAGACTCCCAACAACTCTTTGTCACGATGCTGACTCCCACACCACCGTCAAGGACCCCCTTTACAGTTAATCCTTTAGTAGTGATTGGTAGAGTAGCATTAGATTCATCACCTTCAAAGTATTGCCCCAACTTGTTAACGGGTACTTCAATTACAGATTCATCTCCCGCTAGGTCAGATGGTGGTGCTAAATGTTCCTCATCATTCATTACCGAGTCAAGTTTGTTCATATGTGCAAACTGTGGTAGTCCAGCCTGTAATTCTCCATTGAGGAAGGCTCGAAGAGCTGAGACTAGCTCGGGGTCTTTATATAGTTTGGACATGATGGTGGTTCTATCTTCTGAAGACATGGGATCCATCAATTTGGAAACATTTAATGGCATCTTATGGGACGTAGGACCCTGACAAGAGAATGGTGAAGATGGAATCTCCACTTCCTCAAGGGGGTCGGGCATTCCCTCACCAAACATTCTCTCTAGTAGGAAAGTTATGTGTCCACTTTCAGATGTGCTACCCTCACTCTCTTCCCGAATGATACTGGGTATAGCTAACGGCCTGTAGTTCTTGTGAGGTTGAACTTGTGTGGGAAACACTGTGTCCGACATCTGGATATGTTTGGGTTCAGGTTCTAATGTTCGTTGAGTTTCTTCCACCAAACCCCTCAGTTGTTGGACTAGTTCAATTTCCACTGTTGGGTTTGGATAGGTTCCAATCTTTCTCTTGCAATCCTCATTTTTTGTCTCTCGTGGCTTATCTTCGGGGTTCGCAACTGGGTGGTTTAACTTTAAATACTCTTTTGGTGTTTGTCATAATTCCCTCTCGTGATCCTCCTCACTGGCTTTTTCCTTTGTAGTAACAGTTTTGGTCTCCGTGGTCTCTATCGAATCTGAGTCATCCTCAGGGTCATTCATATACACGGGATCCTCTCGTGTCCCTATGTTAGTCCTTGAACTAGGTTTTGAGCTAGAAGCATTAAGGGATTTCTTTCTTCGTGTTTTCTTCTTTCTCGCTCGGCCAATGGATGCAGCATCTCTCTCTTCGAGGATGTAATTTTGCTTTTGGAGCATCGACCGTGTGAGTGCATTCACTGATGCTATGTTTATAGTTGGTGGTGTCCCATCAACAATATCTATTAAGTTCAATGGTGTAATTTTCGGTGCATTTGGATTGTTAGGACACTGTGCGATCAAATGATCTATGCCACAACGATTACAAGTGAGTATTGGCATTGCCAATGCACTCTCTTGACTTGTTTGCATTAGTGCAACATTCTTTTGCATTCTTATGGGGCACTAAGCTACTCGATGTGGTCCACCACATTCGTAGCACTGAAGAGGTGGTCTCCTGGCAAAACTATTAATGTTTTGGCCTCTTGCTGCTAGCGCAGTAGCTTAATATACCGGTTTGATTTGTCCCCAATCGTCTTCCATATAGTACATGGGACACTCCTCAAGCATGTCGACTCCATAGGTGATACTAGAGTCTATGTCCTCTTCGCAATCTACATAAGTACTAGATGACTCGCAACCTATTTGGTTCATAGGTGTAACTCTTGGATGAGGGGGTTGCGGTCCTAGCACTGGAGGTGGCAACGGTGTGGTTTGGACCACATTTTGGGTTCTAGGGACCATGTGCTGTAATGGCAACTATTGCTCCATCGGTGGGGTAGGCATCAATGCAGGAACTTGAGGTGAGTCTGCCCAAGCTATAGGCGGTCTATTTTCCATGATGCGTTTAAGCATTAGGCAATCCTTCGCTTGATGGCCATACCTACCACACGCGTTACAAGTCCCGTTAAACTTTACTCTGAAAGTAGGGCATTCACTCGTAGTATGTGGGACCAAGCAAATTGAGCACCATTGTTGCTCCCTTCTTGGATACATATGAGTGTTTTGTGGAGCACGATTACTCCTAAGGTTTTCTTGGATGGCCTTTGTGAGATCTGCCAAAGTCATCTCAGATATCGTTTGCTCTTTCACGATTGGCTTTATCTTCATTGGCTCATGCCCTGACGCTTGCGAGCTACTAGACTTCGGCTCGGCAGACACTCTTTCTCCTACAATCATTAAATTATCCTCCAATTGGATCGCATTCATGGGGACTGCTTCCCAAGTAGTGATACCTCTAATGACTAGGCCATTATAGATACTTTCATGTCGTAGTCCCCTAATGAATCTATCGAGCAATTGGTTGTTGTTGAATCGCTCGTTTGGATTGCATCGAGAATTCAAATTCTTTAGGCGACTAATGAAGTCTCTCACGGATTCACCTTCTTCTCGTTGGGCTTTTTGGAGCTGAGAGGCTACACCCCAAAGTACTCCCTCTCGTATGTGCTCTTTCAAGAACAATCTCCTAAGAGTAGAGTAGAATGCTGAAAATGAACAAACAAAAAATCAAAGTGCCACAGTGTAAAATCTTAAGCTGGAAGAGAAATCTCAGCTTGATTTGGTAGTTCACTCACATCGAGGAAACATCGAGTGAACCAAGTATAGAAACTGAACACTCAAGGCCTAGTACGACCATCTATGGTAATTCATATGAGAGTGAACAAGATACAAGCGAAGACCTATCAGGCGAGTCGAGTTCAAACATTTACCAAAATCAAAACCTTAACAAGAAACAAAGGTCATATAAGAGACGACGATATCGAGCAAATGTGAGAGCTAGGATAAACAAGGAAAGATCTACTGCAGAATGGCTTAGCTATCTAGGGGCATGTGATGCTCATCGAAAGCTAGTAGACAATTGGGGTGAACATCTCCAGAGTGTCATGTGGTGCAGCCCGCGACCCATTGACCTCGCTCAATTGGAGGTTACAAAGCCGAAATTGAGTCGAACTATAAGAAGACGTCAAAACCGAGAGTTAGCACAACAACAAAAGGAGGCAGAACTAAAAGAAAGGTCTCTGTCAGGACAAGAGCCTGCTGACTTACATACGGCTCCTGAACATTTTAAATCTTATACCACGGGGGAGCGAAAGGTTGTGTATGCAAAGACCAACGAATACCTACCAATGGAAGCAGTGGAGTCTATGATGGTCCAGCGGTAGTTAAAGAGATAGAATTAGCAGAACCAGGTGAGGAGTCTAAACCAGTCTTTATTGCTCAAGACCTTACCGAAACTGAAGAGGCTGTACTTAAGGAGCTCCTCAAGGAATACAAGGATATCTTTGCTTGGACATATCATGACATGAAGGGCGGTCCACCTTCTGTGGTGCAACATACAATTCCCATGATCAACATTGCTAAACCCGTCCAGCAACGACCCTATCCAATGAATCCTAAGTACGCCAAAATTGTACAAGAGGAGATTGAAAAACTTATCCAATGTGGATTCATATACCCTATTGAGCACTCAGAATGGGTTTCTCCAATACTCATTGTGACAAAAAATAATGGGAAACTAAGATTGTGCGTGGACCTCAAGAAAGTTAATGCAGCCACTAGGAGAGATCATTATCCCTTGCCATATTCAGAACATGTGCTTGAAAGAGTTGCGGGCAAGGAAGCTTATAGCTTTTTAGATGGGTACTCTGGTTACAGTCAAATCACAATTGCATTAGAGGACCAAGCTAAAACTGCTTTTATCACAGAGTTTGGAGTGTTTGCATTTCGTGTTATGGCTTTTGGCTTAACGAATGCCCCATGCTACATTCCAACGATTAATAAACACTGCGTTTAAAGAATTTCTAAGGGAGTTTTGTGAAGCTTTCCTAGACGACCTTTGTGTTTATTCTTCTTGGGAGAAGCATTTGTTATATCTACGAAAAATATTTGAAAGGTGCAGATTTTATCGCATCTCATTGAACCCTTTCAAATGCCAATTTTGGGTTAAGCATGGAGTCATTCTAGGGCATATAGTGTCCAAGAACGGGATATCCACAGATGAGAGTAAGATTAAAGCCATTGCCGATTTGCCACCACCTACGAACTATAAAGGAGTTCAAAGATTTATGGGCCATGTTGGTTATTATCGAAGGTTTATTTCAAACTTTGCTGAGATAGCGCGTCCATTGTACAAGCTTCTTATCGAGTTTCACTGGACGGAAGAAAGTCATCGATCTTATGAGTTATAAAAGAAGGCCCTAACAAGTGCTCCAATCCTGCGAACACCTGATTGGAATGTACCTTTTCATGTGCATATTGATGCATCAAATTTTGCTATTGGGTGTGTTCTAACTCAACCAGGAGAACATAAATTGGACTACCCTATTAGGTTTGCAAGTCGCCAATTAAATGATGCCGAGATGAACTATACTACTACAGAGCGCGAAGGTCTAGCTATGATTTACGCAGTAAAGAAATTTCGCTATTACCTTCTTGCTGCCAAGTTTGTGTTTTATGTTGATCATCAAGCATTGCTATATTTGGTAAACAAGCCGTGTTCCACAGGTCGAATTACACGATGGTTGTTAATTCTTCTTGAGTTTGACTTCACCGTTGTTGTGAGGCCTGGGAGAAAACATGTCATGGCGGATCATTTATCTCGTATCCCTAATGGCGGAGCTCCTATGGGGGTTTATGATGAATTGCCTGATACGCCTTTGTTCATTGTTGAGACAATGCCTGAATGGAGTGAAAAGATTGTTAACTTCTTAGTCAATGGTTTTCCACCCAAAGAACTGCGAAAAGATATAGCTCGAAAATTAATCAAGGAATGCGAACCCTATTGCTTACTGGCTGGAACTCTCTATAAGAGAGGAAAAGATGATGTTCTTAGACGCTGTGCCCGCGAGGATGAGTATTTATATATTCTACAAGAGGCACACATGGGAGTAGCTGGTGGTCACTTTTCACGAAAGTTGACTACCCGAAAGATCTTACAGTCAGGCTATTGGTGGCCCACCCTGTTTAAGGATGCATCACTTTTTGCAAAGGGATGTGATGAATGCCAATGCTTCAAGAAGCCACAAAGAAGTGATAGGATGCCTCTACATCCCATCAAGGTAACCCAACCATTTGAAAAGTGGGGCTTAGACTTTGTAGGACCGATTAGTCCGGCAGCACGTAACACGCAATCACGATATATCATTGTGGCTATCGACTATGTAACCAAATGGGCTGAAGCAAAAGCAACACGAAAGGCAGATGCAAAAACAACAGCTAAGTTCCTCTTTGAGAACATTATCACACGTTTTGGATGCCCCTTTGAACTTGTGAGTGACAATGGAACTCATTTTATAAATGAAGTAATAAAAGAACTCACATCAAACTTCATGATATCTCACCACAAGTCTACACCCTATTATCCCCAAGCAAATGGCCAAGTTGAGAGTACCAACAAAACTCTCATCTCCATTTTGACAAAGACAGTCGAGGCTCATCGCACTGATTGGGACCTAAAGCTTACATCAACTTTATGGGCTTATCGTACCACGTATAAAGTTGCTATTAATTGCACACCGTTTAAGATGGTGTATGGCCAAGAAGTAGTTATGCCATGGGAGTTTGTCATTCCTAGTCTTCGAGTAGCTTCTCAAGAAGGTTGGGATGGTAACCCCTTACTGGAGCGATTATATATCCTGGAAAGGCTAGATGAAGAAAGGCAATTAGCTGTGCAAAATGCTGTAGTGGAGAAGGATAGGAGAAAGAAGTGGTTTGATAGACATTTAAAGGATAAAGACATCAAGGTTGGTGATAAAGTTCTTATGTACGGGGTACGTAATGAAAATAAGAAATTGAAATACGCTGGTAAGGGACCATATCGAGTGTGTGAAATTACTCTGCAAGGTACCATTCGTGTGGAGACTCTAGATGGAGTTGAAACCATTGGATTCCTTAATGGGAGTAAATTCAAAAGATATTATGATCCTCTAAGCTAGGAAGAGTTGCAAGCCATCCATCAAAAGAAGGCTGCCAAGGAACAAGCAGAGCTTCAAAAAATCCAAGCAAGAGTTGAGGCTCGAGAACGACAACAACGTCTTAGACGCCAACGAGAGGCTAATCTGGGAATCACGCAAGTATTTTTCGAGGACACAAATGACGACTCATTAGAATCTGAGCCACCCCTACGATACCCAATTGATCTAAATAGCCCCTATGGGAAAGTACTATACAATGCCTTATTAGATACGGGAGCTAAACACAATTTGTTATCCTATGGAGTTTGGTGTCAATTAGGGAAACCGACCCTATCCACGAGTACGATGCAAGTCAAGGGCATTAATAAAAAGAAAACTGCTATTCTTGGAGTCCTTCAGACCCCTCTTGTCTATGAAAATGGAAGCATAGTGCAGAGGTTTCTAGTCATGCCCGCGGGAGCTATGGAAGGCAACGTAAACCTGGGACGCACGTGGATGTTGGCAACCAAATGCACTATTGATTGGGATACTGGTAGTGCCACGACGCGACCACCGACTCTTACCCCTATCATTCAAGCAAAGTCACCTACGTTGCAAACTCTAGCAAAGTTGAAGGATAGCCAACATTCACAAGCCAAGGTGGTTAACTCGTCTTTGCCAGCTACCCATGAACCTAGCACTTCAACACTTGTAGTTGCAGCAAGCAGTAATATTGCAAGTACTCAACCTGGACGACCTAAGAGTACATATCAATGGGTCCCCAAGGCCTTACTTCCACCTACCTCAACCCCCCCATCCATTCCAAGAAAAAATTTCCCCGGAAAACCAAGAGCGCGCCCCAGGAGAGTCAAGACCAAATCACGATGGATTCGAAAACAACTATTAGAAGCCCAAGGCTACTATGATGGAAATGAGTAAATTTAGGTACCTAAACGTAAAATGTGTCCTTCCCTATCGACAACAAACCCATATGAGTCAAACAGTGTAACACTACCAATGGCAGACCGTGGGAAGGGAAGGATCACAGAATGCTACACACCTAGTCCAGAGCTAGTTTGGGCTCCAAGGCAAAACCAATTTATTCCACCTAGCTCAGGAAGGGGGGAGTTCCCTGAAGCTTCTAGCTCCTCATGTAATTCATCCATAATGGTAAAAGCTTCTACACAGCCTCCATCTATAGTAGTGGACCTCCATGAAGCTACAAAAGAATCCACACCTCCCAATGTTCAAGAATCACCTGATGAACCACTTCAAGTTCGATCCTAGGAGAGTACCTTACCACCCTTGCAACTTGACGAGGCACCTAGGGTAATAGAAAACTACTCGCAAAAATCCTCACCTATTACCAACTGGAACAATTGGTTTCAAAGGGTGTTGACATCATTTCAAATGGTATGATCTACCCAAGGAAGGGGGGAGTGTTTGTGGACATCCATCATTCACTTGCTTCCCTCTCAACCTTTCTCCCTGACCTCTTAATCTCCAATCTTAGGGAATGTATATATAAAGCCTTATACTCACAAAAACAAGATAAAAAAGTAAAAGAGCAAGAGCCATAACACAAATCATAAAAACAAATTATACACAAGAACACGACCCTTGTAATATTTGCACTCTAACCATCATATATTTGCGTGTACAGATATGGCTAGTACGCTAGAGTCATCCACTCTTTCCTTGGGTGAGAGGTACCCTCGTTACTTTTCACAAATATTTCACATGGTCTTTCCAGTGCTTGCATGTGAATGGGATTTGATAGGTACGCTAGCATGTGAGAGGAATTTTGAGGAGTTAGAATGGCTGATACGTCTCTTGACCACGTCTGATCCATACTTAGTAGAGAGCGTTCCGTTGACTCTCTAAGGGGAGTGCAAATAATTAGGTTAGGGTTCCTTATGTTTTTTGTTGTGTTCAATAAGTGTTGGTACCGTTTTCCACTAATGTGCCTCCTGGAGGTATTCCTTTTGTTTCCTAGTGTGTACAGGAGCGTGTTGCTATTGGTAGGATTTGGACCTTCATGGAATCTTTATCTCAACTCACTCTTCAAATCAAGCGCGACCATCGACACAAACAGGTGTTTCTGGTCCATTAGCATTGCCCCTTATCTATTTTGCATCTATGATTGTCTGCTTTGATTGTGATTGGTAGGATAATATCCAGCACATTTGCTTAGTAACAAACATTTAATTCAATGTAATTTTTTGTCATAATCACTTGTCTAGGTTTAAAAATCAAGCAGTCCAACTAAGCTAGTTTGACCAAGTTAGGTGTTAGAGATCTTCTCTTAATACCATGGGGAATGCCTTCCTAATAATCAATGGTTACTTAGGTTCTTAATCCGATTTAGGCAGCATTGTGTGAAATGTACTAGGGCTTTCTAGTGGGCTTGACCCTATTGACCTTTAGCTTAAGTTTTATAAAGGGAGTTTACTAGTGTGATGAGCCTTGGGAGGTGTATCAGTGTTATATGACCCCCCAAAGTTATAAAATTAAAATGCTGAAAATGAACAAACAAAAAATCAAAGTGCCACACTGTAAAATCTTAAGCTGGAAGAGAAATCTCAGCTTGATTTGGTACTTCACCCACATGTATTGCCTATGGTACTAGAGCCCTAGAGGTTCCCAGTGTGGGCGCTTTTCCTTTAAAAGCAAATAACCCAAGGCATACAAAATAAGCACACACATCAAATTGAATCACTGTGAAAAGACTTTGGGGGGTCAAAGAAAAAGTAATCAGTCAGGCGATGATTTCATGAGAAATTCCTTTTATGGTATCTTAACTATAAGGTCTTCTAGATATAGCCTCTAGTCAGCCCTCGAACATGAATACTTGGCTCTCACGATTAAACAACTTAATTGACCACAGAAAATTAAGAAGCTTACCCATGGTATTAATATTCAATCTCTAGTGCCTTTCAACCGTCAAATTAGCGACCCCAGACTTGTTTAATTTTTTACCTTTACATATGTTTATGCATTTGATTACATTGCAATTTAATGTTCATTGCTGACAAATTGTTTGAAATTCTTTTACCAATCAATTTGTCTACCTAAAACTGCATATGCTTTTTACTCACTTATGAGAATGCAATTACTGTGCCAATGTTGTTTGATTTTGCAGTGACTGAAGAAGGCTAAGGACATTCATCTCAAATGCTCTTCCACCTCGACGAACGAGCTTCAACTCAAATAGCTTCCGAGGACGGAATCTACATCAGGAAGGGGGGCATGTTAACCCTCACGGCTCACGGACACCCCATCACCTACGACGGACGTGTATTATGTGTTTGGTAGAGTCAGGTACCGGGCTTGTCGGACCAATAGGAAAAGGGTAAGAGTGATCGCCGATGAGAGGCGCACTCTAATTCGGATATTCAAGGGGTTAGTTGGCTAAGCATGGGCGCCCAAGTGTGAATGGGGTGAGCTCATATAAAAGCCAACTAAACCTAAAATTCATTTATTCTCTCATTTGTGCAATAGAAGAGTGCTCTTGCTCCTTCTCCATCTCCATCTTCTTCTTCTTCACCTCCTTGTGTGTGTGTGTATGAGAGAGAGAGAGAGAGAGAGAGAGAGAGAGAGAGAGAGAGAGAGAGAGAGAGAGAGAGAGAGAGAGAGAGAGAGCGATCAAGCATTGCGGCGGCAAGACGGCGGTGAAGCGGTTGAGCACAACGTAGCGGCGTCTCCTTCTTCTTCGCGGCGAGGAATCCTCCATGGCAGGAGCATAGAGCGGTGAGTGACACACCATTGCCCACTTTTGAGCTTACTAGTTAAGCTAGTTGTGTGCTTGGAGCCGTCTATGGATTGCACACAGTGTTAGGCAAGGCCCTTGCTTCGACAGTGCAGCAAGGAGCGCACAGTATGGTACTGATTTCCTATGTATGACCATGAATTCCTCTAGTAGATATTCAATGACTTCATTGAGGAAGTGTGTTCCACGGTCACTGACAATTTCTATTGGTAACCCGTAACGTACAAAAACATTCTCATACAAAAATTGAGCCGTGGTGCATGCATCAGCTTTTTGTGTTGCTTTGGCTTCGACCCATTTGAGATAGTCCGTAGCCACAATGATATATTGGGTATGGGTGCGATATGCAGGGGGTGATATAGGTCCTACAAAGTCAATGCCCCATTTTGCAAATGCCCTTGCCCCCATCATTGGCCTTAATGGAATCTCATCTCTTTTTATTGGTATCTTGGTGCGTTGACACGCATCACAATGCTTTACAAACTCATCCGCATCCATGTGCAATGTAGGCCACCAAATTCTTGCGGTTAAGACAATTTTTGTCGTCTCATCACCCGAAAAATGGCCTCCACTTACTCCGCTATGTGCATGTTCTAGAATCAGCAGGTATTCGCTTTCACTTGCACAGATTCTAAGTTGATTGTCCTTTCCCCGATTACAGAGTTGATTTCCAATTAACTGAAAGTCACGAGCTTCCAGCTCTATAGCTTTTTCCCCTTCTCTTGTAATGTTCTTAGGGAACGTTCTAGTGGTTAGGAAGTCAATGATATATTGACTCCATGCAGGTGCTATGTTCACCCGAAACAAAGTTGCGTGATCCACTGGTCGTTTGGCACTACATACTGTACAATTGGTAACATAAGAATGTGTATCCACATACATAGTTGGCCAATAAACCCCTAACTGTTTCAGTCTCTGGTGTGTTTTCACTGTCGAACAATGAAATGCACAACCCTGGACATGTGCCTCTTCAAGGTAGTACTCGAATTCTTCCGGATTTATACATAATCGTAGGATTAGGTCAGATTCAAGATGATACAGCCGTCCTGCTATCAACTGGAAGTTCTTTGTTTGTCGAATTGTTTGTTGTTTGGATATGCACTCCGTATTATCAAACTCATGTCCGAAGGAGAGAATGCTAACTATTTCCTGAGACCACTTGGGTACCATTTCAATGTTGAAAAGATGCGCATCTGGTATGTCATCATCTACCCCTTCTAGAGCTTCCCCTTTGTGTATTCTTGAAAGATGATCTGCTCGCAGATGGGTTTTACCCTTTTTGACCACCACTGTGAAGTCAAATTCTAGCAATATAATAAACCAGCGTATGATTCTCCCTGTATTGCAAGGTTTATTTACTAGGTACAAAAGAGCTTGATGATTTGTGAAGAACACAAATTAGTTTGCAAGCAAATAATGCCAAAATTTCTTCACAGCATAAATCATTCCTAACCCTTCCCTCTCGGTGGTTGTGTAGTTCTTTTCTGCACTGTTTAATTGTCGGCTCGCATAGCAAACCGGAAAGTCCATTGTTCTGTCTCCAGGTTGAGCTAGAATACTTCCAATGGCATATGCTGAAGCATCAATGTGCACATGGAATATCTTTTTCCAATATGGTGCCTTTAGTACAGGTGCTGATATAAGGTTTTCCTTCAGCTTTTGGAATGAAGTTTCACACTCCTTGGTCCATTCGAAATTGACTAGCAAACGATAGAGAGGTTGTGCGATAACCGCATACATGTATATGAATCTTCGATAATATCCGCACTGCCCCATGAAGGATTGCACTTGTTTCGCATTAGTAGGCCTGGGCAGGTCTACAATGACTTTGACTTTGTCTAGGTCTGTGGTTATGCCGTTTCGTGAGACAATGTGTCCTAAGATTCGTCCTTGCTTAACCATAAATACACACTTTTCCGGGTTTAGACAGATTCGATATGTTCTGCACTTTTCAAAGACCTTTTGCAAATGATCAATATGTTCCTCTCGCAGAAGAGAGTGTACACACAGGTAATCCATGTAAATTTCTAAGAATATTCTTAGGTATTCTTTGAAAGCGTGAGTCATTAACCTCTGGAAAGTGGCTGGTGCATTTGTTAAGCCAAATGGCATAACTCGATATACATAAATCCCCCATTCTGTGGCAAACGCTGTTTTGTGTTGATCCTCCCTTGCTATTGCCAGTTGGTTGTATCCCGAAAACCCATCTAGAAAGGAATAAGCCCGTTTCCTAGCCACTCACTCCAGTACATGTTCTGTGATTGGCAAGGGATAATTATCCCTTATGGTTGCTGCATTCACCTTTTTGAGGTTTACACACACCCGCAGTTTTCCATTCTTCTTGGGAACTACCACAATGGGTGACACCCAATCTGTATGTTCAATCTCATAGATGAACTCCGCTTCCATCAGTTTATCAATCTCTTCTTTGATTCATTTGGCAAATGTGTCATTATATGTATAAGGACGTTGTTTGCTAGGTTTTGCATATGATTTCAAAGGAATTGTATGTTGGCATATCAATGGATCAACTCCTTTGAGGTCTTTATAGGACCAAGCGAACACATCTTTATACTTCGTGAGAAGTTGTGCTAGTTGTACTTCCTCCCCAGGCTCTAAATCGTTAGCTATATAGACCGGCTGAGACTTTTCACCTGGTTCTGCGAGGTCTTTTCTTTTTGCATTTTCACGCCCATCGTAAGATTCTTGGTTGGTTCTCTCCCTGATTGGTGGTGTCATGATGAATTTACTATCTTGGATAGTAAATTTACGATAGTGTCCTGGTACGTTCATGTTGCCATTTTTTGACTCCCCTTTACCATCACTATCTTCTTCAGTAGTCCATATCTCTCTCAAAGACCGTTTCAGTTCTTGGTATTTCTGTTTACGCTCCAGTTTGGTCCACTCTTGGTCTTTTGTTGTTTCTCTTTTTGATTTTTCAGATTGTTGTGATTTTGTTTCGGTTTCAGCTTTTCTTACCTGTTTTATTTCTTCTCGCGTTCTTTCTTTTCGATTTACTGAGAATTTCCCTGATATTTGATCTTTCACACAATCCTCAGCTTTTACAAGCATCAAATAGTGAGTTTTACCTTTTATCCTGGGCATCAGATTCTCTCTCACTTTGTTTCCTGTTCTTTTCCTCCTATAGCGTTCTTGGCGTCTAGGGTGTTGATTAGCAAAATCATAAAACTTGATATTCTTGGCTTCATTTCCACGCTCACTTGAGGTGTCTGAACACTCATTATTTGCATCATCATTTACTTCTAAATGTTCAGAGGAGTTGTAAAACTCTTGTTCTGGAGGTTCTACCGTCTCTTTCTCTGGCACAACGCTTACCATGTAATAGGGTAGCACATCGTAGCCATCCTTATCGCAAAAATTTGTTGTTGGACTGTCGGTAATGGTACAGACATCTAATGTTGCCAGTATGTGTTCCCATTCTAGAGGTTCCAAGGCATCTTCAGGGAAAGGTTCCGGAATATACTCTTTATCCTCAATTGTTCTTTCTAAGACGCATTCCTCTTTTTTTAAGCTTCCACAATGTGAAGCTTCGCACATCCATAGCTCTTTTGGTTGCCCTAACCATGCTGGTAGTTCCGATCCTGCTATTGTAGCCGAATAAAAATCTTCCACCGGTGTTTGGTTTACATCTTTGTAACTATGGTCTTTCAGGTGTATTTTAGTTGTCGTCTCGCCATGTCTGAGGTATTGTTAACCCTCACGACACACGGACACCCTATCGCCTACGATGGACGTGTATTATGTATTTGGTAGAGTCAGGTACCGGGCTTGTCGGTCCAATAGGGAAAGCTAGAGTGATCATCGATGAGAGGCGCACTTTAACTTGGACATTCAAGGGATTATTTGGTTAAGCATGGGCGCCCAAGTGTGAATGGGGTGAGCTCCTATAAAAGCCAACTAAACCTAATTTTTACTCATTCTCTCATTTGTGCAATTGAAGAGTGCTCTTGCTCCATCTCCATCTTCTTCTTCTTCACCTCCTTGTGTGTGTGTGTGTGAGAGAGAGAGAGAGAGGGAGAGTGTGTGTGCGATCGAGCATTACGAAGGCACGACGGCGGCGAAGCGGTTGAGCGCGGCACGACTGCAGCTTCTTCTTCATCGCGGCGAGGAATCCACCACGAAGGCGAGCGTAGAGCGGTGAGTGACACACCCTTTGTTTTCTTGAGCTTGCTAGTTTAGGCTTGTTGTGTGCTTGGAGCCGTTTGTGGCTCGCATATGGTGTATTGGCAAGTCCCTTGCTTCGACAGTGCTGCAAGGAGCGCACATTTTTGGCGCCGATGTCGGGGATATGCCCTACACTAAGCTCGGTTAGCACTTTACGCTTCCTTGTGGTGCAATTTCTATCATAGGAAACGCAGGGAAGGGGTGCGTGGAGATTTCTGTTTTTTGCGTTTTCTGCATTTGCTGTCAAGTTTCAATTTCTGCTATTGTCTGCGTTTTTTCAATTTCTGCAATTTCTGCATTTTCAAGTTCGGCGTTTTCAAGTTCTGCAATTTTCTGCATTTCTGCGTTTTTCAATTTTCTGCATTTCTGCATTTTCAATTTCTGCGTTTTCAGTTTCTGCAATTTTCTGCATTTCTGCGTTTTCAATTTCTGTATTTTCTGCATCAAAAAAAAAAATATATATATACCCTACTCCCTCAAGAGAGAATGAGAGCATGTGGGACAAGTCCTCCACTCTCCTCCTTTCTCTTCCCACTTGCACCCTTAGACTTTCTAGTTTGGGCCTAGTTCCCTACTGGAAATTGACAGTTTTAGGGATTCCGAGGGCATAGAGTGACCAAACGGAGGGCTGTAAAGCACGGCACGACCCTCTGACCGATACGCTCATTTCGAGCTATCACACGGACCATTCCACGACACGCTCTAAAAAATCTAGCAAAAAAACAAACAAAAAACACGCTAAAAACTAGTCACAAGGCCTCCTAGAGCAGCTTTTTGACACCTTAGGGTATCAAAAGCACATGTACTTACGCTCTGGGCGGGTGCTAGAACACGAGCATATTGAGAGTGCCTCTGTTCATACGGACACCCATTACCCATCCACGATAAGCTCTAGACCCTCAACGGGGACACAAGGTAGCACCACCCAAGACCCGAAAATAGCCGCTAGTGATTCCTCCTCCGACTCAGAAATCATGGAAGCATACCCTACCCAAAACACTGAGAGAGAAGGCCATGCACCTCCCGAAGCTCCACAGCCTAGTACTAGTATGTTTAGTCGTTTCATGGAAACATTAGGTAGAGCTACTCGCTCGGAACCTGATGCAAATGAAGCACACGAAGGGGGTGGGGAAGTGGAATCTCCTTTCACATCGCACGTGGACCCCACACCCCCAAAGAGTGTCCATGTGGATATCCTACCAACTTCTTACCAAGAAGGCCCTGTTGAGCTGCCTCCTTCAGAAGTTCCCTCTAGAGTACCGTTGGTGACAAGTAAAACCACGGGGAGCAACATTGTTTCTACCTCACAAGAAACCGTTAACACGTCGACTCTAGAAGGATTGTTCATTAATGATCATTGGACATACGACCTCCACACTGAGGTGTTGACGGATCTACACTTTGGCCACGCCTACCATGTAGGATGGATAGAGATTGTACAATCCACCTCTAGTGCCACGAGCATCGAAGATCAACAGAAAATGATCTGTAATGTTATCCATGGCATTATTCAATCTGAAAGGCAAAACCGAGGGGTAAATATACTCTCAACTGGCCCCATGAGATTTCTGGATACGAGCAAGGCTCAACAGCCTACTCTATCACAAATGGAGACTCCTCTAATGAGCCCCATGGACCCATCTTACGTCATTTCACCTGGGGTCTCTATGCAATCTGAGCCTCCGAGCGAAAACTTTAGCTTCCCTAACTTGGCTCAACCCTCTATTAAGGAAAACCCAGTGCTCACTCCAAGGATAAGTCTGACAGAGAATGTACCGATGACATCTACGGTTAGCGCAGTGCCACTACCTAGTGTCATAGTACCTAATATGGGGCCTCGACCATATGTGCCTCTAGCCCCTTATGCACACATGGCCCCCACACCTCCAATAGTACCACTTGCTTACGCTCCTCGAGTGCCGCTCCCTAGCCCTTATCCGAGTGGACCTATGCCCGGTTATGTTCCATATCCTGCATCATC
This sequence comes from Adiantum capillus-veneris, assembly GCF_014529385.1. Taxonomy (NCBI): domain Eukaryota; kingdom Viridiplantae; phylum Streptophyta; class Polypodiopsida; order Polypodiales; family Pteridaceae; genus Adiantum; species Adiantum capillus-veneris. The sequence goes on from NC_140944.1 coordinate 144,774,966, forward strand.
CACACATATGCCAAGACCGGTACCCGTTCCTCTCCCACATATGATTCCAAGAGTACCTCCACCGGCCCTGCCTCCTCACATAGGTGACTTGGCAGCGTTTGCTCAAACCATAGGTCGATCTATCGCGGAAAATATGCGTCACGCATCTGATAGAGAGCCTAGAAGTAAGGCAGTACAAATTGCCAAACTCACGCAAAAATTCAATGGGGACGAAGATGCTAGGAAACACATTGAAGTGTTTGAACAAGTATGTGATTCCTTAGGGGAACGCAACGAACTACATAAGTGCAATGCCTTAAGCTTGACATTAAGTGGGAAGGCTGGAGATTGGTATAGGACCCTAAGGGTGGACGAGAAAACAATCTACCCTACCCTTCGAAGGTTGTTTCTAAAGGAGTACATACGAGAAGGTGTGCTTTGGGGTGTAGCATCTCAGCTACAGAAGGCCGAACGTAAGGAAGGAGAGTCAGTAAGGGACTTCATTAGTCGTCTAAAGCACTTAAACTCTCGTTGCCCTGTAAATGAGCGCTTCAACAATAACCAACTGCTTGATCGATTCATTCGAGGGTTGAGGAATGAAGGAATCTATAATGGACTAGTGATTAGAGGTATCACAACCTGGGAAGATGTCACTGCCAATGCAATCCAATTAGAGGACAACTTGATGATAGCAGGCATGAGGGTGTCTACTGACACGAGATCCACTAGCTCACAAGCCATTGAGTATGAACCCATGACTGCAAAGCCCATTGCCAATGAGCCAAAGGTATTTGAGACATTCTTGACAGACCTCACCAAGGCAATCCAAGAGTCTCTTAAGGATAATCGACCCCCTCAAAATAGTCACATGTATCCAAGAAGGGAGCAACAATGGTGTTCCATTTGCTTAGGTCCACATAGCACTAGTGAGTGCCCTACGTTTAGAGTAAAATTTAATGGAACTTGCAACGCATGTGGTAGGTATGGTCACCAAGCTAAGGATTGTTTAATGATCAAACGTATGATGGCAAATAGACCACCTGTAGCCTGGACGGATGCGCCTCGAGCTCCTGTATTGATGCCTACTCCACCTGTTGAGCAACTACCGCAACACATGGTCCCTAGATCTCAAAATGTTGTACAAGCTACACCGCTACCACCTCCTGTGCTAGGACCGCAGCCCCCGCATCCAAGAGTCGCCCCTATGAACCAAGTGGGTTGCGAGCCATCTAATGCTTATGCAGATGGTTGTGAGGAGGAAATAGACACTAGTATTGCCTACGGACTTGATACATTGGAAGAGTGTCCTATATACTACATGGAAGATTGTTGGGGCAAGTCAAGCCGGTTTATCAAGCTGCTGCTCTCGCATCCAGAGGTCAAAATATCAACACCCAGGCTAGGAGGCCACCTCTTCAATGCTACGAGTGTGGTGGACCACATCGAGCAGCGGAGTGCCCTATTAGGCTGCAAAAGAATGCTGCACAGATGCAAGTGAATCAAGGGAGCACGTCTGCAATGCCAATACTCACATGTAATCGTTGTGGCATAGATCACTTGATTGCCCAATGCCCCTATAACCCAAATGCGCCTAAAATCACACCCCTGAATTTGGTCGAAATTGCTAGTGTGACATCGCCAATACCACCCGTCGCACCCGCTTATGCGATTACACGGTCCATGCTTCAAGGGCCAGGACATATCCTCGAAGAGAGAGATACCGCGTCAGTTATCCAAGCAAAGAAAAAGAAGACACGAAGGAAGAAGTCGCAGAATACGGAAAATTCAAAGCCAAGTTCCAAAACAAACATAGGAACAGGAGATGACCCCGTGTATATGAATGACCTCGAGGATGATTCAGATTCAGTCGAGACAATGGAGACTAGAACCAATACCACAAAGGGAAAGACCGACAAAGAAAACCGTAACATGGAACCAAATGAAAACCGAATAAGAGAAAATCATAAAGAGCCTCTGAAAACACCACAAGTGTTTCCAAATCCAATCCAAGACCCCCAAGATAAACCGCAGGGGCAAAAAGGGAAGAATCGTAAAAAGAAGATTGGGACGTACCCAAACCCAGTAGACGAGATTGAGCAGGTGAAACATCTAAGAGGTTTAGTGGAGGAGACTCAAAGGAAACTAGAACCAGAACCCATGCATGTCAAAATTCATGACACAGTGTTTCCCACGCAAGTTCATCCACCCCACATGAACCATAGACCGTTAGCCATATCTAGTATCATCCAAGAAGGGAGTGAGGACGGGACATCAGAAAGTGAGCATACACCCTTCTTGTTGGAAAGGATGTTTAACGAAGGAATACCTGATCCCATTGAGGAATATGAGATTCCATCCTCACCAGTTCCTAGTCAAGGACCTACACCCTGCAAAACGCCAATGAATGTTGCCAAACTAGTGGACTTCATGTCTTCTGAGGTCCGAACCACGATCATAGCAAAGCTGTATGGAGATCCTGAGTTATTCCTTGCACTTCGAGCATTCCTTAACGGAGAGCTACGAACGGGATTACCGCAGTTTGCGCAACCAAATAGGCCTGACTCGATTATGATTGATGAGGAAAATCATGTGCAATCACTTGACTTAGATGGACACGAGTCTGTGATCGAGGTACCCATTAACGAATTAGGGCAGTATTTTGAAGGCGACGAGTCTAATGCGACCCTACCCATCACTACCAAGGGATTAACTATAAAGGGAATTCTTGATGGTGGTGCGGGAGTTAGCATCGTTACAAAAGATTGTTGGGAATCCATGGGAAAACCCCGCCTCAGTGTTACTAACATTGTGGTAAAGATGGCAAATGGTACCATAGCCAAACCTATGGGGATGCTCAAGGATCTTAAGATCAAAGTTCTAGGACACAAGGTACGACATACGTTCATTGTAATGGATTTCTCTAAACACCTTATGTCATATGAAATGATTTTAGGACGACCATTCATGAGGGAAGCACAAATGGTTCACGATTGGTCTAAAAATCATGTCTATTTGCAATTCCAAGACTCTGTCCTTAGAGTGGATTTGGTGACTGGTAAGGTACACCCCTTAGGGAGTAAAACCATTATTGATCATCGCTCTGACACCACAGTTCACTCGGCCCCACTACAATATTGTTACACTTGTAAGAAGGATACAGACATTGGCCAAGATTCTCCTTATATGGATATCCTACCTGGGATGACTGAGTCGGACAATGTGGATTGGGTACACCTAGCTGCAACCATAGATACCTGGGGAAATAGAGGAACCACTTGGGTCACACCAGAGGGGGAAGAGGTACCACAAATTGCACCTCTGAACATGATAAGTGCCATACATGCATCTTCTAAGGGCAAGGCAATTGTGGACCAATCTGACAGTGACACCGATAGCTCAATAGAAGACTTTGACCAACACGACTTGGACACTGACTCCCAGAGTGAAACGGATTTTGAATCTCATGAATTAGAGAGTGGAGCAAGTTCAGAGTCAAAACATTCGGAAGGACCGAGCACATCAACCGATGATAGCTCCTCCGAGAGTGAAGAGGACACCAACGAGGACTCCTTTAGTGAGCCAGATCTAAATGCAAATCAAAAGCAGGTCTCAAATAAGAAAAAGAAAAACCTTAAGAGGCGTCGATATCGAGCCAATGTACGTGCTAGGATAAACAAGAAGAGATCCTCAGCAGAATGGCTCAGTTATATAGGAGCATGTGATGCTCATCGAAAATTGGTAGACAATTGGGGTGAATATCTCCAAAATGTTATGTGGTTAGACCACGACCCCATGACATAGCCCAATTAGAGATCATAGACAAGCCAAAGTTGAGCCGCACTGCAAGGAGGCGTCAAAACCAAGAGTTAGCTCGACAACACAAGAAAGCAGAAATGGAAGCACAAACCAACGCACAACCAGAATCCACAGACTTGCATCCTGCACCAGAACATTTCAAATCTTACACCACAGGGGAAGCAAAGGTTGTGTACACAAAAGCCCAAAGAATACCTATCGATGGGAATAATGGAATCTATGATGGTCCGGCAATAGTTAAAGAAATAGAATTAGCTGACCCCGGTGAAGAATCAAAACCTGTTTTTATTGCCCAAGACCTCACAGAAGTTGAAGAGGCGGTCCTCAAAGAGCTTCTCAAGGAATTCAAGGACGTATTCGCTTGGACATACCATGATATGAAAGGTGTTCCACCTTCTGTGGTCCAACATACAATCCCTATGATTAGCACTGCGAAGCCCGTACAACAAAGACCCTACCCGATGAATCCTAAGTACGCAAAGATCATTCAAGAAGAACTAGAAAAGCTTATCAAATGTGGGTTCATATATCCTATTGAACACTCTGAATGGGTGTCGCCAATAGTTATCGTGCCAAAAAAGAATGGGAAACTCAGGGTGTGCGTGGACCTCAAAAAAGTTAATGCAGCTACTAGAAGAGACCATTACCCCCTACCATATTCCGAACATGTACTCGAAAGAGTTGCAGGCAAGGAAGCTTATAGCTTTCTAGATGGGTACTCAGGCTACAACCAAATCACGATAGCGCTAGAGGACCAAGCTAAAACTGCCTTCATCACAGAATTTGGCGTGTTTGCATTTCGTGTGATGGCTTTTGGCTTAACAAATGCCCCTGCTACATTCCAACGATTAATAAACACTGCTTTTAAAGAATATTTGAGAGAGTTTTGTGAAGCTTTCTTAGACGACCTTTGTGTTTACTCTTCTTGGAAAGAACATCTATCATGTTTGCGGAAGGTGTTTGAAAAATGTAGGTTATATCGTATCTCATTGAACCCGTTCAAATGCCAATTTTGGGTCAAGCATGGAGTTATTTTAGGGCATATAGTATCCAAGAATGGTATCTCAACCGATGAGAGCAAAATTAAAGTGATTCTAGAGTTACCACCACCAACCAATTACAAGGGAGTTCAAAGGTTCATGGGACACGTGGGTTATTATCGACGGTTTATTTTATTTTTCGCTGAGATAGCACGTCCTTTGTACAAGCTTCTCATTGAATTTAAATGGACTGAAGAGTGTGACCAGGCCTATGAACAATTGAAGAAAACACTAGCAAGTGCTCCGATTTTAAGGACACCTAACTGGGATGTCATTTTCCATGTGCATATTGATGCATCAAACTTTGCTATTGGGTGTGTTCTCACTCAACCAGGAGAACATAAATTGGACTATCCCATTAGCTTTGCAAGCCGTCAATTGAACGATGCTGAAAGGAACTACACCACTACAGAGCGAGAAGGTTTGGCAATGGTTTATGCAGTAAAGAAATTTCGCTACTACCTTCTGGCAAACAAGTTTGTATTTTATGTGGATCATCAAGCGTTGTTGTATCTGGTAAACAAGCCATGCTCCACAGGAAGAATCACACGATGGTTGTTAATTCTTCTGGAGTTTGATTTCACGATTGTAGTGAGACCCGGTAAAAGGCACGTCATGGCTGATCATTTGTCTCGCATACCCAATGGTGAAGCCCCTACAGGAGTTGATGATGAATTACCCGATACTTCCCTATTCATAGTTGAGACTATGCCTGAATGGAGTGAGAACATTGTTAACTTTTTAGTTAATGGTTTTCCACCCAAGGAACTTCGTAAGGATATCGCTCGAAGGCTAGTAAAAGAATGTGAACCCTATTGTTTGATTGCCGGAACCCTGTATAGATTAGGCAAGGACGATATTCTTAGGCGTTGTGCCCGCGAGGATGAATATTTGTATATCTTGCAAGAAGCACATATGGGCATAGCAGGAGGACATTTTTCAGAGGACCTGACTGCTAGAAAGGTGCTGCAATCAGGCTATTGGTGGCCAACTTTATTTAAGGATGCATCACTTTTTACAAAAGGGTGTGATGAGTGCCAACGTTACAAGACCACACAGCGCAAGGACAGAATGCCCTTACATCCTATTAAAGTAACCCAACCATTTGAAAAATGGGGCTTAGACTTTGTAGGTCCAATTAGTCCCGCAGCTCGCAACACTCAATCTCGATATATTCTAGTTGCTACGGACTATGTAACAAAGTGGGCTGAAGCTAAGGCTTCACAAAAAGCTGACGCGAGGACAACAGCTAAGTTTCTTTTTGAGAACATTATCACAAGATTTGGTTGCCCTTTTGAAATTGTTAGTGATAATGGTACCCATTTTATAAATGAGGTAATAAGAGAGCTTACCACGACCTTTATGATATCCCACCATAAGTCTACACCTTATTACCCGCAAGCTAATGGACAAGCCGAGAGCACCAACAAGACTCTAATCTCTATTTTAACCAAGACGGTAGAAGCTCATCGCACTGATTGGGATTTGAAGTTGACATCTGCTCTATGGGCTTATCGTACTGCTTATAAAGTGGCTATTAATTGTACGCCATTCAAAATGGTATACGGCCAAGAAGCGGTTATGCCTTGGGAGTTTGTCATTCCTAGTCTTAGGGTAGCTTCGCAAGAAGGATGGAATGGTAACCCCTTAACCGAGCGTTTGTTTATCTTAGAAAAACTAGACGAAGAGAGACAGTTGGCTGTGCAAAATGCTCTTGTGGAAAAGGATAGGAGAAAGAAGTGGTTTGATCGCCATGTGAAGGACAAGGACATCAAAGTTGGTGATAAAGTCCTTATGTATGGAGTACGTAAAGAGAAGAAAAAGTTGAAATATGCTGGTAAAGGACCATATAGAGTATGTGAAATTACCCCACAAGGTACCCTTCGTGTGGAAACTCTTGATGGAGTTGAAACCATTGGATTCCTCAATGGGAGTAAATTCAAAAGATATTATGATCCTTTAAGCCAAGAAGAACTACGGGCCATTCATCAAAAGAAGGCCGCCAAAGCACAAACCGAGTTAAACAAGATACAAGCTCAAGCTGAGGCTAAGGAGCGACAACAACGTATAAGACAAAAACGAGAGGCTAACCTTGGGGTCACAAATGCATTCCACGTGGAAATCGAAGAGGATGGGTTGGACTCTGACACACCTCTACGATACCCCATTGAGTTAAATAGTGCCTATGGAAAAGTGCTATATAACGCCTTATTGGACACGGGTGCTAAATACAATCTGCTATCCTATGGGGTGTGGTGTCAGTTAGGGAAGCCACCTCTATCTGAGAGTATTATCCAAGTCAAGGGTGTCAACAAGAAAAAAACTACGGTTTTTGGAATCTGGCACACTTCTGTCAGTTATGACAATGGGGTGGTAGCTCAAGACTTTTTGGTCATGCCTACTGGAACTATGGAGGGTAATATAAACCTAGGCCGCACGTGGATGATAGCCACCAAATGCACTATTGATTGGGGGACTGGGGGTGTTACAACGCAAAAACCAACTCTTAGCCCTACCACTCAAGCCATAGTCCCTGAGATATTGCCCAAGGAAATAAAACCCAAGACATTGCATGTCCAGGAGGTTGAACCATACGTCCCCATAGCCCAACTCTCTAGAGCTTCAACTGATGTAGTTGAAAGAAAGCTTGAGACACACAAGAACCATCCTAATATAACAGAGAAAACATACAAGTGGGTCCCTAAAACCTCTGTAGTGAGCATGGTTGATGCAAAAAAACGGAAACCTAGTAAGAACCGTACCACTCACTCCAAGAAATGTAAAGAAACGTTGCGATGGATCCCTAAACGACTATTGGAAGCCCAAGGCTACTATCAAGGAAATGATCAAATCTGGGTGCCAAAACATAGGTTGTGCTCTTACCTATCACCTGACCCAAGTGAGCCCAATCCCGTAGCTCCAAAATGAATCAATGATCGTGGAAAGAAAAAAATCACAGAATGTTACACACCCGTTCTAGAGCTAATTTGGGTACCAAAGAAAGAACGATTTGTTCCACCTAGCTCAGGAACAGGGAAATCAAATGAAGCTTCTTGCTCTTCATGTAGTTCCTATATGCAAATAGAAGCTTCGACACAACCTCCACCTACCACTGTACATATCCATCCAAGCACGAAAGAGTTTGCACCTTCCGGGGTAAGTTCACCACCTACAACAACGTTGCAAATAAAATCATGGGAGAGTACCTTACCACCCTTGCAACTTGATGAGGCACCTAGGGTAATAGAAAACTACTGGCAAAAATCCTCACCTATTACCAACTGGAACAATTGGTTTCAAAGGGTGACAAGCTCATTTCAAACGGTATGATCTACCCAAGGAAAGGGGGAGTGTTTGTGGACATCCATCATTCACTTGCTTCCCTCTCAACCTTTTTCCCTGACCTCTTAATCTCCGATCTTAGGGAATGTATATATATAGCCTTATACTCACAAAAAAACAAAAATAGTAAAGAGCAAGAGCGCCTAGCAATGAGAGAGCACCCTATCAGATCTTACATATAAGTCCAAATTCACTGTGTCAATTCAAGCAACACACAAAAACAACTCTTATGTTTTAAAGGCCTAACCAAATCTATCTGTCTTGTCAGAAATGGCTACTTCACCAGAGGCATGCACTTCTATTTTTGATGAAAGGTACCCCTTGTCTTTTCAACAAGTGTTCTACGTATGCTACCCTATACTTTCTTGCGAATGGGATTTGATAGAGAGCCTTGCATGTGAGAGAAATTTTGAGGAGTTAGAATGGTTGATACGTCTATGGCTAACTAGTGATCCCTACCCAGTAGCGAATGTGTCTCCAATGGCACATGCTTATTCTTTTGCACAAGATGAGTATCCACGCATCAGGAGGTTCTTGATTAGCATGCTTGCACAAGAGGATGATGAAGAGGAACTAATAGAGACCGAGGAAGACTATGGCCTCACGGACAACGATTTTATTTATCTAAATGATGAGGATAGAGGCCTAGCCTTAGGGTGGCCACCCGGTTTATATAATATCCTCTTTCCTTGATTCTAAAAGGGGTGACAGATAGGTAGGTTAGGGGTCTAGATTGTGTTTTGAGTTTGTTTTTTAGGAGTTTTAATTTTTCCCACTGATGTGCCTCCTGGAGGTATTCCTTTTGTTTCCTAGTGTATACCGGAGCGTGTTGCTATTGATAGGATTTGGACCTTCATGGAACCTTCAAATCAAGCGCGACCATCAACACAAACAGGTGTTTCTTGTCCATTAGCATTGCCCTTATCTTTTTGCATCCATGTTTGTCTGCTTTGATTGTGATTGGTAGCATAATATTCAGCGCATTGGCTTAGTATCAAACATTTAATTCAATGTAATGTTTTGTCATAATCACTTGTCTAGGTTTAAAAATCAAGCAGTCTGACTAAGCTAGTTTGACCAAGTTAGGTGTTAGAGATCTTCTCTTAATACCATGGGGAATGCCTTCCTAATAAGCAATGGTTACTTAGGTTCTTAATCCGATTTAGGCAGCATTGTATGAAATGTACTAGGGCTTTCTAGTGGGCTTGACCCTATTGACCTTTAGCTTAAGTATTATAAAGGGAGTTTACTAATGTGATGAGCCTGGGGAGGGTAACAGTGTTATATGACCCCCCAAAGTTACAAAATTTAAATGTTGAAAATGAACAAACAAAAAATCAAAGTGCCACAATGTAAAATTTTAAGCTGGAAGAGAAATCTCTGCTTGAATTGGTACTTCACTCACATGTATAGCCTATGGTACTAGAGCCCTAGAGGTTCCTAGTGTGGGCGCTTTTCCTTGAAAAGCAAAAAACCCAAGGCATACAAAATAAGCACCCACTTCAAAATTGAATCAGTGTGAAAAGACTTTGGGGGGTCAAAGAAAAAGTAATCAGTCAGGCGATGATTTCATGAGAAATTCCTTTTATGGTAGCTTAACTACAAAGTCTTCTAGGTATAGCCTCTAGTCAGCCCTCGAACATGAATACTTGGCTCTCGCGATTAAACAACTTAATTGACCACAGAAAATTAAGAAGCTTACCCATGGTATTAATATTCGATCTCTAGTGCCTTTCGACCGTCAAATTAGCGACCCCAAACTTGTTTAATTTTTTGCCTTTACATCTGTTTATGCATTTGATTACATTGCAATTTAATGTTCATTGCTAACAAATTGTTTGAAATTCTTTGACCAATCAATTTTTCTACCTAAAACTGCATATGCTTTTTAAGAGAATGCCATTACTGTGCCAATGTTGTTTGATTTTGCAGTGACTGAAGAAGGCTAAGGACATTCATCTCAAATGCTCTTCCACCTCGACGAACCAGCTTCAACTCAATAGCTTCCGAGGACGGAATCTACATCAGGAAGGGGGGCATGTTAACCCTCACGGCACACGGACACCCTATCGCCTACGATGGACGTGTATTATGTATTTGGTAGAGTCAGGTACCGGGCTTGTCGGTCCAATAGGGAAAGGTAGAGTGATCGTCGATGAGAGGCGCACTTTAACTTGGACATTCAAGGGATTAGTTGGTTAAGCATGGGCGCCCAAGTGTGAATGGGGTGAGCTCCTATAAAAGCCAACTAAACCTAATTTTTACTCATTCTCTCATTTGTGCAATTGAAGAGTGCTCTTGCTCCATCTCCATCTTCTTCTTCTTCACCTCCTTGTGTGTGTGTGAGAGAGAGAGAGAGAGAGAGGGAGAGTGTGTGTGCGATCGAGCATTACGAAGGCACGACGGCGGCGAAGCGGTTGAGCGCGGCACGACTGCAGCTTCTTCTTCATCGCGGCGAGGAATCCACCACGAAGGCGAGCGTAGAGCAGTGAGTGACACACCCTTTGTTTTCTTGAGCTTGCTAGTTTAGGCTTGTTGTGTGCTTGGAGCCGTTTGTGGCTCGCATACGGTGTATTGGCAAGTCCCTTGCTTCGACAGTGCTGCAAGGAGCGCACAGGTATATGTGGTCATAACCCCAATCTTGGACCTTCTTCAGTTTTTGCATGAATGGTCGTCCCAAGATTATCTCATAATTGTTCTTTTTGTCGAAATCGACTATTGCAAATGTATGCTCATACTCGATCCCCCACGAAGTGACAATTACTTTTTCTAAGAGTCCGAGAGGCTTCTCCATGAATCCATCTGTCAACTGCAGCTTCATTCTGGTAGCCCTTAGAGCTGGTTTTCCCCATTTTTTCCAAATTTCCTTGGTGGCGATAGCAACTCCCACTCCACTGTCAAGAATAGCTTTGGAAACTACTCCTTGGAATTCTACCGATAGCGTCGTGTTTCCGTCTTCTCCCTCGTAATATTCTCCAACCTTATTCAATGGTACAGGTCTAGTGTTTAGGTTAGGTCTGTCCAACTCCCTGATTCCTTCTTAGAGCTTCAAGGTGGGGTCTTTCACTCCAAATTTTTCTAGGCATTTTCCTACTGTGGTCCACATGTTTGGTCTTAACCTTAGGAGTTCTGCTAATGTGATTGTCATGTCACTGGGATGGATACCAACTCAATCAATCCTTGCGAATCCATCACCTTGTTAGAAGAAAGTCTTTGAGATGGGATTGCTCTCACTTCCGACTTAGCTTCATATTCTCCCAGGTAAGAGGGTAAAGTTCTCAAAGAGTCTGGTTGGCTGTGCCCCGAACTAATAGATCCTTGGTTTCCCCCTTGTGAATGTGTTTCTAAGTTCATTTGTGATCTTGCCTCAAATTCTTCAATAGGAGGTAAGATCACGTTCTTTTCTTCTCTCGTGCTATTCATGTGGTTACTCATCCTATTAGCCTCGTTGGCCTCTCGGATTTTCTTCCACAGATCATCTAAACCGTTACCGTCCTTACCCATTTCTACCAATATTTTAGGATGGACCCCGTCACTTGCCCCATCGGTGGTATTTGGAACTATGATAGGCTCTCCTTTAGATTCATAATCATTAGTGAGTCTTTCCTTTGTTTCTTCATGTTTCTCTAACGTTGGTTGGATAGGGGTTGGAGCTGGTGTGGCATGACAATTTGCCGGTTTACCCAACAGGTCTTCCATCAATGATTGAGCCGTCTCGATCATCTTTTTACACATATCCAACCTCTGTTTTTCTATTTCTGCATATGGATAAGTCATCCACCTTTGCTCCTGGGTTTGGTTCTTTTTAAGTCGAGCTTCATAAGCTACTACCAGTGCATCCAACTGCTCGTTTACCTTGTCTGCCAGTACAGATCCTCCTGATCCTGCACTTTTGGGCTCTTCTATTTCCTTGGATGCTATGGCTGTTGTGGTGTGTGAGCTTAAGCTAGCTAGGTTCTCTAACCGCTCCAATCTGTTCTTTGTATGTTTCAACTCATCGGATAGGGCTGCTTGCTCTCGTTCTTTCCTAGCTTTCCTACGTGCCTTTCTAGCTTTCCAAGTGCTTCTCTGATTTTTCGTTTCTGAACTTTGGGCATCGGTTTTTGGTTCTTCTACTATGGGTTCGTTCGTCCTTCTTTGGGCTTAGGCTCGTGTTACCGCCTGAATAGGTATGATTGTTTCATTTTCCGATCCTCCACTGGAATGTACTGTCTCCAACAGGTTCAAGGTGGTTTTTGCTCCTTTGCTCGGGTTTTTAGGGAAATCGGGAATCAAATGAGTAATTCCACATTCTGGGCAATACGCATTGACTCTAATGATTTCATCATGAGGACAATCTCTCAGCCAATGGTCTCCACCACACTTGTAACAGGGTCCCTTGGGTTGTTGAGGTGCTCCTTGAGCCCCTCGTTGTTGGTAAGCCTGTCTCTGTCCGCCCATGCCTCCATTGGCTATGAGCAACAATGTTCGTTCATCTAAGCTATATCTTCCTTCTCCTGCGGCCTGTGCAGCAGTTGGAGGTCCTTGATTCCCTATCATGCTCCATGGTTCTGGTGTCGAGGGTTCTTCCGGTGGATAATAGGCATGGTTTTCCGCATGTCCATTGGGATCTTCATAATATGCATGCATAGGCACCAAAGCCTTTTCTTCTAATTAAGTTACCGTTGATGTGTATCTTATACCAACTGGTCGTAAACTTGGTAGGGGTGGTTGTTGCCCCAACATTGGTTGTGGTCTTTCTACACCTACAGGTCCTGGTAAGTTGTCAGCTTGATATCTAGGCATCGGTGGAACTTGAGGGGACGCTACGGGAGCTTGGGGAGCGTAAGGTCTCTCCCTCACATATCCCTTGTTATAGTAACATTCCTCGGTCCCATGGTTTGTCCATTTTTGCTCAATAGCACACCACTTGGGCTGTTTATCTTGAGGTTTGGCGTACAAGTTGATATTTTTTAGCACTTCATCTATGAGCTGCTCCTGGTTTACCGCTATTTCTCCTTTCGGTGTTGTCCTGGAAGACTTGCTCCCACTTTGCTGTGAAGATGAATCGTCATCAAGGTCCTTGAACTCCCCTTCTTTGTAGACCGCACAATTGTCCACAAGGTACAGAGCCTCCTTGGTCAACTCATTCAACGTCGTGCTCCTCTTCATATGTAAGTCTTTTGGGAGATCTGCATTCCTTAGTCCTTGGATGAATATCAGCATAAGTCTGGACTGAGTTGGCAGTTCTTCAACAAGACAGAACTTAACATATCTTTTTAGTTTTAGGGCTGCCTTCCGTACAGATTCTCCATCTTTTTGTTTCAATTTATGGATTTGTGAGACGGTATTATGAGCTATTCCCCTTTGAGAGAATTCCTCAATAAACTCGTCAAACACTTCCTCCATCGACTCAAAGTCTCTACGCTCCACAGAGTCAAACCAAGTTGCAGCATCATCCTCTAGGGTTAGTCCTAACCCTGCAAATTGGGTAGGAAAATCTAACACCTCTTCGGTTCTAATTACACACACAAAGGCTGCCACATGATCTCTTGGGTCTCTGTTTCCTGTGTATTTCTTGTTTATCCATTTTTGCACTTGAGAAGGTCTAATTCTGCGATGGTCTATAAACCTCATCATTGGATCACCCCGTCCAAGTCTATACACCTCCTCAGGCCTTCTGTAATAGGCTGGTTCCTCTCCCAACGATGCTCCTAAGCCATAATTTCTAATAGTTCTTGCTGGAGGTGGTTCTTCTCTTTGAACTCCTTCGATGGGTGGTCCTCCAAGCTCGGTCGACCCTTGTGTCTTTGGCTTACTCTCTGCTTGATACCTTGAATAGTGTGGTGGTTCTTGCAAATCCCTGAGTCCTCGTGCGGCTTGATAACCATCTCGATTTCGGTCTGGTTCCATTGTTGCACTCTGTCGAAGCCATGCCTGCAATGATGGCTGGTTTGCTGGTTGGTCTTGGTTGTTGAATACTTGCTGTCTGGTGGAATGTGAGGTAGTGTCATACTCATCTAAAAATGGATTTGTTGACTTGCTTGGGGTGTGGGAGGCTCTCGGCATTTCCTCAGGGGCATATGCTGATGCTCCTGGACGTGTTTCTCTTTCTACTTCCTCTAGGAGAATACGTTGGTATTCTCGCCCGTATCTATCAACAAAAACTATGCCCTTCCCCGTAGCAGTTTTATAAGAGAATAAGTAAAGAACCTTGTCTTTGCTTAGTTCATTTACGTATGGTTCTTTGCTGCGAAAGTAAGAGACAATACCCTCGCTCTCGTGTTTGTAGATTCCCACATTCTCGTTATAAGTTGGAATCCTGATTGTTTTCTTATCGTACATAAAAATAGCTCCCTGCCGATCAATGTTTGGTGGCGGCTCTTGAGTTTCTGAAACCATTTTCCCTTTAGCCACGTTATCTCCATATCTGTTGTAATCTTTAGGGTTGCTAACTATTAAATAGTGCTTCCCCTTTTCATCTCGGAATCTATCTCCATCATCATATATGCGGATTATCTCCAATCTTTGTGCTGGCGTCTCTTCGATACAAATGCACTTGCGGCCTCGATAGTCAGAATAGACTAGGGCTCCTCTTGAGTTTGTTCCCTCTAAGAAGATCACCGTAAGCCTGGAATCATTCAAAGGATTTTGGGAGGTGCTTCCTCCTCGCATAGGTCCATCATAGGTGAAACCTCCTGGCTATTGACTACCCATCATGAAGAAAGATTTTTCTAACGAAGTGTCAGTATCACTACCTTCCTCAATAATCGGTGCTAGCGGATCTAGCCTTGCCTGAGTTACACTCTCTTCGGTGGACACCAAGCTACCTTGGTCACCTGTCACCTTCTGGTCTCTAACAATGTGTCTTCCTGATCTTAAATTCATCAAACTCATCAATGCAATTTAGCACAAATTCAACCACTCACCTGGCAGCGGGTCAGTTTCTGCACAACTGCTTGCTTTGTTGCTGAATATACCTGTACACAAGAGTTTTAATTTCGGCAATTGAATCAAAGCATTTATCTGCTAGAGGTTATCTTAGTAATGATTGGTATAACTGGAGAGTTAATCTCAACCACTACTGTATATTATACATTGCTGATGTTCTGGATTAGGTTGCTAATCTGAAACGGTACTTCCTTCTGGTGTTGGCCAATTTACGCGAAAAAGTCTGAATTCAGTCTTTTGCTTTGTCAAATGGGCAACCAAGGTCCAAATTCACTTTTGAAAGAAGTTCTGGAACCCTTAAGAAAAATGGAACCTCACTGTCTAGGCCAGGTCAAATTTTCTCTGCAATATGCCCCAATAGACATCCTACGTGTAGGATGTCTCCTGCTGTATTTTGCCTGGGTTTTTGCACTGTTGTTTCCCCTTGTTGTGCTGAGCTTACAGCTGCTTTTACTTTTTTGATTTGGACTTTTATAAGCTGGTCAATGAGTCAGGAATTTGTTCCGACGGCCTGTTGATGGTATTGATCAGTCTAATCAACTCCAAATTGGACCAAAATTGACTAGCTGTCTTGCCTTAGGCTATACAACACCTTACAATGCTCTAAGTCAAATCTTGGCTTCATTTTTCTTGCATTAGACATACTACGCGTAGGATGTCTTTTTCATCAGAATGGCTTTAAACTCAAGGCTTAAGCTCCCCTTGAGTTGCTAATCACCTTGGTATACTCAAATTTTAGTTTGGAGTCCCAAATCACACAGAAGACATCCTACGCGTAGGATGTCTTTTTGGCCTGTTTGACCCCATATTTGTTCCACAGCTTCCCCTTGATGTCAGTATCCCAGAGGTATGCTTAGATTTCGATTTGGATGTCAAAAGTCTCAAACTTCAGCTGTTTTTGTTTTTTCGGTCAAAAGTGCTAAAGTCCGCTTTGAACCCAATTTTCTTACCCAAATGAGGTGAAACCCTTTTTAGTCACTCAATATATCATGCAAGACACACTCATGCAGCCATCTTATGGTTTTGGTCTCAAGTTAATGTTTTGGCACTATTTGGGTAGGATGTCTTGCAATTTCAGTCTATCTGGCCTTATCCTGTCAAGATATGGCCAAATTTCCACTTTCCAGTTGTAATTAGGATAAATCCTACCTTCTGAACACATTGGTCAACTCAAAATCCCTAAATTCCTCTCAGATTGGCTTGTAGACATCCTACGCGTAGGATGTCTTTTGGCTTAAAATTAAAGTTTTTTCTGACAGGAATGCTCATGATACTCTAAAGACCTATCAAAAACACTCATAGTAACTTTTGGACTTCAATTAGGCTTTCAACCGCACTTTTGCATCTTTTTGCGTCTTTTACAAACTTGTAATGATTCTACCAAGCAAGTGTACATGCATGAAATGCTCTAGATCTGAATCATGATGTCCTACTTACTCTACTCCTACCTATCATGAAGAAATGGTGATAATGGTGTTTTTGGTTGCTTTTTGGCCTCTCCGGACTCTCAAGCTCTCCTCTCACCGCTTCTACCACCCAACTCCTACTCTAGAACTCGACTATTACCTACAACTACCTAAGTCTACCTCCTCTACCTAAGTCACACGCTTCCTAGACCAGACACACGCTTCCTAGACTCCCTCTAAGACCTAGAGAGTCCTCCACCCTCTGATCCTATCTAAATGTAAGGCGAGACTCTTGGCAAGCCAAAAAATCCCAATCCTCAAGGATTAGTCTCGGTCACCTACCTAAGGTTTTCGTCCCCGACAGCGGCGCCAATGTTGGACGGATACGCCGCGACGGACGTCAGCACAGCGAGAACTCACCTAACAAGTAATGTCAGCTAAGGACGAAGCTCAACCCGCAGGCGCGTGGAAGCAAGCATAAGGTGTCAACCTACACTCGACCGACTCCTAACTAATTCCTACAGAGGTCCCTACCAATTGTCTAAGTCACAGCCTTCAAGAGTGCAAAAGAGGATATTTCCTACAATGCTTGCTAGAGCCGAACACCCATCAAACACTTTCAAAACACCATACAACTTGAAGGAGACCTTACTAATACCTATAGGCCACTCTCCCTAAGGCCTATGAACCAAAATCACGGCCCAAAACACCCGGTGCAGAAACACGTAAGATGTCTGGCCAAAATCTGCAGGTCTTCATTTTTGAAATCTGAAGTGCCTAATGTGTATCTCTACTCAATGTGAACGCGTGGATATGCTGCAATGCGAAATCAGATAACGTATACTCACCCAAACAACAGATGAAGCTCGTAGAAGGAGCTCCCAAAGCCGGACCGCACGTGCGCAATGTTGGTATCGGCTTGTAGCTCTAGTCGGGGGCAACACGCTGCACTTCTCCGCACTCGATTCCGACCACCGTAGCACACGTAGCGTCAAGACGAAGCTCACACTCTCTCTCACGTACACAGTACGCTCACTCACAAACTTCCCACTTTTTTAAAATGACAAAAGGTTTTTTTATTAAGGTCAAAAAGTGGTATATATACCTTACAACTTCTCAAACCCTAAAGTTCCAAAATCAACCATCTACTCATTCTAACTATCAAAACTGGGATACAATCTGGAAACTTCTGTAAGTCCCAATATTTACAAGGTGAAAAATTGGGTTTTCCTCATTGAATGAATAATTACAAAAAATAATAGTTCCAAGTAGTTAGATGCCGTGGGGTGTGTCCAGCTTCTAACAATAGAGATCAGCCATTTTTTAATTTAGAAGAGGACATTTCTTATTTCAAAGGTGAAGGTGATGTTATTGTATTTGGGGATATGAATGCTCACACAAAAACATTGCAACATGATACTTAACAATTTGATATGCCATACATTTCAAGGGAGTTGGAGGAGGTTCACTTGTATGATCGTTCTTCAATGGATGAGAAAGAGCCCAGGTATGCTCATTGCCAATGGTGTATCTTTGTGGAGTGGAACCAATGGATTTACATGTAGGAGACATAATGGGGATAGTGTGATTGACTATATGCTACTCTCCGAAGCCATCATGTATTGCATATAGAGTTTTATGTTTGGCCAATGGACCCCGGAATCTGGCCATGGCACCTTATGTATTGACCTTTCATGTGGAGAAGCAACTAAGCATGATAATCTCAGCAAAAGGAAAGAGAAATTATCAGTATGTATGGATTTCAAACGAGCACCAATGTACATTGAAATGGTTGAGCAAAATTTATGGATGAAGAAACTTCAATATTGTGTACCATTGGAAACTAAATGGGAAGCTTTCAAGAAAGTTATTTGTTCTTGTGCCGAAGAATGCTTTGCTATAAAGCATCTCCATGGTATCAACAAAGATAGATCATGCAAAAGGTGTGGTTTGATAAAGAATGTCAAGATCCTCGAAAGTCCTTGATAAAGCTTGATGCAACTATGGACAAAGACAACTATCAAAGTCATTTGCATACATACAAGGCATTGATTCAAAAGAAAAGAAGAATATGGGGTGTAAAGCAACAACTTTTTCAAGTCCAAGAAAAGACACATGCATGTGGAAGATTTTGGAAAAACTTGAGGGGCAAGCGGGTTGAGAATTTTGGTAACTTGAGTCTTGTGGATATGTACACATTGCAGGCAAGTATATGAGCAAGCAAATGATGAAAAATGCCATTTTATGGTTCACTTCCATGTATGCCTTCTTTTTTTGCTATTGAGGATGTATGCGGTGGGCTTGAAAAGTTGGCCACTCGCAAAGCGGGAGATCTTCAAGGTATCAACCTGGAGATGATCAAATAGATGGGAGATTTTACCCATGAGTGGATGTGTGATATGTTCAACCTTGCACTTCAACATGGTATGCCTTATGCTGAAAAATGCCATTTTATGGTTCACTTCCATGTATGCCTTCTTTTTTTGCTATTGAGGATGTATGCGGTGGGCTTGAAAAGTTGGCCACTCGCAAAGCAGGAGATCTTCAAGGTATCAACCTGGAGATGATCAAATAGATGGGAGATTTTACCCATGAGTGGATGTGTGATATGTTCAACCTTGCACTTCAACATGGTATGCCTTATGCTAAAAAATGCCATTTTATGGTTCACTTCCATGTATGCCTTATTTTTTTGCTATTGAGGATGTATGCGGTGGGCTTGAAAAGTTGGCCACTCTCAAAGCGGGAGATCTTCAAGGTATCAACCTGGAGATGATCAAATAGATGGGAGATTTTACCCATGAGTGGATGTGTGATATGTTCAACCTTGCACTTCAACATGGTATGCCTTATGATTGGAGTACTAATTGGGTTAAGCCTTTGCATAAAGGAGGGGATGTAAAGAATATAAACAACTACCAAACTATAATGATTGGGTCTCTTATGGGAAATTTGTTTGGGTGTATAATGAAGATGAAATTGAGTGATCGGGCTGAAGATAATGACAAGCATGCAAAGGGACAAGCAGGTTTTTGTCGATGCCATAGCACCATTGATCATCTTGTCACTGTTCATGTTCTCATGGAGGAAAGTCGGTTGAAAGGCAAGCGATTGTATTGTTGTTTTGTGGACTTTAAGAAAGCCTTTGATATGATTCCACATAAATTTGTGGAGAAGGATGGAAGAACTCCAAGTGCCAAGTGAGTTTATGCTTGCGGTTTCTCGAATCTATGAGAATGTGATTTGTCAATTGCTCATGGGAAGAGAAATTTCAAAAAAAATTGTAAGCACTATTGGGGTTAAACAAGGATGTCCGTTGTCACCAACTCTCTTTGGTCTATGCATCGATCAATTGGAACAAATGGTACTTGACTTTATGCAAGAAGAAGGCATTGAAGAGGTCACTATTTGCAATGCGGTAATCATGCTTTTGTTGTATGCGGATGATGTAGTGCTTCTAGCACACACTTTAGAAGATGCACAAAAGCTTATGGTTGTCCTTGAGAACTTTTGCTTGTATAGTGGGCTGATTGTGAACGAATCCAAGACAAAGGTTATGCTTGTGAAAACCAACCATAAGGAGAAGCCATGCATTGTGTACAACAATGAGACACCTCGAGTTGTTGAGAGCTTTAAGTACCTTGGCCTTGAGGTTCCGTCCAATCACAAGCGGCATGAATGTGCTATGCGTCGTTTGGAAGTGGGAAAGAGAGCATATTATGCATTTGAGAAAATGTGTAATGCGGGAAATATCAAGTGTTGGGTTCTCAAGAAGTATCTTTTTGATGCATTGGTGACACCGGTTCTTCTTTATGGAGTTGAAGTGTGGGGCGGGAGCATCTCAAAGTCTACTTGGAAAGGGTTTGAGAATGTCCAAAAGCGTTTCTCACAAACTTTCTCCAAGTGAAGACAGAAACACCATATATACTCCTACTTCTTGAGTCGGGATCTCTTCCAATTGAGCTTATGGGCATGGAAAGGGTTGTGGAGTACATGATAAAGATGTGTCAAAACCCCTCACATCGATTTCCTACAATTGCATGGGAAGCAAGAAAAAAAGTTAAAAGATGCATAAAAGCAAGATCTTGAGCATGAGATGGATGCAGACATAAAGAAGTGGTTTGGGAGATGGGATGCATTACACTTGGTACCTGATGCTTCAATTGACTCCCAAGTGAATGAAGCTTTTCTACAACGCCAATGTATTATGACTTGGGACAAATTCAGTGGGTCACGCTTCATACATTACACCACCCATATTGCGCCCAGCTACAAAACCATGTTCTTCATTGAAAGAGGAAACGGTACTCATAGTTGCATACTTGAGACTATCCCCTTGTCAGTGATACGCACTATCATAGCCATTCGGCTTAGCTCCCATTTCCTTCGATGCGAGATAGGGCGTTGGGGCAATGGACAAGAGTCAAATCGACTGTGCACACCATGCTCACTGCAAGTTCAAGAGTCTGAGTACCACACACTACTAGAGTGCTCAGCTTTTGGTCACATCCGAACTTGCTTCTCTCACATTTTCAGCCATAACTTAGACCTCCACACTTTCCTCTCCCAACCAAAGTGTGGGCTCTCCATTGCGACTATCATGACCACAATTTTGGAGCATCGAGAGTCACTCACCAGCCATACACATACTACGTCACATGTAACTTTGGTCCCATAGGTCATATTTGACCTCCGAGGATGATAAAAAAATCTATCTATCTATCTCTCTCTCTCTCTCTCTCTCTCTCTCTCTCTCTCTCTCTCTCTCTCTCTCTCTATCCCACATCTTCACATACATGGTCAAAAATTCAGTGAGGATGCTTCTCCTCAATGGTCTCACTAAGTTAATAAGCTTGGTAGTCTCTCTCACTCCCTTTAACCCTCAATTTTGTATACACAATCCAAACTTTGTGAGAATGCTTCTCCTCACTCTACCTATTTTAGTGAAATTGGTCTCTCTCTCTCTCTCTCTCTCTCTCTCTCTCTCTCTCTCCTCTCTCTCTCTCTCTCTCTCTCTCTCTCTCTCTCTCTCTCTCTTCCAATTTTGTTTTGTCCATATGGAAAAAATTGTAGTCAACGTGTTTCTTTTCTCTTCTTGAGTGAAAGTCTGTCTCCCCCCCCCCCCCCCCCCCCCCCCCCCTCCCTCTCCCTCTCTCTCTCTCTCTCTCTCTCTCTCTCTCTCTCTCTCCTCTCTCTCTCTCTCTCTCTCTCGTCCATTTTTGTTTTGTCCATATGGACAAAATTGTAGTCAAGGTGTTTCTTTTCTCTTCTTAAGTGAAAGTCTCTTCCCCCTCAAAGTATGTCTTTCTCTACTTCCAACCTTCAGATTTGTCCACTTGATCAATCCTTAGAGAGGATGCTTGTCCATATGGACAAAATTGTAGTCAACGTGTTTCTTTTCTCTTCTTAAGTGAAAGTCTCTTCCCCCTCAAAGTATGTCTTTCTCTACTTCCAACCTTCAGATTTGTCCACTTGATCAATCCTTAGAGAGGATGTTTCTCCTCACTCTCCCTAAGTGAGAGAGTTTGTTCCTCCCTCTCCTCTCTCTCTCTCTCTCTCTCTCTCTCTCTCTCTCCCACATTTTCACACACATGGTAAATTTTTTAGTGAGGATGCTTCTCCTCAATGGTCTCACTAAGTTAATAAGCTTGGTAGTCTCTCGCGCTCCCTTTATCCCTCAGTTTTGTATGCGCAATCAAAACTTTATGAGAATGCTTCTCCTCACTCTGCCTAATTAGTGAGATTGGTTCTCTCTCTCTCTCTCTCTCTCTCTCTCTCTCTCTCTCTCTCTCTCTCCCCCCCCCCCCCCCCCCCCCCCCCCCCCACATCTTCACACACATGGTAAAAAATTTAGTGAGGATGCTTCTCCTCATTGGTCTCACTAAGTTAATAAGCTTGGTAGTCTCTCTCGCTCCCTTTATTCCTCAGTTTTGTATGCACAATCAAAACTTTATGAGAATGCTTCTCCTCACTGTACCTGATTACTGAGATTGGTTCTCTCTCTCTCTCTCTCTCTCTCTCTCTCTCTCTCTCTCTCTCTCTCTCTCTCTCTCTCTCTCTCTCTCTCTCTCTCTCTCTCTCTCTCTCTCTCTCTCTCTCTTACATTTTAGTTTTGTCTATATGGACAAAATTGCAGTCAACATGTTTCTTTTCGCCTCTAAAGTGAAAGCACTCCCCCCCCCCCCCCCCCAAGTATGTCTTTCTCTGCTTCCAACCTTCAGTTTAGTCCACTTGATCAATCCTTAGGGAGGATGTTTCTCCTGACTCCCCCTAAGTGAGTGAGTTTGTTCCTCTCTCTCTCTCTCTCTCTCTCTCTCTCTCTCTCTCTCTCTCTCTCTCTCTCTCTCTCTCTCTCTCTCTCTCTCTCTCTCTCTCTCTCTCTCTCTCTCTCTCTCTCTCTCTCTCTCTCTCCCTCCCTCTCCCCTTGTCAATGGCTACCCCATTTTTCTTTTACTCTCCCTCTGTCGCTCTCTATCCCACATCTTCACACACACGGTCAAAAATTTAGCGAGGATGCTTCTCCTCAATAGAATCACTAAGTTAATAAGCTTGGTAGTCTCTCTCGCTCCCTTTATCCCTCAGTTTTGTATGCGCAATCAAAACTTTGTGAGAATGCTTCTCCTCATTGTGACTAATTTAGTAAGATTGGCTCTCTCTCTCTCTCTCTCTCTCTCTCTCTCTCTCTCTCTCTCTCTCTCTCTCTCTCTCTCTCTCTCTCTCTCTCTCTCTCTCTCTCTCTCTTCCTTCCATTTTAGTTTTGTCCATATGGACAAAATTGTAGTCAACGTGTTTATTTTCTCTTCTTAAGTGAAATCCTCGCTCCCCCCCCCAAGTATGTCTTTCTCTGCTTCCAACCTTCACTTTTGTCCACTTGATCAATCCTTAGGGAGGATGTTTCTCCTCACTCCCCCTAAGTGAGTGACTTTGTTCCTTCCTCTCCTCTCTCTCTCTCTCTCTCTCTCTCTCTCTCTCTCTCTCTCTCTCTCTCTCATCCCCCCCCCCCCCCTCCCTTGTCAATGGCTACCCCATTTTTCTTTTACTATGGCTATTTCTCCCTCACTCTCTATATCCCACATCTTCACACACATGGTCAAAAATTTAGTGAGGATGCTTCTCCTCACTGGTCTCACTAAGTTAATAAGCTTAGTAGTCTCTCTCCCTCCCTTTATCCCTCAGTTTTTTATGCGCAATTAAAACTTTGTGAGAATGCCTCTCCTCACTCTGCCTAATTTAGTGAGATTGGTTCTCTCTCTCTCTCTCTCTCTCTCTCTCTCTCTCTCTCTCTCTCTCTCTCTCTCTCTCTCTCTCTCTCTCTCTCTCTCTCTCTCTCTCTTAAAACTTTTTCCACATATCCCTGCCATCTCTAGAAGTGGCACTACCTACACCAATACTTTCAAACTCATCAACTGCAAGGGTGAAAATTTAACTGACTACCACACTCTCTCTCTATATATCTTCCCCCCTCTCTTTATCTATCTTGCCCTCCAACCCTCCCTTTTATTCCCTTTGGCAAATTTTAATCGGGATGTTTCTCCTCTCTCCCTAAGTGAGCGATTCAGTTCTCTCTCTCTCTCTCTCTCTCTCTCTCTCTCTCTCTCTCTCTCTCTCTCTCTCTCTCTCTCATAAATGTCTACCAAAATATTCCCCTTACATCATAGGCACACACACTCTATGTCTCGCGAACAACAACGACAAGATGCTATTGCTCTCAATGTCCGCATTGGCGAGTGATTGGCAAGGAAAAGAGGACCCCAAGTTCCACAAGTCTTTCGATCGCATGCGAACAACAACCCCCATGATACAATGGGATCCAACGACAATCACCACTCTCGCTCATGAGCATCGCACCAACCATGCAATTCTTACCTTCAAGACCAAAGCGGATCGAGTCAAGCTCCTTGAGCAATCGAAGCTTCTCAAGGACACAAAAATTTGGTTTGCCGAAGATCTCACACCCACCCAACTTAAACAAAAGAAGACCGAACTCCAAAAGATGCGAGAAGCGCGCACAGCAGGGAAATGGGCAGTTTACCGAGGAGGCAAAGCCATCATCCAAGAGTTTCGAACTCCCAAACCGGCCCCCTCCTGCTCACCTACCTCATCTTAGACTTTTGTTCATCCCACCTTATCTTTTTTCTCCCCACTCGATGGACTCTCAGTCCTTAACCGATATGTATGAGACGAAATCCTTTGTACTGTTTTGTTCTAGTCCTATAGGTCATATATGACCTCCATGGACGATAATTCAATCTATCTATCTATCTATCTCTCTCTCTCTCTCCATCCCACAATTTTTCCACATGGTCAAAACCTTGATAATGAGGGTTCTCCTCACTCTCTCTAAGCGATTGGGTTTGGTTCTCTCTCTCTCTCTCTCTCTCTCTCTCTCTCTCTCTCTCTCTCTCTCTCTCTCTCTCTCTCTCTCTCTCTCTCTCTCTCTCTCTCCTTATCAACATTTCCCCCCCCCCCCCCCCCCCCTCCCCTTCCTCATTTTGCATACTTTAGTTCTATCCACATGAATAGAATTTTTATCAAAATGTTTCTCCTCGCTCTCTTTAAGTGTGACTTGTTTCCTCTGTCTGTCTGTGTGTGTGTGTGTGTGTGTGTGTGTGTGTGTTTCTATATCCATCTCATTCTCTAGCTCTCTGTGGGATTTGAAGTTCACTCATTGTTAAGAAAACCGTGCCGTTCATTTCAAATCTATACATATGCTATGTTGTCAAATCTAGAGACATTGATGTCAAGTATTAGCTCAAACAATCAATGTACATTTTCAATGAAAAAAGAGGATGATAAAACTAAAGTTTTGTCCACATGGCCAAATGCCAAAGGCTATACATGCTAAGAGAATCCTCTCTCTCTCTCTCTCTCTCTCTCTCTCTCTCTCTCTCTCTCTCCACACCACCCTCCCCTCCCCACCCCACTAGGAGAGCCATATATTGGCCATGTGGTTCAAATTCTAGGCTTCCTAGGACCAACACTTAATCAATATTACATGTTCATTTTGCTTGTACAATGTTAGGATGCTTAGCAATTTAGAAAACTTAACTTTATACTCTCAAGTTTTATCTTTGTGATCAAAAGATAAAGCCTTCTTGCACCCCATGAGATAATATGACATAAAGATGCCCATCAATCGGACCCTCTTCAAGCTACTAGAGTACTATGTATATCTTGAGTCCAAGTAAATGATAAAAGTATGTTTCTAAACACTATAATAAGTTGAGAGGTTGAAGTCACCATGAAATATAATTCCCATTGATCTACATTTGTATGTGGTTGTGAGGACATGTGTTTCTTTTAGAAGTGAGTAAAAACTACCAAAACACTGTGAATGTTGCTGAAGGCAATCGTCACCATTTGAACTTATGATTAAGTCAATCACTAAAGCGTGTTATGTATCACACATTTTCAACAGAAAGAAACGAATGTTGTGGGAACTCTCTACTTTGGATTTTTAAAGGATATTCTCTTGGTGTTTCTAAACACCACTATTGTTATGGAGAAAATCTACTCATTGTTCTTTTCCTTGGAAAAGTGTATCTTGGCTTTCAAGAGTGATTTGTGAGTGCTTCAACCTAAAGTTTGACATCAAACAAGCACTATCATGTATTAAGGCCTTTTATTTTATTTTATAGCAAAACTCACAATTGTGAGTGAATTATATTGAACACCCCAAAAAATTTACAAGGTCTTGTCATGCTCTTGCTGAGCCATGACATCATCCAGGGACTACAATTACATCGGCTATCAGGGAAGCCACCCCCACCAACTCGCCGCCTCCTCCTCGATACACAGGGTCCATAAAGTTGTCCTTTTGAGATCTTTTATTTACCGATGGCCAATATTTTCCCCCGTCCTAGGCATTCCATCTCCTGACAGTGAAGCTTGCCACCCCCGAAACTCCTTCAAACACACGGCGGTTCCTTGTCTGCCATACATTATGTAAGAAGAAGTATCTAATGATTTGAGTGCTGACAAGGAGGGCAGGACTTCCTGAATTCTTGCCTCCAAGGAATAGGTCAGTCTTGAAAAAACTAATTTTCCATGTTCTTTGGACCCACTTTCATATTTTCCCTGCAAGGCCTTTAATAGTTGGGTAGTCCCTGAATAGGTGGGCCAGATCTTCTCTAGCCATCCTGCACCCCAAGCATTGATCTGACCCAATCCCTCTCTCCTGAATCTTCATCCCCGTCGGTAGAGCACCCCACATTACCTTCCATAGAAAGACCTTTATGTGTTGCGGAACCTTTGGCTTCCATATGCCCTCCATTACTTGCTCCCACCTTTCCTCCGGCCATTGCTTTTTCCACAGCTTGTTTAGGGGGCTAGAACAATTCTTCTTATGCATCATTATCTGATAGATGCTTTTAGGATGGGGTTTTTCTAAGAGACTGCTTCCAGGCCATTTCTAGGCATTCAAGTCAAACACCGAATCACAGATTGGCATCACTAAATTGTCAAGCTCCTTCATCACTTTGTGGACAAGCAAGACCTCCAAGCTATTGAGTTGGTACTGGGTAACTAGAAGGTCAATGGTTTTCCAACTCTTGTTGCCACTGTCCCAAAAGTGACCAAGTTGCTTCAGACCCTTATTATTCAGTTTCCTGGCCGTCTCAATCCAATAGGGAGTTTGTGGTGAATCTATAACTTTGGACAGCCAGGGGGACCAATGCAAAATGGAGTTCTTGAAGTATCTGACTTCTTTCCCCCACTTTAAGACTCCTGTTGCTCTCTTGCATTTTCTTATCAATTCTCCTGAGCTGCCCCCCAGTCTTAAGGTAGACCACTCCGAGGCTAACAATTTGTCATGAACCTCCACCCCTCTCCACTTTCCACCATCCGAGCCAAGTTTAGCTACTTCTATCATATCCCTGACCATGACTGCCCAAACTTGATCCTGTTTAGCCAGGGAAACAACAAACTTGGTGCAACAAGCTTCTGCATGGGCCACAGGGTTGAGAATTCCGAGGCCTCCTTGATTCACCGGTTGAGCAACTGATTCCCACCCAGCCCATTGCCATGGCCTCGAGGATTTCGTGTTGTTTTTCCATAAAAACCTTTTTACTGGTTTTAAGAACTCTTTCCAGTGACACTTAGCCATCTTGAGAAGCGGGCTAGTGAAGGCAATGTAAGGAATCATAAAGGCATTCATTACTTTTATCCGACTTGGGAATGGGAGAAGAACATACTCCCACCTACTCATTTTTGTTTTGATTTTTTCAAGCACCCACTCAAATCTTTGCTTGTGAGTCACGTCCACCCCCAAGGGGGCTCCCAGATGTCTGAATATATTCCCTTTCGTGACAATCTCCCCCCACAAGACAGAAGGGTCAAATGAGTCATTTTTTGATAGGGAGATCAACCTTGACTTCTCTATATTGCACTGAGACCCCGAAGCTGTTGAGAATATTTGTACAATCTCCAAAGCTTTTCTGATGACCTGGGGGCACGCCTTCAAGAAGAGGAGAGAATCGTCTACAAAAAGTTTTGCTAGGAGTTGGCTATTTCCTGGCAAAGCAAGGCCTTGCAACTCCCCTCGTTCCGCACTAGCTTTGAGCGTCGTGATTAAAGGATGTGATCCTATGGCAAAAAGTAGGGGGGCCAGAGGGCATCCCTGCTTAATAGACCTTTTGACCTCAAAAGAGCCCACAATTCTATCATTGAACAAGAGCTCTGATTGGCTTCCAGCCCCCAGTATGCGTACCAACCGACATAGGCGAGGCCCAAAGCCCAGAGCTTCCATGACGGCTTCTATATATGTCCATGTTATTATGTCATAAGCCTTGTCCAGGTCCAACTGCAGCAGAATGCACTTCTACTTTGTGACAATTGTGTATTCGATGCCCACCATTGTTGCCAAGATGTTATCATAAATGGACCTTCCTTTTATGAACCCATGTTGATGGGGAGAGATGATCTTGGTTAATAAGAGGTCTAGTATGAGGGCTACTGCTTTAGCTATAATTTTGTAGGCCACCGACATCATCGTTATAGGACGCCAATGTTTCACTTGAGAACAACAGAT
This sequence comes from Adiantum capillus-veneris, assembly GCF_014529385.1. Lineage (NCBI taxonomy): Eukaryota > Viridiplantae > Streptophyta > Polypodiopsida > Polypodiales > Pteridaceae > Adiantum > Adiantum capillus-veneris. The sequence continues at coordinate 144,803,507 of NC_140944.1, forward strand.
CTGTTTTGGGATGGGTTTGATAAGTCCTTTCTTTACACTTACCTCCAACGACCCTTTGACCATGGCTTTATTTGCCAATCTTGTGATTGGGGCCTTAAGATCATCCCAAAATTCTCTATAGAATTCCACTGTCATCCCATCCCAACCAGGGGACTTTTCCTTGCCAAGGTGTTAACCCTCACGGCTCACGGACACCATATCACCTACGACGGACGTTGTATTATTTACTTTTTAGAGTCAGGTACCGGGCTTGTCGGTCCAATAGGAAAAGGGTAAGAGTGATCGCCGATGAGAGGCGCACTCTAACTGAAACATTCAAGGGATTAGTTGGCTAAGCATGGGCACCCAAGTGTGAATGGGGCGAGCTCATATAAAAGTCAACTAAACCTAAAATTCACTCATTCTCTCATTTGTGCAATTGAAGAGTACTCTTGCTCCATCTCTGTTAACCCTCATGGCTCACGGACACCCCATCACCTACGACAGACGTGTATTATGTATTTGGTAGAGTCAGGTACCGGGCTTGTTGGACCAATAGGAAAAGGGTAAGAGTGATCGCCGATGAGAGGCGCACTCTAACTGGGACATTAAAGGGATTAGTTGGCTAAGCATGGGCGCCCAAGTGTGAATGGGGTGAGCTCATATAAAAGCCAACTAAACCTAAAATTCACTTATTCTCTCATTTGTGCAATAGAAGAGTGCTCTTGCTCCATCTCCATCTCCATCTTCTTCTTCTTCACCTCCTTGTGTGTGTGTGCATGAGAGAGAGAGAGAGAGAGTGCGATCGAGCATTGCGACGACGGCACGGCGGCGGCGAAGCGGCGGTTCCTTCTTCTTCGCGGCAAGGAATCCTCCACGAAGCAGGCGTAGAGCGGTGAGTGACACACCATCGCTTTCTTTGAGCTTACTAGTTAAGCTAGTTGTGTGCTTGGAGCCGTTTGTGGCTCGCACACAGTGTTAGGCAAGTCCCTTGCTTCGACAGTGTGGCAAGGAGTGCACATTTTTGGCGCCGCTGTCGGGGAAATGCCCTACACTAAGCTCGGTTAAGCACCTTACGCTTTCTTGTGATGCAATTTCAATTGAAGGATTTGTGAAGAAGGAAGGTGTGTGGTTGTGTGGAGAAGATTTTTGTTACACTGTACTGTCTTTTTTGTTTTCTGTAAAGAAGGAGTTACAATGTTTTTGCAATGTATTGTTAGAATTAAGGTATTAGCTATGGAATGTTAGTTCTGTAAGGTTAGTTTTGTAGATCTGTTAGCTACTGTAGTACTGTGTAAACAGTGTTAGAGTGTGTGTGGCAGTATCTCTATTAGCTGTAAGTAGATAAGTTAGGTGTAGGTTAAGTGTGTGTGTGTGCGCGTGCGCAGCGCGGCCGCGGCGACTTTTTCAAAAAAAAAAACTTTTAAAAAAAATATTTTAAAAAGAAGGATCGGGCTGGGGATCGTTGCCCAAGCTCAAACCCAGACCTCAGTCCTCAGTTTTAAAATATAGTTTATACACCTTTTTATATTTAAAAATTATTTTTAGGATTTCGAGGACTATAAAGACTATTTTTAGGATTTCGAGGGCTTCACGTAGCCGAATAGGGAGCTGTAAAGCACGGCACGTTCCTTTAGCCAAAACGCTCATCTTGAGCTATTACACGCCATATTTTGTGGCTTGGTTACAAAAAATAACCAAGAATAACAAAAAACTTGGGTTATAAACACCTTTAAAAAAAAAAAACTAAGTGAGCGGCCTTCACGGGCACTCACCAACAAGTTTAGAGTGTGGAGGTCACATGTACCTACTCTCTGGATGAGTTTTAGAGCACGAGCATATTGGTAGTGCCTCCATTTACGCGGGCACCCATTATTCCTCCACCCTAGGTTCTGGACCTTCGGCCGGGACTCAAGGTAGCACGAACCAAGATCCTCATATCGCATCTAGTGATTCTTCCTCTAACTACGAAGTCATGGAGGGGTATCCTACACCAAACCCTGATAGCTCAAGTCAAGACATGCATGCCATGGGCCCACGGCCCGGGTCTAGCGTGTTCAGCCGCTTAAAAGAGACCCTTAGTAGAGCTACTCGTTCCGAACATGCGGTTAATGAAATAAATGAAGGGAGTGGGGAAGTAAATTCGTCATTCATGCATAAAATAGACCCTATGCTTCTTGAGAGTGTGCATGTGAATGTTCCATCCACTGCACCTCCTGATCCTTTAGGACTATCTCCCTCTGAGGTTCTACTACCTGATGGTAGGAGTCTTGCCGAAGTGCAAGAGATCGAACGCTATATGCAAGCAACAAGGGAGAGGGAAATTGAGAACCTACGAAGGCTAGAACAAAGTTGAGCCCTAAAAGCAAAGGCTCCTATGACAACAATCATGCTAGCCGAGCAACCGAGTGCTCCCAAGGTAGCAGTCACGGAGGGGCAAGCGATGGGGAGCAATAATGCTTCCACCTTGAGAGAAACCTCCAGCACGCCAGGCCTAGATGGGATATTCCTAAACAAAAATTGGGAGTATGACCTACAAGAAGAAGCTTTAACTGATCAGTACACAGGACACACCTATCATGTGGGTTGGTTAGATGATCTACAATCCACATCGGGTGCTACTAGCATAGATGAGCAACAACAGAAAGTCTGTGATGTCCTCCATAGGATTGTCGAGTTAGAAAGACAGAACACAGGGATCTAGCTCATCTTTCTCTTAATGACACTACGGCTACCATGCATATCCCAGTGGTGAGCATGACAAGAACTACACCATGGAGTTCATTTGTTAATACTGCGCCGATGCCTAGTAGCACAGTGCCCCCAACTATACCTACATGTATGTATCAATCATGTGCACCTGTCGTACCTCAACCTCATGTAGCTCATACACCTCCGATTATTCCAAGAGCTTACAATCCACAATGGCATTATCCAAGCTCTTATACAAGTGGAGCCATGCCATTTAATAATAACATGCCATATCAGGCACCCCCTATGCCTAGGGCCACGCCTGTAAACTTTGGACCACCGTCTGGTACACCACCATACGAAATATGGGACCCAAGAGCCGCGCGTATGCCAAGGCCAAGGCCAACTCCCATCTCACATGTGGTTCCAGGATCACATACACCCATTATACCTGCTCAAATAGGAGATTTGGTAGCATTTGCTCAAACTATCAGTCGCTCTATAGCGGAAAACATGCGTAGTGTACCTGATAGAGAGCCTAGGAGCAAGGCAGTTCAAGTAGCTAAGCTCACATGGAAATTCAGTGGAGACGGAGATGCTAGAAAGCATATGGAAGTCTTTGAACATGTGTGCGATTCCTTGGAAGAGCACAATGAGCTACATAAGTGTAAGGCTTTGAGTTTGACCCTAAGCGGAAAGGCTGGAGATTGGTATAGAACCCTCTAGTAGCTCGCAAGCGTCAAGGTATGACCCAATGAAGATAAAGCCAATCGTGAAAGAGCAAACGATATCTGAGATGACTTTGGCAGATCTCACCAAGGCCATCCAAGAAAGCCTTAGGGGTAATCGTGCTCCACAAAACACTCATATGTATCCAAGAAGGGAGCAACAATGGTGCTCAATTTTCTTGGGCCCACATACTACGAGTGAATGCCCTACTTTCAGAGTAAAGTTTAACGGGACTTGTAACGCGTGTGGTAGGTATGGCCATCAAGCGAAGGATAGCCTAATGCGTAAACGCATCATGGAAAATAGACCACCTATAGCTTGGGCAGACTCACCTCGAGTTCCTACATTGATGCCTACCCCACCCATGGAGCAACAGTTTCCATTACAACACATGGTCCCTAGAACCCAAAATGTGGTCCAAACCACACCGTTGCCACCTTCACTGCTAGGACCGCAACCCCCTCATCCAAGAGTTACACCTATGAACCAAATAGGTTGCGAGTCATCTAGTACTTATGTAGATTGCGAAGAGGACATAGACTCTAGTATCACCTATGGAGTCGACATGCTTGAGGAGTGTCCCATGTACTATATGGAAGACCATTGGGGACAAATCAAACCGGTATATCAAGCTACTGCGCTAGCAGCAAGAGGCCAAAACATTAATAGTTTTTCCCGGAGACCACCTCTTCAGTGCTACGAATGTGGTGGACCACATCGAGTAGCTGAGTGCCCCATTAGAATGCAAAAGAATGCCGCACTAATGCAAACAAGTCAAGGGAGTGCATTGGCAATGCCAATACTCACTTGTAATCGTTGTGGCATAGATCATTTGATCGCACAGTGTCCTAACAATCCAAATGCACCGAAAATCACACCATTGAACATAATAGAGATTGTTGATGGGACACCACCAACTATAAACATAGCACCAGTGAATGCACTCACACGGTCGATGCTCCAAAAGCAAAATTACATCCTCAAAGAGAGAGATGCTGCATCCATTGGCCGAGCGAGAAAGAAGAAAACAGGAAGAAAGAAATCCCTTAATGCTTCTAGCTCAAAACCTACTTCAAAGACTAACATAGGGATAGGAGAGGATCCCGTGTATATGAATGACCCTGAGGATGACTCAGATTCGATAGAGACCACGGAGACCAAAACTGTTACTACAAAGGAAAAATCCAGTGAGGAGGATCACGAGAGGGAATTACGACGAACACCAAAAGAGTATTTAAAGTTAAACCACCCAGTTGCGAACCCTGAAGATAAGCCACGAGAGACAAAAAATGAGGATTGCAAGAGAAAGATTGGAACCTATCCAAACCCAACAGTGGAAATTGAATGAGTCCAACAACTGAGGGGTTTGGTGGAAGAAACTCAACGAAAATTAGAACCTGAATCCAAACATATCCAGATGTCGGACACAGTGTTTCCCACACAAGTTCAACCTCACAAGAACTATAGGCCATTAGCTATACCCAGTATCATTCGGGAAGAGAGTGAGAGTAGGACATCTGAAAGTGGACACACACCTTTCCTACTAGAGAGAATGTTCAATGAGGGAATGCCCGACCCCCTTGAGGAAGTGGAGATTCCATCTTCAACATTCTCTTGTCAGGGTCCTACGTCCCACAAGATGCCATTAAATGTTGCCAAGCTGATGGATTTCATGTCCTCAGAAACACGTACGACTATCATATCTAAGTTATACGGAGATCCAGAATTATTCCTAGCACTGCGAGCGCTTCTCAATGGAGAATTACAGGGCGGATTACCACAATTTGCACATATGAACAAACCTAACTCGGTGATGAATGATGAAGAACATTTAGCACCACCATTTGACCTAGCGGGACATGAATCTGTAATTGAAATACCCATTAACAAGTTGGGGCAATACTTTGAAGGTGATGAATCTAATGCTACTCTACCAATCACTACTAAAGGATTAACTGTAAAGGGGGTCCTTGACGGTGGTGCGAGAGTCAAGAGGATTGGTTGGACTCTGACACACCTTTACAATACCCTATTGAGCCAGACAACACCTATGGAAAAGTACTATATGTTGGGGTATAAAGCCCAATGTGGTCGCCCAGGTAAGAGCACAGAGGCCGAGTACAGAGGTGCAGCAGTTGCGGCGTGCGAGGTAGCTTGGCTACGCACATTACTTGAGGACCTGGGAGTGCAGGTGGACCAGCAGATTTTCATCCATTGTGACAACCTCAGCAGCATGCAGTTGGCTAGGAACCCAGTGTTCCATGCCAGGACCAAACACATAGAGGTCCATTACCACTACGTTCGAGAGCGAGTGTTGGCGGGCGACATCGACTTGGTCTACGTCAGCACAGAGGAGCAGATAGCGGATATCTTTACCAAGGCCCTCGGAGCTGAGAAGCTTCGACGTTTCCGGACTATGCTTGGACTCTGCGACATGCAGAGCTCGAGGGGGAGTGTTGAGATGTCGAGCTCTACACCTTGAGCTGGCATCCACTACGGGTCTTGGCCGCTTACGGCATTTACTCACTGGCGCGTTAGGTGATCGACACGGAGGATCTCTGCCAGTGATTCTACAGCTGGACTACACTTATAGTGCCAGCCTAGTACGCTTCTAGCGAGTTCACACTTAGTGACCGCATGTACATATGTGCTTTTTTTCAGCTTTAGCACTTAGTCATTTTGTACTCTCTTTTCTGTGAAGAAGAAGAAGAAGCTTTCCATCTCTGTGTGCTTTGTGCTTGTCTTGTGTAGCTCTCTTGCATCCTCATTCTTTACATCCTAGTGGCGGCATTGACCTTCTTGAGATTCACGCACACTCTGAGTTTCCCATTCTTCTTGGGCACAATCACTATTGGAGACACCCATTCTGAGTGATCATAGGGTATATGAATCCGCATTCCACAAGCTTTTCAATCTCTTCTTGAACGATTTTTGCATATTTAGGATTCATTGGGTAGGGTCGTTGGTGAAATTGTTTAGCCATGCTATTCATGGGGATTGTGTGTTGCACCACGGAAGGTGGAACACCTTTCATATCATGATATGTCCAGGCAAATATATCCCTGAATTCCTTGAGAAGTTCTTTAAGTACACACTCCTCAGTCTTGGTCAGATATTGGGCAATGAAAACAGGTTTAGACTCTTCTCCTGGATCTGCTCTTTTCCCTTAACTATCGCTGTGGACCGTCATAGACTCCATTGCTCCCATCGATAGGTTTTATTTGAGCCTTTGTATACACAACCTTACGTTCCTTTGTGGTATAGGATTTGAAATTTTCAGGTGCAGGGTGTAAGTCTGTGGAGTCCTGTTGTTCTGTGGACTATGATTTCACTTCCGAATCCTTTTGTTGTTGAGCTAACTCTCGATTTTGTCGTCTCCTTACAGTACGGCTCAACTTTGGCTTCTATGTAGCCTAGTTTTGCGATGTCAATGGGTTGTGGACTACACCACATAACTCTTTGAAGGTATTCACCCCAGTTATCTACCAACTTCCGATGAGCATCACATGCCCCTATATAATTAAGCCATTCTACGATAGTTGCTCGATATCGTCGCCTCTTATATCTCTTACTCTTCTTGTTTAATTTTAGATTATGACAGATCTCTAGTGAAGAGTCACTAGATGAATCACTACTTGTGTCTTCTGCTCCCTTGGATAGATTGTCATCTAGGGTACCACTAGGCCGTGAATGGTTTTTCCCCATATTTTCACTAAGATTTAACTTAGATTCTTCATCCTCAGAGTCAATTTCAATTGATGATTCTGACCCCAAATCGTGTGGGCTATAGTCTTGTGAGGTGCTATTGGTTCCAATGCCAATCAAACTTTCATCTTGTAGGTCATTAGAAGCTATATGCATTACTTCTAGCATATTTAAGGGTACGAGTGGTGGCATTTCATCCCCCTCAGGTGTTACCCAAGTCGTCCCCCTGTTTCCCCAAGTGTCTATGGTTGCTGCTAAGTGGACCCAATCCACATTGTCCGACTCAGTCATCCCAGGTAGTACATCCATATAAGGAGAATCTTCCCCAACATCAGTGTCCGCTTTACACGTGTAACAATACTGCAACGGGGCCGAGTGAACTGTGGTGTCATATCTATGATCAATTATAAACCTGTTTCTCCTAGAGGATGTGCTCAACCCGTCACAAGATCCACTCGAATGACAGAATCTTGGAACTGTAAGTAGACATGGTTTTTAGACCAGTCATGGACCATTTTTTCTTCCCTCATGAAAGGACGTCCTAAGATCATCTCCGATGCCATAGTGTGTTTGGAGAAATCCATAACAATGAAGGTAATCCATATGTCATGTCCAAAGACCTTGATCTTGAGATCTTCTAGCATCCCAATAGGTTTAACAATAGACCCATTGGCCATCTTCACTACTATAGTTGTGGTCGCAAGGTGAGGTCTTCCCATAGTTTCCCAACAATTTTTAGTCACAATGCTAAACCCAACACCACCATCAAGGATTCCGTTCACAGTTAATCCCTTAGTAGTGATTGGTATGGTCGCATTGGATTCATCACCCTCAAAGTATTGTCCCAACTTGTTAACATGTATTTCTATAACAAGGTTCTCATCTAGATTGGGTTGTGGATCTAAGTGTTCCTCCTCTATTGGCATCTCCCCAGCTCCATCCATTTGTGCAAATTGTGGTAGCCCAAACTTTAGTTCTCCATTGAGGAAGGCTCGAAGAGCTGAGATTAGCTCAGGGTCTTTATATAGTTTGGACATAATGGTGGTTCTAACTTCTGAAGACATGAAATCCATCAATTTGGCAATGTTTAACGGCACCTTTTGGACCTCAGTCCCTTGACGTGGGGAATATGGGATCTCCATTTCTTCGATAGGATCAAGTAGTCCCTCTGTAAACATTCTTTCCATCAAGAAGTGAGTACGCCTACTTTCCCATGACTTTAAGTCACTTTCTTCTTGGATGACACTAGGTATGGCTAAGGGTCTATGGACTTGGTGAGGTTGTTGTTGCATAGGGAACATTGTGTCTGTAATCTGGATCTGCGTAGGTGCTGGTTCTAGATCCCTTTGGGTATCTTCTACCAAACTCCTTAATTACTTGACTCGCTCAATCTCCTCTGTAGGGTTTGGATAAGTTCCTATCTTCTTCTTGGATCCTGCCCATTGTGGCTCATGAAGGTCTTCGTTGTTGGTTTCTATCTTACTAGTCGTTTTGGTCTCCATGGTTTCACCTAAATCAGAATCCTCTTCAATGTCGTTCATATATACGGGGTCGTCACCCGTCCCTATGTTGGTCTTTGAACTGGGGTCTGATGACTTCGCTGCTTTTTGCGATCTCTTCGTTCATGTTTTTTTTCTTTTTCTGAGATTGGGCAATTAATGTCGTGTCTCTTTCCTCAAGAATATAATTTTGTTTTTGGAGCATCGATCGTGTGAGTACATTTACTATTACCATAGGTGTACTTTGTGATGGCTCCTCGATAACTTCAATCAAGTTTAATGGCATGATCTTCGGTGCATTTGGATTATTTGGACATTGGGCAATCAAATGATCTATGCCACATCGATTACACATGAGTATTGGCATTGTAGACATGCTTGCTTGATTGGTTTGCATTAGTGTGGTGTTCTTTTGTAGCCTAATAGGACACTCCGCTACATGATGTGGACCTCCACACTCATAGCATTGAAGAGGTGGTCTCTTAGCAGTGTAATTGATATTTTGGCCTCTTGCCACAAGAGCAGCTACTTGATATACAGGTTTGACTTGTCCCCAATAGTCCTCCATGTAGTATTGTGGACTTTCTTCAAGCACATCCAGCCCATAGGCAATATTAGGATCTATATCTTCCTCACAGCCTTCCAAACAAGCAATAGATGACTCACAACCCATTTGATTCACAGAAGTGATTCTCGGATGTGGTGGTTGCGGTCCTAGCACTCGAGGTGGTAAGGGTGTTGTTTGAACAACATTTTGGGCCCTAGGGACCATGTGTTGTGATGTTTGTTCAAGAGGTGGGTCCGACATCAATGCAGGCACTCGAGGTGTGTCTGTCCATGCCAAGGCTGGTGTATTGGCCATCGTGCATTTAAATACTATGCAATCCTTCGCTTGATGACCATACCTCCCACAGGCATTGCAGTTCCCATTGAATTTTACTCTAAAAGTAGGGCATTCACTGGTACTATGCGGTCCATAGCATACTGAGCACCATTGTTGCTCCCTTATTGGATACATATGATTGTTTTGCGGAGCATGATTATCCCTAAGACTCTCTTAAATAGCCTTGGTGAGATCTGCTAAAGTCATCTCAGATATCTTTGGCTCCTTAGCAATAGGCTTTAGGGTCATTGGCTGATGCCCTGATGCTTGCGAGCTAATAGGTTTAGGCTTAACAGACACTCTTTCTCCTTGAATCATTAAATTATCGTCATAACCCCCTAATGAATCTATCAAGCAATTGATTATTGTTGAAGCGCTCATTTGGATTAGAACGAGAATTCAAATGCTTCAAGCGACTTGTAAAGTCTCTCACCGACTCTCCTTCCTCTCGTTGGGCTTTCTGGAGCTGAGAGGCTACACCCCAAAGCACTCCCTCTCGTATGTATTCTTTCAAGAACAGTCTCCTAAGAGTAGGGTAAATCGTTTTTTCTTCCACCCTTAGGGTTCTATACCAATCCCTTGCCTTCCCACTTAAGGTTAGGCTTAAAGCATTACTCTTATGCAGGTCATTGTGTTCTCCTAGAGAATCGCATATTTGTTCAAACACTTTGATATGCTTTCTCACATCCCCGTCTGCACTAAATTTTTGTGTGAGCTTGGCTATTTGTACTGCCTTATTTCTAGGCTCTCTATCAGGCGTGTTACGCATATTCTCAGCAATAGATCGACTAATAGCTTGAGCAAATGTTGCCAAGTCACCTAAGTGAGCAGGCACCGTGGGTGAAGGCGCTCCAGAGACTACATGTGGTGTAGGTATCGGCATTAGACTTGGCGCATAAGAAGCCCTTGGGCTCCACATTGGGTACGATGTTGTGCCATGTGGTGGCCCAAAGTTCATATGTGTGGCCCTAGGCATAGCAGACGTTGGATATGACATGCTAATGCTAGCCGGTATAGTCCCATGGAAATAAGAACTTGGGTGTTGTGGTTGTGGAGTATAGGTTGTTGAAACAATGGGAGGGGTAGGGACTACATGAGTACGAGGACCCATGGGTGTATACGATTGGTACACACTTGTAGGTACTGTTTTGCAGGCATTGAGCTACCATGTAGCAGTGCTTTACTAACAAATGAGGTCCATGGTGTGTTTCTTGGCATACTCATAATTGGGGTAGGCATGGTAGCCGTGGTGTCATCAAGGGAAAGATGAGCTAGACTTGGAAAGGTAAAGCTATCACTTGTGGGCTCAGATTGCACTGAGACCCCTGGCGAAACAACATATGGAGGATCCATCAGACTTACCGAGGGAGTCTCCATTTGTGATAAGGTTGGTTGTTTAGCCTTTCCTGTATCCAAGAATCTCATGAGACCCGTTGAAGGCATGTTGATCCCCTTGTTCTATCTCTCTAACTCAATGACCCTATGGATGACCTCAGAAACTCTTTGTTGTTGATCCTCCACACTAGTAGTGTTTATTGTGGATTGTAGGACATCTAACCAACCCACGTGATAGGTGTGACCTGTGTATAGGTCGGTCAGAATTTTCGTTTGTAGTTCGTACTCCCAGTTCTCATTTAAGAACACTCCATCTAGGATTGAGGTGCTAGGGGTGTCCTTTGAGCTAGATGCAATGTTGCTTTCTAGAGGTTGGCCCTTAGCGGTTTCTAAGTCAGGAGCACTTGCTTGCTCTCTTAGCAAGGATATTGACATAGGGGCTTTCGCTTTTAACTCTCTTCGTTGCTCCGTCTTGTGTAAGCTCTCGACTTCCTTTTCCCTCGCTGCAAGGATATACTGCTCAACCTCTTGCACTTTGGCAAGGCTTCTACCACCGGGTAATATGACCTCGAAGGGAAATAACTCTGAAGAGTCAGGAGGTGTAGTGAATGAAGTATTCACTTGCACACTCTCTAGGGGTATAGGGTCTACGTTGGTCATGAATGGAGAATTTACTTCCCCACCCCCCTCATTTACACCATTAGCTCCATGTTCGGATCGAGTGGCTCTACTAAAGGTTTCCTTCAGGCGGCTAAGCAGGCTCGGCCCGGACTGCGGGCCCATGGCATGCATGTATTGGCTTGAGCTATTGGGATTAGGAATTGGGAAACCCTCCATGACCTCGTAGGAAGAGGAAGAGTCACAGCCGCTATGTTCGGGTCTTGGTTTGTACTACCTTGGGTCCCCGTCGAGGGCCCGGAACCTAAGGTAGGTGGATAATGAGACTCGCGTAAGTCGAAATTCTCTCTAGTTTCTCCGTCTCTAGCACACGACCAGAGCGCAGATACATGTGCCTTTGACACCCTATAAGCGTCAGTGAATAACCTCGAAGGTTAACCGCTTACTTTTTTAGGCGTTTGTTTTTACTTGTTTTTTATGTCTTTTAAATACTTTTGAATAATCGGCTTTTTGATTAAAGTGTGTGATAGCTCAAAACGAGTGTATCACTCAAAGGGTCGCGGTGTGCTTTATAGCAGAACGTTCGGTCACCTGAAGCTCCGTTGGTCCTCCAAAAAGCCGATTTTTAGCTAGGTGTGAAGCTAAAATACGTAATTTGAAAGAACGACTGAGGCCTAAGCCTGAGCGTGAGCTTGGGCTTGGGTTTGGGAGATATTCCCGATCCCGGTCCTATCTTTAATTGTATTTTTTTGTCAATTAAAAAAAAGGGATAAGGTCGCCGCGGCCTGCGTGAGAGCACACACATACTCTACCTACCTACTTCGAACTAATACACCTACTGTTACACACTAACACACTCTATTAGCTCTCACAGATCTACTTCCTACTTACTGTACATTACATTACATAGAACTAACAACCTTAATACTAACACCTTACACAAAGAAAAAACACAGTACCTTTGAAAACTCCATTAACAAAAAAAATACACAGTAGTAACACAAAATCCTTCTTCTCAACACACACACCCTCCTTCCTTATGTTTCCTACAATTGAAATTGCACCACAAAAGAAGCACATAGTGCCATTCAAGCTTAGTGTATGGGATTCCCCGGTAACGGTGCCAAAAATGTGTGCGTATGTCGCACGTGTCAATGCAAGGAACTTGCCGATACACTGTGTGCGAGCCACAAATGGCTCCAAGCACACAACAAGCATAAACTAGTAAGCTCAAAGATGGCATTGGTGTGTCACTCACCGCTCTACGCTTCCTGTCGTGGAGGATTTCTCGCCGCAAAGAAGAGGGAGACGTCGCTACGCCGCGCTCAACCGCCTCGCCGCCGTCGTGCCACCGCAATGCTCGATCGCACACACTCTCTCTCTCTCTCTCACGCATACACACAAGGAGATGAAGAAGAAGAAGATGGAGATTGTGCGCTCCTTGCCGCACTGTCGAAGCAAGGGACTTGCCTAGCACTGTGTGCGAGCCACAGACGGCTCCAAGCACACAACTAGCTTAACTAGTAAGCTCAAAGAAAGCGATGGTGTGTCACTCACCGCTCTACGCTTGCTTCGTGGAGGGTTGCTCGCCGCGAAGAAGAAGGAGCCGCCGCTTCGCCGCCTCCGTGCCATCGTCGTAATGCTCGATCGCACTTTCTCTCTCTCTCTCTCTCTCTCTCTCTCACACACACACACACACACACACATACACACACACACACACACACAAGGAGGTGAAGAAGAAGAAGATGGAGATGGAGATGGAGCAAGAGCACTCTTCTATTGCACAAATGAGAGAATAAGTGAATTTTAGGTTCAGATGACTTTTATATGAGCTCACCCCATTCACACTTGGGCGCCCATGCTTAGCCAACTAATCCCTTGAATGTCCCAGTTAGAGTGCGCCTCTCATCGGCGATCACTCTTACCCTTTTCCTATTGGTCCGACAAGCCCGGTACCTGACTCTACCAAATACATAATACACGTCCATCGTAGGTGGTGGGGTGTCCGTGAGCCGTGAGGGTTAACATGCCCCCCTTCCTCATGTAGATTCCGTCCTCAGAAGCTATTGAGTTGAAGCTCGTTCGTCGAGGTGGAAGAGCATTTGAGATGAATGTCCTTAGCCTTCTTCAGTCACTGCAAAATCAAACAACATTGGCACAGTAATTGCATTCTCATAAGTGATTAAAAATCATACGCAGTTTTAGGTAGACAAATTGATTCGTAAAAGAATTTCAAACAATTTGTCAGCAATGAACATTAAATTGCAATGTAATCAAATGCATAAACAGATGTAAAGGTAAAAAATTAAACAAGTCTGGTGTCGCTAATTTGACAGTCGAAAGGCACTAGAGATCAAATATTAATACCATGGGTAAGCTTCTTAATTTTCTGTGGTCAATTAAGTTGTTTAATCACGAGAGCCAAGTATTCATGTTCGAGGGCTGACTAGAGGCTTTATCTAGAAGACCTTGTAGTTAAGCTACCATAAAAGGAATTTCTCATGAAATCATCGCCTGACTGATTACTTTTTCTTTGACCCCCCAAATTCTTTTCACAGTGATTCAATTTTGATGTGTGTGCTTATTTTGTATGCCTTGGGTTTTTTGCTTTTCAAGAAAAAGCGCCCATACTGAGAACCTCTAGGGCTCTAGTACCATAGGCGATACATGTGACTGAAGTACCCAATCAAGCTGAGATTTCTCTTCCAGCTTAAGATTTTACAATGTGGCACTGTGATTTTTTGTTTGTTCATTTTCATCATTTTAATTTTGTAACTTTGGGGGGTCATATAACACTGATACACCTCCCCACGCTCATCACACTAGTAAACTCCCTTTATAATACTTAAGCTAAAGGTCAATAGGGTCAAGCCCACTAGAAAGCCCTAGTACATTTCACACAATGCTGCCTAAATTGGATTAAGAACCTAAGTAACCATTAATTATTAGGAAGGCATTCCCCATGGTATTAAGAGAAGATCTCTAACACCTAACTTGGTCAAACTAGCTTAGTCGGACTTGCTTGATGTTTAAACCTAGACAAGGATTTATGACAAAAAAAACATTGAATTAAATGTTTGATACTAAGCAAATGTGCTGGATATTATGCTACCAATCACAATCAAAGCAGACAATCATAGATGCAAAAAAGATAAGGGACAATGCTAATGGACAAGAAACACCTGTTTGTGTTGATGGTGGCGCTTGATCTGAAGTGTGAACGAGAGAAAGGTTCCATGAAGGTCCAAATCCTATCAATAGCAACACGCTCCTGTACACACTAGGAAACAAAAGGAATACCTCCAGGAGGCACATTAGTGGGAAAAGGTACCAACACTTATTGAACACAACAAAAAACATAAGGAACCCTAACCTAATTAGTTGCACTCCCCCTAGAGAGTCAAGGGAATAGGATATTATAGAGGTTGGGGGGAAACCCTAAGGCTAAACCCCTATCCTCGTCGTCGAGATAAACAAAGTCATCATCCATGAGACCATATGTGCCATCTGTGTAGTCCTGTAAATTTTCTTCTTCATCATAGGTGCCCATGATTACTAAGAAGGTCACTAGACGCCTATAGTCATCCTTGTCAAAAGGGTAGGCTTGTGCAATTGGAGAAACGCTCTCTACTAAGTATGGATCAGACGTGGTCAAGAGACGTATCAGCCATTCTAACTCCTCAAAATTTCTCTCACATGCTACCGTACCTATCAAATCCCATTCACATGCAAGCATTGGAAAGACCATGTGAAATATTTGTGAAAAGTAACGAGGGTACCTCTCACCCAAGGCAGGAGTGGATGACTCTAGCGTACTAGCCATATCTGTACACGCAAATAAATGATGGTTAGAGTGCAAATATTACAAGGGTCGTGTTCTTGTGCATAATTTGTTTTTATGATTTTGTGTTATGGCTCTTGCTCTTTTACTTTTTTTATCTTGTTTTTGTGAGTATAAGGCTTTATATATACATTCCCTAAGATTGGAGATTAAGAGGTCAGGGAGAAAGGTTGAGAGGGAAGCAAGTGAATGATGACTGTCAGCAAACACTCCCCCCTTCCTTGGGTAGATCATACCGTTTGAAATGAGCTCGTCACCCTTTGAAACCAATCGTTCCAATTGGTAATAGGTGAGGATTTTTGCCAGTAGTTTTCTATTACCCTAGGTGCCTCGTCAAGTTGCAAGGGTGGTAAGGTACTCTCCCAGGATCGAACTTGAAGTGGTTCATCAAGTGATTCTTGAACACTGGGAGGTGTGGATTCTTTTGTAGCTTCATGGAGGTCCACTACTATAGATGGAGGCTGTGTAGAAGCTTTTACCTCTATGGATGTATTACATGAGGAGCTACGAGCTTCATGGAACTCCCCCCTTCCTGAGCTAGGTGGAATAAATTGGTTTTGCCTTGGAGCCCAAACTAGATCTGGACTAGGTGTGTAGCATTCTGTGATCTTTCCCTTCCCGCGGTCTGCCATTGGCTTTAGTGTTACACTGTTTGACTCATATGGGTTTGTTGTCGATAGGGAAGGACACATTTTACGTTTAGGTACCCAAATTTTCTCATTTCCATCATAGTAGCCTTGGGCTTCTAATAGTCGTTTTGGAATCCATCGTGATTTGGTCTTGACTCTCCTAGAGCACGCTCTTGGTTCTCCAGGGAAATTTTTTCTTGAAATGGATGGGAGGGTTGAGGTAGTTGGAAGTAAGGCCTTGGGGACCCATTGATATGTACTCTTAGGTCGTGCAGGTTGAGTACTTGCAATATTACTGCTTGCTGCAAATACAAGTGTTGAAGTGCTAGGTTCATGGGTAGCCGGCAAAGACGAGTTAACCACCTTGGCTTGTGAATGTTGGCTATCCTTCAACTTTGCTAGAGTTTGCAACGTAGGTGACTTTGCTTGAATGATAGGGGTAAGAGTCGGTGGTCGCGTCGTGACACTACCAGTATCCCAATCAATAGTGCATTTGGTTGCCAACATCCACGTGCGTCCCAGGTTTACGTTGCCTTCCATAGCTCCCGCGGGCATGACTAGAAACCTCTGCACTATGCTTCCATTGTCATAGACAATAGGGGTCTGAAGGACTCCAAGAATAGCAGTTTTCTTTTGATTAATGCCCTTGACTGGCATCGTACTCGGGGATAGGGTCGGTTTCCCTAATTGACACCAAACTCCATAGGATAACAAATTGTGTTTAGCTCCCGTATCTAATAAAGCATTGTATAGTACTTTCCCATAGGGGCTATTTAGCTCAATTGGGTATCGTAGCGGTGGCTCAAATTCTAATGGGTCGTCATCTGTGTCCTCAAAAAATGCTTGCGTGATTCCCAGATTAGCCTCTCGTTGGCGTTTAAGACATTGTTGTCGTTCTCGAGCCTCAACTCTTGCTTGGATTTTTCTAAGCTCTGCTTGTTCCTTGGCAGCCTTCTTTTGATGGATAGCTTGCAACTCTTCCTGGCTTAGAGGATCATAATATCTTTTGAATTTACTCCCATTAAGGAATCCAATGGTTTCAACTCCATCTAAAGTCTCCACACGAATGGTACCTTGCGGGGTAATTTCACACACTCGATATGGTCCCTTACCAGCATATTTCATTTTTTTCTTTTCATTACGTACCCCGTACATAAGAACTTTATCACCAACCTTGATGTCTTTATCCTTTAAATGGCTATCAAACCACTTCTTTCTCCTATCCTTCTCCACTAGAGTATTTCGCACAGCGAATTGCCTCTCTTCATCTAGCCTTTCTAGGATATATAATCGCTCAACTAAGGGGTTACCATCCCAACCTTCTTGAGAAGCTACTCGAAGACTAGGAATGACAAACTCCCATGGCATAACTGCTTCTTGGCCATACACCATCTTAAACGGTGTGCAATTAATAGCAACTTTATACGCAGTACGATAAGCCCATAAAGCTGATGTAAGCTTTAGGTCCCAATCAGTGCGATTAGCCTCAACTGTCTTTGTCAAAATGGAGATGAGAGTTTTGTTGGTACTCTCACCTTGGCCATTTGCTTGGGGATAATAGGGTATAGACTTGTGGTGAGATATCATGAAGTTTGATGTGAGTTCTTTTATTACTTCATTTATAAAATGAGTTCCATTGTCACTCACAAGTTCAAAGGGGCATCCCAAACGTGTGATAATGTTCTCAAAGAGGAACTTAGCTGTTGTTTTTGCATCCGCCTTCCGTGTTGCTTTTGCTTCAGCCCATTTGGTTACATAGTGGGTAGCCACAATGATATATCGTGATTGCGTGTTACGTGCAGCCGGACTTATCGGTCCTACAAAGTCTAAGCCACACTTTTCAAATGGTTGGGTTACCTTGATGGGATGTAGAGGCATCCTATCACTTCTTTGTGGCTTCTTGAAGCGTTGGCATTCATCACATCCCTTTGCAAAAAGTGATGCATCCTTAAACAGAGTGGGCCACCAATAGCCTGACTGTAAGATCTTTCGGGCAATCAAGTTTTCTGAAAAGTGACCACCAGCTACGCCCATGTGTGCCTCTTGTAGAATATATAAATACTCATCCTCGCGGGCACAGCGTCTAAGAACATCATCTTTTCCTCTCTTATAGAGAGTTCCCGCCAGTAAGCAATAGGGTTCGCATTCCTTGATTAATTTTTGAGCTATATCTTTTCGCAGCTCTTTGGGTGGAAAACCATTAACTAAGAAGTTAACAATCTCTTCACTCCATTCAGGCATTGTCTCAACAATGAACAAAGGAGTATCAGGCAATTCATCATCAACCCCCGTAGGAGCTTCGCCATTAGGGATACGAGATAAATGATCCGCCATGACATGTTTTCTCCCAGGCCTCACAACAACGGTGAAGTCAAACTCAAGAAGAATTAACAACCATCGTGTAATTCGACCTGTGGAACACGACTTGTTTACCAAATATAGCAATGCTTGATGATCCACATAAAACACAAACTTGGTAGCAAGAAGGTAATAGCGAAATTTCTTTACTACGTAAATCATAGCTAGACCTTCGCGCTCTGTAGTAGTGTAGTTCATCTCGGCATCATTTAATTGGCGACTTGCAAAGCTAATAGGGTAGTCCAATTTATGTTCTCCTGGTTGAGTTAGAACACACCCAATAGCAAAATTTGATGCATCAATATGCACATGAAAAGGTACATTCCAATCAGGTGTTCGCAGGATTGGAGCACTTGTTAGGGCCTTCTTTAATAACTCATAAGATTGATGACATTCTTACGTCCAGTGAAACTCGATAAGAAGCTTGTAGAATGGACGCGCTATCTCGGCAAAGTTTAAAATAAACCTTCGATAATAACCAACATGGCCCATAAATCTTTTAACTCCTTTATAGTTCGTAGGTGGTGGAAAATCCGCAATGGCTTTAATCGTACTCTCATCTGTGGATATCCCGTTCTTGGACACTATATGCCGTAGAATGACTCCATGCTTAACCCAAAATTGGCATTTGAAAGGGTTCAATGAGATGCGATAAAATCTGCACCTGTCAAATATTTTTCGTAGATATAACAAATGCTTCTCCCAAGAAGAATAAACACAAAGGTTGTCTAGGAAAGCTTCACAAAACTCCCTTAGAAATTCTTTAAACGCAATGTTTATTAATCGTTGGAATGTAGCAGGGGCATTTGTTAAGCCAAAAGCCATAACACGAAATGCAAACACTCCAAACTCTGTGATAAAAGCAGTTTTAGCTTGGTCCTCTAATGCAATTGTGATTTGATTGTAACCAGAGTACCCATATAAAAAGCTATAAGCTTCCTTGCCCGCAACTCTTTCAAGCACATGTTCTGAATATGGCAAGGGATAATGATCTCTCCTAGTGGCTGCATTAACTTTCTTGAGGTCCACGCACACTCTTAGTTTCCCATTCTTTTTTGGCACAATGACTATTGGAGAAACCCATTCTGAGTGCTCAATAGGGTATATGAATCCACATTGGATAAGTTTTTCAATCTCCTCTTGTACAATTTTGGTGTACTTAGGATTCATTGGATAGGGTCGTTGTTGGACGGGTTTAGCAGTGTTGATCGTGGGAATTGTATGTTGCACCACAGAAGGTGGAACGCCCTTCATGTCATGATATGTCCAAGCAAAGATATCCTTGTATTCCTTGAGGAGCTCCTTAAGTACAGCCTCTTCAGTTTCGGTAAGGTCTTGATCAATAAAGACTGGTTTAGACTCCTCACCTAGTTCTGCTAATTCTATCTCTTTAACTACCGCTGGACCATCATAGACTCCACTGCTTCCATTGGTAAGTATTCGTTGGGCTTTGGCATACACAACCTTTCTCTCCCCCATGGTATAAGATTTAAAATGTTCAGGAGTTGTATGTAAGTCAACAGGCTCTTTTCCTGACAGAGACCTTTCTTTTAGTTCTGCCTCCTTTTGTTGTTGAGCTAACTCTCGGTTTTGACGTCTTCTTATAGTTCGACTCAATTTCGGCTCTGTAACCTCCAATTGAGCGAGGTCAATGGGTCGCTGCACACACATGATCTCTGGAGATGTCACCCCAATTGTCTACTAGGTTTCGATGAGCATCACATGCCCCTAGATAGCTAAGCCATTCTGCAGTAGAACTTTCCTTGTTTATCCTAGCTCTCACATTTGCTCGATATCGTCATCTCTTATATGACCTTTGTTTCTTGTTAAGGTTTTGATTTTGGTAAATGTTTGAACTCGACTCGCTGATAGGTCTTCGCTTGTATCTTCTTCACTCTCATATAAATTTACATCTCGTCTCTTTTTTTTATTTTCTATTTTCTTTTTTTTTTTTTTCCTTTTTCTGAATCCATTTCTTCCTGAGATTCCGTTTCCGATGTGTATTGGCCTGAAGCCTTTGAGGAATCATCAGTTTCACTCTCAGGTAGGTGTACCGCTTTCTTATCATCGGATGTTACATGCGCTACACCTAACATGTTTACTGGTGCAATGTGTGGTATCTCTTCCCCATCTGGTGTTACCCAATGTTAAGGCGGTTACGCCGCTAGCGGAAGCTAAATAGCGAGAACTCAACCAACAACAGAATTTGTCAAACGAGGACGGAGCTTGACCCGCAGGCGCATGGAAACAACTAGGTGGGTGTCAAATCACCTACTCGACCTTCTAATGACAATCACTACTAAGGAAATCAAATCTAAGTTCTAAAATACGCAAGTGACTGAAATCCGTACTACGAACGAATGCTATACGAAACAGGATCTAGAATCATTGAATCGATCTCAAACTCAAGGGGAAGTCTATACACTAGGTAAGAACAACACCCTAAAGACTTGAACTGCAAAATCAACCTATAATCACTCCGTGCGGTAAACGCGTATGAAGACAGGCCGAAAAATACAGGTGACCGAAACTTGACCCCGATGGTACTAATGCATAGCTCTACTCGTTGTGGTTCTATAGATATGCTGCACGCTCTATTCCGACACACGAGTTGGAAGAAAACTCACACCCAAGCTCGTAGGAACTTACCACACATAGAAGCCGATAGCGCGCACTCTTGGTATCTGTGCGTAGCTCTCGCCGTTGCTAACACAATGGCGGTGTCGCTTCTCCAATGGCGGCTCCGTAGCTCGCGTAGCAAGTAGATAAGACTCTCTCTCTCTCTCTCTCTCTCTCTCTCTCTCTCTCTCTCTCTCTCTCTCTCTCTCTCTCTCTCTCTCTCTCTCTCTCTCTCTCTCTCAGACACAGTCACGGCGCTCCAAAAACTTACTTTGATTAAATAAAACTCTACCTTTAGGTTACAAAACTTTGGCTTATATACCTCAGCCTTGGAGGTGAGAACATCTCTAACTAATTACATCAGCAAGTGAAATTACTTCGGAATTACAAGCTGGAAACTCAATTGAGTCCCGTTACTTAATGAATGGCTCCAATCAAAATCAATGTCGGAAAGACATTTATTACAATCAATGCTTACAAAAAATGATGAGTGTGAGCAAAAATGTGGGTGTGATCCTCTGCTGGCTCAACACTCCCCCCCTCCGCGTTCATGTCGTCCCTGACATGACTTTTATGCTTGGTCAATAAAGTCCTGTCATCTTGAGCATCTGCAAATGTGATTCGTATCGTAGGTTGCCGATGGTCAAGGTTGGGCCGAATATTTTGCTTTCGTGGGTGAAAAAGCCGGTGTAGAAAGCTTCTTCGAATGTTTGCATGTGGAAGCTAGGCAAAAACATAATCCTTTGGTATAGGAGGTGCAACACTTTTGGAGAAGGCTGCAATGAAAGATCATATATCATATCAGTCACTGTGTCGGCCGTCGATAGTAGACTCGAGGTCGTGGCTTTATCTGGCGCGAACACTTCAATGCAAGCTAAGAGAGTCCTGCAGATTTTCTTGAGCATCTGACACGAAAGGTCAGGAGAGCCAGTAAAGAGCTTGATGGTGCCCGTTAGGGTTTTCACCATGTAGGCTTTACCTATTCTCTCTCCTGCCTTTTGTCCTGGCATCCTGGGATAATTAAGCCAATTTGGCTTCTTTTCTGCAATCTTGCCATGCTCTTTCTAGTTTCTGACTCTTGGCACAGGGCAGAAGGTTGCATTCTCCCGAATCTCCTTTGGTGCCTCCACCAAGTAGATGAGGTAGGCTGGGTATTTATTCAGCCAACCTTTCCCCCATCTAGGTTGTGAATCTACTATCTTCTTTGACTGTTCCTCCTTTGTGATGTCGCCTTCGTAAAGAGCGACATACTGCTCCTCCTCTATTCTCTTTTTTGTCTTTAGCACTTCAAATTTCATCAAAGGGAAAGGCAGGCTAGGTTGCATCCACTCTTCATGGAGCACTTTTGTGTCTAATCCCTGAAGTCTAATGGAGATGAGGAGTCTCCTCTCCCACTCCATTTCCGCCTTGGCACTCTCCTCTGCTGACTTTTCTATTTGGTCATGGAGCCTTTGTTCTTCTTCTTCAGAGATTCCTGAAGTCGAGGCCACCTCTTGAGCTGGGGCTGGATCTTCAATTGTGGTTGCCTCTCCAGTTTTTGGTAGCTCTATGGCTGCTCCACCTGATTCTTCGTGTGGTGTCTCTGTCTCTCTTCTTTGTTGCTCTTGTAGATCTTGGAGCTATTTGCGGAGGGCCTCATTCTCTGTCCTTAGTGTTTGATTTTCTAATGTGAGCCTCTCCTCTGCGGCCAATGATCCCTCCGCAATGTGCAACCTTTGCACTTGCTCTAATCTCAGCTCTCTTTGTAAGCTTCGGATCTGGTCTTCTAAAGCTGGTACGAGAGTTCCTTCTTGTTCGATTCCTGCTCTGCTAGCTCTAGGGGTAGTCCTAAGTCTAGTGATTGTTCTTTCTTGGAGCTCGACTCTTTCCCTTAGCTCAATGAGCTCATCCTTGGCTGCCTCCAACTCATCTTCTATCCGCTCCTTTGCTTCATGTGCACTTGTTACCTCTCTTGAAGCCTCGGCTAGCTGGAGTATCAAGCCGTCTCTCTCGTTTTCCGCATCATAGAGTGATTCTTTATGACTTTCAGATTCAGTCATAGCACTCTCTAATTTCCTCTGCAACTCTGCTTCCCTTTGTTTGGCTGTCTCAATCTCTACTTCCTTTGCCCTGGATCTTTCTTTGATCTTGCCTAGCAGTTCATGCACCATGTGCATGTCTTTTTCATCTTCATCTGTCAACTCTAAAGCTCTTTCTGCCACCACCTCCACTGGCTTCGGCTCTTCTAGTACGTTCTGTTCATCCAGTTTCTCTTCACTTTCTTTTGTACTCTTTGTTTTTTCCTCCGTCCCTCTCCGATCATCTTGTTTTTGTAGGGTGATCCCATAAACTGCCTCAAGGGCCTCTGCTTCAGTGTATCCTATCGCTACCAAATCCTCATAATCATTTCTCTTTTGCTAAATTGGATCTATCTCCTTTTCTTTGGTCTCGGCCTTCGGCTTTTCCAAATCATCTGTGTCCATCTCTATTGTGGTCTCTTCCACGATATTTTTCGTCTTCTTCGGGCTTGGTACATCAGTCATAGAGGGGTATCTGTCCTCAGCTTCCTTGGCTTTCCCCTTGTCGACTTGCCCGTCTTTCTCTTGAGATTTAGTAGACTCATCTACTTTCCCTTTCCCCTTGTCGTCCTTTTTCAGCTCAGCTTTTAAAAGCTGTACCTCCTCTTCAGTGTATGGCTTGACAGGTTGCTGCTCCAGTATAGTCTCTAACTCCTCATATAAGCTTTAATATATTGATCGTATTGATCAACATGTGGCCTGGCTGAGCTAGTTCCGACTTTGGTGGGGTCTGGCACCCACTTTTCTTCAAAGTCACCCTTTAGAGCTCTTTCTGCTCTAAACTGCTCCACTAGTCTTTCCATTCTTGCCATTTTCTGACTTTTGGTTTTCTTGGGAGCAACCTTCTTCTTTACTTTCTTCATAAGCGGCTCGTCCACCTCCTCTTCAGGTTCTGAAACTATTTCTAGTTTCCGGCGTGCTCTTGTGGACGCCCTCTTGGATACTTCGGGCTGTTCTTCCTCCTCGTCGGCTTCTCTAAGCCACTCATTCTGGGAGGGAACCTTTGGCCACTGATCTCTAGCTCCAATAGCTTCATAAGCTATTCTTGTCAGAATTTCCGCTCCTCCTATGTACTTTGGCTTCTCGTTGTGCATGGCAATTACTTGCTCGTGGATGTGTTGAGCGTAATTCACCTCTCATGTGATGGTGGTCGCAATGGCATGGGGCGATGTCATATACTTTTGCGGTCTTTTACTGCAAACATGGAGAAACTGGTTGTACAGTCGGCAAAGGGTTGCCGCTCTTTGGTCCGCCATATCTCCACAGGTTGCATTCTGTTTCTTGGATCCATAGACCTCTATGGCCTCCCTTCTTTCCCTGACAGAGCTCCCTTTGTTGTGCAGCTTCAATGCGTCTGCAATGAGCTGTGGAGTGATCTGTACTTCTACTTTCTCTCCATCCATGGCTGTCAATGTGGCTTTCCCGTCCTTCTGGATGGATGTTGCCAACTCGTACACTCTTCTTGTATCCACACCTGATGGTCTCGAGGTGAAGAAACTGTGCAAGTCTGCCCTTTCCAGGTATTTGCTGATGTCTTCTGACCTGCTATAATTTACCAATTCCTGTGGGATCATCGGTACATCCACCGCTTGCCCTTGAGGATCTCTGAAAGTCCCCTGGTAGATCTTTATTCCCTCTTTCTCCAATACTGCTTCCTCCACCCAAGTTTTGGTTGGCTTGAGGGTTTCTGCTGGAATGTCAAAGGGTTCCGCTTCTGCAAGAGCATCTTTGATTGTCGGTCTTTTTCTCTTCGTTGCCGATAACTTGGCGGAATCCATGGATCCTGTAACTCCAATTTCAGAAGTTAGCGTCTTTTTAGTACTGAAAGCCGAAATGAAGCTTTTAGCTATCCAAATGACTTGAAAATTGAAACATGAGCTATTCAGAGCCTAAGGATGCAAGGTAGGTGAAAAAATATGCAAAATGGGCTCAAAATCATGCTGGAGACATCATACGCGTATGATGTCTTTTGTGTCAAAATGACTTCATATTGGTTGTGCTTGTAGCTGATAGTGTATACATGAGTATCATATGCTTGGATTTGAGTTTGGATACCATTTGGTCAAGTTTTGGCCAGTTTAGTCTAGTTCCGGCTCTTGGCAAAATTTTGAAAGGGATTTGGATTTTATGATCCAAATTGGATAAAACTTGGTGGTTCACTTTCAAATGGCATGTAGATCACTTCTGTTTGGTGGTTGAAGCCCTGAGGTGGAAAAATCACATAGTGAGACATCATACGCGTATGATGTCTTTAGTGTATTTTTGGACCAAATTTCTCTATAAGCTTGGATTTGGCTTTAGATAGGCTTATTCAGTGGATTTATGAAGTTTGCATAGATTTTGGGCTAAAAATGGCTCTGGAGACATCATGCGCATATGATGTCTTTTTCATCAATTTTGCATGGGATTGGTTCTGTGGACTCCCCATGTACTAGTGAAGGACTATATCTACTCAAATCTTGGTTTGGACTTGAGTATGTTGGATTTGGGCCAAAAATAGGCTTTAGGTGAAGGATTTTCCTTCAATTGGGCTAATGGGGTGATCCTCTTGACCAAATGGTTCCTAATTTCATATGTAGCATGTATTAGATATATATAATGGATGTATGATGACAAATGAGCAGTTTTGGCTCTGTAAGTGCAAATAGACATCATACGCGTATGATGTCTTTTGTGTCAAAATGGTGCTTTTTGGTTCCAGATAGCTTGTAGATGTGTTAATCAACAATCCTACAAAGTTTCAATGAGTTTGGAGTTATTTTGACAAAATTAGGACCAAAAATCAATTTTATGGCCTACTTTGCGTCTTTTTGGTTTTCCTTGGGTTTTCTAACTCCAATTCTCATGATACTTGGTTCATAGGATGTGATTAACATGTGGAATGAGGCTATGCACTCAAATGTTGAAATGGATGTGAAATTCATGCTGTGAGACATCATACGCGTATGATGTCTTTTCTTGAAATGTTGGTCTTTTTGTGCAAAGAATGCTTTGTGCTAGTGCCCTAAGCCCTGCTAACTAGTTTTCAACTTAAAAAGTCATCAGTTTAGCTAAAAATCCCCATTATAGGCATTTCAGTCTCCGAAGTCGTCTTTTTGCCTTGGAGTTGAATTTCTTCAACTTTTCTTCTCGAGAGTTGCATTTCCAGCTCATTGGATATGTTGTGAAGCCATCTATTTGGTTGAGCTTGACTTTGGCTTCCCGTTCTCCATCTTTCTCCTTTTGGTTGCCCGAAAGCGTCTTTTTCACCATCGGTAAGTGAATCAGCTTTCTTTTGGGTTTTGCTTGCAAACATAAGTCATCCATGTATATTTGAAGCTGCTTGTGAAGTTTCATTTCATTTGGTCGTCAATTTCAGCCGTTATGCCAAAATGACGCTTTGTGTGTCCGCAGCCGAATCGGTTGTTCCGACCTACTTTTGGTGGTCCAAACCTGGAGATACTCCATGGTTGCATTGCCCTCAATGTTGTTAAGCTTCCTGAGAAGTTTTGTGTCGTTTCGACAACTTTTTCCTGTTTGCCTCTTGCAGGCTCTGTTGACCTAGGGTTTTTTCAGTCGTTCTTTCTCGAGCTTTGAGTGTTAGAAACCCATCTTCTATACTAGGGTAACCCACCTATAAGTTCTTGCAAGGTTTGGTTAGGCGGTTGTGCCACTACCTAGCATTCTACCCATTCCCCGTCTGCTCTTGTTTCTTGGTTTTGGTCAGTTTTCGCGACAAAAGTTAATGATAAGCATCAAAAGCTTATGGCAACGAGTCTACCTCTCATGTCTGGTGTCCTCTGAGCTCTCGTAGCAGTCGTAGAAGGCTGTAAAGGTTGGATGCTCCTGTGTGCTCTTTGCTCTCTCCAAGAAGGTAATAGTGGAAATGAGCTTGAAAGTGAAGTGAAAAATACTTAACTTCGGACTTCCCGGATCACTTGTTACCAAATTTGACATGTGCTCCTATCTCGTCGTGAAATGCACTTTAGGATTTGAAATTTCTCAATTTGGACTCCGTTTGACCTGTTTCTGAGAAATCTGTCCACTTTGCCAAAATTCTGTCATTTCGGGCTTTCCGCAACTTTTTCAGAATTGTACCCAATTTTTACCATGGGTTGCCCTTGTCATTAGGACCATCACCGTCTATTCTTTTCTTTTTTCCATCTCGTTTCACCTGCTTTTTTATTTTTCTTTTATTTTTATTAAGAAAATCATAAAAAATAAAGGAAAATAGCAAATTGAAGCCAAAAAATTCCAAACATACACGATAAATAGCTGGTAACCCTGTGTATATGAATATACACTTATTTGTGATTTTTGGACTTGGATTACCACTTTTTTCCACTTTTTAGCTCCAAAAACACTCTTATTTAGTGATATTTACACGTCTAGAGACCCAAATTCATCATTTGATCTCTTCTTGTTGCAAAACAAGGTATATAAGGGCATAAATATTATCAATATCCGCAATCAAACATAAAAATTGCAAAATCATGTAAGACACTGCCCTTGTAATATAATTTTTGTTTTTCTTTGTTTTTGGCGCTTGTAGCTGCTTTGTAACTCCTGTATACCTGTATACCTCCCCCCCTCCTAGTCTGAGTCCTCCCGGACGACTATGAAGTGTCTGTGGGCGAAGCATTGTAGTTGTTTTGGTCATAAGTTCCCAATGCAATTGTAGAGCGATGATACAACAGTCTTTCCAATAAAGCTGCTCTTTGTTTGATTGAAGGATTGGTGGTCGGGTTTTGGGTTGGTTTTGGCACTTCGGTAGTAGAATCAGTAGATGGATTCTTCTTTACTTTGTTGTTCTTTTTTACAATCCAAATCTGCTTCCGCTTCACTTGTGCTTGCCACAAACTCTTTGCGACCCAAACCTGCTTTGTTCTTTGTGTTGATTTCCTCGCCTTGAAATACCTAGGAGTTTCCGTTGATTGTACTGAAGGGAGTTCCTGTTTACAAATCTTTGGGATCCAAATTTGCTTGCTATAGCTTTGTGCCGTCATGAACTTCTTTGGAATCCAGATCTGTTTCACTGTCCTTGATTGTCTGGAATCACTCTGTTGTCTGGTATTGAAGACTCTGTTTTCCACCTTTGTGTTCTCTGGCACAACCTTTTTTGGTCTCCATACCAACTTTGACTCCGTTTTTTCCCAAGGTTGAGCTGTTATATTATTGCTTGTCTTCCTTATCCAATGTTGAGAATTCCTCGTCGAAGAGCAATCCAGTTGTATAGAAACTTTTGGTTGCCATTGCTTCTTCTTTTTCTCTGGTTGTTGTTTACCTTTGTTCTTGGATTCTTCCTTTGGAGTTGGCTCTGATCCTTTGGTGAACTTAACTGATTGACTTTCACCTTCGTATTTGATAAGCACTGATTTAGAACTCCAGTCAATCATTGCATTGTATTGCTTCTGCCATGGTTGTCCTAGCAATAATGGATGTTGTGTAGCTTGGTCTTCAACCACGTAAAACATATGAGGATACACATACTGGTTAATCTGTATATGTAAAACTGTGCATCCGACAGTTTTGATTGAATTCTCAGAGTAACTCTTTAACTCTTGCTTGGCAGTTTGTAGTTTAGTGTCATTTGTCAATTGTCTATACAAACTGAGTGAAAGTAGGTTAGTTTGAGCTCCTGAATCCAATAGTGCTCTGGCTTTGATTTGGTTGGTTCCTACTTTGCATTCAATGATGGGTTCTTCTTTGTCATTATCCATTTCTGTTATACTGACTGCGTTTATTCGTATTGCTCCTTCATTGCGCTGTTTCTGACGTAGTAGTCTTCTTTTCTCCATTCTTTCCTTCGCCTCGGCTTGCGCTTCCTCCAAATCATTTTTCTTTTTCTGGACACGCAGCTTTTCTTGATGTATTTTGAGAAGCATGTCTTGGGTTAGCGGCAAAAGATACTTTTTCACTCTGCATCCACTAATCCAATTGGGCATTTCTTCTCCGTCTAATGTAGCAAGCTTGACGGCTCCACTTGGTGATAGATCTTTAATCACCAGAGGTCCCATCCCTCGCTTTTTAAGCTTCTTAGCATGCTGTTTCAGAGTGTAAACTAGGACATAGTCCCCAACCTTAAACTCTTTAGTCCGCACATGCTTATCAAAAAATTCTTTTTGTCGCCTTTTTTGAGCGTAGATAGAAGCTACTGCTTTTAGGCGAAGCTCGTCTAGCTTTTCCAGGTCATCTATTCTATCAGAAAGCTCGTGCCCTGTCCACTCTAGATCCTTAGCCACCCTTAAGGTTGAAATCAAGAATTCTATTGGTAAGATAGCATTTAGCCCAAAAACCATGTTATATGGGGTCGTTCCTATTGATGTTTTATATGCTACCCTATATGCCCATAATGTTGAATGCAACTTCTGGTCCCAGTCAGTTCTCGACTCAGATACAATCTTCGTGAGGACCGTGCATATGGTTTTGTTTGTTGCTTCAGCTTGTCCGTTTGCTTGTGGATGATACGGGGCTGATTTCCTATGGATTACCATGAATTCATCTAGAAGGATCTCTATCACTTCATTTATAAAATGTGTGCCTCGATCACTCACAATTTCTATTGGCAATCCATATCGTACAAAGACGTATTCATATAGAAATTGTGCCGTGGTCCTGGCATCTGCTTTTTGAGTTGCCTTTGCTTCGACCCACTTTGTTAGATAGTCTGTAGCCACAACGATGTATTGTGCATGAGTCTTATATGCAGGAGGTGAAATGGGTCCGACATAATCAATCCCCCATTTTGCAAAAGCTCTTGCCCCCATCATTGGTCTAAGCGGCATATCATCTCTTTTAAGTGGTACTTTGGTCCGCTGACAGTCATCACACCGTTTAACGTATTCCTCAGCGTCCATATGTAATGTTGGCCACCATATTCCTGCGGCTAAGACAAGTTTTGTTGTCTTATCACCTGAGAAATGGCCTCCACCTACTCCTCCATGAGCTTGCTCTAGGATTATCACATACTCAGACTCTGATGCGCAAATCATAAGCTGGTTGTCTTTACCTCTCTTATAGAGTTGATCTCCTATTAAAGCGTAATCTCTAGCTTCTGTCTCTACAGATTTCTGACGAGCTTTTGACGTTCCTTCTGGGAAAGTTCTATTTGTGAGATATTCAACAATATACTGACTCCATTTTGGAGCGATCATTATCTGATATAATGTCGAATACTCTGCTGGCGGTTTCGATGAACATACAATACATACAGTGACATATTCATGTACGCTTTCTTTCATTCCTGGCCAATAGACTCCCAATTGTAACAAATTCCTATATGTGTTCCTTCTTGAACAATGAAATGCACATTCCTGAACATGTGCTTCGCGCAGATATATATTATATTCCTCAGGATTGATGCATAGTCGTAAAACATGATCATTTCCCAATTGATACAACCTTCCTGCAACCAATTGAAGATTCTTGGATTGCTGAATAGCAATATGTTTCTGGTTGTATTCTCTTCTATCGAACTCTCCTCCATAGGTTAATAGGTTAACGACATTTTGAGACCACTTCGGTATCATTTCTATGTTGAACAAGTACGCGTCTGGCATGTCGTCATCTACTCCTATAGGGTCTTCTCCATTCGTCAATCGCGAAAGATGATCAGCTCTAAGATGTGTTTTTCCTTTCTTTACTACTACCGTGAAGTCGAATTCCAGTAAGATAATGAACCATCTCACTATTCTCCCGGTATTGCATGGTTTATTCACTAGGTAGAGCAAGGCTTGGTGATCCGTAAAAAACACAAACTTGTTGGCTAGAAGATAATGCCGAAATTTCTTCACAGCATATATCATTCCTAATCCTTCTCGCTCTGTTGTGGTGTAATTCTTCTCTGCATTGTTGAGCTGTCGACTGGCGTAACAGATAGGAAAATCCATGTTTCCTTCTTCTGGCTGAGCCAGAATGCATCCTATTGCATATGCCGAAGCATCTATATGCACATGGAATATCTTCTCCCAATCTGGTGATTTCAAGACTGGAGCAGTAATGAGTGCCTCTTTCAATTTCTTGAATGATTCCTCACACTCCTCTGTCCATTCAAAGTTCACTATTAGCCTGTAAAGTGGTTGGCCTATTATAGCGTACATGTAAATGAATCGTCTATAATATCCGCAATGTCCCATAAAGCTCTGTACTTGTTTCGCATTGGTTGGTCTAGGCATATCCACTATAACTTTTATCTTCTCTAAATCCGTGGATATTCCGTTTTGTGAGACAATATGTCCCAGAATTCTGCCCTGTCGGACCATAAACACACATTTCTCAGGATTGAGACAAATGCGATATGTCCTACATTTCTCAAATACTTTTCTTAGGTGTTCTAGATGCTCATCTCTCAGAAGAGAATGTACACATAAGTCATCCATGTATATTTCTAGAAACAACCTTAAGTATTCTTTGAAAGCATGCGTCATCAGCCTCTGGAAGGTTGCGGGAGCATTGGTTAGACCAAAAGGCATAACCCGATAAGCATAAATTCCCCACTCCGTTGCAAAAGCTGTTTTATGTTGATCTTCCAGTGCTATGGCTAGCTGGTTATATCCTGAAAAACCATCAAGAAAAGAGTATGTTGTTTTCCCTGATACACGCTCTAGAACATGATCAGTTATCGGCAGGGGATAATTGTCCCTGATTGTTGCAGCATTCACTTTCTTTAAGTTGACACACACTCGGAGTTTTCCGTTCTTCTTGGGTACTACCACAATCGGAGATACCCAATCGGTGTGTTCAATCTCGTATATGAATTCAGCTTCCATTAGCTTATCTATCTCTTCTTTGATTCGCTTAGCAAATGTATCATTATATGTGTATGGTCTCTGTCTGCTAGGCTTTGCGTCTTGTTTTAGTGGGATTGTGTGTTGGCATATCGATGGGTCAACTCCCTTTAAGTCCTTATAAGACCATGCAAACACATCCCTATACTCTCTGAGAAGACTCAAAAGTCTCTCTTCCTCGCCTGGAGACAAATCTGTGGCTATGTACACCGGTCTAGGTGTCTCACCTGGAGCTGCTAAATCAACTTTTTTTGCATCCTCCGGTCCGTCATAAGATTCGTTCTCCCTTCTCTCTCGAATAGGTTGGGTTAATACCACCTTCCTATCCTCTATTGTGAATTTCCTATAGTGAGAGGGAACATCCATGTTTTCCTTGATTTTGGCGTTTTCGTCCTCTCCACTCTCAAATTCTGTCGTCCAAACTTCTTTCAGAGTTTTCTTGAGCTCTCTGTACTTGTTTCTACGTTCTAACTTGGACTCCGTGTGTTCTCTGTTGCGCTTGTTTTTTTTGATTTTTCTGTTTCAGTTTTCGTTCCATTCCTTTGAACTTGATTTCTTGAGCCTCTTTTGTCTTTTCGTAAGCTCTTTTGATCATTGCCTCTCATTCTTCCAGAAATCTTGTCCTTAACACAATCTTCCGCCTTTACTAGCATTAGGAATTGATTTTTTCCTCTTATTCTAGGCATCGGATTGGTTCTAACCCCCTTTGTTTTTCTCTTTGCTCTATAGCGTTTCTGGCGTTGTTTAGTTTGGTTCGGAAAATCATAAAATCGGACATCCGTTATAGTTTCTTCGTTTCGCTTGAATTGTCCGTTGACTCGTTGTCTGCTTCATTTCCCCACTCAGGATGATCGGGAATGTCGTGAAACACCTCTCTTCATCTTCCTTTTCCAGTGTATCGTTCTTTTCAGTTTCTTTTTCGAGTACAGTTCTCAACATGAAGTACGGAACCACGTCGTACCCGTCCTTGTCGCAAAATTTCGTTGTGGGACCATCCGGAATTGCACAAACATCTAGGGTTGCTAGAATGTGTGTCCATTCTAATGGTTCAAGTGTGTCCTCTGGAAAGGGTTCTCCTATATAAGTTTCGTCTTCGATAGCCCTTTCTAAAACATATTCTTCTCGCCTCAGACTTCCACATTTCGAGGCTCCACACATCCATAACTCCTTGGGCTTACCTAACCAAGCTGGAAATTCGGATCCCGCCAAAGTAGCTGAATCAAACTCCTCTACCGGTGTTCGGTTCACATCTTTGTAGCTATGGTCTCTCAGGTTCACACGTGTAGTGGTTTCCATATTTCTCAGGTATATGTGATCGTAGCCCCAATCTTGGACCATTTTCAACTGTCTCATGAATGGTCTTCCCAATATGATATCATAGTTATTCTCCTTGCCAAAATCGACAATAGCAAAAGTATGTTCGTATTCAATGCCGCAAGAAGTCACTACGACTTTCTCTAATAACCCCATAGGTTTCTCCATGTGTCCATCTGCTAATTGGAGTTTCAACCTAGTCTTCCTTATTGCTGGTTTCCCCCATTTTTTCCAGATTTCTTTTGTAGCAATGGCTACCCCAGCTCCGCTGTCTAGTATTGCCATCGTGTTCACTCCTTGGAATTCAACTGGTAAGGTTGTATTCCCCTCTTCACCTTCGCAATACTCTCCGACCTTGTTTAAGGGTACAGGCTTAGCGTTCTTTTGTGGTTTACTCAGCTCTTGTATACCCTCTTGCAGTCTCGATGTTGGGTCTTTTATCCCAAATTTCTCCAAGCATTTTCCTACAGTGGTCCACATATGTGGTCTTAGCCTCAAAAGCTCAGCTAGAGTGATAGTGCATGTCACTGGTGTTGACAAGATCTCTATCAATCCTTGCGAGTCCATGACTTTTTCTGATGAGATTCTTCGTGAGGAAGTGCTCTAGTCTCGGATTTTGCTTCATACTCTCCTAAGTATGAAGGTAAGGTATTCAGTGAGTGAGGTTTGCTCTCCATTGTTCTAACAGAGCCCCCATCTCCCCAGTAAGATTGCAGATCCAAGTCCACTTGAGATCCTGCCTCAAATTCCACTATGGGAGGATTCCTGATGTCCTTTTCCCAATTTGTCTGATTAGCTTGGCAACTTAGCTCGTTTGCAAAGTTTGCCTCTCTCACTTGTTTCCAAAATTCATTGTAATCCTCATCTCTTCCGTAAGACCTCTGTATGACTGGATGAAAACTCTCTATCTCCTGATCGGTTGTGTTCAATACTATGCGGTCATCCTTGTGTGTATTTTCAGGCTTTTGTGCACTGGGAGTCTTTTCAGCTACCCGTGAAACGATAGTCTCTTGCTGAATTGGGTTTTCCGTTCCACAATTCATTGTTTCTTTTGGTGGTTCTAATAAGGCTTGTGCAGTCTCGATCATTCTCTGGCACATTTCAAGTCTCTGCTTTTCCAATTCCGCGTTTGGGTATGTCATCCACCTCTGTTCTTGTGTTTGGTTGTTCTTTAACCTAGCTTCGTAAGCTCTCATCAGTGCGTCCAATGGTTCGTGTACTTTGTCGACTACCACTGATCCCCCTGAGCTTAAGCTCATTGTTTCTTTGATACTCTTTTGTTTCGTTCTTTCAGGGTTCATCTCTCGTTTCCCGTTTTGACTCTCAAGTTTTTCTAATCTATCTTTAGTTCGCTTTAGTTCCTCAGCTAGAATAGCGTCTTCACGTTCTTTTCTCAACTTCATGCGTGCTTTTCTAGCTTTCCATGTGTTTCTCTGACTCCGCGGTCCTTGACTAACCACTTCAATCACTAACTTTCCATTCTCAAGTTCTCTAGTGGTTTTCTTAGCTTGAGCTCTAGTAACAACTTGCGTTGGTATCAGAGTTTCATTTTCAGACCCACTGCTGGTAGGAATAGTTTTTAGCATATTCAATGTCGTCTTTTTCACTTTATTTGGATTCTTTGAACAATCCTCAATGAAGTGAGTAACCCCACACTCAGTGCAATAAGCGTTAATTCTAATGATTTCCGTATGTGGACAAACATTCATCAGATGGTCACCTCCACACTTGTAACAGGGTCCTAGTGCTGGTCTTGGTCCCATTTGATTCGTCCTTTGTGGATAGGATGGTCTTTGTCCTGTTAACCCTCCATGAGCTATGAACATCAATGTTCTTGCGTCCAAATTGTATCTCTCTTCATCAGAAGCACTTGTAACTGTTGGTATTCCAACATTCCCAATCATGCCCCATGGTTCTGGTTGTTTGGGTTCTTCTGGTGGGTAATACACAGTTGGAGACATGTGTGCACCAGATTCTTCATAATAGGCTTGAACAGGCACTAAGGCTTGTTCTTCCTGATTCTCTAAGGTTGGTGCATATCTAATGCCTACTGGTCTTGCTCCTGGTAAAGGTGGTTGTTGTCCCAATACCGGTTGCGGTCTTTCTATCCCCATAGGTCCTGGTACATTTCCCGTTGGGTATCGAGGTACTGGATGTACTTGAGGTGGTGCTAATTGAGCAGGAGGTGCATACTGACGCTCCCTTACATACCCTTTGTTGTAATAGCACTCCTCTGTTGGATGGTTTGTCCATTTTTGTTCAATAGCACACCATTTCAGTGTTTTTGGCAATGGTTTTTGGTATGGTGCCATCCTTTTTAGAGCATCTTCTATCATTTGCTCTACATTTGGCATGGTTGTTGTTTGAACATTCTTTTTAGTGGTAGTCTCGCTCGCTACGGAGGAGGAGCTACTGGATGCAAAATCTGTATCCGCTGACACCTCTCCATAAACCGTACAGTTATCCACTAAGTACAATGCCTCTCTCGTTACTTGCTCGAAACTTGTACAAGCTTTCAAGTGCAAGTCCTTCTTGAGAGTGTCGTTTCTCAGTCCCTCAATAAAGAGAACAGATAGTCTGTCATCTTGTGGTCGTTCACGTACTGGACATCTCTCAATGTATTGTTTGAAGCGAAGTGAAGCTTCCTTCACTTTTTCGTGTTCTCTCTGTTTAAAAGCATATATTTGTGAGACCGTATTGTGCTTAATCCTCGTTTTGAGAATTCCTCAGCAAACTCTCTTAGCAAATGGTCAATGTCATGGAATCCCCCTATGTTCAGTGGTTGAAACCATGTCAATGCCGTACCTTCTAGAGTAAGACCAAATCCCTCGTATTGTGTATGGAAATCTGTTATCTGCTCAGCTCTTAAGACTTGCTTAAAGAGTGACACATGTGCATACGGATCTCCTGAACCACCATACTTCTTTGGCATACACTTCGCTACTTGAGATGGTCTCATACGTCTATGGTCTGCTACCAATCTCATTGCTCCTGTGTCCCGGCTAAAGCTTTCTCTAGCATCATGGACTTCATGGGTTACCCTTGTCGGTTCCCCTGCCCTGAATCTACTACTAGGAGGTAAATGTGATGGTTCCGCTTCGAACCTTGGACTGGAGTGGTATACGTGGGGATTGGAACTGCACTACCTCGATTCGTATCCATTGACTCTCTGGAATGTAATGATCCCATTGGTCCGGGCTTCGAGTACTGAGGTTGACTGAAAGAGTCAGCAGCCTGAGTTCTTTGTCCTCCTGTCGTCATTGGGTTTTGCACTCCATTTGTTGGTGCTGGTCTTTGTGAGCTAGAAGTAACATAATACTGATGTAGTGGTCCCCCAAAGTATGTATATCCTTCTAATTCTTTCTTGCCCATTGTTGAGTATTGCCTCCCATACTTGTCGTAAGCAGCAATTTTCACTTCCGATCCCTCTGTGTAGGTAAAGACATAAAGTCTTTTTTGGTCTGTCAACTCTCCGGTGTAGGGTTCTTCACATCTATAATAGAGATCTTGCTCCCCATTATTATATTTGTATAGCCCCACATAGATGTTATCAGTGTTGATCCTTGTAGTTTCATTCTCTCTTCTTAACCTCGCATCAGGGAAGTTCATTATTGGTGCTTTCTCCTCAAGTTCTTCATCTACTTTGGCTTTGGTGCCCATCAATCCCCACTTTTCCACAATGTTAGGGTTTAGGACTACCAAGTACATGGTACCCTCGTCATCTAGATATCTATCTCCGCTTTAGCTCACAGGCACTAAGTCCTTGAACTCATTAGGTCTCTCCTCTATCTTTACACAATAGCGGTCCATTCCATCTTTGTAGATCTTGGAACCTTGCTCATTGTCGTACTGGTATTTTATGAACAATAGCTTCATTGTGGCGGAAGGGTTTGATGATCCTGCTACCATATTTTCTCTGTTGTTCAGGTTCAAGTGTTCCAAGTGTTCGGTGAAAATCTCGTAAGATCTCTCCGAAGAAGTATCAGAAACTCTTCCTTCAAAGATCGGCTCTAATGGTTGCACCCAACTTTGGTTTACACTTCCCTCGGTTGATATGACACTTGCTTGTTCCCCTTGTTTTGGTTGGTTATTCTGGAGATTCCTACCCGATCTCAAATTCATCAATTCCCCTAAAGGACTTTAACTTTTCCGTCTCGGCAATTTGTTTTCCCCAAGTTTTTGTGGTCAGAATTGATCCAAACTGATTGATACTTGGTCAATTGTTTAATCTTGTCAGTTGGACAACTTCTGTTTCATCAAGTGAGAATTTTGTTGCAGTTATGCTGAAAAAGACATTATATGCGTATGATGTCTTTTTTCACAGATTTGGACTATTTTGGTTATGCTCACTCTCAGTAGCCCCCTTATGCTCTATCCACTCACAAAATTCAGTTTGAACTCTGTTTAAGCAAGTTATGGCTAATTTAGGCTTTTCTTGGTAATTTTCCGCTTTTGACTTGTTTTGGGTCAATTGTGATCCAAATGGGATGAAACTTGAAATATAACCTCTAGACAGCTATTACAATGGATCTGTGTTGGAAAAGTATCAAAATATGTCCAAAATTAGGTAAAAGACATCATACGCGTATGATGTCTTTTTCATCAATTTGGGTCAAGACTTGATATTTATGCTTTCTACAGTGTTCGTAACAATCTTGTCAGGTCAGATATAAAAAATAAGCAGTGGATGTGCTAAAAGACATTATACGCGTATGATGTCTTTTGTCCCAGATTTTGACTCTTCTTGGTTTTAAGCCTTCTCCAATGTTTATAATTGAGTTTCAAGTGTTTTTGTCAAGTTTGAATGTAAAAACAAGATCTGAATCCAAAATTTCCTATTCTTTGCGTTTCTTGGACTCCGACTTGTCTTTTTGGGTTTCTTTGAGTGTTAATGCTCTTGTTTTAAGTTGAAATTAGGGTATAACTCCCCTTTTGAACACTCTGGTAAAGTCAAAAATTTTGTTTTGGTCTCTGTTTGGTCATTTAGACTTCATACGCGTATGATGTCTAAAGTTGCAGATTTCCAGTTTTTTGGCACAGAATCCTTCCTAAAGCTTTCTCAAGTGCTCAGCAACTCCCAGATAAAAAGAAAATTTCTCTGACTTTTATTTATTGCAAGTTTCACTACTAACTCGACGGTTTAGTGATCTAACATGCAATCAACCATATCAAGCAAATACTCCAATGATTACTAGCTCTTGATCAGGATCAAATGAAGTCCTACCTAAGCTATTCCTAATCATAAAATGGGTTTGGTAATTGTGATTTTAAAGAGATCCACTGTCACTCATGGACTAGCAAATTCTTCTTCTATCAACAACTACTCAACACCAACAAAACAACAAACAAATCTAAGCTAAACTAAAAATACTATTAACACGGAAGACCCAGGAATACCCCACTTCCTAGTATCTCTCGAGATCTTCGGAGTCCACCACTCCTAGATCTTTTCTAACTAAAGTATACAAAGTAGTTTATACGACTCACCTCGTAGGATTAGTCTAAGGTCACCTACTTAGGGCTCTCGTCCCCGGCAACGGCGCCAAATGTTAAGGCGGTTACGCCGCTAGCGGAAGCTAAATAGCGAGTACTCAACCAACAACAGAATTTGTCAGACGAGGACGGAGCTTGACCCGCAGGCGCATGGAAACAACTAGGTGGGTGTCAAATCACCTACTCGACCTTCTAATGACAATCACTACTAAGGAAATCAAATATAAGTTCTAAAATACGCAAGTGACTGAAATCCGTACTACAAACGAATGCTATACGAAACAGGATCTCGAATCATTGAATCGATCTCAAACTCAAGGGGAAGTCTATACACTAGGTAAGAACAACACCCTAAAGACTTGAACTGCAAAATCAACCTATAATCACTCCGTGCGGTAAACGCGTATGAAGACAGGCCGAAAAATACAGGTGACCGAAACTTGACCCCGATGGTACTAATGCGTAGCTCTACTCGTTGTGGTTCTATAGATATGCTGCACGCTCCATTCCGACACACGAGTTGGAAGAAAACTCACACCAAAGCTCGTAGGAACTTACCACACATAGAAACCGATAGCGCGCACTCTTGGTATCTGTGCGTAGCTCTCGCCGTTGCTAACACAATGGCGGTGTCGCTTCTCCAATGGCGGCTCCGTAGCTCGCGTAGCAAGTAGATAAGACTCTCTCTCTCTCTCTCTCTCTCTCTCTCTCTCTCTCTCTCTCTCTCTCTCTCTCTCTCTCTCTCTCTCTCTCTCTCTCTCTCTCTCTCTCTCTCTCTCTCTCTCTCTCTCTCTCTCAGACACAGTCACGGCGTCCAAAAACTTACTTTGATTAAATAAAACTCTACCTTTAGGTTACAAAACTTTGGCTTATATACCTCAGCCTTGGAGGTGAGAACATCTCTAACTAATTACATCAGCAAGTGAAATTACTTCGGAATTACAAGCTGGAAACTCAATTGAGTCCCGTTACTTAATGAATGGCTCCAATCAAAATCAATGTCGGAAAGACATTTATTACAATCAATGGTTACAAAAAATGATGAGTGTGAGCAAAAATGTGGGTGTGATCCTCTGCTGGCTCAACACCCAAGTTGTTCCTCTAGCTCCCCATGTATCTATAGTTGCCGCTAGGTGCACCCAATCGACATTGTCTGACTCAGCCATTCCGGGTAGGATATCCATATAAGGAGAGTTCTCCCCAATATCCGTGTCTTCGTTACATGTGTAACAATACTTTAATGGAGCTGAGTGAATTGTTGTGTCTAATCGATTATCAATGATGAATTTATTTCCTAGGGGATGCGTTCGACCACTTAAAAGATCAACTCGAATGACAGAGTCTTGGAACTGTAAGTAGACGTGGTTTTTGGACCAGTCATGCACCATTTTTGCTTCCCTCATGAATGGACGCCCTAAGATCATCTCAAATGACATAGGATGCTTGGAAAAATTCATAACAATGAAAGTCTGCCTTACTTCTCGAGTAGCACTTCCGCTCGTACTCCTTCAACTAGTATCAGAGCTCAGATCGAGGCTTGGGGCAGCATTGCAGGAAGCAAGAGTCACCTGCTCAGATTGGAGTGAGATTTGACAGGCGAAGACACGGCCCCAAATCCTGTGGGTAAGTCCGAAGGGCTTGTTGTTCTCAGAATTTCATTCTGAGGTCATCTTGGCCACCGTGCGGCTTCGACAAAGTTCTGCGCAAGCCATTTTCGACTACGTGGTCTTGGTGGGTGCAGATTCGACTCTGCAAATTTGGGGTTTCGGCCTACGACTGCAAGTGCTGACGATATCTACACTTCCAGAGTGCTGATTTGTGGCTATCTACACAACAAAGGATGGCTCACAGTTCTTGGAGGCATGTCACATACGATACGGACGCACATGTATTGACTGTGAGTTAGACAGTTGGGATTGCATCTTTGCTTTACTGCCATTGAGGCATTGTCGCATTCTATGCTTACAGGACAGTGACAGGACAGTGAGAGACAGTACAGGTGCAGGACAGGTTTACCCACAGCTTACACTGTTAGAGAGACAGTGGTTTTTTGAGCTGTTTTTGGTCTGTTTTTGAGTACACCATAGCCATTTTACAAAGGAGACTCTGCCGAAATTTATGCAGAATCTGAAGCTTTCTTGGTTCATTTGACAGGTTGATATTGGTTCAGATGTCATTTTACAGGGGAAACTCTGCCAAATTTTTCCCAGGAAAATAAACTACTGTGAATCGTAGTTATGGCTGGATCACAGGACACTGCTCTTTACAATATCAAGAAGTTGGATGGAACCAATTTCCCATTGTGGAAGAAGCAGATTTGGCACATGTTGGTACAAAAGAAGCAGATAAAACCTATAAAGCTCAAGGGGATAAAACCAGAAGATATGGACGAAGATGAATGGAGCGAAATGGATGAATTGGCACTTTCTACCATTATGTTGACTTTGGCAGAAAGCATTTACTTCAATGTAGCAGACGAGATGTTGGCTTATCAAGCATGGACAAAGCTGAGTGATCTTTATGAGAAGCAGAGTGCAGCTTCACAGGTATACTGGCTTAAGAAGCTTGTTGACTTGAAGATGAAAGAAGGGACCCCTATGTCCAATCAACTGAATGAATTCAACACCATCTACAATCAGTTGTCAGCTCAAGGTGTCAAGTTTGATGACCCTGTTAGAGCTATGTTCCTGTTGATCACATTGCCAGAAAGTTGGGACACTTTTCGCACAGCTTTGAGTAATTTTGCACCTCCAGATGGTTTGACCATAGCAGGTGTAGAAGGCAATCTACTTACTGAAGAAACCAACAGAAAGACAATGGACAAAGGCAAAGGAACAGCCTTAGTTGTCAAGGGAAGGACCAAACAAAAGGACAAAGGTGGAAAGAGGAATCAGTCTCGTAGCAAGTCCCGCTGTGCTAAAGGCAAGAGTGACATAGAATGCTACCATTGTGGCAAGAAGGGTCACATGAAAAGAGACTGCAGAGAATGGAAAGCAGAAAAAGGCAAAGAGAAAGCTGAAGACCATGGTGAGAAGAACAAGTCCTCACTGAAGATTCAAGAAATAAATGTGACAAACAATGTTGCTGAGGATGACAGTCTAGTGTCAAGAGACATCTACTTCTTGAAGAATACAATGGACTCAGCTCTTCTTACAGCATCTGATGGAAATGCACTGAGTGACTAGATTATAGACTCAGGGGTATCACTTCATGTGTCTCCAAACAAGGAGTGGTTTACCTCTTATGTGACCACTAAAGATCATGTTCGGCTAGGCAATGGGCAGACATGTGAGATCTTAGGTGTTGGAGATGTTCAATTGAAGTTTCAGAATGGCTCTTCTTTCACACTGAAGAATGTGAGACATGTTCCCGCAATTACAAAGAGCTTGATCAGCAGAGGTTTACTTGATGATGCTGGCTACGTCACCACTTTTGGAAAGAACATGTGGAAGATTGCCAAGGGTTCTATGACAGTAGCACATGGAGTAAATTTTGGAGGACTTTACATTATTTATGTATCAAATGTCTCTAAAAATGTAATCAATGTAACCGAGCAGCCGAACGTTTCTTTGTGGCATAGCCGGTTAGGACATATGTCCAAGAAGGGAATGGAAATCTTGTCTCGTTCTGGTTATTTGCCTGGCTTGTCATTTAATGATTTTGAATTTTGTGAACATTGTCTGTATGGTAAGCAAACACAGCAGCCACATAAGCATAGAAGCAGTAGAAGAGATACACAGTTGGCACTTGTTCATAGTGATTTGTGTGGACCTATGCCTAACCTATCTCC
Organism: Adiantum capillus-veneris; assembly: GCF_014529385.1. Taxonomy (NCBI): domain Eukaryota; kingdom Viridiplantae; phylum Streptophyta; class Polypodiopsida; order Polypodiales; family Pteridaceae; genus Adiantum; species Adiantum capillus-veneris. The sequence continues at coordinate 144,845,815 of NC_140944.1, forward strand.
AGGGGGAGCTTCTTACTTTATGACATTTATAGATGATTACTCGAGGAAAGTATGGGTTTACTTTCTCAAGCATAAGGATGAAGCGTTTAGTGTTTTCAAAACGTTTGTGACACTTGTGGAGAATCAGAGTGGCAAGAAGCTTAAATGCTTACGCACTGACAATGGTGGAGAGTATGTTTCAAAGGCCTTTCAGGAATTTTGTGAGTCAAAAGGTATAAAACATGAACTTACTGCTCCTTACAATCCTCCTCAAAATGGTGTTGCTGAGAGGATGAATAGGACTATACAAGACAAGGTCAGAAGTATGTAGTCAAAGATGACAGCTCTGCATAAAAACCAGACATGGAAGCTAGTTAAATTACCACATGGCAAAAAGGCTCTACCTTGTAAATGGGTTTATAGGTATAAGATCACTGCTCATGATAGTCAGCCAAAGTACAAAGCAAGGCTTGTTGCCAAGGGCTTTAAGCAAGAACAAGGCATTGACTTTGATGAAGTCTTCTCTCTGGTGGTCAAGATGACTACATTGAGATGCTTTCTTGCATTGGTTGCCATATTAGATTTGGTGTTGCACCAAATGGATGTCAAGACAGAGTTCTTGCATGGTGATTTAGATGTGGAAATTTACATGCAGCAGCCTGAAGGGTTTGTTGAGAAAGGCAAGGAAGATTTGGTATGCCAGTTGTTAAAGAGTCTTTATGGCTTAAAACAATCACCGAGGGCATGGTACCATAAGTTCCACAAGTTTATGCTTTCTCAAGGCTACAAACGTAGTGAGTTCGATCAGTGTCTATATACAAAGAAGGCTAAGGATGGCAGTTGGCTGATCCTTATTTTGTATGTGGATGACATGTTGATTGCTGGCAAGCACTTGGAAGAAATTTCAGCTTTGAAGTGAAAGATGCAAACTCGTTTGACATGAAAGACATGGGTGAGGCAAGTCATATACTTGGTATGCGCATTGAGAGAGACAGATCAAAGAAGTTGATTTGGTTATCTCAAACAGAGTATATCGACAAGGTTTTGCAACGTTTCAATATGGAGAAGGGAAAGGCATTGAGTGTTCCATTGCCACCATATGTGAAACTTAGCAACAAAAAGGATTGTCCTGTGTCTGAGGAAGAACAGGCTGAAATGGATAAGATTCCATATGCGTCTATAGTGGGTAGTTTGATGTATGCAATGATTGCTACTCGCCCAGACATTGCATTTGCAGTGGGAGTAGTAAGTCGATACATGTCAAACCCAGGCAAGAAACATTGGGAGGCAGTGAAAGGAATATTGAGATACCTGAAAGCTACAAAGAGTATGCGTATATGCTATGGGAGTCAAGAGCTAAGTGTAAAGGGTTTTACAGACTCGGATTATGCACGTGACTTAGACAACCGAAGGTCTACATCAGGGTATGTCTTTACATTGGCTGGTGGAGCAGTATCATGGCATTCTAGATTACAAGATTGTGTTACTCAGTCTACTACAGAGGTTGAATATGTTGCAGCATCAGAGGCATGCAAAACGATTTGGCTTAATTGACTAGTAACAGATTTGGGAATCAAAGAAGAGATGCCTGTGTTATATTGTGATAGTCAAAGTGCTATACAATTGGCTCGCAATCCAGTTTATCACTCAAAGACAAAGCATGTGGATGTGAAGTATCATTTCATCAAGGAAATGCTCGAGGATAAGCAACTTCAGCTTGTCAAAGTTCACAGCACAGAAAATCCTGATGATCTACTTACCAAAGGACTTCCCTTAGAGAGCTTTGCGCATTTTCTCAAGCAGTTAGGTGTAGGGTAGTACATCACTTCTCTACATCTCTTGTATATTAGCTTGTATAGTAGCTTCTCTCACACTTAAAGTACCACATTGGACTTTAAGTGGGAGGTTGTTGGGGTATAAAGCCCAATGTGGTCGCCCAGGTAAGTGGGCAGGCCACCAGGTATGTACACATATTCTTTTGTTAAAACCTAATAAGAACTCACTATGCTCTACACATTACAGTAGAGCGAGTTCACCATATCGTCGTGCACATATTCTTTTGTTAAAACCTAATAAGAACTCACTATGCTCTACACATTACACTAGAGTGAGTTCACCATATCATCGTGCTCTTCTTCTCGCACTCTCTCTTGCGGCGCACTTCCGCTCGTACTCCTTCACTATATAACGTCTTATTGGACACGGGTGCTAAATATAATCTGCTATCATATGGGGTGTGGTGTCAGTTAGGGAAGCCACCTCTATCTCAGAGTATTATCCAAGTCAAGGGTGTCAGCAAAGAAAAAAACTTTGATTTTTGGGATCTGGCACATTTCTGTCAGTTATGACAATGGGGTTGTAGCTCAAGACTTTTTGGTCATGCCTATTGGAACTATAAAAGGTAATATAAACCTAGGACGCATGTGGATGATAGCGACCAAATGCACTATTGATTGGGGGATAGGGGGTGTCACAACACAGAAACCAACTCTTAGCCCTGCCACTCAAGCCATAGTCCCTGTCCTCTTAAGGAAATAAAACCCAAAACATTTCATGTCCAAGAGGTTGAGCCATATGTCCCCATAGCCCAACTCTCTAGAGCTTCAACTGATGTAGTTGAAATAAAGCTTGAGACACACAAGACCCATCACAATATAATAAAGAAAACATACAAGTGGATCTCTAAAGCTTCTTTATCAACCATAGCCAGTGCTAATAGATAGGTGCCTGGTAAGAGACGTCCCATTCTCCCCAAGAAATGGAAAGAAACGTTGCATTGGATTCCTAAAAAACTATTGGAAGCCCAAGGCTACTATGAAGGAAATGATCAAATCTGGGTGCCAAAACGTAAATTGTGCTCTTACTTGTCACCGGGCCCATGTGAGCTCAATCGTGTGGCTCCAAAACAAATTGAAGATTGCGGAAAGAAAAAAATCACGGAATGCTACACACCTGCTCTCGAGCTAGTTTGGGTACCAAAGAAAGAACGATTTGTTCCACCCAGCTCAGGGACATCGAAATCAAATGAAGCTTCTTGCTCTTTGTGTAGTTCCTATATGGAAATAGAAGCTTCAACACAACCTCCACCTACCATTGTACATATTTATACAAGCAAGAAAGAGTTTGCACCTCCCGTTGTACGTTCACCACCTACAACAATGTTGCAAATAAAATCATGGGAGAGTACCTTACCACCCTTGCAACTAGATGAAACGCATAGGAAGGTCGAAAACTATTGGTTAAAGTGTTCACCCATAACAACTTGGAACAATTGGTTTCAAAAGGTGACGAAATCATTCCAAAAGGTATGATCTACCCAAAGAAGGGGGGAGTGTTTGCTGACATCCATCATTCACTTGCTTCCCTCTCAACCTTCCTCCCTGACCTCTTAATCTCCAATCTTAGGGAATGTATATATAAAGCCTTATACTCACAAAAACAAGATAAAAAAGTAAAAGAGCAAGAGCCATAACACAAAATCATAAAAACACATTATGCACAAGAACACGACCCTTGTAATATTTGCACTATACGCATCATCTATTTGCGTGTACAGATATGGCTAGTACGCTAGAGTCATCCACTCCTGCCTCGGGTGAGAGGTACCCTCGTTACTTTTCACAAATGTTTCACATGGTCTTTCCGGTGCTTGTATGTGAATGGGATTTGGTAGGTACGCTAGCATGTGAGAGGAATTTCGAGGAGTTAGAATGGCTGATACGTCTCTTGACCACGACTGACCCATACTTAGTTGAGAGCGTTTCTCCCATTGCACAAGCCTACCCTTTTGACCAAGATGACTATAGGCGTCTAGTGACCTTCTTAGTAAACATGGGTACCTATGATGAAGAAGAACATTTACATGACTACACGGATGGCACATATGGTCTCATGGACGATGACTTTGTTTATCTCGACGACGAGGATAGGGGTTTAGCCTTAGGGTTTCCCCCCAATCTCTACAATATCCTATTCCCTTGACTCTCTAGGGGGAGTGCAAATAATTAGGTTAGGGTTCCTTATGTTTTTTTGTTGTGTTCAATAAGTGTTGGTACCTTTTCCCACTAATATGCCTCCTAGAGGTATTCTTTGTGTTTCTTAGTGTGTATAGGAACGTGTTGCTGTTGTTAGGATTTGGACCTTCATGGGATCTTTCTCTCATCCACTTTTCAAATCAAGTGCGATTATCAACGCAAATAGGTGTTTCTTGTCCATTAGCATTGCCCCTTATCTTTTTGCATCCATGTTTGTCTACTTTAAATGTGATTGGTAGCATAATATTCAACACATTTTCTTAGTACCAAACATTAAATTCAATGTAATTTTTTTGTCATAATCACTTCTCTAGGTTTAAAAATCAAGCATTCCGACTAATCTAGTTTGACCAAGCTAGGTGTTAGAGATCTTCTCTTAATACCATGGGGAATGCCTTCCTAATAATCAATGGTTACTTAGGTTCTTAATCCGATTTAGGCAGCATTGTGTGAAATGTACTAGGGCTTTCTAATGAGCTTAGTCCCTATTGACCTTTAGCTTAAGTATTATAAAGGGAGTTTACTAGTGTGATGAGCCTAGGGAGGGTAACAATGTTATATGATCCCCCAAAGCTACAAAATTAAAATGCTGAAAACGAACAAACAAAAAATCAAAGTGCCACAATGTAAAATCTTAAGCCGGAAGAAAAATCTCAGCTTGATTTGGTACTTCACTCACATGTATTGCCTATGGTACTAGAGCCCTAGATGTTCCCAGTGTGGGCGCTTTTCCTTGAAAAGCAAAAAACCCAAGGCATACAAAATAAGCACACACATCAAAATTGAATCATTGTGAAAAGACTTTGGGGGGTCAAAGAAAAAGTAATCAGTCAGGCGATGATTTCATGAGAAATTCCTTTCATCGTAGCTTAACTACAAGGTCTTCTAGGTATAGCCTCTAGTCAGCCCTCGAGCATGAAATACTTGGCTCTCACGATTAAACAACTTAATTGACCAGAGAAAATTAAGAAGCTTACCCATGGTATTAATAGTTGATCTCTAGTGCCTTTCGACCGTTAAATTAGCGACCCCATACTTGTTTAATTTTTTACCTTTACATCTGTTTATGCATTTGATTATATTGCAATTTAATGTTTATTGCTGACAAATGGTTTAAAATTCTATTACCAATCACTTTGTCTACCTACAACTGCATATGCTTTTTAATTCTATATGAGAATGCAATTACTGTGCCAATGTTGTTTGATTTTGCAGTGACTGAAGAAGGCTAAGGACATTCATCTCAAATGCTCTTCCACCTCGACGAACGAGCTTCAACTCAATAGCTTCCAAGGGCGGAATCTACATCAGAAAGGGGGGCATGTTAACCCTCACGGCTCACGGACACCATATCACCTACGACGGACGTTGTATTATTTACTTGGTAGAGTCAGGTATCGGGCTTGTTGGTCCAATAGGAAAAGGGTAAGAGTGATCGCCGATGAGAGGTACACTCTAACTGGAACATTCAAGGGATTAGTTGGCTAAGCATGGGCGCCCAAGTGTGAATGGGGCGAGATCATATAAAAGTCAACTAAACCTAAAATTCACTCATATGCATTCTCTCATTTGTGCAATTGAAGAGTGCTCTTGCTCCATCTCCATCTTCTTCTTCTTAATCTCCTTGTGTGTGTGTGTATGCGTGAGAGAGAGAGAGAGAGAGAGTGTGCGATCAAGCATTGCGGTAGCACGATGACGGCGAGGCGGTTGAGCGCGGCATAGGGGCGTCTCCCTCTTCTTTGCAGCGAGGAATCCTCCACAACAGTAAGCGTAGAGCGGTGAGTGACACACCAAAGCCATCTTTGAGCTTACTAGTTTAGGCTTGTTGTGTGCTTGGAGCCATTTGTGGCTCACACACAGTGTATCGGCAAGTTCCTTGCATTGACACGTGCGACATACGCGCACACAAGGGCTTGCAATGCTAGTGAACATTCGTCTTCGGAGAATGCCCGTTCCAAGCAATTAGCTTCTGAGTGGGGAATTTCCTTCTTGACACTCTGCAATAAGGTCCCTCTGGCTCCTTCCACTTCTTGGGATTGGACCTCTGGCCATCCAATGATTTGACTAAGATAGCTCAACATTAGACCATCCATCTCATCCTAGTTATGAACTATTGTCCCTTTCTTATCATAGAGCGAGCGGACGTGGCCCCGGCTCTTCTTGATTTTTAAAGCCCTAAAAAACTGCGTTTGATTGGAGGCTTCAGGTTGAAGGAAAGTCTCCGTCGAGAGAAGCCTTGCCTTTCTAATATCTTCTAACTGCTCATTAGCAAGGTTAGATTTGGGTTCGAGCCATCGTTTGTGCTGCTCCTCAGTAGCATGCCCATTGGCTTTTGTGGAGGTAAGCAACTGGACCTCCACTGTAAGATGCAAAAGGTGTACCTCCCTAGCTTTCTTGAACCAGGGGCCCGAGGTTTTGATTGCTTTCTGGATGCTCCGAGCAAAGAGGCCCCACGCATTGTGTTTGTTGAGGTCGACATCTTTTTTGAGCTTACCCAATGCTTTCTTAGTTAGATTCCTGAAAAGAGGGTCTTTGAATAGGTGTGCCCCTGTTACTAACAATTTTTTCTCACCTCTTAGGGTCTCCTCCTCCCCTTTGTTCACCTACACAAGCCCCCAGTATGCCCACACCGCCTCAAGGCTGGACAGATGCTATTGCTCACACCAAGCTGATTGGATCGCGTCGTTGATGGAGATGAAGGTAGTCCCAACAAAAAGCCTTTCGGATTACATTCCTTTGCACATACGTATTAAGGCTTTTTTTGGTGACCATATGTTTGTGGAGAAGACAACAAGGGGTCCTTTTGAATGGAAAGTAACAAAAGATTTCAAAATAGGGCATGTTTAACATCTCTTAGTCTCTAAAGCAGACAATAAGCTTTTGAGAATTCAAGTTTCATAGCATTGGTATATGTCAAGGTATTGGCCTATGTGCAAAACAATATTAGTTTGATGCTAGTCACATTCTTCATTGTGATAAGACTCGATCTATTGAAACAATGTAAGCTCACATTTAGCTTCAAGTCTAGCATGCCTTATGCTTCTTTAAACTAAAAAAGCTTCATGTGAGCTTGGAAAAATCTTAAAATAGTGTTCTATTTTGACATTATCGCCATGCACCTGGAGATTGTATCTTTTTGTAAGTGTTTATTGAAATGAAAAATCATATACAAGATTGAAGCAACATGAGTGCACATAGATTTTGATTTAACACATCACTAACATTATGAGTGACACACTGGCATCTCATAATTTAAGTATAAAAAAGCATCTAGATACTTTGTGTTCAAGTTGTTCTTTTGAAATTCTTTATTATGTAATACCATACACCTTTAGTCATCACATATATATTGAAGTAAGGTCATATAGAAATTGTATAAACTAAACATTTATCAACTTGATTGGATAAGTACCCTTTTCATATTTGACTGCTGAACACCAACTACTATCATAAGTTGCTCTTGTGGCTATCAAAGTCTAAGTTCTATAATTGAGACGAAGATGCCCTGTCGCCACTTCTACTTCCCATAACAAAGTGTCACGCTGACCCTGTAAAAAAATAGCACTGCGTACTTTATAAAACAGTATAAGTGTTTGTGCATTACTTTCAAGAGTCTTCATCACTTTATGTGGTACCACTTAAGAGTGTTATATAAACACATTTAAGTGGTCTTTTACCATATAAAACATAGTACTTGAAGATTTGTGAAATGAAGAGGGTTGCCATTTGATGGGCTTTGATAGTCTTTTTGACAGGCATAAAATGAGCTTGTTTACTGAACCTATCTACTATCATCCATATTCCCGTATTCCCATGGATAGACTTCAGTAATCCAAAGATAAAATCCATGGATATGCTCTCCCATTGTGAATTAGGGATTGACAAAGGTTGAAGCAATACAAGTTGCTTCCCTCTATCAAACTTTGTCTTTTGGCATACCGCACATTTAGAAACATACTCTTGTATGTTTGCTTTCATGGTAGGCCAATAAAAATATGTTTCAATTCCTTTTAGGAGGAGCATGAGATTAATACATTACTTTCTCACGTAGTGAGTTAGTAACGCATAGTCTATTGCCATAGAGAAGATAACCATCTTGTAAAGTAAATGATTCCTTTTTCTTCCCTAGTGCAAGGGATGAAATCACATCTCTATAGTCGGGATCAATAGCATACTCAGCTATCATTGAAGATAAATCATTGTGAGTTGCTATGGAAATCGCATTTACTCTCGGCCGTCTTGAGAGTGCATCGGCTACTTGATTATGCTTGCTAGCAATGTGAGCAATATGAAAATGAAATTGCGAAAGGTAATTTTCCCACCTCATTTGTTTGTCAGAGAGCTTGGTCTGCGTCATGAAGTACTTGAGTGTGGGCTTCTGCCACACGTATCGAAGCAAGGGACTTGCCTAACACTGTGTGCAAGCCACAGATGGCTCCAAGCATGCAACTAGCCTAAACTAGTAAGCTCAAAGATGAGAATGGTGTGTCACTCACCGCTCTACGCTTGCTATCGTGGAGGATTTGTTGCTTCGAAGAAGAGGGAGCCGCCATTGCACCGCACTCAACTTCCTCGCCGCCGTTGTGCCGCCGCAATGCTCCCTCTCTCTCTCTCTCTCTCTCTCTCTCTCTCTCTCTCTCTCTCTCTCTCTCTCTCTCTCTCTCTCACTCAAGCACATACACACACTAGAACACAAAGGAGACGGAGAAGGAGTTGGAGCAAGAGCACTCTTCTTGCATTGCACAAATGAGAGAATGAGGTATTTTAGATTTAGATTGACTTTTATATGGGTTTTCCCGTTCACATTTGGGCTCGCACACTTAGCCAATCTTACCCAAACATTATAGGTTCCAATTTTTAGTGCACCTCTCATCGGCGATCACTCTTAACCATTCCTACCTGATCAACAAGCCCCGCCAATAACATAATACACTACTAGTGGGTCCGACAAACCTGGCCCCATGGCTACATAAAAGGTGGTTGCTTGGTGGTAGCATGCCCCCCTTCCTGATGTAGATTCCATCTTCGAAATCTAGTGAGAGAAAGCCCATTTTGTCCATGTTGTAGAGCATCTGGATTTGAATCTGCAAGGCAAGGTCATTGTTTTATGCAAGCAGAATTATATGGCAATAAATCATGAGAAGAATGTAAAGTACATGTGAAAATGAGTATCTGCAAGATTTAAAAAATGCTAGACTGCCATTAAGGACAAATAAATTGCATGTCAGGACGCGGGTCCGATCCAAGGGCTAGGGCCAGGGCCAAGGGCCAGGACGGACATGCAGTCAAGGGGGTCCCTATATTTAGAAGGTCAGGGGTCTATATAGGGCATGGCTGGGTGGTCATTAGCATGTCAGTTCCCTTGCCCTCATATTGGTATCATAGCTCAGGGGGAGGGGAGAGACATGGAGGAGGGGAAGGGACTCTCTCTCTCTCTCTCTCTCTCTCTCTCTCTCTCTCTCTCTCTCTCTCTCTCTCTCTCTCTCTCTCTCTCTCTCTCTCTCTCTCTCTCTCTCTCTCTCTCTCTCTCTCTCTCTCGATCGAAGAAGAAGGCAATCCCTCTCTCTCTCTCTCGTCCGTGTATATTCCCATGGCTGAGCATGGCTCTTGCCTGGCGGAAGGAGGAAGGAGGAGGGCGTTGTGCTCATGACCTTTGGGCATGCTTTTGCATGTTCATGCAAACAAGAGGACCGAAAACACCTTGCAGCGGGCATGTCCGCTTAGCAGGAGACATGGTCGAGGTCAAAGTCGAGGATTGCGGACGTAGGTAAGCACCCTAGGAGGGGAAGATAGGCGCAGTCGACCATGGCGAAAATAGATGAGGCCGGGCTCGTTGGGAGCGCAAAGCATCAAGGGATGAAACTCGTTGCTGCAGTGTGGCCAAAAAACACCAAAGTCGAGCGCCACACCCTCCTCCATGATCGCGCAGGCAACGGCCTTCTGTGCGGGTATTTGCTTTCGTAATTTTTTTTCTTTCTTTCTTTTTTCATGCCCTAAGTTGGGCCACACACCCCACCTAGGGGTGTTGCCACATGGGCAAGGAGTATCGGCAGTAAAGCCACAACCCATGGACGTTCAAAGTCTCATGGTCACGTCCCTTAGCTCATATGGCAAATTTCTGCACATGACAGCTCATATGGCGAATTTATGCACATGTCATGTGCAGAAATTTACAAGTGAAACGTGTATACAATCCCACTGTATGTCGCAAAACATCTCTTGGAATCTCAAGATCTCTCGGACTCTGTCCAGTGCGGGATTACAACAGGACTCCAAGACATGCTTGGACGCAGACACAGATGTGCGATAAAGGAGGAAAGATGTACACCATGATTCTACGGAATCAAGGCTTCTCAATGAGACATGGATTGTTAATCTAATGCAAGGCATAACTAGGGAGCGTCGATCGATTTTGCAAGGCATCCGACGACTCCTAGTCAATGTTTACAGCCAAGCTTGCTTGGCAACCATGGCAAGCTAGAGAGGACCTATGAACTATTTTCTTACAGCATTCGACAAAGCCGACCAGTAATTACAATTTTAAGCAATTGTTGCCTCTGTTCTACAATTTTTTTGGGGCAAAGAAAAGTGCTTTCAATGGGTACGCCCTTGCGTATCGCTTGCCAAGGTCAACCATGTACACGAACAAACATGGCCGACAAGACTAGAAAGGGTATCATGCATGGTGTATGTGTGATAACTTATACGTCTTGGAGCACAGCAACTGGGTCGGTTTGATGCAAAAGCATAGCAAGTTGTAATTGTTCTAGAATCTCAAGGAGATTGACCTGGCTTGCCGATCGACTTGATGTACGGTGCCCAGTTGCTTGGCATGACCGCCTACTGTCACCTTTTCTCGAAATTGGCAAAGACTACATCAATTATGCATACTTTTTTATAATTCGCGAGATGCTGGGATATTCGACATGGTCATTTAGCTAAAAGTGTTCGACAAGGTCGATTCGTTTTTGCCAGTTTTCCATGTTTTGTAATCTCAAGGAGATTAGCACATCCTCCTTCTTGCCTTGATGCAGGCGGCACGTTGTTCGGCATGACCGACTCCTTGTCACTATTTCTAGTCATTGCCAAAGGATGCTCGTCACAGTCTTACCTCATTTCAATTGAAATTCCTTGACAAGGTCGATTCTTTTTGTCATGCTCTCTGCATGTCAACAACCACCTCAGTTGGCTATCAGCAAGGCTTCAATTTCTGTAAAGCAATGCTTCAAGTTAGGCATCTTGCATTGACACTCCCCACATTTGGCATATGCTATGAGCATACACACTTGGGAGGAATTTGGTAATCTGCTTGCAGGTTCTTTTATTACCTGCCAGATGGATGTATATGCTACAAGGGGAGTATGTATATACACGCGACAACTCTCTCTCGTGTGGCAGACTAGGCTATGAGCCGTTATGGAACGAGTTCTTCTCCATTAAAATTTCAGGATGACTGGTTACAACGGGATAACCAGGTGAGCCTAATTTTCAATTTGTTTGTTTTTCATGTTTCCATTGGAACACGTTGTCTGTTATGTAAAGCAAAGTGCTTTGACAACATCACATGAAGCAAGGCTTCTCACGCGTGCCACGATACTGCCCATTGACTTGGCATCAAGGGCATTGGCACGCCAGTTTGGAAAACTGAAAGGCTTACAATTCTGCATGCACGGCATGCCAACCGGGTGGCATGAATTCCACCGATTCATGGATTACGCTTCCTCTATCACACTCGAAACTCTGTCAAGGACAGACTAAGTGATGGATTGTTTAAATGTGTTTTTTGATTGCTGTCAACACAACAACACTAAAAAGAACCAAAAATTTGGAAACACTGGAGAAAAATAAAAAGGGTACCTTTCATCAAAAATAGGAGCGCATGCCTCTAGTGAACTAGCCATCTCTGAGAATACAAATAGATTTGGTTAGGTCTTTAAAAGATAAGAGTTGTTTTCCAGTGTTGCTTATTGTCACATGGTGAATTTAGACTTATGTGTAGGATCTGATAGGGTGCTCTCTCGTTGCTAGTCGCTCTTGCTCTTTTACTATTTGTTATTTTTTGTTTGTTTGTTTGCTAGAACTAATATAAGGCTATGTATATACATTCCCTAAGAGTAGTGATTGAGAGGTCCGGGAGGAAGGTTGAGAGGGAAGAAAGTGAATGATGGATGTCAGCAAACACATACCTTTTGGAATGATGTCATCACCTTTTGAAACCCATTGCTCCAAGTTGTTATGGGTGAAGGCTTAACCAATAGTTTTCGACCTCCCTATGCGTTTCATCTAGTTGCAAGGGTGGTAAGGTACTCTCCCATGATTTTATTTGCAACGTTGTTGTAGGTGGTGAACTTACAATGGGAGGTGCAAACTCTTTCTTGTCTATATAGATATGTACAATGGTAGGTGGAGGTTGTGTCAAAGATTCTATTTTTGTATAGGAACAACATGAAGAGCAAGAAGCTTCATTCGACTTCCCTGTTCCTAAGCTAAGTGGAACAAATCGTTCTTTCCCAAACTAGCTCTGGAGCGGGTATGTAGCATCCCGTGATTTTTTCCTTTCCACGAGCTTCAATCTGTTTTGGAGCTACAATATTGGGCTCACATGGGCTAGGTGACAAGTAAGAGCACAATTTACGTTTTGGCTCCTAGATTTGATCATTTCGTTCATGGTAACCTTGGGCTTCCAGTAGTTTTTTAGGAATCCATCCCAACATTTCTTTACATTTCTTGGGGTGAGTGGAACGTCTCTTCCTAGGCTCCTGTCTCTGAGCACTAGCTATGGTCTCTAAAGAAGCTTTAGGGACCCACTTGCATGTTTTCTTTGTTATATTAGGATGGGTCTTGTGTGTCTCAAGCTTTATTTCAACTACAACAGTTGAAGCTCTAGAGAGTTGGGCTATGGGAACATATGGTTCAACCTCCTGGACATGCAATGTTTTGGGTTTTATTTCCTTAAGAGACAATATCTCAGGGACTATGGCTTGAGTGGCATGACTAAGAGTTGGTTTCTACGTTGTGACACCCCCAATCCCCCAATCAATAGTGCATTTGGTGGCTATCATCCACGTATGTCCTAGGTTTATATTGCCCTCCATAGTTCCAGCAGACATGACTAAAAAGTCTTGAGCTACAACCCCATTGTCATAACTGACCGAAGTGTGCCAGATTCCAAAAATCACAGTTTGTTTCTTGTGACACCCTTGACTTGGATAATACTCTCAGATAGAGGTGGCTTTCCCAACTGACACCATACTCCATATAACAAGAAATTATACTTAGCACCCATGTCCAATAAGGCATTATACAACACTTTTCCATAGTTGCTATTTAGCTCAATAGGGTATCGTAAAGGTGTGTCAGAGTCCGACCAATCATCCTCTGTTTCAACGTGGAATGCATGTGTAGCTCTAAGGTTGGTCTCTCATTGGCGTCTTATGCATTTTTGTCCCTCTTTAACCTCAGCTTGAGCTTGTATCTTCTTCAATTCTGTTTGTGCCTTGGCTGCCTTTTTTTTTAATGGATGGCACGTAGCTCCTCTTGGCTTAAAGGATCATAATATCTTTTAAATTTGATACCATTGAGGAATCCGATGGTTTCAACTCCATCAAGAGTCTCCACACAAATGGTTCCTTATGGGGTGATTTCACATACTCTATATGGTCCTTTTCCCGCACATTTCAACTTTTCTTTTTGTTACGCACTCCATACATAAGGACTTTATCACCAACATTGATATCCTTGTTCTTTAGACGACGGTCAAACATTTCTTCCTCCTATCTTACTCCACAAGTGCGTTTTGCACAGCCAATTGCCTTTCTTCATCTAACCTTTCAAGAATATATAAGCGCTCAACTAAAGGGTTACCATACCAACCTTCTTGTGAAGCTACATGCAGACTAGGAATTAGAAACTCCCATGGCATATCTTCTTCTTGGCCATATATCATTTTGAATGGTGTACAATTAATAGCCACTTTGTAAGAAGTACGAAAAGCCCATAGGGCTGAAGTCAGCTTCAAATCCCAATATGTGCGATGAGCTTCCACCATTTTGGTCAAAATAGAGATTAAGGTCTTGTTGGTGCTCTGAGCTTGGCCATTTGCTTGTGGATAATAAGGTGTAGACTTATGGTGAGCTATCATGAAGTTGGTAGTGAGTTCTTTTATCACTCCATTGAATAAATGAGTGCCATTGTCCCTTACAATCTCAAAGGGACAACCAAATCTTGTAATATTGTTTTCAAAGAGAAACTTGACAGTTGACCTTCCATCAGCCTTATGTGTCGCCCTGGCTTCCGCCCACTTTGTCACATAGTCAATGGCAACGATAATATATCGAGATTGAGTGCTACGAGCTGCCGGACTAATTGGGCCTACAAAGTCGTAGGTAAGCCCTGTAGGACTCCACTATTAAGACCATAGCTCTTGACAGTGATGCCCCGTTATCTTCAGGAAGGCAGGCGCACTGCAAGGCTGAAAAATCCCTATGCTACTTACTCAATTGCAATGAATAATAACAACCATTTATAGCTAGCTTGAGGACCCACCTTCTTGAGCAAGAAAAGAGAAACCTTGTGCTCTGATACCAATGTAACATTTAATGGCCTAGTAACTTGTGTGTAGCGTAAAATAGCATGAACATAGTAAGAATTTCATTGGAATAGATTTATAATGAGCATAGCAAGAGTGCTTGGGTGGAGAGAGCAACAAAAAGCATAAGACCTAGTTAGATAGCACTAGAATGGTAACCTAACAGGACATAAAAGTGTCATTTCAGGGTTTTGGGAAAAAATTCCAAAACCATAGTAGATCCACTCATTTTGAAAAATCCTTTCATGAGCTTATAGTTCAATAACTACTACATATGGAAAAAATGAGAAACTTGTAATTTTTCTCATCCCTTGGTCACTACAAGCCTCCAAAGTTGATAGACCAGTGCATTTTGCCCAAAACAGCAATTTCTTACGGTTGATTGCATATAAATAAGAGTGGGGATTTTTGTAGGACATGAGATAAAATGCTCCGTTAACTTCAATGGGTAGGTGACCAAGACATATGGTTGCTTTTACCTCACTAAATTTTTTTTGGGCAAAAAAAAAAGGTACAAAAAAGTTGCATTTTTGCCATTCTGCGGACCTATCATCAAAGTTTCTATATTCACACTCAATACAGATACTATATACATGTTTTCTTAGTTCCCTTTGGGCCTTTGGATTCAAAAGGAGCCATGGAGCATGTCAAAAGGATAATGGATCTCTTACAATTGGAACCTTGGGGGCAATGATAAAGTGCTAAATACAGCAAACATGAAAAAACTGGGTTTAGCATTATGACCTCTAGAAACCCATAGAAACTACTCAATATCTAGCCAAGTTTGTAGTCTATGATTAGATACGGTTACTACCTACAAAATACACACAATTGGCCTAAGAAAATAGCAATATTGAGAAAGTTATAATTGCTACTCTAAAATGTATCGTATTCTTCAGCAATCAAAAAACTCAACCATCATCATATACTATGCTATATAGCATATTAGGTCCCCCAAAACTGAAGGAAGATTAGATTTATGTTATACATTACACTTACACAATCAAAATTGAATTTGGATATCAAGAAAGCCACCAAAAAAATCATAAAAGTGCTAATTTTGGCCAAAAAACAGGATTATGCAATTCTTGTAAATTGGTCATAACTTTCAATTTTAACACTTAGCTCTCCCTACAAGCATCAAAACATGTTGAGAACTATGAAGGCCTAACCTCTAGCCATCTAAACCTCACAAACATGAAGTTTAGAGTGGTAAAGTTGCCAAAAATTGGAAAAAAGCCAAAAACAGGACCCGTTTTTTCACACAGTTCAGGTTTAAAAATGTTGTGCAAGAGTAAGGTTAATGGTGAGATCGATAATCCAAAAAAAATGCTAAGTTTTTTTCAGCTCATAAGGCAACTTTGTGGATATATAGCACCTAGAAATTCATTTTCATACTCTTCAAATAATTCAAGTAAAATGGTCACTTAACAGGACACAAAAGTGTCCAAGGACATAAAAAGTGTCCTGTTAACCATTCTAGTGATAGGCATGAAAAATACTTCAAAAGAGAGAGAAATTAAGCTATTGACATAAGTTGAGGACCGGATTTACATGGAGGCGGTCCCCCCTCCAAAAGGCTTTGTATTATAGGTTTCCCTCATCAAGGGAGACATTTTACGATATAATTCTTTGTGTTCCTTTAATAACTAGCTAGTGCAATGAAGATGGAAGCTTCAAGCACTAAGCAAACACTTATAAAACAAAACATCAATTCCCTCACGGTCTCAAACCCAAGACCTCACACACCTTCGAAGATGGTGAGAGCTAGCGGGGTATGAGAGTAGATTGAGAGGAAGAAGGAGTAGTCTTAGGATAAAGAAGTATATCTCCTCACATAATCACTCATAAAAGCTTAGCATAGCTTAGTACTTAGCATGGTAGAGGAAATGAGCATGCATTGAAGCTTGGCTCTTGGTTTGATTTGCATCACAAAGCCAAGAGTTGTTGGTGTAGGCCTCCCTTCTCACAAGCTTGGAGTAGATGATAAGTTTCCATTAAAGCTTGAGAAGGAGAGAGAGAGTCTTCTTGCTTCACAGATGAGCTAGTGTGAGTGTGTGTGGAATAATGACTTGAGAAATTCAGTCTCCCTCTCTCTCTTGGTCGACCCCTCATGCAAATTACTCATGCTGACACCCCTAACCTACCTATCTGTCATCCATTTTAGAATCAAGGAAAGAGGATATTATATAAACCGGGTGGCATCCCTAAGGCTAGGCCTCTATCCTCCTCATCTAGATAAACGAAATCGTTTTCCGTGAGGCCATAGTCTTCCTCAGTGTCTATTATTTCTTCTTCATTATCCTCTTGTGTAAGCGTGTTAATCAAGAACCTTGCTATGCGTGGACACTCATCTTGTACAAAAGAATAAGCATGTGCCACTGGAGAAACATAGCTACTGGGTAGGGATCACTAGTTAACCATAGATGTATCAATCATTCTAACTCCTCAAAATTTCTCTAAAAAATAGGAGCGCATGCCTCTGGTACACTAGCCATCTCTGAGAATATAAATAGATTTGGTTAGGTCTTTAGAAGATAAGAATTGTTTTCGTGTGTTGCTTGATGTGACATGGTGAATTTAGACTTATGTGTAGGATCTGATAGGGTGCTCTCTCGTTGCTAGTTGCTCTTGTTCTTTTACTATTTGTTATTTTTTGTTTGTTTGTTTGCTAGAACTAATATAAGGCTATGTATATACATTCCCTAAGAGTAGTGATTGAGAGGTCTGGGAGGAAGGTTGAGAGGAAAGCAAGTGAATGATGGATGTCAGCAAACACTCCCCCCTTCCTTGGGTAGATCATACCTTTTGGAATGAATTCGTCACCTTTTCAAAGCAATTGCTCCAAGTTCTTATCGGTGACGACTTTAACCAATAGTTTTCGACCTCCCTATGCGTTTCATCTAGTTGCAAGGGTGGTAAGGTACTCTCCCATGATTTTATTTGCAACGTTGTTGTAGGTGGTGAACTTACAACGAGAGGTTCAAACTCTTTCTTGTTTGTATGGATATGTACAATGATAGGTGGAGGTTGTGTCGAAGATTCTATTTTTGTATAGGAACAACATGAAGAGCAAGAAGCTTCATTTGACTTCCCTATTCCCAAGCTAGGTGGAACAAATCGTTCTTTCCCAAACTAGCTCTGGAGCGGGTATGTAGCATTCCGTGATTTTTTTCTTTCCACGATCTTCAATCTGTTTTGGAGCTACAGGATTGGGCTCACATGGGCCAGGTAACAAGTAAGAGCACAATTTACGTTTTGGCACCCAGATTTGATCATTTCCGTCATAGTAGCGTTGGGCCTCCAATAGTTTTTTAGGAATCCAATGCAACGTTTCTTTACATTTCTTGGGGCGAGTGGGATGTCTCTTCCCAGGCTCTTGTCTTTGAGCACTAGCTATGGTCTCTAAAGAAGCTTTAGGGACCCACTTGCATGTTTTCTTTGTTATATTAGGATAGGTTTTGTGTGTCTCAAGCTTTATTTCAACTACAGCAGTTGAAGCTCTAGAGAGTTGGGCTATGGGGACATATGGTTCAACCTCCTGGACATGCAATGTTTTGGGTTTTATTTCCTTAAGAGGCAATATTTCAGGGACTATGTCTTGAGTGGCATGACTAAGAGTTGGTTTCTACGTTGTGACACCCCCAATCCCCCAATCAATAGTGCATTTGGTGGCTATCATCCACGTGCGTCCTAGGTGTATATTTCCCTCCATAGTTCCAGCAGGCATGACCAAAAAGTTTTGAGCTACAACCCCATTGTCATAACTGACAGAAGTGTGCCAGATTCCAAAAACCGCAGTTTTTTTCTTGTTGACACCATTGACTTGGATAATACTCTCAGATAGAGGTGGCTTTCCCAACTGACACCATACTCCATATGACAACAGATTATACTTAGCTCCCGTGTCCAATAAGGCGTTTGATAGCACTTTTTCATAGGTGCTATTTAGCTCAATAGGGTATCGTAAAGGTGTGTCGGAGTCCGATCAATCATCCTCTGTTTTAATGTGGAATGCATGTGTAACTCCAAGGTTGGTCTCTCGTTGGCGTTTTATGCATTGTTGTAGCTCTTTAGCCTCAGCTTGAGCTTGTATCTTCTTCTTTCTGTTTGTGCCTTGGCTACCTTTTCTTATGGATGGCACGTAGCTCCTCTTGGCTTAAAGGATCATAATATCTTTTAAATTTGATACCATTGAGGAATCCGATGGTTTCGACTCCATCAAGAGTCTCCACATGAATGGTTCCTTGTGGGGTGATTTCACATACTCTATATTGTCCTTTTTCCACATATTTCAATTTTTCTTTTCGTTACACACTCCATACATAAGGACTTTATCACCAACATTGATATCCTTGTTCTTTAGAGGACGGTCAAAACATTTCTTCCTCCTATCTTACTCCACAAGTGCGTTTTGCACAACCAATTGCCTTTATTCATCTAACCTTTCAAGAATATATAAGCGCTTAACTAAAGGGTTACCATCCCAACCTTTTTGTGAAGCTACACGCAGACTAGGAATTACAAACTCCCATGGCATAACTGCTTCTTGGCCATATACCATTTTGAATGGTGTACAATTAATAGCCACTTTGTAAGAAGTACGAGAAGCCCATAGGGCTGAAGTCAGCTTCAAATCCCAATATGTGCGATGAGCTTCCACCATTTTGGTCAAAATAGAGATTAAGGTCTTGTTGGTGCTCTCAACCTGGCCATTTGCTTGTGAATAATAAGGTGTGGACTTATGGTGAGCAATCATGAAGTTGGTAGTGAGTTCTTTTATCACTCCATTGATTAAATGAGTGCCATTGTCACTTACAATCTCAAAGGGACAACCAAATCTTGTAATATTGTTTTCAAAGAGAAACTTGGCAGTTGACCTTTATGTGTCGCCCTGGCTTCCGCCCACTTTGTCACATAGTCAGTGGCAACAATAATATATCGAGATTGAGTGCTACAAGCTGTCGGACTAATTGGGCCTACAAAGTCCAACCCCCATTTTTCAAATGGTTGAGTCACTTTAACAGGATGTAAGGGCATCTTATCCTTTCGTTGTGTGATCTTGTAACATTGGCATTCATCACATCCTTTTGGAAAAAGTGATGCATTTTTGAATAAGGTAGGCCACCAATAGTCTAATTGCAACTCCTTTTTAGTTGTTAGTTCCCCCGAGAAATGTCCTCCGGCTATACCCATGTGGGCTTCTTGCAGTATGTATAGATACTCATCCTCACGGGCACAACGTCTAAGAATATCATCCTTCCCTAGCCTGTAGAGAGTTCGTGCAATGAGAGAATAAGGTTCACATTGTTTTAACAATTTTTGAGCTATGTCCTTACTAAGCTCTTTGGGTGGAAAACCATTATAACTAGAAAGTTCACAATCTTCTCACTCCATTCAGGTATGGTTTCGACTAGGAATAGAGAAGTATCGGGCAATTCATCATCGATCCAGTAGAGGCTTCACCATTGGGTATGCGAGACAAATGATCCGCCATGACATGTCTTTTACCAGGTCTCACCACAACGGTGAAATCAAACTCAAGGAGAATTAACAACCATTGTGTAATTCTTCCCGTGGAACAAGGTTTATTTACTAGATACAACAAGGCTTGATGATCAACATAGAAAACAAACTTGTTGGCTAGAAGGTAGTAGCGAAATTTCTTCATTGCATAAATCATACCTAAAAATTCTCACTCTGTAGTGGTGTAGTTTCTTTGGGCATCATTCAATTGATGACTTGCAAAGCTAATGGGCTAGTCCAATTTATGTTCTCCTAGTTGAGCCACAACACACCCAATGGGTTGTGGATCTAAGTGTTCCTCCTCTATTGGCATCTCCCTAATTCCATCCATCTGTGCAAATTGTGGTAGCCCGACCTTCAGTTCTCCATTGAGGAAAGCTCGATCCGTCCGCAGAATGAAAGGAGTCCCCAATTAATAGTGCTTCCATGATTCTAAGGCATGTAGAACTGCGAGGAGTTCCTTTTCATATATGCCTAGATCTTGTTCAACAGGGTCCAGCCTTCGACTTTCATAGGCTATGGTATGCCCTTCTTGGAGCAAAACAGCTCCAAGGCAATCACCACAAGCATCACATTGGACCTCTAATGGCTTTGCGAGATCCGGCAGTGTGAGCACAGGTTAAGAGATAAGCTTTTCAAAAGCATTGTTCTCCTTGGCAGACCATGTATACCTAATGCTTTTTTTTGTTAGGTCATGTAATGGTCCTGCTATTAGTGAGAACTTTTCTATGAAGCGTCTATAGTATGCACACATACGTATAAAGATTCTTAGTTCATGAAGATTCCTTGGATTAGGCCATCCTTTTATTACCTCTAACTTTGATGGATCCATTTGGATGCTATCTTGAGAGATAACGTGACCTAAATACTGAATCGCTTGGAAGAAAAATTCACTTTTCTTTCGATTAACAGAAAGTTTATTCTCTCTTAAGACTTGAAATATTACCTAGAGGTGTTGCTTGTGTTTGTCTAGTGAATTAGAGCAGATGATAATATCATCAAAGAACACTCCAGTAAAGGTTCGGTGAGGCCTGAATAGTTTCTCCATCAAGCAGTTGAATGTGGCTGGTGCATTGGTCGAGCCAAAAGGCATGACAATGTATTCGTAAAAACCAAACGTAGTGCGCAATACGGCCTTTACAATGTCTTGATCAACTATCGTTATTTGATGGTAGCCACTTTTTAGGTCAATTCTACTAAAGTAGGTCGACCCTTGTAGGTTATCAAATAGGTCTTCTACCTATGGAACGGGAAATCTATTTTTGATAGTGATCCTATTTAGTGCTCTATAGTCGACACACATATAATATGTGTCGTCTTTCTTTTGCACTAATAACACGAGTGAGAAAAATGGAGATGACCTAGGCCTAACCATGCCCTTCTCAACTAAATCATACACTTGCTCTTTATTTACTTATTGAAAGCTTGCGTATGTACAATGGGTATGGTGTTACCCATGTCTTTGGCATTTAAGTACATATCTTTTTCCCTGTACTTAAAGTAGATTTCCTTTTAGGGAATTTAACATTGGCAGCCATGCGATCAAACCATGGTGCCCCTAGGATTACATCCTCATGCTTGAGAGGAGAGATAAAGAAGTCCTCTTTGTCCACATAGCTTTGGACATGAAGCCTCAATTTTTCAATTAAGGGAGTGGCTGAAGCTTCTTGCCCCTTGAAAGCACCATCGACGGGTAGGACATCTCCCATCTCATAGGCTTGGATGCCTAGCTTGGTGGCCAACTTTGTGGATATGAAATTGTGAGTGGAAGCCAGGGTCAAAGAGAATAAAATCATCATGTTCTCTTACCTTTCCCAAGCCTTTCCCCAAGCATGGCATAGAGGAGATCCTTTGTGGTGAGCTTCCTCTTCTTGGATTTCGACCAAGGTAGCTTTAGGAGGCTCATGGCGAGTGTTCTTTTGGGGGTAAGCACGATACGCATGCCCTTTCTTGCCACATTTGAAACAACGGTTATCCTTGCGATAATGATCAAGATCTTCAGGAAAGAGTTTGTTTTGCCTTTGTAAACTCCCTTTTCCTTAGCTTTGTTGTTATTGGAATTTCCCTTAGGAGACTTTTGGACATTTTCCTTCCCCTTAGGCTCATTGGAGCCCTTGTTTTTTGTGGGCTTAAGATTTCTCTTAGCCCCTGGTTGGAAATTGATTTGAGAAGCCACCATAGTATGGTGTATAACCGTAGATATGGTGCGTGGCCTTTGGGAGCTGACATACTCCACCATTTCTTCAGTTAAGCCCACACAAAATTGTTGTTTTTGCTCTCCAAAATCCATCTTTTTGAACACAGTGGCTTTGAGATATAAGTCCCAAAACTTATCTACATATTTATGAATGGATTCGTAGGGAAAGAGCTTCAAGCTTCGCCCTTCGGTGGGAGTACTTTCTCTTTGACATCGGTGGCCAAAAACTGCTTCATGATGGAAGCTCTTAAAGCTTTCCATGTTCGTGGAGCTTCACCATTGGCCCATAGGCTAGACCACCATTGCCCGACGGACTTTTGAAAGTGCATGGCTACATGCCGTAGCTTAGAGGACTCCGTTAAACCCTCATCTCTAAACGCCACATCGAATTGTTGGATAAAGGCCAAGACTTTGTCCGTAGCACCAAAGGTGACATTGTAGGTAAGAAAAGAGATGCTCTTTCCTCCATCTTTGAACTTCATGAGCTTGGACGACCTCTTCCACGTGGCGTATGATTTTCTATGGCCTCTTCTTTTTGATAGTTCAAAAGTTTCGCCATTGCTTTCTTCAGAAGATGAAGAATTCAAGGAAGATAGAGAAGAGGGTGACCTCTTTCTCGCCTTTTTCTTGCCTTGTTCCTCCTTGTTTGCACCATCACTTTCTTTATAAGAGGAAGAGAATAAATAAGATGGAGAAGAGGGTGACCTCTTTCTCGCCTTTTTCTTCTCTTGCTTTTTGTCATCCCTCTTTGAATTATGGTGTGGAGAAGTGTGCGATGGTCTTCTCCATTTTAGGAGGTGATGGAGAGCGTTTTGCCGCCGTCTTCGTGGAGCCATCTCCGCCGAGGTGGCAGGAGACTCACTTCTTTCTCGTTCTTCTCTTGAGTTCTCCTTGGGAAGGATATGCGTCATCTAGAAGCAAATTTTTGAGCCCTTCATATGGATCCTCTTCTTCTTCCCGAATTGGAGAGAGGCCTCTTTTGGGAGTCGCACAAGGAGGCTTCCGAGGTACTCTCTGGTCATGGTGCGGAGTTTGGAGAATCCCATGAGCACAAAGCTGCCGTTGCACTTCACTTTGGAGAAATGGATTGCCCATGGCTTGTTGAAGCATAGAAACAAGGTAGTTAACAAGCATAGGGGCATCATTAGTAGCCTGCTCATTAGCAAAATCAAAGATATCAACATTAATTTCACTCTCTTTACTATTGTCAGCCATTCTAACAACTTTTAGGTGTAAATTTTTTTTAGGTGTACTTTGGCACTTCAAGGCCTAGTTGCTACTCCTCTTTACCCCTTTAGAAAAGCACTCAAGCCACTGTACTCGTGGCTCGAATATCATTAATTGCAAGGAATAGAAGAGAGGGTCTTTCAACACCAAAACAGCACCGGCTCCTGTCAAGCTTCTTATAGCTCAATAGTGGTTATGCCATAGGCAAGCCCCGTAGGACTCCACTATTAAGACCATAGCTCTAGACGGTGATGCCCCGTTATCTGCAGGAAGGCAGGCGCACTACAAGGCTGAAAAATCCCTATGCTACTTACTCAATTGCAATTAATAATAACAACCATTTATAGCTAGCTTGATTACCTCCCTTCTTGAGCAAGAAAAGAGAAACCTTGTGCTCTGATACCAATGTAACATTTAATGGCCTAGTATCTTGTGTGTAGCGTAAAATAGCATGAACATAGTAAGCATTTCATTGTAATAGATTCCTTATGAGCATAACAAGAGTGCTTGGGTGGAGAGAGCAACAAAAAGCATAACACCTAGTTAGATAGGCAAGGCATGAAAAATACTTCAAAAGAGAGAGAAATTAAGCTATTGACATAAGTTGAGGACCGGATTTACATGGAGCCGGTCCCCCCTCCAAAAGGCTTTGTATTATAGGTTTCCCTCATCAAGGGAGACATTTTACAATATAATTCTTTGTGTTCCTTTAATAACTAGCTAGTGCAATGAAGATGGAAGCTTCAAGCACTAAGCAAACACTTATAAAACACAACATCAATTCCCTCACGGTCTCAAACCCAAGACCTCACACACCTTCGAAGATGGTGAGAGCTAGCGGGGTATGAGAGTAGATTGAGAGGAAGAAGGAGTAGTCTTAGGATAAAGAAGTATATCTCCTCACATAATCACTCATAAAAGCTTAGCATAGCTTAGTACTTAGCATGGTAGAGGAAATGAGCATGCATTGAAGCTTGGCTCTTGGTTTGATTTGCATCACAAAGCCAAGAGTTGTTGGTGTAGGCCTCCCTTCTCACAAGCTTGGAGTAGATGATAAGTTTCCATTAAAGCTTGAGAAGGAGAGAGAGAGTCTTCTTGCTTCACACATGAGCTAGTGTGAGTGTGTGTGGAATAATGCCTTGGGAAATTCAATTCCCTTCTCTCTCTTGGTCGACCCCTCATGCAAATTACTCATGCTGACATCCCATTGGACCTCTCCAAGCTTAGCCAATGAGAATTAAGTAGCATAAGTGATAGCCTTCTGACATGTGTCCCCCTTTCCCCTTTTGTGAGAGCTTTAGGTAATTAATTAATGCAACTAAACTCTTATTGGACCCCTTAGGAGACTGTCCAATAGTCTTCTAGAGAGATTAATTCTTATTGGTTCTCTTTATCAAGTGTTTTTAAATGAATGAAACTAGATTTACTCTAGCCTAATTCTCATTGGTCCACCTCTATGGCCATCCAATAGGATTTGAGTGCACCTTGTGGGCATCTGGCCTAGGGAGTTGACATGTGTCCCGTATTCCCTTTGTGTAAAGGGAGCCTCTGAGTGTGTGTGTGTGTGTGTGTGTGTTTCTCTCTCATCCCCTACTTAGAAGATTCGCCTCCTCCTATGTAAGAGTCTAGAAGACTTTTTTGGCACACTCACAAAGCATCAAATTATACTAAGCTTGACCATTGGACACAACCTTTGAATTTTAGCATTTTGAAAGTCTTATTGGGTTGAACCTTAGGGGTCTTTAAAGCCCATTGTTGCACATTGCTCTTTTGCAGATGCCCCCCCCTTTGGATCCCTATTTTCCCTCCTTTGGATCCCTAATGTGGCCGGTCTGCCAGCTTAACCAATATTCTAGCTTTTTCTCCCTTGGCACTTCCCCATATTAAATGATCACTTTAACATGAGAAAATCATTTAGATATTAGTTATTATGACATTTCTCACATGTTTGTTATCTTTCGGGACTAAAAATGGACAATGACACTAGGATCGGAAGGGGTTGTGGCCTTTCGATCAAAATGATATGTACATAAATAGCTATGTTTTTTTTATATAAAAAAAAATCGGGTACATAATAACCCTATCTATAAACTTAGAAAACATACTTGGATCTTAAAGGAGTGATGACCTATTTGATCTCAAATAAACAGAAAGAACAAAACAACTTGCATCTCGCATAACTGAATTTCATAAAATGCTTTGGACAATGGTTTAAGTTAAAAAGGTTGTAAGATGGATAAAAATTAATATAGTCCATCGACACGTGTAAAATGCATTCAAGGCGAACGTATTTGTTGTCTTGTTTGAATGGATGCAGGTGAGGACTCTATCCTTTCTTGGGATTTCTTTGGCTTTCCTGTTGTCCATCCTTCATGTACAAGACTAATCCCACTTTTTGAAGTAGACAATACAAATGTTTCTTTTTACTTTTACACTAGAATGAGACCTCAGTCTTATTACAATGTACAAAAATAATTCTAAGACTGAGTTGTTTTTGTGCTACCCCCGGACTTGTCTAAAGCAAACTGTCTTTTGAACTCTTTGGTTCTTTTGTGCTTATGTATCTAAGTAAAATATCTACACACACACACACACACACACATGAACAAGAAGAGAACTTTTAACATCGTTGAACAATGCAAAGAAACCTTAAATATCCATGTGATGAGCCCTATACTTAAAGACTTGCTTCTCAAGAGGGAACTAGGATACGACGATTTACCACACGAACGAGAGAGAGAGAGAGAGAGAGAGAGAGAGAGAGAGAGAGAGAGAGAGAGAGAGAGAGAGAGATTTCATTATCGTCCTTGAAGCGCCAAAAGAAACATATCATATATGGGGTGTTTGTGGCAGATAAGTGACTCTCAATGCTGAATAATTGCCTAAATGAGCATTGCAATTCAGGGTTCACATCATGATTGGGAGATGAATGTATGTACGGAGAGCTCATGGCTGAAAATGTAGGGAAAGAAAGGTTTAATGTGATCAAAAGTTGAGCATTTAGGTATGGTATGATACTCAAACTTATGAGCTTTTGGGAGACATAAAGTGCATAGTCGATGACAATCTCTTGCTTGTGTTTCAATGCATTGTCTCGTATCATAGAGAATGAGAGTTGAGCCAAATGGAAGCGATAGTGCGAATAATACTGAAGGGGTAGGTGCAACATGTGTGGTGTAATATATGAAGCGCAAGCCTCTAGAGTTTTCCTAAGTCGTGATACATTGGCCAAAAACCCTCTTCCACTTTGGAGTCTATCAAAACATCATGAAGCAAGTGTAACGTGTCCCATCTTCCGAAACCACTTCTTGATGTCTTGCATCCATCTCGAACTTAGTATTTTTCTTTTGTGATTTTTTTGTACTTGCATCCCATGCACTTCTTGGAAGTCGATGTGAAGGGTTTTGCCACATCTTGACCATGTACTCCCCACGACTCTCTCTATACCCATTATCTCAATGGGAAGCAATCGTGACTCAAGTAGTAAGAGCATGTGTTGTACTTTTGTCTTGCCTTGTAGAAAGCGTGTAAGAAAACACTGAGGAGATTCTCAAACTCTTTCCAAGTAGACTTAGAGATGCTACCACCCCATACTTGAGAGAGAGAGAGAGAGAGAGAGAGAGAGAGAGAGAGAGAGAGAGAGATAGATAGATAGATTTTATTATCATCCTCGAAGGTCAAATATGACCTATGGGACCAAAGTTACATGTGATGTAGTATGTGTATGGCTGATGAGTGACTCTCATAGGTCAAATATGACCTATGGGACCAAAGTTACATGTGATGTAGTATGTGTATGGCTGATGAGTGACTCTCGATGCTCCAAAATTGTAGTGATGAGAGTCGCAATGGAGAGCCCACACTTTGGCTGGGAGAGGAAAGTGTGTAGGTCTAAGTTATGGATGAAAATGTGAGAGAAGCAAGTTCGGATGTGATCAAAAGCTGAGCACTCTAGTAGTGTGTGGTACTCAGACTCTCGAACTTGCAGCGAGCATAATGTGCACAATCGATTTGACTCTTCTCCATTGCCCCAACGCCCTATCTCGCATCGAAGGAAATGGGAGCTAAGCCGAATTGCTGCGATAGTGCGTATCGCGGACAAGGGAATAGGCTCAAGCATGTAAGTGTGAGTACGGTTTCCTCTCTCAGCGAAGAACATGGTTTTGTAGTTGGGGGCAATATAGGTGGTGTAATGTATGAAGCGTGACCCACCGGATTTCTCCCAAGCCGTAATACATTGGCGTTGTAGAAAAGCTTCATTCACTTGAGAGTCAATTGAAGCATCATGTAGCAAGTGTAATGCATCCCATCTCCCAAACCACTTCTTTATGTCTTGCATCCATCCCGTGCTCAAGATCTTGCTTTTATGCGTCTTTTGAACTTTTTTGCTTGCTTCCCATGCAATTGTAGGAAGTTGATGTGAGGGGTTTTGACGCATCTTTATCATGTACTCCACAACCCTTTCCATGCCCATAACCTCAATTGGAAGAGATCCCGACTCAAGAAGTAGGAGCATATATGGTGTTTGTGTCTTAACTTGGAGAAAGTTTGTAAGAAAACGCTTTTGGACATTCTCAAACTCTTTCCAAGTAGACTTTGAGATGCTCCCGCCCCACACTTCAACTCCATAAAGAAGAACCGGTGTCACCAATGCATCAAAAAGATACTTCTTGAGAACCCAACACTTGATGTTTCCCGCATTACACATGTTCTCAAATGCATAATATGCTCTCTTTCCCGCTTCCAAACGACGCATAGCACATTCATGCCACTTGTGATTGGATGGAACCTCAAGGCCAAGGTACTTAAAGCTCTCAACAACTTCAAGTGTCTCGTTGTTGTACACAATGCATGGCTTCTCCTTATGGTTGGTTTTCACAAGCATAACCTTTGTTTTGGATTCATTTACAATCAGCCCACTATGCAAGCAAAAGTTCTCAAGGACAACCATAAGCTTTTGTGCATCTTCTAAAGTGTATGCTAGAAGCACTACGTCATCCGCATACAACAAAAGCATGATTACCGCATTGCAAATAGTGACCTCTTCAATGCCTTCTTCTTGCATAAAGTCAAGTACCATTTGTTCCAATTGATCGATGCATAGACCAAAGAGAGTTGGTGACAATGGACATCCTTATTTAACCCCAATAGTGCTTACAAAAATTTCTGAAATTTCTCTTCCCATGCACAATTGACAAATCACCTTCTCATAGATTCGAGAAACCGCAAGCATAAACTCACTTGGCACTTGGAGTTCTTCCATCCTTCTCCACAAATTGTTACGTGGAATCATATCAAAGGCTTTCTTAAAGTCCACAAAACAACAATACAATCGCTTGCCTTTCAACCGACTTTCCTCCATGAGAACACGAAGAGTGACAAGATGATCAATGGTGCTATGGCATCGACGAAAACCCGCTTGTCCCTTTGCACGCTTGTCATTCTCTTCAGCCCAATCACTCAATTTCATCTCCATTATGCACCCAAACAACTTTTCCATAAGAGACCCAATCATTATAGTCCGGTAGTTGCTTACATTCTTTACATCCCCTCCTTTATGCAAAGGCTTAACCCAATTAGTACTCCAATCATAAGGCATACTATGTTGAAGTGCAAGGTTGAACATATCACACATCCACTCATGGGTAAAATCTCCTGTCCATTTGATCATCTCCGGCTTGATACCTTGAAGATCTCCCGCTTTGCGAGTGGCCAAATTTTCAAGCCCACCGCATACATCCTCAATAGTAAAAAAAGACGGCATACATGAGAGAGAGAGAGAGAGAGAGAGAGAGAGAGAGAGAGAGAGAGAGAGAGAGAGAGAGGCTGCAAACATGCAACAAGCCTGACAAGACGACGATGAGGGAAGAACGATAGTTTAGCTAGTAGGACCGCACATTTGCCTTTAAGTGGGAGGTTGTTGGGTAAAGGCACTATTTCTTTACCCGAGGCCAGACATTTGGTGTCCGATCGCCCATTGGCCATGCCTTTTTTTCTTTTTTTTTGACACACTAGAGGCCCACAGGGGGAGGTGCTTATCCCTTCCAAATATTAGCCATGTTACATTGGTCGAGCAAGGGCCGCGTACCATCGGGCAAGAGCCACATGTAGGCATCACCATGGCCACCTAATTGATGCACCACATGCTGAGAACGACGAAGAGAACTCGTAGCAACCGGCTAGGAACCTCCTCCTCGGGTGACCCGCCCGAGGAGGAGGATGTGCTCAAGTGTCCAAGGGCAAGAGCCCTAGCAAAGTGAACACTAGGTGAGCACAAGGTGTCCCTCTAGAGTGTGACCCAACGGGGGATTTGAACCAACAAACCGTAGGTTGAGAGGCCAAAGCCTTACCGTTAGACCAACTCTTTGGGGACCTGACCATACCTTTTCCTTATTCATGTATATACATAATCGCTCCACCCACACATCACGTTCCTCTTCTGCACCGCACTGTGCACACACACATTCCTGCACACACACGTTCGTGCACACACACTCTTTCAACGAAAACCCTCAAATCGTCCTCTTGCGCACTTGCAAAGTAGTCGACGCGTTTATGAGCCTATCAAAGCCTTTTCAACATGTGCAAAGCCTATTAGACAATCATACGCGTTCCCACTTCACCAACGGTGCTCATCGACTACAATTGACAATGAAGGGAGGAGTGACGTTCCATAGGCCTGGTGGCAAAACGGCCTTGTGCATTTTTTCGCTTGGAGACCCTTGGGGCATGAGGGCTTTGATAGGCCACATGTCACATTAATTTTTCGTAAAGAAAACAAACTTTTGCATTGAGATTGTGTAGGCTAGGTGTCCTGGAGCTCCTGCTTACTAGTGTTAGAAGCTTTCCGCTAAATAGAAACCAACTGCTAACTTGCCGATAATTTTGCGAAAGGCTTGCAGAATCAGCAACGTGTATGTGGTTGTGGAACCCCGTATCGAACAAGCTCGGCTATGGCGACTTCTGCAGCTGGTTAGCCATTGCACCCTTATTCACTTTATTTATGCTTTTGCTGCTCTTTCAATTGACTTTTTTTCATAGCCATTGCACCCTTCTCAACTTTAAAGAGCTCTTTGCGTGTGGCAAAGACAATTCCTTAATGATACAAGCCAAAAAGCAAGACAATATCGGGTAGCATATCCAAGATGTCATCTATTAGCATGAACCCCCTTGTAAGTAAGCTGGGAACCGAGACTGGCCCCAAGTGACAAAGCCAGAGTGAATCCCTAGAGTGTGGATCCCCCGCCGAAGCTTATGAGCATGGGGGCAAACCCACAAAAAATAACTTTTACTCTCATCGATTCGTTGAGGACATTGGCACGAGTCTGATCATGCCAAGTGTTGCTTGCAGGGGGCTTGCATGAGCTATCATCCACATGAAATACAAAATTAGCAAGCCAATCTGAGGATCCCAAAAAAGGACCAATATTGAGTCATAACAATGTGAGAGACTTAAATCCAACCAAAAGGGTAGCTGTGTAGGCTTGTACACTTGACTCTGTTGTCTGAGTAGAATAGGTATGCCAATTAAAGCAGAGCTTTCAAAGAACAAGACCATAACCAAAGAATCAATTGTTGATGGCTAACATCACTCCCCCGGGTTTTAGTACAACTCTGACAATGGCCAATGTTCCCGTATCTAAAGCCTCCACTGACTAACATGAACGAGGGATTCACAACATAGGGTCTTCCCCTTTTGGAAAAGATTATGTTCCAACACCGTAACCTCACCTTTTTGTTCTCGAGTATTACTTGTACACAAGAAAGACGGATCTTGGAGGACATGTGTCGACTATAGGGCTCTCAATAAGATTACCATTAAGAATGGGTTTCCAAAACCCAGGATTGATGATATACTTATACTAGATAGGGTTGCAGGGTTCTACTTGTTTCAAGAGAGTCGATCTTAAAAGTGGCTATCATCAAACCAAAATCGTTCTGGAGATGTATACAAGACCACGTTTAGGAAATCGTTCGGATTGTATGAGTATTTGGTGATGCCTTTAGGTCTCACGAATCATACTACAATGCTCAACAAGATGACGGATTGGATCTTTCTAGAGCATGGGCAGTTTGTAGGAACTTTGTTCGATACATTATTGTTTTCTCCAAATCCGAAGCAAAACATCGAGAGCATTTGTTGCAAGTATTCAAAGCCTTAGGAGAACACAGATTGGTTATCAGTAGGAAGAAAAGCGGGTTCTTTTCATCCGAGATACACTTTCTGGTACATATTTTTTCGTCCGAGGGTGTTAGCATGGATCCGGCTAAAGTAATGGCTATTCAAAATTGGCCTCCTTTGAGGAATGTACATGATGTAAGGAGCTTTTTGGGATTATTTTCTTAGTATTGGTGGTTCATTCGACAATTTGCAGAGATTGCTTCACCCTCATAGAAACATGGTACGGAGAACGGGAACGGGGCACGCGGTTGGGCCCGGGGTCAGGACGGCAAAAGTTAGGGAATGGAGTCGGGGCTCGGAACGGTAACAACATTTTTCTCGATTTCTTTGAGCTACACGTATGTACCATAGTGCTAAGAACACTTTGAGCATTGAATTGCACAAAACAAACAAGAAACATAACTCATAATAGCAAAATATGCCAAGAAAACATTGATGGCGTTATGATGAATACAGGTAGATAAGTATATGCCTCAAGGGCTCAAAATGGCAAGTGAGAATGAGGCAAAGCCTTGATGCTTGAGAGAGTAGAATCTATATACTGGATAGAGAGTAGATAGAGACTTGAGAGTAGAATCTAGATAAATATTAGAGAGATCAAGGCTCAAGCCTTGGGATCTTGATGCTTGAGAGAGTAGAGGGAGGTTGACTCTTGAGAGCTTGCGAGAGTAGAGGGAGGGAGCAAGCGAGACTCGAGGCTTGAGCTAAAGCATAGAGCTTGAGTATAATGTATTGTATAATGCAATGTGCATTCAGGAGGCCTTCATTTGCAGGCCTCCAAAAGAGCCCTTAAACCTTGTGTAAAAGGGCCTCAAATCTCCCAAGAAATCAGCCATTTTTTGCCGTTTGAATTCAAAAAAAAGTTTTGAAAAAATGTCTATTAGCCGTCCCCTTGCCGTTCTTGACCGACTACGGTTTCATGAATGCTGTTTCAAATGGCCAACCTTGTGATTTGGTGGAAATGGATCTAGTCCATTGTCACGTGCACATCTAACCCTATGTGTACGTGGACGAGCTACTTCATGACAAGGGTTCAGTTAGCTTAGGAAGTGTTTTGGCACTTTTGTGAGTCTGTTCGTTGACCGTGCATGTCCATGCACTTAGAGTAGATGCATATCCTGTGGTTGCACACAACATGATCATCAAATTACCATCAAAATCCATCAGGAGCATTTTTACAGTGCACATACCTATTTTCCCTATTTTAGCCATTTTCACATATTTTTAATAAGTGACTTTGTTGGGAAACTGGGTAGGGAGTTTGACTCGGACAATTTATAAGAGAAGCTAGCGCTAGCAGTTTCTGGCAGAAGTGGATGCAGGGACCAAGCGCCTGACAGTGCACCTTCTCAGCAAGACCCCTGGCATGACAACTCAGCGTTTTTCAGCCACAAGGACCAGCTAGCGTTTTCTGCAGCACATCAGCATTGGCGTTTTGCAACAGAGTACCTAGCGTTTGGAGAACTCCCAGATGAGCCTGGCGTTCTTGCAGACAGCATATCAAGCCTAGCGTTTTTGCAACTTGTAGAGCATTCTAGCGTTTTGTAGATTCCCAGCGAGAGACCCATCATTAGCTTCGGCGTTTTTAGTTTTCAGCATATAGACACCGCAGAACAGCCCCGAAACTTCGCAGATCTCACCTTCTCGCAGCAGATCCTCGCAGCAGATCTCACCTTCTCGCAGCAGATCCTCGCCGCACGGTCAAATCAGCCAGCGTTTGCAGATTCAGCCCGCTATTCGCAGATTTCAGCATCTGCGTTTTCAGCGCGTTGTCGTCGCATTGTCGTCACAGACATAGAGTCAAAATTTAACAGATACAAGATTTGCAGATTTCAGCCCTTAGCGTTTTCAGATTTCAGCCCGTCTTGTCGTTGTCCTCATCGTCGTCGACATCGTCGGCAAGTCCATTGCATTGTAGAGATTTGTGCAATCAATAGTAGACCCCTCTCGCCATAGAGAGTGGGGCCTTCGGAGGAGGGTTTGACAACATTCTGGTGTTGTATTTCTTCTCTCTCTATCTCTCAATCTTAGCACCTTCATTCACAGTATTTACCACTTTGTTTGTGATCATTTGCACTCTCTCACTAAAGGAACGGAAGGCTCTCCCTTCCGTAGTTAAAAGGAACCCTTGAGCACAGTTCGGAGCACTCATCTTGAGCAAAGTTCAACATTCACTTCCGCTGCACCTTACATTGGTATCAGAGCGGTGGTAGTGTTCTGTATCACTTAAGGAAAGGACCACAAGATTTTTTTTTTGCTTGTTGCGGTCGCACGTAACCCAAGTCCACTTGGGCGTGTCGATTCCTAATCGTGTTTTGAAGAGTGAGAGGAAACCCAAGAAAGAAGGGCTTGTCCAGCCTCCCATTGTTTCTCTTTTCACTCATTGAGAGCGGACCGTGCACTTAGCGGCTGGCCAATCGACGTGGGGGGAAAAAGAAACCTTGGTGTGAGCGCAAGGCCGCCAAGGGGTGCGCCCGCGGGAAAGAGAAGAGCTCGGGTAAGAGAAGATCCTTCTCTAACACAGATTGCAAGCTAGAGAAGAACCTCAAGAACTCAAGACCCTCGAGAACCTAAGAACCCAAGAACCACAAGAACCCAAGTTCCTTGTGAACTTAAGAACCCAAGACTTCAGTGTATGGTCATCACCTGAAGCGGAATGAATACTTCGCATGGAGTGGTGAGCATGGAAGTGGCGAAGAAGAATTTTCCTCACCAAGAGGTTTTTCCGACCCTCCCCCTTCCCCAACTACGCCAAGGATTGCACCAAATCCCATGGAGGATTTGGTTAAGACGATGATGGACAGGATGATACAACGAGAAGCGCAACGTGCCGCCTTGGAGCGCGAGCGCGAAGAAAGAAAGGCAGAATTTGATCGTGAATGCGAAGAAAGAATGGCAGCCTTAGAGCGTGAGCGCGAGCAAGCACGCTTGGCGGCCGAAGAAAGAAAAGCAGAATTGGATTGCGAGCGCGCAGAAAAAAAAGCAGAATTGGATCGCGAGCGCAAAGAAAGAAGGGCCGACTTGGAGCGTGAGCGCGAGCAAGCGCGCTTGGCGGCCGAAGACAGAAGGTTAGCCTTGGAGCGCGAGCGTGAGCAAGCACACTTGGCGGCTAAAGATAGACAAGCGGCCTTGGAGTTAGAGCGTGAAGCGCAGAGAGACCAACGCATGCAAGAGTTTCATGCGTTGGTCCTACAGGTACTTACCTCGAAATCCGAGCCGGTCAAAGATGTTGGTAGTTCATCAAGTAGAAGAGACTCGAAGTCCAACAACCTCGTCACAGAGAAGATCACGTTCAATAAGTATGACGGTAAGATGGATGCTAGTGTTGTTCATTCTTGGTTGCATCAATTTAATACTTATTTTGCGACAACTAAGAAGACAGGGAATTGCAAGGTTTGACGGCAGCCATGTACCTTGCCGCATTAATTGGTACCACGCATAGCAAGAGGCACAGTTGGGCACGCACCTAGAGGAAGCCGACGAAGACGTGCCCCTTTCCTTCAATTGGGTCGATTTCCAAGACAAGCTCAAGGCGCGGTTTATGCCACCTCAGTACCTAGCATGACTGAAGGACGATTGGCGCAGTCTCAAGCAGAATGGTTTGCTAGTCATGTCTTTTTCTAATTGTGTTTTGCAGCTCGGCACCCAATTACGCAAATCGGATGATGAGCGCAAGGAGGCTTTCATTTTCGGGTTGGACGACTATATCAGGTTTCACGTCGAAGTCCTCGACCCCATAGATCTCAACAAGGCGGTAGCGATTGCTCTCGCACAGGAGATGAAGCACAATAAGGGAAAGCCTAAGGAGAACAAGACTTCGCAAAGTACCTCTCAGACTTCTCAGAACCCTCAAAACGGTAAGAACGGAAGAATGGTAACTCTTCTAACCAATCTTCCTCTAGTCTCTCAGAAAAGAACTTTCCAAATGAACCGAAGGGTAAAGAAAACACAATTGCTATACCTAAGCTCACTCTATATGAAAAGGTAGAACAAGGAATTTGAGGAGGATACATCAAAGGAAGGTCGATGTTATCATTGTCACATCAAGGGTCACATAAAAAGAACATGTCCTAAGCTTGACTCTAATGAATCTAAAGAACCCACATAACCCACATCCTCTGTCAATGCAATAAATGAGAACACGAGTGTGACCCAAGTTTCTCATGATCCTTCCATTGATGAGTTTCTCATTAAGGGTTATGGTCATGTGAAGGGTCAGCGTTTTATCATATTGTTGGACCGAGGTAGTATGCATGATGTGATTACTAATTAGTGACTCTTGTCGAAAGAGCCCGCTTGGAGGTAAGCAAGACATCTCTCCTTCCGAGGTGTTGGGCTTTGCTCCCGGTATGGACTCTCTCATCACGCAAGAGTGCCTTGATGTTTTGTTGACTGTTCAACAAGCGTCCTTCCGCAGAAAATTTGTAGTCTCTCCTCTTTGAGGATGTGATATGCTTTTAGGCATTCGATGGTTTCGTGAGCATAACCCTCTCATTGATTAGGCAGCTAATACTTCCACTTTCAATGCCAAGAGTGACTCTCCCATTGTCATTCGTGGGGAGCAAGTTGTTCATTCTTCATCTCTTATTTCTAATGTGCAGGCGAAGATTGAAAAGAATCAAGGGAAGGAGACTCTCTCAGTCTTGTCTTCTTCAAAGACACACATGATTTGCATGATTTGCATGATAAAGATGTGATTATTCACAAACATGATGATTTGCATATTAAAGATGTACAAGGATGATGGTTTAGTTGATACTTTGTCTAGTGAAGCTAACCTCATTGCAGATTCAATCAATCACGAAGAACCGATCTTGCCTCTCGAGTCGAGGTCCCAAGAACCCCCACAGGAAGTATTATGTGTGCGCATGATTAGTCAGCACGCATTGTTCGAGTATTTCATTCGTGATGGTTTCCTGTATTTTAGTCACCGTCCTTATGTGATCCCTTTTCATAGGCATGCCATATGGTACGATAAACACGATTCTCTCATGAATGAGCACGGATGTATGTGGATTACTCATGAAAAGATGAAATGTTTGCACCCAAGGAATTCACATTCCATGTCCCTTCCTTGGCATGACACAATATCCGAAAGAGCACAAGAAGGATTGAGCATTAAGCATCGGCATTTCCATTGTGATTTGCCACAGTTGATAGATTTAGATAAGAAAGATAAGTTCCGGTTCCATTGTTTGCGTGTGTTTAATGAACGGTTTGGCACTCCGTCTATATGTTCATCTACATTGCATGCACAGTCTTTAAAGAAGACTATAATTTTTCTAGTCACTTTACATGGAATGGGTATGTTCATGTTTTTGACTATAGACAAAGTTGAAGCATTGAAGGAGCCACAGATGACTTTGTGTCGCTTTCGGCGCGGCCCAAAGAAGCAAGCGTTACAGACCTTTATGAAGTTCAAGTATCGCATGACCCACGCATCAGAGTGGGCCAGCGAAGAGTCCTTTCGAGGATTCCAGATGCTGTTGGCGATCTCCCTCGATGCCATACAGTTCGGTACCAGTACCTCACTTTAAAAAGGAGGGGATGTCATGTGCACATCTAACCCTATGTGTACGTGGACAAGCTACTTCATGACAAGGGTTCAATTAGCTTAGGAAGTGTTTTGGCACTTTTGTGAGTTTGTTCGCAAACCGTGTATGTCCAAGCACTTAGAGTAGATGCATATCCTCTGGTTGCACATAGCATGATCATCAAATTACCATCAGAACCCATGAGGAGCATTTTTACAGTGCACATACCTATTTTCCCTATAGTAGCCATTTTTCACTTATTATTAATAAGTGACTTTGTTGGGAAACTGGGTAGGGCAATTTGACTCAGACAATATATAAGAAAAGCTAGCGCTAGTAGTTTCTGGCAGAAGAGGCAGCAAGGACTAAGCGTCTGACAGTGCACCTTCTCAGCAAGACCCCCCGCAGGGCAACTTAGCGTTTTTCAGCCACAAGCACCAGTTAGCGTTTTCTGCAGCAGATCAGCATTGGTGTTTTGCAGGAGAGTACCTAGCGTTTGCTGAACTTCCAGATCAGCCTGGCGTTTTTGCAGACAGCAGATCAAGCCTAGCTTTTTGCGACTTGCAAAGCATTCTAGCGTTTTGCAAACAACTTAGTGTTTTTCAGCCACAAGGACCAGCTAGCATTTTCTGCAGCAAGTCAGCATTGGCGTTTTGCAGCAGAGTACCTAGCGTTTGCAGAACTCCCAGATCAGCCTAGCGTTTTTGCAGACAGCAGATCAAGCCTAGCGTTTTTGCAACTTGGAGAGCATTCTAGTGTTTTGCAGATTCCCGGCGACAGAACCATCATTAGCTTCAGCGTTTTCAGTTTTCAGCATATAGACACCGCAGAACAGCCCCCAAAACCTCACATATCTCACCTTCCCGCAACAAATCCTCGCCGCACGGTCAGATCAGCTAGCGTTTGCAGATTCAGCCTGCTATTCGCAGATTTCAGCATCTGTGTTTTCAGTGAATCGTCGTCGCATCGTCGTCATCGCCGTCGTCACCGACATAGAGTCAGAATTCAGCAGATACAAGATTTGCAGATTTCAGCCCTTAGC
Organism: Adiantum capillus-veneris; assembly: GCF_014529385.1. Classification (NCBI taxonomy): domain Eukaryota; kingdom Viridiplantae; phylum Streptophyta; class Polypodiopsida; order Polypodiales; family Pteridaceae; genus Adiantum; species Adiantum capillus-veneris. The sequence goes on from NC_140944.1 coordinate 144,884,124, forward strand.
GTTTTCAGATTTCAGCCCGTCTCGTCATCGTCCTCATCGTCGTCGACATCGTTGGAAGTCCATTGTATTGTAGAGATTTGTGCAATCAATAGTAGACCGCTCTCACCATAGAGAGTGGGGCCTTCCGAAGAGGGTTTGACAACACTCTGGTGTTGTATTTCTTCTCTCTCTATCTCTCAGTCTCAACACCTTTATTCACAGTGTTTACCACTTTGTTTGTGATCATCAGCACTCTCTCACTAAAGGAACGGAAGGCTCTCCCTTCCGTAGTTAAAAGAAACCCTTGAGCATTGTTTGGAGCACTCATCTTGAGCAAAGTTCAACATTCACTTCCGCTGCACCTTACATCCATCCGTTCCTCTCCGTCCATGGCTGTCCCGTCCCCCCATTCCTCGGCCCTAGGGTGCTGTCCCCCTTCCCCCTGTTTCTATTGTGGTCTTAATGCAAGAGGGCCATGTCATAGCTTAGAAGAGCCGGATGTTGTCAAAGCTAGAGAGGATAGTACCAATTTATGATTGAAAAGAAACTCTAATCAGTCATTCATGCTTTGGCATTTCTTGCTTGGTGCAGACTTTGCAATATAGATGGATCACCAACGTTTGTGATATTTCTTGTCCTAGAACATGCTTTGAAGAAGCACACGAGGGGGGGAACATATCGTCGTAGTTTGTAACAGGTTTGGACACTCCAAGCGAGAAATAAATAGCAACACACGAATAGAAACTTCATAATCACTGAACTTTAATACAGAGAGAGAGAGTCGACATGGCCCGACGTAGTTCCGTGCCCAGAGGTATTTGCCCCAAAGTTTGGCGTCCCTTTTGGTATTTCTTTATCATTAATCATTGCAAAGTACAACTCCTGAGGGGTCCTCTGCTCTTAGTCTTTGCGTCCAGATGCCCTGAAGAGTGAGGCTCTTGGACTTATTTATCCTTACAAGGGATGTCCCAAAAGCAGAGCCCCAAAAGCTTCTAAACTCAAAAGCAATTAGCTCCAAAAGCAGCTTGTTAAAAAATATGACAGGAAAAGTAGCTATTGCAATTTGCAGAAATCCGTACAAGCTACCACGTTAGCACTTGTCAACGCAAATCGCAGAGGTCCGTACTGTCTGCTACGTCAGCATGCCGTACTGTCTGCCGTATTGTAGCATGCCGTATTGTCTGCAACGTCAGCATGCTCTGTCCGGTGGTAATGCCGCATCATCATTTTGTGACATACCCCCCTCTTGAAAGAATGGTAATCGCCCTCGATTACGCCTGCAAAACAGAGAGAGGCCATAAACCAGTTCAATAGACATTGACTCTAAGTACCAACACACTAGACAACACTCATCTAGCACTTGCACGAAGACGACACAGTGAGTCCACATTCACATCAAATCAATCACATAAAAATTGATTCCAGATCTAAGACCATGATTCTGTGCAACGTATTGAGCAATCGCATCTAGATCCACATAGGACCTCACTGATGTCGGATTCAACTAATCCTTATTGCGATCATGTCTAATAGATTCTCAAGTCCATGGTTCCTTGCAACGTATTTAGCAATCGCATCTAGATCCATAAAGGACCTCACTGATGTCGGATCAACTAATCCTTATTGCGATCATGTCCATAGTCCCACATCTAAAATGCTCAAGCCATTCCGTCTTGCAAACCTGCAGTCAACGCAATCACATGAGTGAGCACAAAAATCAGATTCATTTTCGGGAATTCCCATTTCGGAGTACTTCTTTCATAAAGTCATCCAGCAGAATACTGTCAGGACATCCGTATCCCTGAAGTCCAAAGGAAATTTGATGACTTTATTTCATCCAGGCAATCTGTGACAAAGGAACGGAGTAACTCCCCTCTAGTGTAGTCCCGCCTGCACCATATTCAATACCATAGTTACATGGGACGGGGGGGACGGGCCCTAGGGCCGGGGGACGGCCGTAACCGGGCCGGGAACGGCTGGGAACGTTGAGGGATGGACGGAAAACGGGCCGGACGGGCGGGTTGCAGGGGGGCGGGACCGGGGATGGCCGGGGCCGGACCGGGGTCGGACGGACCGGACGAAGACGGCAGGGGTCGGCCGGGGTCAGACCGGAACAGATTAAAAAAAATGGCCGTTTTTGACCGTTTGCAACGGCTCTGTGCAGCCCCAACTGCCATATTTTTTAAGCCTTGGCCCTTGGGAGGCTATAAAAGGCTCCCTTGGGCCTCTTAATACTCATAGTCTCAATGCTCAATGCTCATTCCATTTCCCTCAAGCTCAAGGCTCAAGCTCATTCCATTTCCCTCAAGCTCAAGGCTCAAGTTTGAACTTTGAAGCTCTCCTCTCCCTCTTCTACCCACTTTGAAGCTCTCCTTTACTCTCTCTCCACACAAGCTCTCCTCTAACCCTTCTAACTTCTAAGCTCTACTCTCTCGAGTCTCTCCACCATCATGTCATCTCAAGCCAACTCCACTTCTCAAGCCGCTTCTTCTTGAAGGAGGCCCGCCGTGCAAACATGGTCGTGGTGGGATGAAGTCGACTTTAGCTCGCGTGGCAAAGGTGGCGGTGCAAGACCATGGACGTGCAAGCTATGTCCATACAAGAGATCGGGTGGTTCAAACAAAGTGCGAGCCCATCTTCTTCATGAACCCGGTCACGAGGTGAAGTTTTGCCCTCATGTAGCTCCCGAGAAGAGGTTGGATCTTCTTGAGAAGCTCACGGTGTATGAGGTTGCGGAAGCGGCCAAGAGGGGCCGTTTTGTTGCCGTTGATCCCTCCGCCACGGCGACACCGCGAGAGCAAAGGGAAGCCAACCTTGACGACATCTCTCGAACCTTCAAGAGCCATGGATCTACACCGTCCTCTTCCCTTCCGCATCGCCAAACCACTCTCAACGAAAATTGGAATCCTAAATTGAAGGAAGAGGTGGATAGGTCGGTTGCCCGATTCTTCTTCCACGACCACATTGCCTTCCATGCTTCGCGGTGAGTTTCCCTTGGCATATGCACATTGCAATCTTCCATTTTGTATTCATAATGGGTTATAATTTCTCGACTCTCCATACTAACGCAACATGCTCTATTTTGTGTGGATAGGTCTCCATACTTTCGAACCATGGTTACGAAAATAGGGAATGGCTCCTCTTATGTGCCACCTTCATCGGAGAGGCTTCGCACCACCCTCCTTGACAAAGAGAAGCTTGCCGTGGAGCAAGCGGCCCAAGCAACAAAGGATTTGTGGGAGACCAATGGCGTCTCTCTTCTTGTAGATGGATGGAGCGACACCCGCAAGTGGTCCATCCACGGGGTGGTAGCCTACTCTCGGGGGGAGATGTACTTTGTGGAGTCACATGATGCATCTGATAGTGGCAAGGTCGCCGAGATGCTTGTTGCGGAGTGGACAAGCACCATAGAGATCACCGGCCCGGAGAATGTCCTTTGTATGGTTGCAGATGCAGAGGCGTCAAATAGGGCAGCCGGAGGTATCATTGAGGGCATGTATCCCAGCATCCATATCACATTTTGCATGGCGCATTGCCTCAATAACCTCCTCAAGGACATAGGGAACTTGTCATGGATTTCACCCACCATTGGTGACGCCTCTCGAATTGTCTCCTTTGTGCTCAACCATCAAAAAGTGCGCCATGAATTCTCAAAGAGGAGCCACTTGTCTTTGCTCAAATATTCAGAGACAAGATTTGCATTCAATTGGCTTATGCTAGGCCGCTTGTCTACATGTGGCGGAGCCTTAAGGGGCCTCTTTCTCAGTGATGAGTTCCAGGCCATGCCGGAGTCTACATCAGCAGTAGGATTGAAATGCCGAGAATGGGCCGACGACGCCGCTTGGTGGGAGGAGGTGAAGACTCTTGACGCCATGGTCAAGCCTATTCTACACCTACTTCGAGTGGTGGATGGCTTGCAGCCATGCATTGGCAAAGTCTACGAAGCCATGGATCGGATGATAGAGGCACTTGAGAAGCTTGTGCCTGACCCTGTTCAGTATGCGGAGATTCATGGCTTGTGTGAGTCGAGGTGGAATGGATACTACTCTCCACTTCATGCGGCAGCTTATGTGCTTGACCCTGAGTTTCAAGGAAGGCGTCAAGAGACCGACAAGGAGGTGAGCAAAGGATGGCGGCTTGCATTGGAGCGCCTTGAGCCTAGCAGTGACATTAGGCGCAAGATTAGAGACGAGCTACTCAACTACAGGCAAAAGAAGGGCTCCTATGGATGTGTAGATGCACAGCTTGATCGCAACAAGATTGGCTCGGTTTTGTGGTGGGAGGACTATGGAGGAGATGGCCCACATTTGCAACGCTTGGCTGTTCGTGTCCTTAGCCAAGCATGTACCACTAGTTGCTTGGAGCAACTATGGAGTGTGTACAGCCACATTACCTCTAAGAAGAGGAATCGCCTTGGGGTTCAGAGGGCCAATGATTTGGTGTTTGTGAGCGCTAACTTGCGCATGCTTGCCAAGAGCGTCACACACAAGGCAGATCCTTTCAGTGAGTGGGAGATAGCACAAGAGAATCCATCTATGGCCGATACTCTTTTGGAGGAGCTAGAGGAGGATTTCGAGCCTCAATGCGAGCCTCCCGAGCCGGAGCCCTCATACGTCGCTGACGACCTCGACTACGACGACGATGTGGAGATTTAGCAGGCGAGTACTTCTTGAGTTTGATGATCATTGATCACTCGACTCTCGAGTCTAGACTCTTGAGTCTACGACTCTACCTACTATATAGCCCTTTGTACTTTTTGTTATCCTTGAGGCCTCAGGCTTGTCCTAAGTCCTTTAGGCTTTTTGACTCTTGAGCCCTTGTGGCATGCACTTCTCATTTTGTATCCATCGATCATCGATATTTTATTAGCACATTTCAGCCTATATGACTCGTGTTCTTTGGTCTATTTAGTGTAAATTTATGGTCAAAGTGATGCTCTATGTGTGTGGCATGTGTGTAGGTCAAAAAATGCCAAAAAAACTCTTTTTTTTTTTTGCCGTTCCGATCCCCGTCCCTGTTTCCTGACTTTTGCTGTCCCGACCCCGTTCCCGACCCCAGCCCGCCGTCCCATGTAACTATGTTCAATACGCTGATCTCCGAGAACTCTTGGAATAGCCAAAGCTAGACCAAAAGCGTCAAGGTAAAGGTCCAAATCCGAGGAGTATCTGCTAGGTCCTCCTTCATCCACTTCTCATCGAATGCTGGAAAGTTCTCGACCAAGAACCGCCGTTCACTTTACCTTTCTCTTGGTGAGCCAATATCTGTTTCAAAACAAGAATCTCCTTGCTCTCTTCCATTTTAGGTTGCACCTCAGGCTCCCTGTCGGCTGAGACCTCACGCTTGAAATTGTTCAAGCGACTCACATGAAAAGCAATGTGAATCTTCCAAGTTTTCGGCAACTTCAGTTTGAAGGATAGATCATTTATCTTCTCTTGAATGTGGAAAGGGACATAGTATCGCATTCTTAGCTTTGGAAAAAGCCGCTCCTTTCCTTAGGCGTGCCTTCTCAAACTGTAAGAGCACTTAAGCATCTTCCTTCAGCTGCAAGTCGCGTCGAATCTTGTCGGCTGCCCTCTTATGCTGTGCTTGAGACTTCTCAAGAGCCTCGTGCACCTTGGCAAAAGCAGTATCCAGATCTAGATCATACCGATCTGCTTCAAAAATCGTATCTTGGGTCGGGGGAAATCTTTGATCTATTAGCTGATTCCCTTTTTTTCCTTATGCCTTGGGACGTGTGGGTAGCTTCTTTAGCTTCCCTTGTCCATTGGCACGTCTGTCTCAATCCTCAGAACCCTAAGACGCACTATCATCTGATCCCCTTTCTCTGAAATTCTTTGATGAACTTGCATCTATCTGATTCTCCAGAATCCTATGATGAGCTGTCATCTGGTTCCCCTGATTCATTCTTTTCAATTTGGCGAACTCTTGCCTTGTTGAGGTGGATACTATCCTGTTTCGTAAGATAAGTCGATGAGCGGGCATGCGTTCCAAATTGTTTCTTAGCATGTTGCATAAGTCTTTGAATAGAGTCAGACTTCTGATTTAGACAACAGTCTCGAATCTCTTTTAGCAAACCACAACAAAACAGCTCAATCTGGTCTTTCAAAGTAATCCTCTAAAACGAAGACACTAGCAAGTAAGTATCCCAAAACCTCTGGCAGTAGTCATTCCCATGTATCGTTCTCATTCATTTTCAAGTGATGCCAAGTCGTGATGACATCTCTCGTATATTCATCTGATATCCAAGTTGACGTGAAAAATAATATTAACCACGTCGCATGTGCTTCTCTACGTAACAACAAAGTAGATCACCGTGCCTGCATAGTTCCTTCCAAGTAAGATGCCGCCTTTTGTACCCTTGAATATTCTGAGAACCATCCTCTAGAGAAGGCGACGTCACACTGTTGTACAAACTCAAGGGCTCGATGGGTGTCCTGGTAGCGTGATTCGTCTCAAACTTGATGGCGTGACTCCCTTCCTTGAACTCCTTGGTTTTCTTGTTGATCTGGTCATCGTCAAAAGAGGACGAGCTCTCCTGCTTTGAACGGCGATATGGCCTTCCATGCCGTCTAGGCTTTTTTTCAAAAATCTACTTCAGAAGAATCTTGTCTTTGGTGCTTAGAAATTGAGGAATCTTCTCAGCACCTTTAAATACTTCAAATGGTGCCTTCCCCGTGTGTTGTTGTAGGCAAACTCCACCAAGGGCAAATACTTTTGCCATTAAGTCTTTGTCCGAAAAATAAGACTTCAATAAATTCAATACCATTGAATTGGCGATCCCAAATTGCCCATCTGTCTTCGGGTGGAATGAGGACGAGAAGTGCAACTATGTGCCAATGTTCTCCCAAATTGCCCTCCAAAACAAATTAGTAAACTGGGGATCTGTCCAAAGCGATGGACTCTGCATGCCATTTATTCGGAAAATCTGTGAGAGAAACAATTTCGCGAATGATTGGGCTTAACTGTCTTCTTTACCGTAAAGAAGTGAGCGTGCTTACTGAATCTGTTGATGATTGTCCAAATGCCATCATGCCCACTTTGAGTCTTGGGTGATCAAAGATGAAATCCACAGCAATGCTTTCCCAGGGGTAGGTGGGAAAGGGTAAAGGCTTTAAGAGTTCGTGTGCCTTATGCCTGTCAAACTTGACCTTTTTTGGCATACTAAACAACTGCGAACAAGGTCATCCACATCCTTTGTAAGTTTCGGCCAAATATAAGTAACACTCCACACCCTTCAAGGTGGTATCTATGCCGCGGAGGTGTATAAAAGGTGGACTGTGGCACTCTGTCAAAACCTTTTCCCTCAAAGGCTGTGTAACACACAACATCGTTTTCCGCATCTAATAGCCATCCCATATGGAATAGTCTGAAACTGTCTCCCCATCCTAAATCTTGGCTAAAAAATATATCAGCAAAGTCGGGATCCGTGGTGTACGGATCCACCATATCCTCGAAGTTTTTGTGATGAATCGCGGAAATAGCCAGAACCAAGAGCTTACTAATTCTTCTGTCCATGAACATGGACAATCTGGAAGTGAAACTATGACAGGATGTTAGCCCATCGCATTTGCTATTTCGAAAGCTGCTTCTGTGACAAGAAGTAGCTTAAATTCTGATGACTTGCCATTGAGTAAGAGCATGGATCACTGCCAAAAGCTCTTTTTCATAAATCTGTGCAACCATTTCAGGACGTAAAAAGGCTCTTATAAGCACTTACATGGCCTTCTTGCATCAAGACTGCTCCCACACTGCGACCATAAGCATCACAGTAAACTTCGAATGGCTTGTGCAAACTAGTAAGGCCAACACGAGTCCAATAGTAAACTCTTCTTGAGAGTCTCAAAGGCTGCAATCTCTGTTGGTCCCAAGTAAAAGGAACTCCTTTCTGAGTCAGCATATGTAAAGGAGAAACTATCTTTGCAAATTTCCGAATGAACCATCGATAATATGAGCACAAGCCATATAAGCTTCGAACCTCATGAACATTCTTCAAATCAGGCTAATAACGAATAGTCTCAATTTTGGGCGGGTCCATTTTTACCCCTTCTGCTGAGACGATGTGTCCCAAGAAGTGTATCTTAGGGAAGAAAATTCACTCTTTTTCGCTTTTATAACCAACTTATGTTTCCACAATGCCTGGAAAACTCTCTGAAAATCCAAAAGTGGTCCTGAAAGCTATCTTGTAGACGTCTCCAGGAGCAATTCAGATCTGATGATAACCGCTCTTTAGATCAATTCGGTAAGTAGATCCCTGAAGTTTGTCGAGTATATCATCAATCCTCGTACTGTAGAAATCTGTTTTGGTTCATTGTTTCTTTATTTTGGCCTCGGCTAACTCTATAAGGTGGCCGGTTTGGTAGTGTACTACCGAGAATCAATCATGTGATCTTCAGGACGTGAAGGAGGCAACTCGCCTGGTATGCCCTCAGAGAAACAGTCAGCCTAAGCTTGCAGACAATCTCGTTGTTCCGTTTCGAGGTCAAACATATTCGACCTTCAATCGTCATTCAGTTCTTTCAAGAAAAATCGAGTATAAAAAAAACTGGATTTCATCAAGTGAGACGGACTCGCCTTTCAGTTTTTTTTTCAACAAGTACCATTTGGTTGTGCTTCTCATTTGTCAAAGTCGCTTTCTTAGCCTGATAGTCAACTGCGGCGTTGTTCTTGTGGTACCAAGGGATTCCTAGGAAGACATCACACCCTTCCAAAGGCATGATATAAAAGTCCTCGTGCCCTAAATACCCTTGACAATGCAAACGAAGTTTGCTAATGATCGGTGTAATGGCAACATCCTGTTCTGGTGCCGCAAGAATTGCCTTTATTTGTGGCCCCAGCCTGTCGGGCGTAATTCCAAGCGAGCCGCCAATTTAGGTGAAATAAAGTTGGCCTTGGCTCCTCCATCAAAGAAAATGAGGGCTTCTTGGTCTGGCACTTTGCCCCATGCTGTGCAGAGTTCGATATTTTTGTTCATCTGATCAAGCTCAGCGGTCCCCACAAAATATGGTACCAGTCTTGCTTTTGTCTTTCCTTTTCTTCCGCATTCGGCTGCCTGCTGCTCGGTAACTCTGTGGCTTATCTTCTGGTGGTCCTCTGGTTCATCTTCTTTTCAAGAGTTCTTGTCCTTCTCTTTCTGCAAGTACAGGGTCCGCTTTTTTGCACTTGTATGTCCTTTCAACTTTTCTTCCGACTTAAGAGGAGAATCGATGGCCTCACGCCATCTCGAGTAAATCTCATCAATCGGATTATTCTTCAGGTGTTTCGCCAATCTTGGGTCTCTCTTCACACATATGCCAACCTGTAGTTGACGTTTGTACTCTGTTCTGTCAAATTTTTCTGCAAAAAATTTGTCCAAATCTTCATTCTTCTCTTCAGTTCCCGTGCTGGATTTCAACTTTCTCTGTCTACCCACTGAGAAGTGTTATCTTTGTCAGATTCTCCGCGAAAACCCATGTGTAATATGGAGTTCTTTATGCCTTATGCCCTGTAAGACAGAGCGATGAAGATGGGAGCGCGCTCGATGCGCGATGTACGAAGAGTGGGAGTAGCTAATAAGTCTGGGGTTGGTGCACGAAGATTCTTTTACAAAAAAACTGCGTGTGCTGCAAAAAGGATCGGATCCTTTGTAGAAGAAAAATTTTTCTGAGCTTTGATACCACTGTAATAGGCTTGGACACTCCAAGCAAGAAATCAATAGCAACACACGTACAGAAACTTCATAATCACTGAACTTTTATATATATATCTATATATGTATATACATACATATATATATCTATATATATATATATATATATATATATATATATATATATATATATATATATATATATATATATATATATATATATATATATATATATATATATATATATATATATATATATATATATATATATATATATATATATATATGTATGTATGTATGTATATAGATAGAGAGAAAGAGAGAGAGAGTCGACACGGCCCGGCATAGTATATATATATATATATATATATGTGTGTGTGTGTGTGTGTGTGTGTGTCTCGTGACACGTCCCACCCTATGTGTCCGTGGACAAGCTACAGCATGACAAGGGTTCAGTCAGTCCAGTGCTAAAGAAGTGTTCTGGCACTTTTGTGAGTCAGTTCGCAGACCGGGCATGCCCAAGCACTTAGAGTAGATGCATATCCTCTGGTTGCACACAGCATGATCATCAACATTACCATCAGAATCCAACAGAACCCATCAGGAGAAATTTCCAGTGCATTAAACCTATTTTTCCTATTTTTGACATTTTCCACTTATTATTTGAAGTGACTTTTGTTGGGAACTGAGTAGGGCAAAATGGGTAAGATAATATATAAGGAAACGAGGGCTAGCATCATTTGGCAGAAGAGCAAGGAGAACAGAGGCACAAGTGCAGCAGGTTCACCCTCTCTCTCTCAAGCGAGACTTCCCTCACTTGGGTGGCGTTTTTCCAAGCAGTTCCAGCGTTTCCCGCTCAAGATTCCTGGCGTTTTCAGCAGCCATCTTCATCGCCAACAGCCTCAGTCACATGCGTTTGGAAGACTCAGCAGCATAGCGTTTTCTGGTACTGCTGTCCAGTGTTTTTCAGCCAGCCCATTCATCGTTTTTTATGCTACAGCAGGCAGCGTTTTTGCAGCAGAAACTCAGCTATAAGACAGCGTTTTTGTGCAGATTTTCAGCACCAAAGGACAGCGATTTTCAGCATCAAGACAGGACCAAACAGCCAGCAGAATTAGCGTTTTTGGACCTAGCAGAATTTCAGCCTTCAAGTTACCTACAGTAGAGAGCAATTCGAGTCGTCGCCGTCATCACCGTCGTCTCCACACACTGCATCATAGTTCTCAAGTTTTGCATCAGAGTCTTGTACGAGTTTGTGCAATCAATAGTAGACCACTCTCGCCATCGAGAGTGGGGCCTTCGGAGGAGGGTTTTACAACTTCCCGGTGTCGTATTCTCTTCTCTCTCTATCTCTCAGTCTCAGCACCTTCACACACAGTGTCCATTCACTTTGTTTGTGTCCATTGTACTCTCTCATTAAAAAACGGAAGGCTCTCCCTTCCGTAAGAAAAAGGAACCTTGAGCACGATCGGATCACTCATCTTGACAAAGTTTCAACATTCATTCCGCTGCACCTAACAATGTGTATATGTGTATATATATATATACATTTAGATATGTACATATATATACATATAGATATGTACATATATATACATATAGATATGTACGTATCTATATGTGTGTGTGTGTGTGTATATATATATATATATATATATATATATATATATATATATATATATATATATATATAGAGAGAGAGAGAGAGAGAGAGAGAGAGAGAGAGAGAGAGAGAGAGAGAGAGAGAGAGAGCCGACACGGCCTGGCGTAGTTTCGTGTCCAAAGGTATTGGCTCCAAAGTCTGGTGCCCCTTTCGGTATTTCTTTTTCAGTAATCATTGCAAAGTACAACTCGCGAGCGGTCCTTTGCTCTCAGTCTGTGCGTCTAGATGCCCTAAAGAGTGAGGCCCCTTGGGCTTATTTATGCGCCAAAAGCAGAGCCCCAAAAGCTTCTAAACTCAAAATCAATTAGCTCCTAAAGCAATTGGTCAAAAATCTGCCAGGAAAAGCAGCTAGCGCAATCTGCGGAGATCCGTACAGGTTGCCACATCAACCCCCATCATCGTAAATCGCGGAGGTCCATATTGTCTACCACGTCAGCATGCCGTACTGTCTGCCACGTCAGCATGCTCTGACCCGTGGTAATGTCATGTCATCGTTTTGTGACATAGTGTCACAAGACATGCACCATGTGCCAATGGAAAAGAACATACTGAACAGACTTTTAGCACTTCAATAACAACTGAACTGAAAGAGAGACGACACGCGACACGAAGTGGCGGAATTCCAGCCCAGAGAGTATTGGCCCCAAACCTTGGTGCCCCTTTTGGTATTTCTTTACATTGCATCAACACAGTACAAGCCGGTACTCCAAACTCTCCACCTTCTTCTGGAAGCATGCCAGAGAATGAGTCCATAGCCTCATATTTAAGGCCCTAGGCCCTAAAAGCAGTTTACATGAAAAGCCTTCAAACTCAAAAGCATTTGGTCCAAAAGCAATGCCCAAAAATTCCCAACGTAAATCACGGAAATTCGTACAACTATCATGTCAGCAGTCAGCGCAAAACGCGGAATCTGTACAGTCTGCCATGTCATCATGTCAGTGCAAAATTAGGGTTTTTCGTATAGTTGCTACGTCATCAGATTCTACGTTGTGTGTGTAAGGGTCCAGCTTTATTTTAATTCCTTTGTCACTTGGGCCCCATCGGACGGGGTCCCATAAGTTGGTAGGACTTCTTCTTTTGCTGTTGCTTGTTCTTCTTAGGGTTTAGGCCCCTTGGTCGATGATCTGCACAGTGGCGCCGTTCTTCAGTGGGTCGACACGTCAGCAGTTTGTGACATCCCTCCTTTTTTGAAAGAGAGTTATCGTCCGCGATTATAGCATATCTGCAAAACAACTCAAGTGAGCTCAAAAATTTTCGAGGGACTATCAGTTTGCTCTTTTTTTCGTTAAGGAGTTGGCTTCTCTTTTCGGCTCTTTTGATCAAGAAATGGCTTCTCCTATCGACTCTTTTGATCAAGGAGCTGGCTTTACCTTTCGTCCAGATCGGAACTCTTGATATTCCGGCGTAGTAAAATTAGCATCACACCCAGAACGCACTGATCTTCCTTGGGTGTCTTGATGCACTTAAGTTACATACCCAAGCAATCTCATCCAATTAGGAATATTCAGTGGTTGGCACATCACAATGCAACACAATTGCTTACATATGCATGTTACAAGACATATAAACATAAATTCACTGATGAACACTCCCCCCGCAAATAACCATCCAGGTCCGGGCGATGAGCTGTTCAACGACTCCCTCATCACTCCTCCCGCAAATAACCTAAAAAGGTTTGGGCCATGAGATATAGAGACCTTTTACAACCAAACGCCCCCAAGACCGCAACCTACGTCGTTTGGAGGTGCTGAGAGTAACAACCGCTCAGACTTCTTAATACTCTCCTCGTAAATAACCATCTAGGTCCGGGCCATGAGCAACAACAATACTCCCCCCGTAAATAATCACAAGGGTCCGGGCCATGAGTAAAAACAACACTTTCAGACCTCTTAATACCTCCCCCGTAAATAACCATCTAGGTCTGGGCCATGAGTAGCAACAACAATACTCCCCCTATAAATAATCACAAGGGTCCGGGCCATGAGTAAAAACAACACTTTTCAAACATTCAATACTCCCTCCGCAAATAACCAACAAGGGTCCGTGCCATGAGTATGAATGAGCAAGCATTCTCAAACATTATTTGTCACTACTCCACCTGGGAGTATAATCACCAAGCATTGAAACCAGTATTAAAACCAGAGTCAAACAATTCAAATTAGCACCAAGACAGGTTCAAAACAGATACCATCTATTTCAAACAAATTCCAAACAGGATCACCAAACAAGTTCTCAAACTTAAAAAACAATCTCGACATCAGCCGAGCTCGAAAAGTCAACTAACTTTCCATCCTGAAACCTGCACCAAAAGAAATTAGAATTAGGTTCCTTCCATAAGGTCGTAGCTGACCGCACCATGGTCCATAAGCTCTTGGATAGACAGTGTTCCTCTGGCGGCGATGGTAGTCCGAAGACATAGCAATCACACCGGACCTCCAAGGCTATCAGCTCAGAAGAGACATCTACTGACAGATGTCGAGAAATTTCAAGGTATAATCTGCTAGAGTTTCCATGGCAAGCATTTTAGGATACCCCACTCTGTTAGAAGCTGCCAGAAACCATATAACTTTAGGCAAAGATCTTCTTGAAAGCTTTCCAAGTCCTTGGAGTGTCACGTGACACATCTAACCCTATGTGTACGTAGACAAGCTACTTCATGACAAGGGTTCAATCCAGTTCAGTTAGTTAGCTTAGGAAGTGATCTGACACTTTTGTCAGTCTGTTCGCAGACCGTGCATGTCAGACACTTAGATTAGATGCATATCCTCTGGTTGCACACAGCATGATCATCAGCATTACCATCTGATTCCATCAGGAGCATTTTTGCAACAACACAGCAAGGCTAGCGTTTTGCATCCACAAGACAGCCTTGGCGTTTTTGCATGGCAGATCAGCCTCAACCATCACAAGACACAACAGATCAGCCCTAGCGTTAGCAGTTTTCCTTAGGAAGAACCGTCTTCAGCCCTAGCGTTTTTACACGAGCTTGGCACCTCGATCTTCACAACAGAATCAGCCCATAGACCAGCGTTTTCAGTTTTCAGCAGTTAGAACCCGCAGAAGAATTCCCGAACCTTGCAGATCTCACCTTCCCGTAGTAGATCCTCGCCGCACGGTCAGATCCGCCGAAGTTTTCAGTTTTAGCCCGGACAACGCAGATTTCAGCATCTGCGTTTTTAGTGCGTCGTCATCGCATCGTCGCCATCATCGTCATCGACATAGAGTCATAATTCAGCAGATAAAGATTTGCAGATTTCGGCCATTAGCATTTTCAGATTTCAGCCCGTCTCGTCGTCGTCCTCATCGTCGTCGACATCGTCGGCAAGTCCAAAGCATTGTAGAGATTTGTGCAATCAATAGTAGACCGCTCTCGCCATAGAGAGTGGGGCCTTGGAGGAGGGTTTGACAACTTGTATGGTGTCGTATTCTTCTCTCTCTATCTCCCATTCTCATGCACCTTCATTCACAGTGTTCACCACTTTGTTTGTGTCCATTGCACTCTCTCACTAAAGGAACGGAAGCCTCTACCTTCCGTAAGTAAAAGGAACCCTTGAGCACAGTTCGAAGCACTCATCTTGAGCAAAGTTCAACATTCACTTCCGCTGCACTTTACATTGGTATCAGAGCTTTGGTAGTGTCCTGTATTACTCAAGAAAAGAACGACATAATTTTTTTTTTTCTTGTTGCGGTCGCACGTAACCCAAGTTCTCTTGGGCGTCTCGATTCTTAATAGTGTTTTTGAAGAGTGACAGGAAACCCAAGAAAGAAGGGCTTGTCCAGCCTCCCCTTGTACCTCTTTCACTGATTGAGAGCGGACCGTGCACTTAGCGGCTGGCCAATTGACGTGAGGTGGGAAAAAGAAACCTTGGTGTGAGCGCAAGGCCGCCAAGGGATGCGCCTGTGGAAAAGAGCAGAACTCGGGTGAAGAGAAGATCCTTCCCTAACACAGATTGCAAGCGAAAGAAGAACCTCAAGAACCCCAAGACCCTCAAGACCCTCAAGACCCTCAAGAAAGAACTCAAGAATCCCAAGAACCCACGAACCCAAGACCCACAAGAACCCAAGTTCCTCGTGAACTTAAGAACCCAAGACTTCAGTGGATGGTCATCACCCTAAGCCGAATGGATACTTCGCATGGAGGTGGTAAGCATGGGAGTGGCGAAGAAGAGTTTTCCCCACCATGAGGTTTTTCTGACCCTCCTCCTTCCCCATCTATGCCAAGGATTGCACTAACCTTACGGTAGTTTCTACAGTGCACACTATTTAGTATGGCTTTCCTTGTTTTGGAGGACGTTTACGGCGGAGATTGCTACATATGGCCTTCCTGGAGTTTTACACAGCTTAGCCACCTGGCCACGTTGGGTTACAGGTTCATGCATTGAGAGGCTTCCGGTCATACTCATGACGGTTCCTGGGCTTCTCCATTTTCTCCAGACGGTTTGACTACAGACACCACAGATCCTATTGGGCGGGACACTTACAGGTCTATTGTCACTTCTTTCACGACAAGGAGTTGTTTTCACACTCATTTCGGGACCTTCACGCAGTATCTTCACCCTGTATCGCCGGAGTATAGTAGTTTGCTACACTGCTCGTGACGGCATCTTGCCAGGGAGATTTCTTGGTTGTCGGGACACCTCAGACTGCTGTTACACTCACGGAGTTCGCCGGAGTATTGTCCTTCAATGGACATCGCAGTAGACATCTTCCTCATTTGCCTCACATCTTCGGCTTCACGCAGTTTGTTCAGCATCAGGTGCTGAGAGGGGGTGTTAGACTTACACCACTCTGCTGCTTCACATAGGTCTAGGGCATACATGTATGGCTAGTGTGCCTCCGGGCTGGTCACCCTTTGCATATGCATTTAGGTTGCATCATTGTTTGGCCGCCCACTTTTAGGCTGGCCGTCCACTTTGTCCGGGTGCCCTCATATATTTCATTTTTCTGTTGGGTCGTGAGGATTTTTATCAGGCCTTGCCCTATCTCCCCTTGGGCACCTATATATGGGGTCAGGGGGGTACCCACTTCCACATCTCATCACACAGAGATCATCTGGTTATTATACGGGTCTTCTGTTCATGGTAGTTGTAACATTTAATGGCCTAATAACTTGTGTGTAGCGGAAATTAGCATGAACATAGTGGGCATTTCATTAGAATAGATTCCTAATGAGAATTACAAGAGTGCTTGGGTGGAGAGAGCAACAAAAAGCATAACACCTAGTTAGATAGCATCAACAATACTTTCAAAAGAGAGAGAAATTAAGCAATTGACAACAGTTGAGGACCGGATTTGCATGGAGCCGGTCCCCCCTCCAAAAGGCTTTGTATTATGGTTTCTCCCATCAAGAGAGACATTGTACAATACAATTCTTTGTGTTCCTTCAAGACTAGCTAGTGCTGTGAAGATGAATGCTTCATGCACTAAAGCAAAACACTTAGCAAACACAACATCAATTATCCCCGTTCTCAGACCCAAGACCTCACACACCTTCGAAGATGGTGAGAGCTAGCAGGGTATGAGAGTAGATTGAGAGGAAGGAGTATCTTACGAGAAAGATGTACATCTCCTCACATAATCACTCATATTAGCATAGCTTAGCTTAGTAATTAGCTTGGTAGAGGAGATGAGCATGCATTGAAGCTTGGCTCTTGGTTGGATTTGCATCCACATGCCAAGAGTGTGTCGATGTAGGCTTCTATCTCACAAGCTTGGAGTAGGTGATGAGCTCTCCATTAAAGCTTGGGAAGAGATAGTCTTCTCTTTCTTCACACATGAGATTGTGTGAGTGTGTGTGTGATAATGCCTTGCAAGAATCAGCCCCCTCTCTCTCTTGGGCGAGCCCTCTTGCTATTTGCTCTTGCTCAACCCTCATTGGCCCTCCCCAAGTCAAGGCAATGACTATTAAGCAGCATAAGTGATAGCCTTCTGACATGTGTCCCCCTTTCCCCTTTTGTGAGAGCTTTAGGTTAATTAATAATTCAATTAAACTCTCATTGGACCCCTTTGCCTCCTGGCCAATAGGAATCAGGCAAGCCATTGGGCTGCTGAATGCTCATTGGACCCCTTGGGAGACTGTCCAATAGTCTTCTAGAGGACTTAATTCTCATTGGTTCTTTTATTAAGTGTTTTTAAATCAATTAAACTAAATTTACTCTAGCCTAATTCTCATTGGTCCACCTCCAAGGCCATCCAATAGGAATTGGGTACACCTTGTGGGCATCTGGCCCAGGGAGCTGACATGTGTCCCTCATTCCCTTTGTGTAAAGGGGGCTTGTGTGTGTGTGTGTGGCTTTCTCTCTCATCCCCTACATGCTAGGCTCGCCCCCTCCTATGTAGGGATATGCAAAGACTTTTTTGGTCACACAAAAAGCATCCAATTCCCTTAAGGTTGACCTTTCGACACAACCTTTGAATTTTAGAACCTTAGCATTTTGGAAGTCTTAATGGGCTGAACCTTAAGGTCTTTTTAGCCCATTGTTGCACATGGCTCTTTTGCAGATGGCCCCCCCTTTGGATCCCTATTTTCCCTCCTTTGGATCCCTATTGTGGCCGGTCTGCTAGCTTAACCAATATTCTAGCTTTTTCTCCCCTTGCACTTCCCCATATTAAATGATCAGTTTAACATGAGAAAATCATTTAGGAGAATTAGATATTGATTATTATGAGAGTAGTCATGGAGGGCTGATCGCCCCCTCTTCACCATATCAGTGTTTTGGTGTTGTCTTCTCTCTCTCTCTCTCTCTCTCTCTCTCTCTCTCTCTCTCTCACGCTTCCGCACACGCGCGCACTCACAATGTCCACTATGAGCTGCAGAGAGGGTGTTAAGAGTTTTGGCATCTCAAGTGAACTGCCCAATGTGATCCCATTATATAGTTTGGCTTTTAGGTATTTATTTTACCTATTTGTCAAAGTCTGGGTAGGGCAATTTACCGAGGTTACTATACAAGCAACCCTCACCCCCCATTGTGTTACACATCAATTATTCATTGCCAAGGTTGGTTGGTTCAGCAGACTCTCTCTCTCTTGGGGTGGTCTTTAGTGGACTGAGGTTCACACTGAAAGTGGCAGCAGACACTAGATTGACTCGTGCCTATGCAGCCCTAGGTGGTTTAGAGAGGATTTGTTCGCAGGTTCAGTTCCAAGAACCTCGAGCAAAGCTCTGGCTTTTCGATACTTTGGTCGCTTCAGTTATGCACTACGGGGTTCAGGTTTGGGGACCGTCTATTGACAGTGCTGGATGGAGTAATATGGAGAGACCCCTGATATCTATGATTTCTAGGCTGATTAGAGCCAAGGCCTCAGTCCCACATGACATCATACGAGCGGAGCTGGCTGCCCCACCTATGGAGGTTGAGGCACTCACCAGATCAGTAACATTTGTACACAGCTTACGGGACACCACCAAGGACAGGTATGCCAGGCTTGCTCTTGAGTCATCCAAACAGTTGGCATTACAGGGAGATACATCATGTTGGTATGCACAGATGAGCTCATGGTTTCAGAGGCATGGTTTCAACATGGACAGGCTGCCCCCTTTCCAGTATTCTCTTGATGCACCATCCTTGGCTCTTACACGGATGGAGACTTCTAGACTCATTCTGCAGGATCTTATCTAGCTTGATAGCAAGAGGACATGGATAGAGCCATCACGGGAGTTGGGTACGAAGAGGGTTTTCTATAGAGAGCATCTTCTTCAACTCACGACAGACGGTTTTGTCACACGGCCCAGTTACATGGATACACATCTATCTCATGGGTTACGATGTGCTATAGGCCAGATTCGCACATCTTCACACCAGCTTGGGATTGAGACAGGTAGATTCAGAGGCATACCAGTAGACAGTAGGATATGTCAGTTATGCCATGCAGAGCCAGAGACAGAGTTTCACTACATATGTCGCTGCACAGTCTACTATGAGATACGAGGACGCTTTCATCGTCTATTCAGAGATGGTTTTGACTCGTTAGATAGAGTCATGAGATATCAGGATCAAAGATGTCTCGGATTATTCCTACTTGAGATTCAGAGACATAGAGACGCTCTATTGAATGGGCAAAGCCAGAGACAGTCCCAGAGACGCATCTCAGATTTCTTCAGTCTGAGTACCACAGAGGCAGAGGGGACACCACCACCACAGAGCTCGGTTCCCACCCATACAAACACCAGCGGTACTCTCATTGATCGAGCTATAGAGTTGGGGAGATCGAGATGACCACGACCGAGGAGGGGAGCCACGCAGCATCGGCGGAGATTGCGGCAGAGGATCCACAGGATTCTAGCACGACACCCAGAGTGTCGATCAGGATAGGCTTCATGCTACCGCTATATTGTATCATGGTGACACTTATCCCCACTTTGTACCTTTATGGCATGATACCATTGCTCAGCCTACCAGCCACCCATAGGAGTCGGTAGCACTCCTATCAGTTCTTTGTTTGTACCCAGACTTGGTACTAGACTCATCATTGTAATCAGTTGGTCTCATAGGTCATTTTGGCCTTTTGTAGACGTTAATATATCATTTCATTTCATTTCATTTCTCTCTCTCTCTCTCTCTCTCTCTCTCTCTCTCTCTCTCTCTCTCTCTCTCTCTCTCTCTGAGCCCTAGCGCGCGCCTCTCCTAAGCTTGCGCCATCTCCTCTCCCTGCGTGCAGGGCAGCATTCGAGGGGGAGGGTTAGTCCCCCAGCCCTGCCCCTTCCTCCTCAGTCCATGGTCCTCGCCACTACCGACCTTGCCCATTGCTCATTGTTGTCCAGTCAGAGAACAGGTACCGAGCTGAGTCGTCTGTTGTGAGCGCGGTAGCTGCTCTTGTGTCTGTTGTGAGCTCCTCGTCTACTGAAGTTCCAGCAGCTTCGTCGCTGCTACATAGTCCAAGGTATGTCTGCAAAACAAGACAAGATAAGCAGCCCAATTTTTTTGACCCCGCCACGACCCCGTCAGAGCTTTGCCACCGTCTTGGCGGCACCGAGCAAGGCAGATCGCATCGGGCAACTCCAGGCAACTCTTGACAGGGTAATGGAAGAAAATCATGACCTCAAAGAACGTCTCAGTGCGCTTAAGGCGCGTTTTGACACCATGGTTGGGCTCGCCACTAACAAAGTGAAGGAAGTTGAAGCCAAGGTTACCCAAGCTCACACAGGTGCACCGACCAAGGTGGAAACCTGTGTGAAGGCAGAGTTCCGAGAATGACACCTTCAAGAAGAAAACACACTCAAGGTCCGCATCAGGGGCCTACCCCAAGCATGGGACAAGTGTGAGGATGACTTCTCTGAACGCATCAACTTCCTCAACGAAACTCTCAAGCCGATGCATGTGGACTACGGCTACTCCAACAATCGCGCCTCCTCAAAGGCACTAGGTTTTGGATTGCTGAGGAGCTCACCACGACACAACTAAAACACAAAGGTAGCGAACTCAAAGAAAGTGCACGCGGCAAGAGCCCAGGAGGGGGAGTGGGCAATATACTGCGGAGGAAAGGCCCTCATACAAGGGTTTCAGTCTCCCAAGCCTCCTACCACACCACCGGATACCACCCTCTAGCCCCATAGTTCCCATCTACTCTACTTTATTTTGTATTTTGTATTGCATCCTAAGGTTGTCCCACCTATCCACTAGATCTTACCCTAGCCTTACCGACCCTTTTTTGGTTGCTCATGCTAATGTAACAACCATTACCCTCTCCTTGATGAGAGGAGACATCCCTCTAGTTCTCAAGGTTTGGCCTCACTTGTGCATAAGCTAAAGTATCTGTCGTGCTTTTTTTGGATGTTGTCCTAGTATGTGTATCCTCTTCAAAAGAGGGCCAACAGGTGAATGGTTTCAAGTGGGATGAGGGAGCACAAGAAGCTTTTGGCAACGTAAAGGAGATCCTCTGTCAGCTACCAATGGTGTGTCCTCCCAACTGAGAGGACGATTTCTATGCGGCTATGACGGTAGGTACGATGGCGAGCGTCTCCGGTCCTGTAGTAGACTAGTCTTGATCTTTTCATGTAGTCTCCGTCGATGTGGTGATGCTCCTCGTAGTCGTGGGTGTCTCGATCTTGCGAGATCAAGGGCTCGGTCAATCGATGTACCTCTAATACGGGCGGACTTTGAAATCCATTGTGGTGGTTGCTCCTCTGGCTTCATGGTAGCTAGTCTGAAGAAGTGTGTGATCTGTCTCTGGGATTGTCTCTCTCCTTTTGATCTCCTTGGTAGACCCTCTTTGCGTCTATGCAGCTCTAAAAAATACAAACCAAGGCTTCTCTGATCCTGGTATCTCATAACTCTAGACAATGATCCAGAATTTTCTCTAAAAAGATAGTGAAAACGGTCCCATATCTCGTAGGACACTGGACAATGGCATATATAATGCAGCTTTGTCTCTGGCTCCATATGACGTAACTGACATGTACTAGTCTGTGTTGGTACTTCTTTGAATTTTCCAGTCTCAATCCCAAGCTGATGTGAAGATGTGTGCATCTGACTAATAGCACATCGTATCCCATGAGATAGATGACTGTACATGTAGCTAGGTCTAGTCACAAACCCATCCTCCGTAAGCTGGAGAGAGAGTGTGGTTGTGTTTTACCACTTGGGATACAGTATATCCTGGGCAGATTTGTGCTGCACCATCTAGGAGTCATCATTTTCTTCAACTTCCTATTCTCCTTGTCTGCACATATTCTGAAACCTGCACTGATCCTTTGGTTTTTCCCCTCAGCTTTGTGCTTCCTGCAGAACTTGAGGGTTTTTTTCACCATTGGTTGTATCTTGTCACGTAGCCTTGAAAGATGAGCTGGATTTTGTATTGGCAGTCTTCCTTATGTACTATTTTTGTAATACCAACAGGGTACAAGCTGAGAGAGAGAGAGAGAGAGAGAGAGAGAGAGAGAGAGAGAGAGAGAGAGAAGAAGAAGCAGAGAATTTTAACGTCGTGGGAAATTATCCCAAGAGACCGCAAAGGTTTATCCGACGAGAGTTGAACTCAAGACCTGTTATTCAAGAGGGAAATGGCATAACCATGAGGGCTGGTGGGCTCTTTTTGATGATGACAGGCATCCTCACTTGGTGCACAGAGGCACTTATCTTCTCGCTTGCAGATCACGGACATAGTAGAGGGCACATGCGCTTGACATTTCAGGGCTCGTCCTATGGATGAGCAGCCTGATTTGCATTATGATCCAGTTCGAGTGGTTGGTGCGTTTGGCAAGCGCTTATGTGTAGACCCTGGGTTTTCTTCAGAGGAGGCACCGTTATGAAGGTTGTGGTTTTGGGAAGGTTTACCATTGGCACAGCTTGTCTGGGATCCGGGAGAGTGGATGTGGCCGGGACATATTGCAGAGGAGACGGTGTCATTTTTTGAGTACAACGTGCGCATTGGCAGAGATATCATTCTTCGCCACGAGACTGTTCGTCATCAGCCACGCCAGCTACAACATTGGTTGGAGCAGAAGCTCTCTCATGCATTCATGTATCAGTATTGGTCCTGCATTTGGAGCCTTCATGTCAGCCGTCGTATTTCGTATTTCCTCTCGATGCTAGTGCTTGCAGGCCTCCCGGTTGGGACGTGGGCTGCTCGGGTAGGACATGATCCTACTTGTCAGTGTTGTTCGACACAGGTGGAGACTCTCCACCATTGTTTCTGGATCTGCCCACATGCACATTATGTATGGCGTGCTGTTTGCTGGCTTTTTGGTAGACTTGGGATTCAAGAGGGTTTTGTGACGTGGGGGGCTATCACCTGGCATTTGCGACATCCGGGCTCACTTACCATGTATGAGGGATCTTCCACAGATCCAGTACTTTTGCTGACAGCCTTGGGATACAGACCAGGCACACTGGACATGGTGCCTGCTTTAGTACATGAGTTTGACATACAACCTCGTGATATTCTATTTGCTATGATATGCAACATAGTATTGTGGATTATATGGAAGGCTCACTGTGCTGAGGTTCTGGGTGGTCGTCCTTTCCATGTGACCTCTACTTCGGGTGCAGTTTGGTCTGAGCTTTTGCATACCTTGTGTTCCAATGGGATTCTTCAGTAGGCCTCTCTACGGCAACAGAGAGGAGACGACATTGACTATGGGCACGTACTACAGTTCTTTTCAGTATGGATAGAGGCACGATCACGTGGCATTATGCCCCTCCACGGTGGTTTATTCATCATTCTTCTCTGTTCCCACCTTGATGTACATACAGCCCTACCACTGATCATTCACAATTTGTACTTCTTCTAGAAGACAAACTCTCTTGAGCATCTCTAGAAGTCTTTCTGTACTTAATATATAGCAACTGCTCTTATTTTTTATGAGAGAGAGAGAGAGAGAGAGAGAGAGAGAGAGAGAGAGAGAGAGAGAGAGAGAGAGAGAGAGAGAGAGAGAGAGAGAGAGAGAGAACCCTAGCAGCCCTGCGCGCGAATCTGCCCTGCGCGTCCTGGCTGCCCTGCGGCCTGCTTCCTGCCTGCTGTCGCGGGCGCCCTGCCTACTGCCTTCGCGTTCCTGGCTGCCTGCGCGAATTCGGCTGCCCTGCGCGTTTTTGCCTGCATTGCGCGTACCCGCCTGCGCGAACCCTAAAATCGCCAGCAGACTGCGTGTACTTGCTGCTGTAGTGCGAAACCCTAGCATCCCGAATCTACGAAACCCTAATTCTGCGAAACCCTAAAAGCCGACAAACCCTAACTGCTGCAAAACCCTAACTGTCCCAACCCTAATAGTGCGCTTCTTCCTACCACTTGCAAGAGAAAGAGAGAAGAGAGAGAAAGAGAAAGAGTACAAGCTTCGCTTCGGGTCTTGCTTTTCCCGTTTGCCAGTCTCGCCCATTCTTCATGGCAGCTTTGCCGGTCTCGAGTGCTACACACGGCGCTCCATCACCACTTGCCTGTCGCGTGGACTGTACTGGCGACCTGTTGACACGCATTGACTCCAAAATACAACACTTGGCACAGCATGCCTTGGTTGGCCGGATGATTGGACAGTCTCCATCTCGATCTTCTATACGTGATTGGTGTCAGACTGCATTGGGCACTACTCAGGGACGGATCTCGGAGCTTACATTCCTTGGCAGAGGCATATTCATGGTACGTCTTTCAGATCCCGCCACTGCCTCAGCTCTCCTGGCTTGACCATGCCAGTACCTTCAGCTCCAGACCTTATCGATCAGGAGTTTGCTGATGACACTATGCTGATGTTGCGCTATTTGCTTGCTGCTCTTGATGCCATGGGGGAGGCCCTAGAGGTTTTTTGCATTGCCAGTGGTGTACGCATTAACTGGCATAAATCCTATGGGTTACTGGTTGGCAGTGATGACATACCTACTTGGGGGGTAGTAGATGGTTTCACATTGCTGCAGTCGGGTCAGACATGCAGATATCTGGGCTTTCAGATTGGATTTGACGTTTCCTCACAGCAGCAGTTTGCACCCGTACTGCAATCTATTCGCAGGAAGCTTTGTCATTGGTCTTCACGTCATCTGTCGTTGGTTGGCCGTGCATTGGTCGCCAACCAAGTCATTCTGGCTATAGTATGGTATACGGCCTCTTGTTGGATGCTACATTCTGGTGTGATAGCTCAGTTCCGCCGACTAGTGCAGAACTTTTTATGGAGTGGTACAGACGGGACTACTGATACTCGTGCTAGAGTTCGCTGGTCCACGATTATTCGTCCTAGGTCAGAGGGAGGCCTTGGCATCATTGATCCAGAATTACAGAGCCGCACCCTTCTTACCAAGTTTATTGTTCGGGGTCTTTTTCCCGGCCAAGAACCTTGGAAGATGCTTCTTCAGGCCACTCTTTGCACCGCGACTCCACGCCTCGGCACTAGAGATGGTCATACTTGGCATACAGGGTATCGTTTTCTCTTTACGGATGCTCCCTTGTTCACCAACACTCTCTCACCCTTCATACGATCGCTCCTTCAGATTTGGGTTTCCATGCGACGGGCTATTATACGCTCACCTCCCTCATGTCGTGAAGAGATTGAGCGCCAGCCTCTCATTTGGAATGATGCAGTTCTTGATTCTTCAGTTACTCCACCTCGTCAGCTTGGAGAGAGGACTCACATTGATTGGGCTGCTTGGGACACTGGCCCTGCTGCCTCTATGCGGTTGTTTCATGAGACACGTATGATAGATGCAGATTTTGTGGCAGAACATTATGATATTGATCGCGGGGTGCCAGACAGATTGTTTGAGATTGACTCTGCCGTTCCTTCACAGTGGGATGCAGTCATGCGAGGGATGGTTCAGATGCCTCCACATTGTGGCTGGGAAGGCCTCTTTGCTCAGAACACTCTTATTAGTTCGTTTAGACACCATGCTGTTCACAGTTGATACTGACGACTCTCTGGGGATTCATGCTAGATTGACATATGATACCACCTCTCCACATCTTGTCTACCCCGGCGCTCGATGGGAGGCCATACGAGTACTTGGCTCCCGCGGGAAGCGTCGTTGTGTTGACCTCCGTTTCGCTTCCGATGATGCCGCACTTTGGAGGCTTTGGGTGTGGGAGGGTCGTGCCCTATCTCAGCTTTATTGGGACCCAGGAGAGTGGCATTGGCCTCACTCTAACCCCACCGGTGCACTTGTATCATTCTTTGAGTACACTGTTAGAATCGGAAGATTAGCATTGATGAGACAGCACCCAGAGTAGCCCACTCGTATGCGTTTCTGGTTACATTCAGGTCTCTCCCATGCCTATCTACAACAGTTTTGGTCAGCCATCTGGGATTTACATGCGACTCGTCGTATTTCTTTTTTCATGTGGATGATTGCACATGCAGGACTTCCAGTTGGCACTTGGCTAGCTACTATGGGTCATGATTCGCTATGTACTCGCTGTCCTTTGCGACTACTTGAGTCACCTGCACATTGTCTTTGGTCATGCTCAACTTCTCATGTAGTGTGGCTAGCAGTTTGCTTTCTACTCAGCAGCGCGGGTGTTGAGCATGGATTTCTCACTTGGGGATCTGTCTCATGGTTGATGCCGATGTCCGGACCGCATCTTTTCTACGAGGGCTCAGACACAGATCCAGCTCTTATGCTTACCTCGACTGGTTATCGGCGAGGGACTTTGGCTATGTTACCACAGATTACTTGGCAGGGGGATCCTCAGACACGTGATGAAGTTTTTTCAGTCATCACTAGCATTACACTATGGAATGTTTGGTGAGCTCGTTGTCTTCACATTCTCAGTGCGGCTCCACAGCTCCTTCAGGATACCCTCACTACCATTTGGCTGGACATCATTCACACCCTGGTTTGGCAGTGGGATTCTTCCTCAGGTACATCTTGAGCAGCCGAGGCTCGTCGCTTTGCCTTCCTTCGGCGTTGGGCCCGATCCTCACTCTTCTTCACACTTAAGGGTGTCCAGATTACATGGCATTATGCCCCCCCCTCGGTGGTTTCTCCTCCACTCATCACACAGACCACCATGAGATTGTTCTAGTCGAGTTGTCACTATAGTGGCTCTCACCCTTACATTCAGCTTGTACACCCCACGTGATAGGCTATTTTGGCATCCGCTGGGGATTATTTTGTACTTAGTAATATAAAGCCCTGACTTTTCCCAAAAGAGAGAGAGAGAGAGAGAGAGAGAGAGAGAGAGAGAGAGAGAGAGAGAGAGAGAGAGAGAGAGAGAGAGAAATGAAATGATATATTAACGTCTACAAAAGGCCAAAATGACCTATGAGACCAAACTGATTACAATGGTGAGTCTCAAGTCTGGGTACAAACAAAGAAAACTACAACTAGAAACTGAGATAGGAGTGCTACCGACTCCTATGGGTGGTTGGTAAGCTGAGCAATGGTATAATGCCACAAAGGTACAAAGTGGGGATAAGTGTCACCATGATACAATATAGCAGTAGCATGAAGCCTATCCCGATCGACACTCTGGGTGTCGTGCTAGAATCCTGTGGATCCTTAGCCGCAATCTCCGTTGGCGTTGCGTGGCTCCCCTCCTCAGTTGTGGTCGTCTCGATCTCCCCAACTCTATAGCTCGGTCAATGAGAGTACCATTGGTGTGTGTATGGTGGTGGCGGTCCCTCTGCCTATGTGGTAATCGGATTGAAGAAATCTGAGATGCGTCTCTGGGACTCTCTGTCTATGCACTCTCAATAGAGAGTCTCTATGTATCTCTATCTTAAGTGGAAATAATCCGAGACATCTTTGATCCTGATATCTCATAACTCTGTCTAACGAGTCAAAATCATCTCTGAATAAACAGTGAAAGCGTCCTCGAAACTCATAGTAGATTGTGCAGTGACATATGAAATGAAACTCTCTCTGGCTCTGCATGGCATAACTGACATATCCTCTTGTCTGCTGGTATGCCTCTAAATCTACCGGTCTCAATCCCAAGCTGGTGTAAAGATGTGCGTATCTGGCCTATGGCACATCATAACCCATGAGATAGATGTGTGTCCATGTAGCTGGGTCGTGTGACAAATCCGTCTGTCGTGAGTTGGAGAAGATGCTCTCTATAGAAAGCCCTCTTTGTACCCAACTCCCGTGATGGTTCTATCCATGTCCTCCTGGTATCAAGCTGGATAAGATCCTGCCGAATGAGTCTAGTAATCTCCATCCGTGTAAAAGCCAAAGATGGTGCATCAAGAGAATACTGGAAAGGGGGCAGCCTGAACCATGCCTCTGCAACCATGAGCTCATGTGTGCATACCAACATGATGTATCTCCCTGTAATACCAGCTGCTTGGATGACTCACGAGCAAGCCTAGCATATCTGTCCCTGGTGGTGTCCCATAAGCTGTGTACAAATGATACTGATCTGGTAAGTGCCTCAATCTCCATAGGTGGGGCAGCCAGCTCCGCTCGTATGATGTCATGTGGAACTGAGGTCTTGGCTCTAATCAGCCTAGAAATCATAGATACCAAGGGCCTCTCCATATTACTCCTTCCAGCACTGTCAACAGATGGTCCCCAAACCTGAACCCCGTAGTGCATAACTGAAGCGACCAAAGTGTCGAAGAGCCAGAGCTTTGTTCGAGGTTCCTGGAAGTGAACCTGCGAACAAATCCTCTCTAAACCGCCTAGGTCTGCATAGGCATGAGTCAATCTAGTGTCTGCTACCACTTTCAGTGTGAACCTCGGTCCGCTAAGACCACCCCAAGATATGTGTATGCATCAATGTACTCCATACTGTCCTGACCATATGTGAATGTAGGTGCTAATCTCCTGACCCACTGTGGCGTGGTATTAAATACCATGACCTTGGTTTTACCAAGGTTGACAGACAATCCACTATCCCCTGCAAAACTTTGCAATGCGTCCAAGTGTCTCTGCATACCCTCTGGTGAGTCTGATAACAACATGATATCGTCAACATATAATAAAAGAGGGATCTATGTCCCTGCAAGCTGAGCACCTCTATCTCCTCCTCTGTCAATATAATCAGAGACCTCATCAATATACATACCAAATAAAGTAGAGGACAATGGGCATCCCTGTTTCACTCAGATAGTGGAGTGAACTATGTCAGATATCCCCTCTGGTGTGCGTACATGACCCATCACTGAACTGTACAATGCCATAATCCCCCATATCAGTTCTGTGGGTACCCCCAATTCCATAAGTCAATGCATCAATCTGGCCCTCCGTACTGTGTCAAAAGCTTTGCGGAAGTCCACAAAGCTGCAATATATCCGTCTACCATTTGACCCTCCTCAATGATAGCTCTGAGTGTAAAGACATGATACAATGTGAAGAAACCCCTCCTGAAACCAGCCTGTCTAGGTGCCAGTATGCCCATAATCTCTGCCCAACTGCTCAACCTATGCTCAAGGATGGATGCATACAACCGTGCCAATGTGTGTCCTACCATGATAGTACGGTAATTCCCTGGTACTGTGGGGTCTCCTGTCTTGAACATAGGTACAATAGTAGACAATCTCCAAGACTCAGGAAAGCCCTCGCACATGACACGGTTGAACAACCTTGCAAGCATCTTTGCCAACAAGTCCCCAGCATGTATAATGTGCTCTGCTACCAAACCCTCATGATCCTGTGCCCGTTTGGTCTTCATCCTGTCAATGGCCTCCTTTACCATCTCAGTGGTAAAGAAGGTGCTCGTAGCCGGACATGGCTGTGGTGGATTTGGTAGTGGTGGCTATCCAGGTACAGTGTATAATGATGCTGCATACTGCCCCCATATCTCTGTAGAAGTAATCACTAACGGGGGAGACTGCTCATGGAATA
Organism: Adiantum capillus-veneris; assembly: GCF_014529385.1. Lineage (NCBI taxonomy): Eukaryota > Viridiplantae > Streptophyta > Polypodiopsida > Polypodiales > Pteridaceae > Adiantum > Adiantum capillus-veneris. The sequence goes on from NC_140944.1 coordinate 144,913,588, forward strand.
GACGCCAAGCCTCTCCTGAATCTCTACTAAGGAAGAGCTGATATAAATCCTGCGTCATCTGGACCAAGAAAGCTCGCTTCTTCCGTCGTACTAGTCGTCGTGTAGCAATACGAGACTGTCTATAGGTGATCACTCCCAATGCAAGCTCCCGCTGGATCTGAGCTCTCCTCTGTCGACACTCCTCATCATGCCAGCTGTTCTAAGGCATGTGCCCAGAACGACGTCTTTGACCAGGCTGAGTGTGTGGGTATGCCTCTTTCGCTGCCCCATGTAATGTCACTGTCAGCATAGATGTGATCTCCACTGTGTATACTAGCTCTGATGTGCATAAAAGTCTAGGTATCTCCTCTGCATAGACTGAGTCAGTCTCTGGTGTAAAAGTATAGCGTGGATGTCTACCACCCTGTGAGGCCTGAGATGTATTGTACTCAAAGGAGACTGATAATGTCAAAAGTGCATGATGTACTGTTATCCCAACAGGCTTGGGCCCCACTCTAAAATCTTGAATGTGAGAGATAAAGCTCGGATGTGTCAGAACATAGTCTACAGTACTGGTCCCATGTCTATGTGGAAAACAAGTAAAGCCTGTAGATGATGGGAATGTCGGTAAGCCATTCAGTATGGCTAAACTGTGAGTAGTTGTCATCTCTCTGAGGTATCTCCCATAATTTGTATGCTCTCTGTCGTGTGAGCATCTCTCAAGCCCCATCTCCTCTGGCTCTAGCTCTCTAAGTATCTCCTCTGAGGTGTCATAGAAAACCGTATGTGAATTGCTTGTACGGGCATTGAAATTCCCCAATAGTATGATGTCTCCATCCCTAGAGAACTCCCAAATATCAATATCAAGTACAGAGTAAGGAGATTGTCCTCTGGGTGAAGCATATACTGAAGTGCTGGGAGGAAAATAGCATATGGCGATGTACAAGAAACATCCAGTCTCTGCCCTCAGCCTCACCCACATGTATTTGGCCTGATCATCTCTCCGAACTATGTGCAGTAGTGGTTGGAGCTCCTCTCTGAAAAGAACTGCTACACCTCCTGATCCTTTGGTCCCATGCTCAGATCTGGTGCATGTCCGGCAAGCTGTCTCCCATCTGTATCCTGATATATGCAGCATCAACTGTCATGGAGCCTGATGAGTCTTTGAGTAGAAAACAATGTCTCTGTCTCTGAAGCTGTCCTCAAAGGTCTCCACATCAAGTCTATACGAACCATTACAGTTCCAAACCGCCATCCTGAGTGTGGTCCCATAGATCTTGCACCGTCATGTAGGGCGTCTCTCCATAATGACCACTCTTCCTTCTCTGTAAAAAGCTGTTTTCCCTTTTTCTCTTGCGGCCCTAATCTCTGGCATGACTTCCTGCATGTGGGCAAGCTGTGAGAGGGTGAGATCGTCACCAAGGAAGATACCAGTATTTTTGAGAGTGGGCCTCCTTCTCAAAAAGTCCTCCTCAATAGAGGAGAAGCGCAGTATGAGAGATCTTCCTCTCGATGTTTCCCCCGTGTCTCCACTTTTCTTACCAACTCTCCATGCTCTTGTGTGTGTCGCTTTTTGCATCCCCATTAGTACCATGAGCTCCTGTACTTCCTCATCAATTTTGTCCCGATCGTTGAGGTCGGTAACCCTCACATGCAAGGCCCTCATACGTCTTCGTTGTTCCTCCTCAAGTGTCATGTTGATGATGGTGGGAGTGGGGATTGATACCTCCTTGCCTTTCTCCTTCTTTGCGACCGAAATCCACTCCTCCGCTTCCTCCACTTTCTTATGGGGTTTTGGTAATTATATCTGTCCACCATGAAGACGTTTTTGCTTCCTGTTGTTTCTCCTCTTCCTTAATGGATTGCATTTTCTCTTTGATTACCTTAAGTTCTTCTATCACTGAGGGTTGGATTTCTCCCTCTTCTAGTCCACCGTTGGCTCTTGCCTTGGCTAGGTCTCTCTTGAGGGCTGAAATTTGATTCTTGAGGTCTTCAATTTCGGCCCGATGCTCCATTTTCTGCACAGTTCGAAGCTCGGCCTCGCTGATTTTCCACCTAAGAAAGACCGCCTTCTCCATCTTCCACTCTTCCATCTCTGTCTTGTACGCCATCTCCTTTTCCATGTTTGCTAACCTCTTGTTGGTAGTCATAAAAGTTGATTTCTTCATTGCTGGTGATGCCATTGCATGCAAACCACTCAAGGGGGAGGGGCTAGAGCTCTCGGGAAGTGCTGGGTTTGCGCTCATGACCTCCATCACAAGACGGCCACACTAAGCACAGTTGAGAGACCAGGCGGCAATGGAACACCCACAACCCGATGCGGGTAAATACACAACCTCAGCCCACTGCGGGCATTAGCAATAGCAAAAGGATATGATGTAGGGCCTTGCGCCCACTGTCCTGCAAACTGAACTTGTTAAGCCTTCTAGCAAACAGTCCGCAGCCCCCTAGATTGGGAAAAGCTCACGGGTGACTGTCTACCCCGCGAGGCACCAAGCATTTACCATTGCCAATAACCAGGGACGCAGCCCCTGCAGGGTCTGTTCCCAACTCTGCACCTCTATACCTGTAATAAGAAAAGAGCACGCGGCCTCCACTGTGGGGAATGGTTCGCGGCCTACGCACTCGGCAACCTATAATGAAGAGGACGCAGACCTGCTGTCTGTTGCTTTGAAACCTGCACCCTGCACTGTAACAGACTTGGACACTCCAAGTCAAGAATCTACCACGACAACACCAAATAACCACTTCAAAACAGCTCACAGTTCACAGTTCACAATTCATTCGACACTGGACCGACGGAGTTCCGTGCCTAGAGATATTGGCCCCAAAGACTGGTGCCCCTTTCGGTATTTCTTTTTATATTAATCTGTGTTCAAACTACAAGAGTGCGGGCAGGCGCTCACACTCAGACTCTGCGTCCAGATGCTCTTGAGTTGTGAGAGGCCTGCTCACATATTTAAAGTTACAAGGGATGCCACAAGTAGAGCCCCAAAAGTTGAAAATCAAAAGCTCTTTCTCTCTCTTGCTTATAAAATAAAGCAAGTTCCAAAAAGTTGTCCAATCAAAAGCTTTTAAAATAAAGCGGAAGCTTTTTCTCTCTCATTCTTCTATGCTTTTATAAAATAAAAGCAAAAGCTTCTCTCTCTCTCTCTCTCTCTCTCTCTCTCTCTCTCATTTGTTGCGTTGAGTAAAAGCAAAAGCCAAAATCTGCCCAGCTTTTCATAAATCACGCTAGTGTCCGTACAGCAAGCACGTGTTAGCTCGCCACGTCAGCAAATCAGGGTTAGGCTTAGGGTTAAGGTTAGACAGAAGTAGGGTTTTTGATTTTAAGAGAGTCAAAACTGGTCCCGTAGTCAATTTCTCTTCCAAAGGCTGAAAGGAAGTCACCTCTCGTGGGTCCCCACGAGAAAGAGACTCCTTTTTGTGTCAAGATATGCAAAGGGGAAGCAACCTCTGCAAACTTACGAATGAACCGCCTGTAGTACGAACACAATCCCAAGAAGCTTCTAACTTCATGGACATTCTTCAATTCGGGTCAATCACGGATAGTCTCTATCTTGGCCGGATCCATTTGCACTCCTGCTGCTGAGACAGTGTCCCAAAAAGTGTGTCTGGTAGGAAAAATTCACTTTTTTTCGCATTAATCACTAACTTGTGATCTCGCAATGCCTGAAAGACCCGAAGCAGATGATCTCTATGTTCTGCCTCATTCTTGGAGAAAACAATGATATCGTCAAAGAAAGTGCCAACAAATAGCTTGTACTCTCGAAAAATCCTGTCCATCATCCGGTTAAATGTCGCAGGAGCATTGGTTAAGCCAAAAGGCATCGTCAAAAACTCAAATAATCCAAAAGTCATCCGAAAAGCTGTCTTGTGGACATCTCCCAGCGCGATTCTAACCTGATAATATCCACTCTTCAAATCAATCCTGCTAAAGCACGAGGATCCTTGTAAGCTGTCGAGTTATCATCGATCCTAGGAATCGGAAATCTGTTCTTGATGGTGATTTTGTTGAGAGCTCTATAATCGATGCACATTCTCCAAGATCCGTCTTTCTTCAAAACCGACGACACTGGAGAACAATACGGTGAAGTACTAGGGTGGACAAGACCCTTTTCCAAGAGGTCTTTCACTTGGTTCATAATCTCTTCGTTCTAGGCTCGACTCACACGATAAGGTGGCCGGTTCGGTGGTGTGCTTCCAGGTATCAGATCAATAGTAGGACGAGCGGATGGTAACTCGCTTGGCAGGCCCTCTGAAAAGGAATTGGCATGAGTGTGGAGAAAATCTTGACGTTCTTTTGTTCATGTCAAAACATATTCGACCTTTATCCATCGTTCAGTTCTCTCTCAAAAAAAATGAGTAAAGAAACTGAAGTTCATCAAGTACAATCTCTGAGCCCTTCATTTGTCAAAGTCGCTTTCTCGGCTCGGTAGCCAACCACAGCGTTGTTGTTGTGGTTCCAAGGGATTTCGAGTAGAACGTAGCAACCTTTCAAGGCAAATACGTAAAACTCCTCGTGCCCCAAACACCACTGTCATTGCAAACGAAGTTTTCCAATGCTTGGTGTAATGGCAATATCCTGTCCGGGTGTCACTCGAACTACCTCCGCCTGTGGCCTCAACCTATCAGGCGTAATTCCAAATCGAGCCGCCAATTCCAAGTGAAAAGAAGTTGACCTTGGCTCCTTCAAAAGAGTTCCCTGATCTTTCACTTTGCCCCAAAAGCGGCAAAGTTTGTACTTTCATTCGTTTGATTCGCTTCAGGCCCCACGCAGTGTGGTACCTATTCTGGTTTTTATCTGCCTTTTCTGCCACGTCTCTCAGTTGCTTTGGAACTTTCTGGCCTTTCTTAATCCTGTTCATTCGGTGCCTTGTTAGGGCACTTCGCAGAGATATGCCCAGTTTCTCCGCATTCAAAGCACTTCCCCTCCTTTATGAAGCGAGCTCGCTCGTGAGGAGTACGCTTCGGTCGTGCATCCTTCTTTTCTGGGTTGCTCTTTCTCTTTCTACTTTCATTTGCTGAAGTCTGTTCGGCTCGTTGTGTCATGACCTCATCGGTGGGGTAGGTCAGACTGCCGGAGTGAATGGAAAAACCCCCGTTTTGCATGACTCATCAACTCCTTTCCAAGCAGTGATCTCGGATCTCTATAGATAGACCCAAGGTAAACCGCTCAATCTGTTCTTTGAACTAGATCTTCTTGAATGAAGAGGCGAGTAGAAAAGAGCTCGAGAATCTCTCGCAATAAGCGTCCAGTGTATCTTTCTTGGTCATCCGAAGATGGTTCCAAGCAGCTCGTATATCACGTTCATACTCTTGAGTAAGCCAAGAAGAAATAAAAAGCTTCTTAAATTTCAGCCATGTAACTGGCGCAGTCTTGCTTAATAGAAGCGTGGACCACCAAGTTCAAGCATTCCCCTTAAAATAAGAGGCAGCTCTCCGAATCTTAGAGTGCTTTGAGTAATGTCCTCCCGCGAAAGCGATGTCAAACTGCTGTACAAAAGACAAAGCCTTCGAAGCATTTCTATAACTAGAAAACGTGTCAAATTTAATTGACTGTCCACCTTCCTTAAACTCTCGAACTTTCTTGCTTTTGTCTTCCAAAAAGTCATATTGGTTGGCTTTGTAAAAATTCTTCTTCTTTGCATAAAAGTTGCTGTCATCAGAGTCTGAACTGTCTGTAGACGAGTCCTCTGTAGAACTGTCACTCACGGGGCGAGATTTAGACTTCTTTACCTTTTTCTCGCTCTTTCCGAAGCGTTGCTTCTTGCTTCGCTTTTTGCCTTTTCTGTCTTCTTTGCTCGAGTCAGATGAGCTAGAAGAACTGTCAGAAGAAGAATAAGAAGAAGAAGAAGAACTTGGTACTCACGCTACCTTTTCAAATGTCGATTGACGACCCAAATAGCCCGGGAAGTCAGTGCCTTTCTTCTGCTTTTTGACGTGCTTTTTAGCTTTGTTCTGTGTGTCAAAAAGCTGAGCAATCCGTGCATCAACCACCTTTTCTAATTCCTTCTCTTTATATTTCTTGTGAACAGAAGGTTTCTTGAGAGCGGGTTTTGGGGGTGGTGTTGTGGTTTTCTGCCCACTGCACGTGCACTTCCTGGAAAGAAGTTTCGCTCATACATTTTGCAAATTTTGGGTCCTTCACAAAATTGAGCATCATCTTTGTTGCATCGCCGATCAATTGACGACGCTCCATCTCTCGACGCTCCACCTGAGTAGGCCAAGGCGGGCCATACTCCTTGCCGGAATCTTCGTCGTGATCCCTTCCCGCATCTCTGGATCCAGAGAGAGTCGATTGATCCTTGTCTGAAGCCATAGGTGCCGCAGAAAAAATTTGGGATCCGATTTCCCGTAGAAGAGAAATCGGCCGTGCTTTGATACCACTGTAACAGACTTGGACACTCCAAGTCAAGAATCTACCACGACAGCACCAAATAACCACTTCAAAACAGTTCACAGTTCACAATTTATTCGACACTGGACCGGCGGAGTTCCGTGCCTAGAGATGTTGGCCCCAAAGACTAGCGCCCCTTGCGGTATTTCTTTTTATATTAATCTGTGTTCAAAGTACAAAAGTGCGGGCAGGCGCTCACACTCAGACTCTGCGTCCAGATGCTCTGAGTTGTGAGAGGCCTGCTCACATATTTAAAGTTACAAGAGATGCCAAAAGCAGAGCCCCAAAAGCTGAAAATCAAAAGCCCATAAATAAAGCAAAGGCTCTTTCTCTCTCTTGCTTATAAAATAAAGCAAGTTCCAAAAAGTTGTCCAATCAAAAGCTTTTAAAATAAAGCAGAAACTTTTTCTCTCATTTTTCTATGCTTTTATAAAATAAAAGCAAAATCTTCTCTCTCTCTCATCTCTTGCGTTGAGTAAAAGCAAAAGCCAAGATCTGCCCAGCTTTTCATAAATCACGTTGGTGTCCGTACAGCAAGCCACGTGTCAGCCCGCCACGTCAGCAAATCAGGGTTAGGGTTAGGACAGAATTAGGGTTTCTGATTTTAGGATTAGGGTTTCAACAAAATTAGGGTTTTTGATTTTAGGGTTAGGGTTTCAAAAGAATTAGGGTTTCTGGTTTTAGGGTTAGGGTTTCAGCAGAATTAGGTTTTTGGCAGCCACGTCATCACTTTGTGACGTGCACTCCTGCTTGCTCTTGTCTGCGCTAAAATCTCCTTGTGCTACTGTTATTTCAACCACTTGCTTAGAGAGAGAGAGAGAGAGAGAGAGAGAGAGAGAGAGAGAGAGAGAGAGAGAGAGAGAGAGAGAGAGAGAGAGAGAGAGAGAGAGAGAGAGAGAGGAACTTACTCAGCTGCAGAGAGCTGCCATCACTTCGCACTTCGTCCAACCAGTAATCACTTCGCGCTGCAGAGGGGCGCCATCATTCATTGAGAGAGAGAGAGAGAGAGAGAGAGAGAGAGAGAGAGAGAGAGAGAGAATAAAATGTTATATTAACGTCTTCGAAAGGCCAAAATGACCTTTGAGACCAAAAAGTTACAATTGGTGAATTTGATATCATGTCTGAGTACGGAAATTACAAAGTTACAAAGAACTAACACTAAAACACTAAGGAGAAAGGAAATAAATCTGAAGTTGATTCGGGATTGAGACGAGATGGGGGAGTGGTGTTTGTGGGTTCAAATGAAATCTCTCATCGGTCGGTGTCGGATCTCATCAACCTCCTCCATGGTCAGTACTCTGGTTGGGCGTCTTGCATGTTGAGCTAGAGTGGTATGTATCTTCTGTTGCAGCCTTCGTCGATGGTGGGAGACCCCTCGAGGTCGTGGGCGTCTTGATTTGCCTAGCTCAGTGGCTCCGTCAAGCAGCGTACCTCTAGTATGGGTGGGCGCTGAGATTTGCTGTAATGATTGCTCGTCCTGCTTTCCCTTGGCTGGTGTAAAGAAATCTGTGACTCGTCTCTGAGACTGTCTTTCCCTTGATGTCCTCAACAAGCTCTCCCTAAGTCTGCGCAGCTCTAGAAGGAACAATTCGAGGCATCTCTAATCCTTGTAGTTTATGACTCCAGAAAAAGGTCTGAAACCTTCTCTGAACAGGCAGTGGAAGCGGCCACGTATCTCATAGTAAGCCAGGCAATGGCAGCTCTGTCTCTGGCTCTAAGTTTCATAGGTGACATATCCTGGCCCGTACTGGCACCCCTCGAAATCGGCCAGTCTCGATCTGGAGCTGATGTGAGGATGTGCGTATCTGCCCAATAGCGCATCCTATCCCATGAAATAAGTGCATATCCATGTATGCAGGCCTAGTCACAAACCGTCCTCCGTGAGTTGGAGAAGATGCTCTCTATAGAAGGCCATCTTCGTGCCCAACTCCTGTGTCGCCTGTATCCATGTGCTCATGGTATCTAGCTAAATTAGGTCCTGGCGTATGAGTCTGGTGATCTCTGTCCGTGTGAGAGACAGGGAGGGTGCATCCAGGGAGTATTGAAATGGAGGCAATCTATCTATGTTGAAACCATGCGACTGAAACCATGCTGTCATCTGCCCATACCTACATGCTGTATCGCCTTGTAGAGCTAGTTGTCGAGATGACTCCAGGGCAAGCCGAGCGTATCTATCCCTGGGGAGATCCCATAGACCGTGCATAAAGGATACTGATCTGGTCAATGCCTCTACCACGGGGGAAAGGGGGGGGGGGGCTAGCTAGGCTCGGCTAATCTCATGCAGCGCTGAGGCCTTAGCCCGAATCATCCGAGCAATCATAGAGACCAGAGGCCTCTCCATACATTTGCATCCATCTGTGTTGCCAGATCTCCCATGGTGGTCTACTGAGGGTCCCCATACCTGAACTCCATAGAGCATAGCTGGAGTCACACTAGTGTCAAAAAGTAAACGAGTTTGTCCTCTGTCTATCCAGAAAAAAAGGACAAAAGGTACAAATTCAAACCGGCAGAAACAATCTCAAAACTGTAGAGAACTGCATAATGTAACGTTATGTACTTGCTGAGGGATTTCCTGTATTTCTTGATAGATCTTGAAGTGCTTTTTGTTGTGAGTTGATTGTTTCTGTTTTTCATACAAAATTTTGTCCCTTCTCGGCTTGGTCAGGTGAAGCAGATGGCAAGACAAGTGGCAAGGAATCTTACAATGAAGGACACACTAGTGCAAATGAAACTGCCAAAGAAACTTCACCAGAGGAGGAAAGTAAAAATGAATCCGTTTCTGCTTTTAGAACTGCTGGCAACCCCTTCGATTTCTCAGCATTGTCAGGTCTATTGAATGTGAGTTTAGGACATTTATTTGTAGGGCATTGCAGGAGTAGGGCACAAGTTCTTTCATGTCTGCAAAACATACTTTCAGTACTAAAGCTTAATCTAGCATTTTTCCTTGTTTGTGGTGAAATTGAACTTCACCAAGTTATGCATGTCTAGGGACAACTTGAGGTACTGAATTCATATTTATGTCATGAGTGGAGGTGGTGATTGATAGGTACGCTAGGAGTAGTGGTAATAATCTCATGTATTTGCTTGTGGTTGAAAGGGTTGACTTACACTGCTGAAACTTGACAGGTGCCTCTAAACCTTGCTGTTTCCTTTGCCATTGTCAAACAGAATTGAATATTCAAGAATGAGTCTTATGGAGTACCCAAGAGTGATGGGTTTTAGGGTCAGGGTTTCCAGGCAGGTCAGAAAGGTAACAAGCAGCTACTCTTCCATTTGGCATAACTAGGAACTTCGTCCGTAAAAAAAATGGTCGTAACTTAACTTCGAGACAAAGCAGGAGTCCTAATTTTGAATATTTAGAGCAAAAGTGCTGTTAGGGGCACATGGGGACAGTATGTGACTAGTCTTTATACAATGCAAGCTCCACCTCCCCTACGTTTGCCACTGATGTCTCGCCCTCAGATCTCCATCACTGGTAGTATGATACGTGATGCCATTCATAGACTACACACAGGCAGATCACATGACCACGATTGTCTACTTAGTGAGCATGTATGTGATACCCAAGATACATTGGTACCTTTGTTGGCACACATGTTTAATAGAGCCATATGCAAAAGCTTTCTTGATCGCTGGAGCCTTATACTATTGTGCCGATATTGAAGGGTGGGGATCCTATGCTCCTTAGTAATTATCCTTATATCATTGTAGGTCACACAGTGGCCAAGCTTTACGCTTTGATGCTTGAGCAAGAGTTAAGTTTCTGGCCACAGAGAGAAATGAATGGAATGATATATTTGACGTCGAGGATGCAGTGGCAAAGGCCAGAACGTTCCATTTGATAAATGGAGCGAATTATGAGAAGAAAAGAATTACAGACCATCAATCTGGTGAGGGTGCTTCGAGGAAGCGACCCTGATTCCAGCATAAGTCCAATCCACCGCCGAGATCTTCTCAGGAAAAGAAGAAAGCCAGAAATGCTTAAGTTGCTGATGCAGTGAAGAAGGGGCCTTGCTTCGGATGTGGCCAGACAGGTCACCAAATCAAGGATTGCCCCAAGAAGAAGAAGACGCAGAAACCGCAAGGTAGTCCTTCGGTTCAAATTCACGAGATCTCAGGTAACTCTGATGTTGTTCAAGTTGAAATCCATCATTTAACGCACAGTTCATGCACTAACTGTACTTTTAGCACCAAAGTGTTTGATAAGCACGATCCTCTCCGTTTCCCTAGGAAGATCAATGGTCACGATGTGACCGTACTCCTTGATAATGGAAGCTCACACAATTTTGTGGATGCAAAATTGGTGCAAAAACTAAGCCTGCGGACGCGGGACAGTGACCATGAGTATCGCTTGAAGATGGCTCGTGGCGTGGATACAGATGTATAGAATCGGATGGTTCCAGACTCGTCGCTCGAGCTGGCTGATTACAAAGAGAACCTGGATTTCCACATCATGCGCCTGGACAGAGCAGATGTTATTTTAGGAATTCCATGGTTTTATGATAAACAAGACTCATTGTATATAGACTATGTACATCACTCTCTTGTTTTTGTTAAGTAGAACATGCCTCATGTATCTGTGTCGCTTTGTAATCAGAAGTCTGTAAATAATGGTTTTGCAATACCAGTTGTTACTGCTTTGGAAATGTATAAAGAAATAAAGTCTTCTGATGTTGACTTTTATCAACGTGTACCATCTTTTATCAATGCGTACCATCTGCTGGGTCTGATTCATTAGTGCTTGGTACTTCTGTCATTGAATTTCGTAAAAATGTTTCATGTTCTTCTGTTGAACTTGGGGATTCCGACGAATCCACCTTATTCAAGAAATCATGACTGATTTCAAGGATGTTTTTCCTGATGATCTACCTCCTGGCTTGCCGCCTTCGAGAGGAGTAGATCATGGCATTGAGTTGGTGGCTGGTACTCAGCCCTTCTCAAAGCAACCCTATCGGTTTAGTAAAACTGAGGAGGACGAGATTCAGCGGCAGCTGAAGGATTATCTCGACAGGGGTTTTGTTCGGCCTAGCAAATCCCCGTGGGGAGCGCGAGTGTTACTTTCTTGAAAGAAGGATGACACTATGCGCTTCTGCGTGGATTACAAGGGGTTGAATAAGCTCACTGTCAAGAATAAGTATCCGCTCCCGCGCATGGACGATCTGATAGATTGGCTCCATGGAGCGTTGTATTTTACGAAGATAGACTTGTGATTAGGCTATCATCAGATACGGATCAAACTGGAAGATATTCCTAAGACAAGCTTCCATACGCGTTATGGTCACTACGAGTTTTTGGTTTTACCTTTTGGTTTGACCAATGCTCAAGCTACGTTTTAGCAGATGATGAATGATCTACTGAGACTATTTTTAGGCAACTTCGTTGTTGTATTTCTCGATGATATCTTGATCTACAACCGAAGTTTGTCTGAGCACCTAGTGCATATACGCACTGTTCTCAAAGTACTGAGAACTGAGAAGCTTTATGCTAAGGCTTCTAAGTGTGAATTCTTTAAGAAAGAGCTTCTGTACTTGGGTCACATCATTACTCGCGATGGAATTTGTGTTGACCCTGAAAAATTGGATAAAGTGCGAAATTGGCCCATTCTGAAGAATGTGCGCCAAGTAAAGTCTTTTTTAGGCTTTACTGGATTCTTTCGCAAGATTACTCTAAAGTTGCTGCTCCGCTTCCGCAACTTTTAAAAGGAGGGGTGAAAGGGCCGAAGACTTCGGGTCCTCGTCGTAAAGGTAATCCCCCTGTTGTCTGGAATGAGCGTCTCGACGAGAGCTTTCGGACACTAAAGCACTTGGTGACTACTACGCCAATATTGCACATTGTGGCCCATTTTGAAGAATGTACGCCAAGTAAAGTCCTTTTTAGGCTTTACTGGATTCTTTCGCAAGTTTATCAAGGATTACTGAAAAGTTGCTGCTTCGCTTACGCAACTTTTAAAAGGAGGGGTGAAAGGGCCGAAGACTTCGGGTCCTCATCGTAAAGGTAATCCCCCTGCTGTCTGGAATGAGTGTCAGCTTTCGGACACTAAAGCACTTAGTGATTACTGCGCCAATATTACACATTGTGGATCCTAGCAAACCATTTGTGGTTGAAACGGATGCTAGTGATTATGCTGTTGGTGCGGCATTATACCAGGATGGACGTCCTGTTGTGTTTGAAAGTAAGAAGCTTTCTGACACTGAGATGCGTTATCCAACGTACGAAAAGCAGCTTTACGCGGTAGTCCACGCCCTGAGGAAATGGCGGCACTACTTGTATGGCTCTACGTTTGTTGCATGGACAGATCATCATTCCTTGCGCTATATCTGTGATCAGGGTGATCTCAGAGGCCGGAAGGCTAGATGGGTTGAGCTTATGCAAGAGTTTGACTTTGAGATCCGTTATCGAAAAGGATCCAGCAATCGAGTTGCCGATATGCTCAGCAGGATTCTTGAGGTTAATGCCTTGTCTATGGCTGAAATCTCGAGGGATTTCTATCTCTCTCTCTGAGGGCTATGTCGTTCCGATGTCCATTTTGGCAAGATATGGAACGAGGTCGATGCGGGGCATGACTCGCATACAGGCTTGGGTTGTCCGGAGACCCAAGTGAGTCGTGCTGGAGAGACGAGACAACGACAATATTCCATTAGAGGTGGACTATTTCAGAAATGGTAAAGTCTGCGTGCCGGAAATCGATGAGATTCGACAAAAGATTTTGTGCGAATGCCACGATGTTCCTAGCGCTGGGCACCGAGGCATCAAGAGAACTTTGGCTTTGGTCAAACGATATTTCTATTGGCCAAGAATGCGCTTTTACATAGAGAGCTATGTGAAGAGATACGCTCAGTGTCAGGTCAATAAGGCAGAGCGACTTAGGAAAGCTGGCCTGCTACATCCATTGGAAATCCCTGATGCCAAGTGGCAGAGTATTTCCATGGACTTCATCGTTGGTTTACCAAATACTAGTCTGTGCAATGACGCTATTTGGGTTCTGGTCGATAGACTCACAAAAATGGCGAAGTTTATACCAACGACGTCGACAGTAAAAAGCCATGAGTTGGCGGTTTTATTCGTCGATCAGCTTTATAAGCTGTATGGTCTCCGAGAAGATATCGTCAGTGATCGTGATACTAAGTTCACTGGCCGATTTTGGCGAGATGTCTTTGCTCACCTTCAGACGAAGTTGAGTATGTCGTCTTCTGACCATCCTGAGTCCGATGGACAAATTGAGAGGATGAATCAGACGTTAGAGGACATGTTGAGAGCCTATGTCTCTCATAGGCAATCTGACTGGGAAAGGTATCTTCCACAGTTAGTGTTTGCCTATAACAGTAGCAAGCATTCTGCTACTGGATTTAGCCCGTTCATGCTGATGTATGGATTTGAGCTTAAATCCCCGATTGCTATTGGCTTAGAGAAAGTCAAGGAACGCCAAGCTCGTGATTTCCTGTATGACATGCAAGAAATGCATGTGGGACAATGGGTCTATCTGAAGATACCCAAGGATTCCAAGACTATTCGAACAGGAAAGCATTATAAGTAGGTGCATTATAAGACGCTTCTTCTTCTTTCTTGCAGATGCAAAAGAAGATTGACGGCCCAAGTAGGTAGTCAGTCCCCTTCTTCAATTGCTTTTTCGATTGATTCTTCGTGTGCAAAAGCTGACTGATTAGGGTCTGAACCACCTCTTGAAGTTCTTCTTCTGTAAACATTCTCAGAGTAGGAGGTTTCTTGACTGCCGGTTTGATTGGTGGTTCAGTGGCTTTCTACCACTGAGTATGCACTTCAACCATGGACTACTGAGTCAAAAATTTTGCAAACTCGGGATCTTTAGCAAATTGAAGCATCTGCTTTGTGCACTGGCCAACCTGTTGTCGACGACGCACTCGACGTTGCATTTTCAAAATCTCATCTTGTGTAGGCCGAGGTGGCCCATACTCATCTTTTGTTAAGTCGTTTGAATTTTCTACGCTGCCTCCTCCCGCCTCAACGGTTGCAGAAGAGGTTGATTGATTCTTTTGAAAATCCATAAGTGTCGCGAGAAAAGGGATCGGATTTCCCGGTAGAAGAGAAATCGGCTATGCTCTGATACCACTGTAACAAACTTGGACACCCCAAGTCAAGATTCTGTCGCGAGACAGCAGAGATTCACTTCAAAACACTTCGCAAAATTAAGAGAGTCGACACGGCCCGACGTAGTTCCATGCCAAGAGATACTGGCCCCAGAGACTGGCGCCCCTTTCGGTATTTCTTTTATATTAATCTTTGAGCATAGTACAACCGCCCGTGGGTGCTCGCTCTCAGACTCTGCGTCTAGATGCTCTGCAGAGTGAGCCCCCTTGGGTCCAATATAAAGGTTACAAGGGATGTTAAAAGCAGAGGCCCAAAAACATTAAACTTAAACGCTTTCATCCCCGAAAGCTAGCGTTGCCAAAAGCAGCCAACAGAAATCGCGGAATTCCGTACAGTCAGGCCATGTGAGCAGCCAACGCGTTTTGCGGCAGTTTGTACGGCCAACGCTTTGTTCCAAGCGTCCGTACAACAATCAGCGTGAGTTGCGGCCGTTTGAACAGTAGCCAGGTGCTCTTCGTTTCTTTTTAATGGCACCTAGGCCCGTCGGCAAAGGTCGATAAGTTGGACATGCCACTTCATCAGTTTGTGACATCTCAAGCTTGTAGAAGGAGATGGAGTTCTTGCTGCACACATGAGAAAGTGTGAGTGTGTGTGGTTGAATATGCCAAAAATGAGAGCCTCCTCTTGCCTCGGTCGACCATCCTCTCTCTTAAATCATGCTTGCATTCTATTGATCCATCCCGGGAGCTAGCCAATGAGAGGATGCCTTAATAACTAGCAAGGGGTGTAGCATTGTGACAAGTGTCCCCCTCTCCCCTTTTGAGAGAGAGCTTAGCTTATTAGTTAAATGAAGCTAAATTCTGATTGAACCTCTAGGTCTACTGGCCAATAGGAATTAAGCTGGCTTATGGGCTGCTTAATTCTCATTGGACCCCTTGGTAGACTGTCCAATAGGAATTTAGGGGTCTTAATTTTCATTGGTTCTTTGTATAAGTTTTTTCAAATTGTTTAAGTTCAATTTACTCAAGTTTAATTCTCATTGGACCTTGCCATAGGCCATCCAATAGGAATTAGGCTTGAATGGGGGCAACTTTGCTAGGTGCTTAACATGTGTCTTTAATGCCTCTTGTGTCTTGGGCATGCCTCGAGTGTGTGTGTGTGTGTGTGTGTGTGTGTGTGTGTGTGTTCTCTCTCATCCCCCTAGCTTTAGGGCTCGCCCCCTCCTTTGTAGGAAGTTTGTTGACTTTATGAAGCACCTCAAGCACCTCAAAGCTGGGCATGATTCCCACCTAATGATCCTAGGCCTAAGGACTTTTGAACACTAATCTTTGGAGGTCTTAATGAAGCTTAACCTAGGGTCTTTCAAAGCTCCATTGGGTGCACATTGCTCTTTGGTAGACCATCTCCTTTTGGACCCCTATTGAGAGATAACTATCCCTCCTCCTGGCCTCCTGCTGAGATAGATCTAGTAGCACATATCCATATTCTAACCCTTGTCCCTTCTGTCTTCCCATATTAAATGATCAGTTTAGTATGAGAAAATCATTTGGGATAGGTAGATATTTGATTTTATGACATTACCTCTCTCCTGAAATCATAGTCGTCCTTGACATGAGGTAGAGGAGGTAAAGCCTAGCCATTAGTCCATGTTTCCTAGGGGTAAAGGATCCCTTTCTACCCTACGACATCATTCCAGAATGGATGACTAATCCATTTGGTGCTTGGAAGACTTAGCTACCGCAAGCATGTCTGCTCTGTAGTCCATATCACATTCCCAAAGTAGAGTGACAAATTCTACTTGGTGTTTGGGAGACGTCGTCGCCACAAACATGATTCTAAGTATGCATATTTTTTAATTTTGTGCACAATAAAAGAAAAAGAGAGAGCCTTATAAGACAAAAACATTGTTAATGTAAAATGCATTTACATTTGCTTACTCTATTGTAGCATTGTAAGCATTGACAAGGTTCATATTATCCTTAAGCTGTGTTCCTCGCATCCATCTAGCATCTTCAAAAGGATAGTTTTTGAACTTGATAAGATACCGTCGGATAATCTTACCATGTCTTAGCACCTTGTTTTCATGTCGAAGGATAAATTCGGGTTGAAGCATCTCTTCTTGGTCTTCATTTATTGGTTTTGTTGGTGGCTCTCCTTTGTAAGGCTTGAGTAGGCTTACATGAAAAGCATTGTGTAAAAGCCAATGATTGGGCAACTTTAATTGATAAGCCATCTCGTTGATTGGCTTAAGAATTTGAAAAGGACCTAGTATCTTTTTGCTAATTTAGCATAATACTTTTGGTGGCCCGTAGGACTGTCCATAGTTTGCCTTAAACAAGCCTTGGGGAATTTTAGCAAGACCGAATCATTTTCCTTAAAAGCTAAGGCTCTTTTGTGCTTATTAGCAGCGGCCTTTTGCTTTTGCTGTGAGATGGATATAGCCTCTTTAATCTTTCGAAAAGATTCTTGTAGATCTAAGCTATACTCATCAGCAGCGAAGATCTTCCCATGTATCTTAAGTAGAAAGGGACTTTTAGATCTTCCCTCTATGACCTCGAAAGGTGCCTTCCCTATAGAAGTGTGTACGATGTTATTGTACACATACTCTACAAGGGGTTAGTACTTTTCCCATTGTGAGTGTTGATCGACTTCCATGACTATATTGATAGAGGGTGATAGAGATGCACAATTATCAAGCACTTTGTCACAAACTGCTGACGTGTCAAGCGACTGAAGAACGGAGTCGACTTGCAGATCCTGGTCGAGGGGCCTAAACCCTAGAAGAAGCAGAAGCAGAAGGAGCAAGAGGAGAAGAAGCAATAGAAGAAGTTTAACCAACTTGCGGCTGCTGCTCCCTCGCGCGTCTCGCCTGCTCTGCCCGCCATCGCCAACCCAGCCCAGCCCTTCCCCCCCTCTTAGTGCTCCCTCTTGGCCTCGCTGCCCCTCGCTGCCCCCCTCATATCGCCTCGCCTCGCTGCCTCCTCCCCCGCTGCCCCTGCCCGCCACGCTCCCCCCTCCCACCATCTCCCGTTGCCCCTCCCACCCTCTCCCGTTGCCCCTCCCACCCTGTCCCTCATTGCCCCATTCCGCCCTGTTTGCGCTGCCCCCCTTTCTCCCTATCCCGCTGCCCTTGCCCGTCATCTCGCTCTCTTCCCCCCGCTCCTCCTGCTTGTGCTATCCGGCTTCGACTCTCGTTGCTCGTTTCGTTGCCTTCGACTCCCCTTCGTTCGCCCTTGCAGCAGCAGACACAGATGGAGGATTCTGCTCCGCCACAGAGGGACTCCACTGCAGCCCCCTCGCCCAACCCCGCAGAACCCACCATTCGACTTGCTCTCTTGCCTACAAAGCAAGCGAGCTTCGAGGCATAGGTGGCGCGCCTTCAGGCCACCTCTGTTATTTATTAGATTCTTGGCAGCAGACCCAGCAGAGGGGAAGCGCGCGATTTCCTTCAGGCCCGCCTTCTCGCGGAGGTGGACAAGATTCTCGATGTTCAGCTTCTCGGGCGGGGCTACTACCAGATAGAGTTTGAGACTCTCGTAACGCGTCCAAGGTCATTGCGATGAGCCCCTTGGCCATACGTGCAGTTCGAGTACACTTTTGACAGTGGCGCCACGGTTTCGACCCAGCTACCGACGTTCTTATTGAGGAGGCAGACCGACATATCTCAGTCTGCTTCCCCGGCCGAAGGAGGGAGTACCTTCCGCTCCTCTCTAGGCTAGGCTTAGCGATTGGGACTATCTTGGAGACATCTCGCGCAGCAGCCTCTGTAGCTGCCAAGGCGGCTGGCATCCCCACAGTACGTGTTTTGGTTCGGGACACCCACACTCTCTCCAAGGTCATCCTACTACCTCGGGTGAGCGGTGGTTGGTTTTGACAGAGCGTAGAGTATTTGTCTCTCCCGAATCAGTGTTTCATTTGTTGACAGATGGGCCATCTTGCGAAGGCCTGTCCACAGAGGAGACCCCGACCTACACCACAGGCTCAGCGCCAGCCTTTAAGGGCTGGCCAACAGCAGCAGACAGAGTCACAGGGTACGTAGGCAGAGCCACCCTCCGAGTCTGGGGCTCAAGCGGAGGAGGGTTGGCAGCAAGTTCGTGGTCGACGGCGATTGGGGCCACTGCGCCAGCCTGGCACTCAGAGTTGTCCCTAGGCTCCTATCCAGTAGCTGCGGGTCCCCACAGGAAACCGATTCGACCCTCTTCAGGAGGACCCCTTCTTCTGCCTCTCCATCTGGCTCTCCTTCCTGTGCCACTCCCACATGCCCCCCCTCTCCCCCTTCTCCCTTGAGTCCCCCTGCTCCCACAACTCCTCCCGCTCCATCCCCGCAGCTGTCCCAGGGGGCACGACCTTCCTCTGCTGGTAGGAGATCTCTTGGCAACGCTTTTGCCACGAGTCGCTTGGCGAGAGAGGGATAGGCTTTCTTGTGACCCCCTCTTCTAGTGCAGACGTCCACCTTTGCAGCAGTTCCTCGTGGTCTGACGAGATTCGACATTCTTCGTCGTTGGGATTTCTTTTCCTACGATTTTACACGATTTCTCACCAGACGTTGAGGAAGCTTGCTTCAGAGTTCATGTCCTGTTCCTTGCAGCTAGGGGGATAGAGGCCTTGGACTCGGCGGTTGCCTTCTCGTTTCCCCTATGCGGCAGGGACCAGTCTGAGTGGACTCTAGACTCAGTGTTGGAGTGGCACAGGCCCTAGAGTTCTCTCATCACATGGGAGACCTAGAGGTTATAGACTTGGTTCAGACTTTGTGGCCGCTGGCGAAGTTTTCTGTGACACCTCCAGACTCAGCAGGACGTAGACACATTATGGTTCACTTCTTTGCTGACACGTAGAGCCCGCCATGTTATGTACACATACATGAGGACTCCTGGACAGAGGAGGTTGCTTTGCGCACGGCTCGTTCTACTTGGGCTTGGGTAGCCTTTGCAGTCATGCCTATCTCGGGGACGCTTGGATGCGGATTACTCCCCATCCAAGCCTACCTCGAAGATAGCACGGTTAGGTGCTGTTGCAGCGTCAGTTCTCTCTCGCTCCCCATGAGGATCGTCTGATGGAACATGCAGGGATTAGGTGGGCCCCAGTTTCAGCGTCAGAGAGGCCGACTGCGTCAAAAGCTTCAGCAATGCCTTGTGGGAGGAGAGATTAACCTTCTTATGCTACAGGAGCATCATCTGTGTGTGAGCCGCATTAGACGTTGTGGTCAGCTTTTGCGTGGACGATATGAGACTTTTTGCTCAGCTACATTTGGACTTGGTGGTATCCAGGGAGGGGTTTGCGGACTCTTGGCAGCAGGCCATTGTGGACAAAGAGATTATTGTGCTTGACGGGGCTTAGTGGATTACTATGCAGGTTCAGGGGTGCCTCTTGGGTTTCCTGAACATCTATGCGCCCAATGTGGCGAGTGCACATGTAGAGTTTTGGTCTCACATTGTAGAGTCTCTGCTGCAAGAAGAGCAATGGTGCATTGGGGGTGACTTCAACATGTTGGAGGACCCCTCTGATAGGATTGGAGGTAGCCACACTACAGTGCATGGAGTTGAGTTGGCAGCTTGGGAGAGGTTATGTATGACTGCGGGTTTCATATGTGTGGCAGCATTCTAGCTTTGTGAGGCTGTCTGGCCTTCTCTCGCTCGGACCGCAGAGTGGGAGGAGTGAGTCTATCTGGATAGATCGCTTCTACACTAGCGACCATTTTTGTGATTTGGGTGGGACAGTTTACATTCTGGTCGGAACTTCTTTTTCGGACCATGCACTAGTGATTCTCACAGTGACAGATAGTTAGAGGAGGGGGAGCACGATGCTACGCATTCCTGAGAGGGTCTTGTTGGACTCTGCGCTCAGAGAGTGAGTGGTGGCTCTTTGGACAGAGGGCTTAGACATGCAGGACTATCTTGCTGACAGAGTGGCCTCTGGACTTGCTGAGCTTAGTCGACTATTTTTCCAGAAGTCTACGGCCCGCCTGGCTACAGCGAGAGAGGAGGAGCAGCGTCTCCGACGAGGCTTTGCTTCCTTGCAGAGGATGCAGGTGCAACATCCAGATAGTCCTTGGTTGGAGGAGCAGTTGCAGCACGCTCGCCAGGAGCTTGCTTGCACAGAGGAGAGGCGCCATGAGTTTTCTTTTCATCGACAGGCATCACAGTGGACCCAGGTGGGTGACAGAGTGACAAGGGATTTCTTTGAGATAGTGGGGCCCGGACATGCGCATGCCAGGGTCAGCCAGTTGAGGAGGCCTGATGGGTCAGTTGCTTCAGAGCCAGAGGCACTACTGACTTCTACCGCGACTTGCTCTCAGCAGAGCCTTAGTCAGAGCGTCAGGTTGCATGCGGAGAGCAGGTGTGGACACAAATGCCTTGTCTTGTGATTGAGGAGATGCGCCAGAGGCTTGAGATGCCTTTTCAGCTAGAGGAGCCTAACGTGGCCCTTAGAGCACTTCCCCGTGATAGCTGTCCAGGTGAGGATGGTTTGACTCTCAACTTTTTCTTGGAGTACTGGGAGATTCGACAGTGGCGGCCCATCACCATCCTCAACTCATCTTACAAAATTCTTGCCAAGGCTCTGAGTTTGAGGATTCAGCCACTTCTAGAGAGCATTATACATGGGACACAGACAGATTTTGTCAAGGAGCGTAGTATCCTTGACAACATCTTTACTTTTTGGGAGGCATCTGCCCTCGCGCGCCTCCGTGGTGAGGATTTGGTGATACTTCTTCTCGATTTTGAGAAGGCCTACGATAGATTTGATTGGGACTTTTTGGAGGGCACTCTACGCAGGATGGGCTTCTCAGATGCTTGGATCAGAGGTGTGTTAGCTCTTTATAGACGGGCACATAATCAGGTACTTTTGTCAAGTGGTAGAGGTGATCGTTTCCTGCTCACACATTTGGTCAGACATGGCTGCCCTCTTGCCCCCTTCCTCTTTCTGTTCTATGCTGAGGCGATGAGCAGGTTTTTGGTTTCACAGCAGGTTGGATTACGTGGCTTAGCGCTCCCTATTCGGTCGGAGAGATGAGCTACTGGATGCTGAGTTTGCAGACGACTCAGCCTTGTACTTGGATGGCCAGGAGGCCAACCTTCACAGGTGTGAGAAGGCTCTTGAGACCTTTTGTTGTGCATCAAGCGCATTGATCAACTGGAGAAAGACAGTAGCTTTCTCGGTTGGTAGTGCTCCTACGCGTGATTGGCTGCCAGGTGAGGGTTTCAGATGGATTCCCCCAGGGACTGCAGTTCGATACTTGGGCGGTCAGGTTGGCTTGGACTTGTCTCCTGAGCAGTAGATTGCTCCCCTCTTCCTATCCATCAGGAGGAAGGATTTACATTGGAGCTCCGCACGACTTTCTCTAGCAGGGAAAGTTGTAGTGGCCAACCAGGTGTTGTTGGCTACTATGTGGTACATCACTTCTTGTTGGATCTTTTTGAGTTTCTGCATCAGCCAGGTAGAGAGGCTGATCAGGAATTTCCTTTGGTCAAGGCGTGACACTTAGATAGGTTGGGCCAGAGTGGCATGGCAGGTCATCATTCTTCCTTGCTCTCTGGGAGGATTGGGGATCATAGACCCAACACAGCAGAGCAGAGCCTTTCTAGGGAAGTTTGTCGTCAGAGGACTTCTTCCTGGGGAGGAGCCCTGGAAGGAGTTTTTGCTGCAGCGGCTTAGTGCTAAAGTGCCTCAGGCTGGAGGTCCCTGGCGACCTTCGACCATATGGATTTTCACAGGGATGCACGAAGTTGGCTTGAGCAGGAGACTGGAGGACCGCTG
This sequence comes from Adiantum capillus-veneris, assembly GCF_014529385.1. Taxonomy (NCBI): domain Eukaryota; kingdom Viridiplantae; phylum Streptophyta; class Polypodiopsida; order Polypodiales; family Pteridaceae; genus Adiantum; species Adiantum capillus-veneris. The sequence continues at coordinate 144,935,786 of NC_140944.1, forward strand.
TGCTGTGAGTCTGCTCCGCTCTTGGGAGCAGCTGCGGAGAGGCCTGGAGCAGCGTCAGCCTACTTGGACGGAGGAGCGCCTGAGACAGCCCCTTGTTTGGAACACCATGGTTAGCACTGAGAGAGGCCACTTGGTTGGTAGTAGGCCTCATGTTTCCTTGGGTCCCATGGCAGAGGGTCCAACACACACTTTAGGTGACTGGCTAGAGTTCTGACTGCTACAGTTCTCAGGCTTGTCAGAGGAGCTTCAGGGCATCCAGCTACAGGGCATGAGAGGGGTGCAGAGCATCTGTTAGGACATCACAGAGGTAGTACCAGCTGAGTGGCTCACACCTCTCGAGTCAGTAGCGCCCAGATGGGTGGGGGCCTTCACGCGACTAGAGGTTCTCATCGCAGTTCGGGCTTGCTCAAACACTATACCCTTCCTGTTTTTCGAGCTACAGGGTGAGGAACGTTTACACCGAGTTTCAATAGAGGCCCCACAGGTGATAGAGTGCTGTTTTCAGAGGATCCGAGTTGTGGGCATCTGCGTGAGGACTTGTGTCATAGATCCTGACCGAGTAGCTCTTGAGACTGGCCATTGGAGCTGTGGGCTTGGGAGAGCTGTCCACTGGCACGAGTGCAATGGGATCCTGGAGAGTGGTTTTGAAGGGGCCCTTTCTCCTCATTCGACCATCCAGGTGTCCCTTTCTTTCAGTACACTGTTCGACTGGGATGTCACAATTTGGTAGCACGGAGAGAGGCTCGTTTTGCTGCAACACCTCATTGGCAAGAGGAGGGTCTCATAGCTGAGTTCTTGTCAGCTTTTTGGGAGAGGTTGTGAGACTCCAGACAGCCGAGGCGAGTCACTTTGTTCCAGTGGCTGGTTGCACATGGAGCTACAATGGTGGGGAGCTGGCTAGTACTTAGTGGTCTCTCGGCAGCATGCACAGCTTGTGACCATCTTGTGGAGAGTCAGCGCCGTTGCGTTTTGGGACTGTCCTTTGGCACAACAAGTTTGGCTTCGTGTTCTTCGGCTGATGCCAGCTCTTTCCACAGCACGGCAGTACACTTGGGGGATAGCTGCTTGGTCCACTCTCACGGGCCCGACACTTCAGTTTGAGCTATCCTCCACCAACACGATGATAGTGATGTAGGGGGGTCGACCTACACTCCAACCTGCTACAGAGCTTACTCCACAGGAGTGGTGCAGTGAGAGAGGAGTGTTGGGAGCTGCGGCTTGACACTCTGGTTCATTTGGCAGGCCCGTTGCTTCCGCATCTCTGATGCTCGCCCTGTACCACTAGCAGAGAGAGTTCGGGATCTTTGGCTAGAGCTAATCCATTCTCTTAGAGGACAGTTCGAGAGACTCCAGGGCAGCTCCGACCGCATGCGGGAGCATAGAGAGGCTTTCCTTCGACTCTGGCGCCCTGGGCCTTTCTTCACCATGGTCCAGGGTGTGCTCACATGACACTACCGTCCACCTGTGTGGCTTTTCCCTCCTCCCATCTCTTGATTTAGCCTCATTGTACATACGTTGTTTTTTCATTGGGAGAGTCTCCCCCTTATGATTGTTGTAGCCCTCTTGGCAGTTTCATTAACTAATAGAAGGATCTTTTTCTCGGAAAAAAAAAGGTTTTACCAACTTGCAAAGTCTTGCCAAGTGGCCTATTTTTGAAGACGAGTTTCCACCAACTTACGGGACGCTGTCCGATGGGGCCCAGGGGACTTAAAGCCATGAAAATAAAGCGAGACCAGCACACATTCAATTGCGTGGAGCATGATGACGTGGCAAAGTGGGGTATCTTGAAATGCTTGCCATGAAAACCATACCAGATTATGACTTGAAATTTTTGGACATCTCTCACCAGGTGTCTCTTCTCGAATCGATAACCTTGGAGGTCCAATGTGATTGCCATAGCTTTGGGCTACTATCACCACCACAGGAACACTGTTTGTCCAAGTGAGTTTCGACGATTCAAGAGGTCATAGACCATGGCGCGGTTGGTTACAACCTTGGAAGAAATCTAACTCTAATTTTGGTGCAGGTTTCAGGAAGGAAACCCTGTCAACTTTCGAGCTCAATTGATGTCGAGAATGCTTTTGTTTAGCAATTGTGTTTGAAATTTGTTTGAAATGGATTGTATGTGTTTTGAACTTGTCCTGGTGTCGATTTGAATTGTTTGACTGTGGTTTTAATACTGGTTTCAATGCTTGGTGATTTACTCCAGGGTGTCGTGAGAAATGCTATGTTGGTATTGTCTGAACCTCGGAACGACGTAGATGGGATGTCTGTGGAGTCTTTCGTTGTATGCTAGTAAACCTCCGAATGTTGCAGACGGGATGTCTAGGGAGCGTTTGGTTGTATGCTTGAACCTCCAAGCGACGCAAGCTGTGGTCTGGGTGTGTTTGGTTGTATGAGTCCTCTAAACTCATGGCTTGGACCTTTTTTTTTTTTCCGAGAAAGAGATCCTTCTATTAGATAATGAAAACTGCCCATAGGGCTACATCCACCTCTGCAAGAGAGGGCTACAACAAGCATGCTGGGGAGACTCTCCCAATGAAAAAACAACATATATACAATGAGGCTAAATCAAGAGATGGAAGGAGGGAAGAGCCACACAGGTGGACAATAGTGCCATCTGAGCACTCCCTGGACTATGGTGTAGAAAGGCCCAGGGCGCCAGAGTCGAAGGAAAGCCTCGCGGCGCTCCCGCATGCGGTCGGAGCTACCCTGTAGTCCCTCAAGCTGTCCTCTGAGAGTATGGATCAGCTCTATCCAAAAGTCACGAAGTCTCTGCTGGTGGCACAGGGCGAGCCTCAAAGATGCGGAAACAGCGGGCCCGCCAGATGAACCAAAGTGTCAGGCCACTGATGAGCTCCCAGCACTCCTCTCTCACTGCACCACTCCTGTGGAGTAAGCTCTGTAGTAGGCTGGAGTGTAGGTCGCCCCCCCTGCATCACTATCATCCTGCTGGTGGAAGATAGCTCAAATTGAAGTGCCAGGCCGGTGAGTGTGGACCGGGCCGCTGCCCCCCAAGTGTACTGTCGAGCCGTGGAGAGAGCAGGCATCAGCCGAAGAACTCGGCGCCACACCTGCTGGGCCGAGGGACAATCCCAAAGACAATGACGTTGACTCTCCACCAAGTGGTCACAGGCTGCACATGCGGCCGAGAGACCACTATGCACAAGCCAACTCCCTACTGCCGTGGCTCTGTGTGCAACCAACCAGTGAAACAAAGTGACGCGCCTCGGCTGTCTGGAGTCCCACAGCCTCTGCCAAAAGTCTGCCAAGAACTCGACTGTGAGGCCCTCCTCCTGCCAATGACGTGCTGCAGCAGGGCGGGCCTCTCTCTGTGCTGCAAGTATATGACGTCCAAGCCGAACAGTGTACTGAAAGAAGGGGACTCTTGGGCGGTCTGCAGAAGAGAGGGGGTCCCTTCATAGCCACTCACCACTATCCCACTGTACTCGTGCCAGTGGACAACACTCCCAAGCCCATAGCCTCTAGTGTGCAGTCTCAAGAGCTGCTGGGTCAGGGTCTATGATGCAAGTCCTCCCACAGATGCCCACAACTCGGATCCTCTGGAAACAGCACTCTGCTACCTGCGGGGCCTCTACTGCAACTCGTTGTAATTGTCCCCCACCCTGAAGCTCGAAGAACAGGGCTGGGACAGTCTCTGAGCAGGCCCTGACTGAAATGAGAACCTCCAGTCGTGTGAAGGCTCCCATCCACCGGGGTGCTACTGGCTCGAGAGGCGTGAGCCACTCAGCTGGAGCTGACTTTGAGATGTCCTGACACATACTCTGCACTCCTCTCATGCCCTATAGCTGTAAACCTTGCACCTCCTCTGACAAACCTGTGAACTCTAGGCAGTCACCTAGAGAGCGGGCTGGACCTATTGCCATGGGACCCCAAGAAACATGAGGCCGACTCCCAACCAAGTGGCCTCTCTGAGTGCTAACCATGGGGTTCCAGACGAGGGGCTGCCGTAGGCGCTCCTTCGTGCACGTCAGCTGTCTCTGCTCTAGGCCACGCCGTAAGAGCTCCCCAGATCGAAGCAAACTCACAGCGAAGCGGTCCTCCAGTCTCCTGCTCAAACCAACTCGGCGCAACTCTGTAAAGATCCATCTGGTCGAAGGTTGCCAAGGGCCTCTTGACTGAGGCACCTTGGCACGAAGCCTCTGCAGCAAGAACTCCTTCCAGGGCTCCTCGCTTGGAAGAAGTCCTCTGACGACGAACTTCCCAAGAAGGGCTCTGCTCTGCTGTGCTGGATCAATGATCCCAAGCCCTCCCTGAGAACAAGGAAGTGTGATGATCGACCAAGCCACCTTGGCTGGGGCAATCTGAGTGTCACGACCTGACCAAAGGAAGTTCCTAATCAGCCTCTCAACCTGACCGATACAAGAACTCGAGAAGATCCAGCAAGAAGTGATGTACCACATAGTCGCCAACAACACCTGGTTGGCAACTATTGCTCTACCAGCCAGCGAAAGTCATGCTGAGCTCCAATGTAACAGCTTTCTCCTGATGGACAGGAGAAGAGGAGCAATCTGCTGCTCGGGGGACAAGTCCAAACTAACCTGACAACCCAAGTATCGAACTGTAGTCCCTGGGGAAATCCACCTGAAACCCTCTCCTGGCATCCAATCTGGCACAGGAGCACTGCCAACCGAGAAAGCCACTGTCTTTCTCCAGTTGATCAGTGCGCCCGATGCACAACTGAAGGTCTCCAAAGCCTGCGCACATCTGTGTAGATTGGCCTCCTGGCCCTCTTAGTACAAGGCTTAGTCGACGGCAAACTCAGCGTCCAAAAGCTCATCCCCCCGTATAGGGAGTGCGAAGCCCCTCAGACCAACCGGCTGTGACACCAAAAATCTGCTCATCGCCTCCGCATAGAACAGAAAAAGAAAGGGGGCAAGAGGACAACCCTGTCTGACCGATCGTGTGAGCAAGAAGCGCTCACCTCTACCTCTTGCCAAAAGCACCTGACTGTGAGCCTGTCTGTACAAAGCTGACACCCCTCTGATCCAAGCATCTGAGAAGCCCATCCTACGTAGAGTGCCCTCTAGAAAGTCCCAGCCAACTCTGTCGTATGCCTTCTCAAAATCGAGAAGAAGAATCACAAGGTCCTCCCCACGGAGCCGTGCCAGGGCAGAAGCCTCCCAGAAAGTGAAGATGTTGTCAAGGATACTGCGTTCCTTGACAAAACCTGTCTGAGTCCCATGTATAAGGCTCTCCAAAAGTGGCTGAATCCTCAAACTCAGAGCCTTGGCAAGAATTTTGTAGGCTGAGTTGAGGATGGTGATGGGGCGCCACTGTCGAATGTCATCCAAGGAGCCACTCTCCTTTCGAATGAGGTAAATCAGGCCCTCACTCATGCTATCCGGCATCACTCCTGTGTGCAGAATGTACTGAAAGGCACTACAAAGATCTGGGCCAAGCAGGTCCCAGTACTCCAAGAAGAAGCTGGAAGTCAGCCCATCCTCACCTGGACAGCTAGCACGAGGGAGGGCCCTAAGAGCCGTGTGCAGCTCCTCAAGCTGAAGAGGCATCTCTAGCCGCTGGCGCATCTCCTCAGTCACAAGACAAGGCATCTGTGCCCAAACCTGCTCCTTGCATGCATCCTGCCGCTCTGACTGGGGCTGAACCGACAGTAACTCATGGTAAAAGTCAGTAGCAACTGCACGCATATCCTCGGGCTCACAAACAACTGACCCATCGGGTCTCCTCAACTGATTGACCTTGGCATGCGAGTGCCGAGGTCCCACTGTCTCAAAGAAAGCACCTGTCACTCTGTCACCCACCTGAGTCCACTGAGATGCCTGTCGGTGAAAGGCAAACTCATGACGCCTCTCCTCTGTGCAAGCAAGCTCCTGTCGAGCCTGCTGTAACTGCTCCTCCAACCATGGACTGTCTAGATGCTGCTCCTGCATCCTCTGTAGTGAAGCAATGCCTCGTCTGAGACGCTGCTCCTCCTCTCTCGATGCAGCCCGTCGAGCCAGAGACTCCTGGAGAAAAAAGTGGCTAAGCTGAGCTAGGCCTAAGGCCACTCTGTCGACAGGTAGAGCCTGGCTGTCCATGCCGTCTATCCAGAGAGCCTCTACCCTCTCTCTGAGTGCTAAGTCCAACAAGACCCGCTTTGGGATGCGAAGCATCGTGCTCCCACTCCTCTGCCTGTCTGCCACTGTGAGGATCACTGGTGCATGGTCCGAGAAGGATGTCCCTGCCAGGATGCCCACTGATCCCCCCAAGTCACTGAAGTGGTCACTAGTGTAGAAGCGATCTATCCGCGATAGATTCACTCCTCCCACTCTGCGGTCCGATCTAGAGAAGGCAAGACTCTCTGGAGGCCTCACAAAGCCAGAATGCTGCCATGTATCCGAGACCCTCAAAGTCATACACAACCTCTCCCAAGCTGCTAACTCGACTCCATGCACAGTAGCATGGCTGCCTCCGATCCTGTCAGAAGGGTCCTCCAACATGTTGAAGTCCCCTCCTACACACCAATGGTCAGCCTATGGCAAAGACTCAACAATCTGTGACCAAAACTCTGCACGAGCACTCGCCACATTGGGCGCATAGATGTTCAGGAAGCCCGCAAGGCCACCCTGAACCTGCATAGTAATCCACTGAGCCCTGCCTGGCACAATAATCCCTCTGCCCACAATGGCCTGCTGCAATGAGTCCGCAATAGTCATACATACCCCACCCTGGATGCCTCCAGGTCCAAAAGCAGCTAACCAAAAGGTATCGTATCGTCCACGCAAAATCTGACCACATCGTCGAATGCGGCTCTCAGATAGATGGTGCTCCTGAAGCATAAGGAGATCAATCTATCCTCCCACAAGGCAACGCTGAAGCTCCTGACGCAATCGGCTCCGCTGTCGCTGAAACTGGGGCCCACATAATGCCTGCACGTTCCACGAGACGATCCTCATGGGGAGCGAGAGAGAACAGATGCTGCCGCAGCAGCAAGATGGGCTATCTTCGAGGCTGGCTTGGATGGGGAGTAATCCACATCAGAGCGTCCTCTAGATAGGCGAGACTGCAGTGAGTGCCTAGCCCAAGCTCAAGCAGAGCGAGCCGTGCGTAAAGAAACCTCCTTTGTCTAGGAGTCCTCATGAATGTATACATAGCAAGGCAAACACTGCGTATCAGCAAAAAGTACACCACAATGTGCCTACATCCTGCTGAGTCTGGGGGTGTCACCGCAAACTTGGCCAGTGGCCACAAAGTCTGCAGCAAATCTGTAACTCCAAGTTCTCCCATGTGGTGAGAGAACTCGAGAACCTGTGTATGCAACCATCCCACCACTGAGTCGAGGGACCACTCTGTCTCGGTCCTACCACAGAGGGGGAAGGAGAAACCAACTGCTGAGTCCAAGGCCTCTGTCCCCCTAGCGGTGTGGAACAAAGCATGGACCCTCAAGCAGGCTGCCTCGTGGTCTGCTGCGGAATCGCCGAGAAAGCGAGTGAACCAGTAGTCGAAGAAATCCCAGCGGCGTCGGAGGTCAATGGTCGTCAGACCACGAGGGATAGCTACAAGGGAAGATGTCTGAATCTGCAGAGGGGGCCGCAAGAAGGGCTGACCCTCTCTCGCTAGGCGACTCGTGGCAAAGGTGCTGCCAAGAGATCTCCTAGCCGCCGGTGAGGGACCGGTCTCCTGAGTCGACTGTGGTACTGGAGCAGGAGGGGGGGGGAGAAGGAGCTGGGGGGGGGGGGGGGGGGACAGGATGAAAAGTGGGGTGGGGAGACAGAGGTAGAGGGGCGAGGTGGGGAGTGGACGGGAGCAGAGAGCGGGGGGGAGGATGCGGAGGAGGAGGGGAACTCTGAAGGTGGGGCGGCTGGCGAGGGTGAAGCGGAGGTGGAGGCTGGCGTAGGGGGCTCCTCTTGCTCAAGAGGACCAAAGCGGCTCTCAGTGGGAACCCACTGCTGCTGAGTAGGCACCTGAGGGCCACTCTGAGTGCCAGGCTGTCGATGTGGCCCCTGGCGTCGACGGCCACGGGCCTGCTGCCACCCCTCCTCCGCTGGAGCCAGGCTCAGAGGGTGGCTTTGAATCTGTGCGCTGTGCCGTTGGCTGAGGCTGCGGCCCAGCCTTGGCAGGCTGAGGCTGAGGCTGAGGTGCACAGGTCGTGGCCTCCTCCGTGGACAGGCCTTCGCTAGGTGGCTCATCTGTCTGCAAATGAAGCACTGGTTCGAGAGACCCGAGTACTCCACACTCTATCTAAACCAACCCCCACTCACCCGAGGCAGAAGGATGACCTTCGGGAGCGTGTGGGTATCTCTGACCAAAACTCGAACTGAGGGGATGCCAGCCGCCTTGGCAGTTACTGATGTTGCCGTACGAGGTGTCTCTAGGACAATCCCGATAGCGAAGCCAATCCTGGAGATAAGTGGTAGGTACTCCCTCTGTAAACCCGGAAAGCAGACTGAGATGGGGATGTCTGCCTCCTCTACTAGCACATCCGAAGTCGGGTCAAAACCATGTCGCCACTGTCGAAAGTGGGTGCGCGATGGTCGGATGGCCAGTGGACTCATAGCTATGACCTTGGAGGCCATCTCGGAGGTCTCGAACTCGATCTGGTAATACCCCGGTCCGAGAATCTGGACATCCAAGATCTTGCCCACCTCTGCGAGAAGGCGGGCCTGGAGAAGGTCTCGCAGCTCTCCTTTGCTAGGTCGGGTGCCGAGAACCTTGCAAATGACCGAAGTCGCCTGCAAACGCTCTACCCCTGCGGCAAGGCTCGCTTGCTTTGTCGGCGAAAGAGCAAGTCGAATGGTGGGCTCAGCGGTGGTCGGGCGAGGGGGCTTCAGGCGAGTCCCTCTGTGGCGAAGCTGGAGCCTCCATTTGTGTCTACTGCTTTGGCGTAAGAAGAGGACGGCGGGCGGAATGTGCAACTTGGCACGCAAAGCACTGCCCCAAAATGGACTCAATGCTGTAGGTACCGATTTGCAGGATGCAACTGGGAGGAAAAAAAAAAGGCGGGGGGGGGGGGGGGGGGGGGGGGGGGGGGGTAATGCGGGAGCGCTGGCAGCAAAAGGCGGGGGCGGCAATGGCAGGAGCGACTGCACCAAGGGGAGGGCAGCTGGCGGCAGAGGCGGCAGGGGCGGAAAAGGCGGGCGGAGCTGCAGCATCAGCAGTAGCGTGAGCTGCTATAGCAGGGTTAAGGCAGCGCGTGGGCGAGCAGAGCAGTGAGGGGGGTAGCGAGGGCTAGCGGGGGGGCAGGCGGGCAGCGCTGGGGGGGAGGGGGGAGGGCGAAGGCGTAGGGAAGGGATTACAGCAGTAGCGAGCAGCTCCTCTCTCAGGCAAAGGTGGAATTGAAATACGACCCATACTTTTTGTCTTGGACCTTTTTAGGTTATTTGTGGAGGGAATGATGAGGTAGTTGTTGAGTAGCTTCATACGATAGACGGTCTATCTCGGGGGAGTGCTCAACGGCGCTTTCATTGTGTCTTGTAACATGCATATGTGAGCATTTGTGTTGCATTGTGATGTGCAACCACTGAATCTTCCTTATTGGATGAGATTGCGTGGGCATGTACTTTTAGTGCATCAAGACACCTTTTGGAGACGAGGGCGATATGGGTCTGATGGCTAATTTTACTACGCAGAATATCAAGAGCTCCGATTTGGAATGAGAATAGACTCCTTATTGGATGAGATTTTTTGGGAAGCCAACGATTCAGGATATCAAGAGCTCCAGTTTGGAATGAGAAAACTGATTGTTCCTCGGAATCTCTCTCGGAATGACCCTTTGGAAATTTTTAATCTAACTTGAGTTGTTTTGCAGATATGTTGTAATCGTGGACGATTACTTTCTTTCAAGGAGGGGGGATGTCACAAACTGCCATGTCAAGCCATTGAAGAACAGAGCCGACTTGCAGATCCCAATCGAGGGGCCTAAACCCTAGAAGAAGCAGAAGCAGAAGCAGTTTTACCAACTTGCAAAGTCGTGTGGAGTGGCCTATTTTTAAAGACGAGTTCCCACCAACTTACGGGACCATGTCCGATGGGGCCCAGGGGACCTAAAGCCATCAAAAAAGCAGGACCAGCACACACATTCAATTGTGTGGAGCAGGATGACGTGGCAGCATTACGGACGCTCCGGATCTCACACCGACATGCTGACGTGGCAGTTAAACGGATTTCCGCAATACGTGCTGGCAGCTTTTGGATGAGTTGCTTTTAGAGTTTGATGCTTTTCATATAACTGCTTTTGAGAGGCCAAGAGCCTTCAAATATGTGCCATGGGCTCATTCTCTGGCACGCTTCAGTGTGGAGGTGTAGAGCTTGGAGTACCGGCATTGTATTGAGTTGAAGCAATATAAAGAAATACCGAAAGGGGCGCCAACGTTTGGGGCCAGTGCTCTCTTGGGGTGGAACTCCGCCACTCCCCATCTCGTGTGTCGTGCATCTCTTTCAGTTCAATTGTTGTTTGAAGGGCTTAAAGTTGTTCAGTCTGTTCTTTTCGTTGGCATGTGGTGCCCGTCCTTGTTACAACTTGGATAACCTTGGTGCTTTGCAGGTGATATTTGTTTGATTGCTGATCGCCAGAGGGGCTACAGAGGCAATTGGATGCATTACGGAGCTATTCACAGGATAGAAATTAGTTTGAGGGTATAGCAATAGATCTGGTCTTCTTGCTTACAAACTTAAGATATAGAGGTGGCACGTTGGATATGCCGCCTTCCACGGTGCATGATTTTGGCCCTCACCACCCCCGAGACATTGTCACGATATGCAGTAATACTTTGTAGATTATTTGGAAGGCTAGATGCAAACGATATGAATTATTACTTTGTGGATTATTCGGAAGACTAGATGCAAACTTGTCCTACTCCTTCCTCCACGTCTGATGCATTATTGGTTGAGATATGATTGGAGCTACTGCACACCTTGCACAGCCAGTGGGATACAGTAGCTGGCTCTTCTAGGGAAGCAAGAGAGCATCGCAGAATCTTTCTCAGGCAGTGGGCTCGCAGTTCAGTTTTATTCAGTATGGATCAGGGGCTCCTTACACATGGCACTCCGCACCTCCTTGGTGGTTCGTCTTACATTCCTTGTACATGCCACCGTGATGTACAGATGGTTTGTGGCATGTGCACGTTGGCGTTTCTCACAGCGTTGTACTTGCTCTGGGTGACAGGCTCTACAGCAAGAAGCATATCAACTCTCTTTGTAGCAGTGGCCAAGACCATTACTCTAGTTCACAATGGAGTCTGGCAGACGTCTGCCTGCTGCTATTGAAAATTTCAATGTCTTTGTTCTGAACTCATTTAATCAATAAGAGAACTCAAAGAAATCTAAGGATAGGCAAGTACCTTATTTCTTTTCCAGTATCATCTCCAAGATCAGTGTGCCGTTTTCTATGGCTCTGCTCTTACCACCTGACTGCCTTGTCCAGCCTTTTGTCACAGTCTTTGAATATTCCAATATGAGAATGTGCTAAGGTCTGCTGTTAAGCTTTGCTGGCTTGCTATTTTGAAAGCATCTTTTGCTTAGGTGTTTTGAATCTAAAGTACCATCCTGCATTCGCTGTGAATGATGAGCATTTATTCTCTTTCTCCTGGCTCATTGACTAGGATCCAAGCATACAAGAATTGGCAAAGCAAATAGCAGATGATCCGGCTTTTAGAAACATGGCAGAAGAGCTGCAACGTGGTATACAACCTGGTGAGCAACAGGGTTTGCCTCAAATAAACACAGAGCAGTATTTGAACACTATGCAGCAGGTCATGGATAATCCTCAGTTCATGAACATGGCTGAGAGACTTAGCAGTACACTCATGCAGGTGAGTTTCAATGCTCCAATGACACTCTAGTAAGTTGATGGTAGGTTTTGAAATAGTTCGAAATTTCTGCTTGTTTCTGTATTCGTTTTAATGTGGATATCTGCATGCACATGCAATTCTTGTCAAAAGTGCAGTTGCTTTTGCAAGTGAGAACTGATGCAAGCTATTGTTTTTACATGCCTGGAGGAGTGCCTGTGTACATGTGCAGATGCCATTGTGCATGTGTGTGTGTGTGTTGGGGGGGGGGGGGGTGTGGAGAGGTTCCTGCACGACCTTCTGCCTGGCGCTGCTGACGAGGGGCACCTTCTGCCCAGCATGCGTGTCTGTGGGGGCGAGCCATCGCGACACCAGCTGTGAACCCTAACAGGTTTTGCACGCCCTGTTGGGGCCTCTGCGCGACCTGCTGCTCTGTGTCAACAGTGTCAACGCTGTGTGTGTGTGCGCGCGTGTGTGTGTAGTGTGGTGTGTTAGAGAGTGTGCGAAAGAGTGAGCGTTTGTATGTGCATGTGCAGCAGATTTACAAAAAAGTGTACAGCAAGTGTGTGTACAGAAATAGAAGAAGAAGAGCTGCAAGTTGCACAGAGTGTGTTCACTGCTGTCAGAAACCTTCGGAAATCAATGTTTTCAAAGTGCGACTTATGTACTGAACTGTGGCATGTACAAAACTGTGAAAGTTTCAGTCATCGGTGTGCTCCGGGTGTGACCTATAGATTGGTGTACAAAGTTGTGATTGTTGGTTTCAAAGTTGAAACTCCAGAAATTAGTGTGCTTAGGTTTTATGACGGATAATCCCTGCATCTACAAAAGACGCACAGTGATGGACTCTTCATCGGCCAATGCGATGTCCCTCATCAAGGAATGCTTACACGAAGCTTTGGAGGACGCCTGTAGGTCCTGGAAGGATCCAGAACCTGAGAAAAAGTCCTCATCCCTGTTCAATAGTTGATGGATCCTATCGCCTAGTATGTGCTTAATGCAGTTTTACTTTTATTTCTTGGCAAAATGCTACGGCACAAGATGTGGGACAATGGGTGGATTTCATGCTTAAACGACAAGTGGTTCGAGGAGTTTATTTTGGAGCCCGAGGACTTTATGAGGTTTTATTGGCAAATAGTGAGGCTAGAGATCCCTTGCTTGAAATAAAACTGTTGTTTTTCAACACACAAATGACACATGTATTGCCGTGGGCTCTTACTAAGGATTATCAGAGTCTCATTTGACATAAATGCCCAATATTGGTGGAGGTGGTGGATTTTCCTCGTACATGGCGTCACTTTCTTCCGCTGCAGGCTGCTGAGTTGGGAAAAGTGCTTTGTCCTCCCAGGTTGGATGCGAACACTAATAGATTTTGCATCTTGTGGGATACAGATGTCCTGACACTTGGAGATATAACGATAAATCCAGGTGACTCAGTGGTAAAGAAACGTCCCTTTAAGCTGAAATGGGACAAATTTGCTAACTCATTTTGGCGTTGTGGTAAATTCAGTCACATGCAATCGGAATGTCCTGAGCCGCACGTGCAGCTTCCTCCTTCGGCCTTACCGCATCTGCAACCTTCCTCTCCCTCAAAGGCCCCCCTCTCTGGAACTTAGACAGAATGGTCCTTTGACTTCAACATTGCACTTCGTTGTGGATAAGGGGAAAGGGAAACAGGTATCGATGTCTACAACACCTCGTTCCATAGTTTCAAAAGAAAAAGAGAAAGAGATAGGAAAGGGCAAAGACAAGGACACAACGAGGGATGCTTAGATCGTTCCCAAAAATAGGCTTAATATTTGAACTCCAGCTTCTTCCTATAATTACGTGCCCCCGCTCAAGACTGCATCTCAAATGAAGCTTCCCTTTAATGGTAATAAGTTTCTAGCGGAAGCATGGAATAAGGTGGTGCGTTTTTATAAGGAAGCAGTTACAGGATAACCGACTTCCTTGCCGGGTGCCCTTCAAGCTTCCTTAGTTTTTTCTGCAGGAGATGTGGATGTGCCGATGGGCACCAATGCTTAATTCTCTTGCTCGTTTGTCCTCTGTACATACCTCATAGTATGCATAGTTATTTGAAATGCATGTCATATAATGTGTATGGGTTATGCAATTATGACCAATAGAGGCTAACGTGGCACTATGTACATACATGTAAGGCAGATGTAGCAGTTCTTCAAGAGTATAATCAACATCATTTCACGGGTGAGACATCTTGTTTTGTGGGATATTGGATAGCTTATGTAGGCAATGCCTATTACTCAGGAGTGCTTATGCTCGTTCGACATGATTTACAACCAAATATTGCTTACAATGACTCAAATGGAAGATGGATGGTGGTTCAATGTATTGTTAATGGGGAAGTCTTTGAATTTGGAGGAGTATATGCTTTCACAACTTCTACTGATCGTGCAAGATTATGGATTGAGATCTCTTTGTATTGTTGGCACTCTGATGCATTTTTTTGTGGAGATTTTAACAATGCACCAAACCTTGCAGACAATACTGCTCGCTAGTCACACATGTTTCGTATAGAATGTTAGGCATGGGATCATATGATGCGTTCCTGGAATGCCTCATTCAAAAAATTAGGCGCTGAATTTTAAGCTGGGAAGAGAACTCATTTGGTTTTTGTCACAGATTAAGAGCTATGGAGTGCTTTCTTTCCCTCTCATGTACAGTGTGGTGCTAGGAGTGATGCCCTGCACGCTACACACTGCTCTCCCTCTTTCCCCTATGTGTAATTATGTGATGCCCCACAAGAGGGCTCTTCATTTGACTGATGTTCAACTGTGTGGTTTCATGGTTTTGTGTTGAGGCAAGAGCCTCCTTGAGTAGGAACAGGGGTAGCTAGCTGCTACTCCAAAGCAGGCACCGGTGAGGGTCAAAACCTCACTATGCAGGTGCGAATTCAGCGCTGTGTATGCGCTGTAAATTGACTGTCTTTCAGCCGTACGGATGCCAGAACCCTTGGGAATCGTGTCCCACTGGCAGAGGACAGCTAGGGGACTGTTTGGGGCTGAAAACAGAGCAAAAACCAGTAAATACAGCGTGCTGAATTTACTGTTTTTGGGCAGGAATCAGAGGGTATACGACAGTGGAAGTGAGTTCTAGCATGGGAATTGGTTTCACGCAAGTTTTGGGGCTGTTATGCAGCCGAAATTTGGCCAAAACAGGTGGTATATAGCGGGATACTGTTAAAGGATTCCCAGGACTCTACTTTGTAATTTACCCTCTCAAAGTATAAAGAAATACCGAAAGGGGCGCCAATTTGGGGGCCTACGGGTTATCGACATCTACTCGGAGCATTCTAGCTTCCGAGCCGTGTGTGTGCTTAAGTGTTAATTCGCGTCGCAGGTTTCCTTTGCACGTTCTCTGTGTGTGTGTCTAAAGTAAAGTATTTCGGGTGAAAGCCAAAGCCTACCGCCCCACGGGCCGGTTTCAAGGTTCCGTTGCCGGAACATCAATCACTTTTTTTCTCGAAGAGTGAGCCTCGGTTGTTTGGGTAAAGACACAGAGTACAAGAACGCTGGATTACACTATGGCCGACAAAGGGAAGGGCATTATGGAAGAGGGTTCCTCTTCAAAGGACAAACATGAAATTCCTATGGTCTTCGAGATTGGCAAGAGCTCACGGCCACGCCAGACTGTACCTCCTGTTAATGTGAATGTCCCTCCAGTAGTACAGGGCTTTATGACTGGGCAACTTGAGGATGATGCGTTCAGGACTCAGTTAGTTGCTGCGGCAAATGTCTTTTCGCAACTCGTGCAGAATCCAAGGTTTATGGAGTTCTTGCAAGCGCCACGAGTGCAACAACAAAATAGGCAACCTACACGGCGTACGGAACTTGTTAAGGCTGAAGCCCAAGTACTCAATGCAACGCAGCAGGATAAGGAACACTCGCATGTTGCGGAGTTAGGGGCTCCAAAACAGGTTTCCCCCGTGCTTGAACAGGTGGCCAGAACGCGTATTCCACAGATTATACCAGTTCAGCCCGCCACCTTTCAGAGCCCGCATGCTGTCTTGAATGGACAAGGAACTGGATACCAGGCTATGCACCCAATTTTTCCACCATCCACGGTACATCTTGGGTATTTCGGGGGTGGATTAGTGTTCCAAAGTATGGCTGGTTATGCGCCTGGCAGCTAGCCGTACATGCCAGGAACAATGTTTGGGGGTATGCAAGGCATCATGCCCAACCCCATGTATGGTAGTATCGGCATGCAACAAGGTTTTCAGTGCAACCAAGGCCAGTTTGGGGTGCCACAGGGTCATTTTGGCATGGCTGGTTTTTCTGGACAGTAGCCAGATATCGCACCTCTGATGCAAAATGTGAATGGCCAAGATGTGCTGATCATGCCTACTACAGTGCCCATGTTGCAGACAATTCCTTGTGACAACTTGGGGCACTCGGGAAGCTGAAAGCTTACAAAGAAGGTGGTGCAACTGTAAAGTTTAGTACTTTCAGCGGCTTTGAGGATAAAGCAAAGGCTCTCACTTTCCTCCAGTAGTTTGATACAGCTTATGTATGAGGGAATTTTACAGAGGCCTCGAAAGTCAGGAAAGCTGTCACTTTCTTAAAGGACAATGCGCTTACATGGTGGATGACATTGTTAATGCAAGGGCAGGCACCCGCCACTTGGGTTTACTTCAAGCAAATGTTTGCATCTGCTTGGCTGTCAAAAGAATTTGAAGCCGACGTCATGACGGATTGACAGCAGTACGATCGGAGGTTTTGTAAAGCGTTACTCTTAGTGACCTCCTATAGATTTGTGCCATTGACAGAGCAGATGGAGAAGTATTGTTGTGGGCTGCCTGAAGGGATTCGTGATTATTGTACGAAGAAGAGAGTGGCTACCCTCACTCAGCTTATGGAAGTAGCGAACACTGGTCTTGCCTTGTTGAAAGGAGAGGACAATGGGTTTCCAAGCAACAAGAAAGAAGGGCAGCAAAAGAAAAATTTAGCGAAGAAGCCCTTTGTGAAAACGGCTCCTGAAGCGTCACAGGGGTTAGAAAATGCCACCAAGGACAAGGATCAGCCGAGACTTCTAGAGCGTAGGCAAAGAAACAAAAAAGGAAGCCTTTTGTGTGCAAGTCGCTCGAGGAAAAGAAGGTCCTAATGGCTGAAAATAAATGCTTGCGAGCAGCCTGGTCACTTTGCTACCAATTGTCCACAAAGGAAAAGACCAGATGACTCAGATGATAAAGAAGACCAGAAAGGCAAGAAGCCTAAACCCACGGCAGGTTTGGTGCCAGACATGGTGGGTGATAGGCCTAGTACTGATGCCAGTGAGTTATGCAGGGCATGGGGTAAAGTTAGGGATCAGACGGCACTCATCTTCTTTGATCTAGGTGCTAAAGCAAACTTTATCTCACCAGAGTTATCTAAGAAGCTAGGCATCAGAGCTGAAGAGATGGGGTACACAGCAGAGGCAGGGCTTGCATGTCCTGGCCACTCAGAGTGTGTTACTCCCATTATTGGAAAGCTGCGTCTGCATATTCAGTCATATCTGGACACAGAAGAGTTCTTTATCATGCCATTGGAAGGGTGCGATACGCTACTTGGGATTCCCTGGATGTTCAGAGTACATGGGGTGCTGGATGTCTTTGTCAAGACGATCACCCTTCAGCATAGGGGCAAAATTTATGTTTTGGATGTAAAGCTCAAAGGGGAGTCTGTCCCTATTGTATCTGCTTCTGCTATCACTTCTGTAATAAAGAATCATCTTTCTATGTACTTGATTTTTGCACTGATGTCTCAGATACTGATCAATCAAATTTATCTGTGTTAGATAAAGAAAGGTCAACATTTTTGCAAAAATTTAGTGACTATTTTTCTGATTCATTACCGTCGCAATTGCCGCCAGAGAGACTTGAGGACCATCGGATAGATTTGGTGCCAGGGTGTAGCCCACCAAATAGACCTCCCTACCGGGTTAGTGCGGCGCAACAAAAAGAGATTATGGGCCAGGTTGAGGAGTTATTAGAGAAGGGGCTGATTCAGCCTAGTTCTTCACCCTTTTGCTCCCAGTGCTCCTAGTGTAGAAGAAGGATGGCTCATGGCGCATGTGTATGGATTACCGTGCGTTAAATAAAAATACCATCAAGAATAGGTTTCCTATTCCGTGAATTGATGATATTTTCGATCGTTTAGAGGGTGTTGCAATTTTCAGCAGGATAGACCTTAAGAGTGGGTACCATCAGATTCGTATAAGGCCAGAGGATGTGCACAAGACCTTTTTTAGAACGACATTTGGTCTTTATGAGTTTCTAGTGATGCCGTTTGGGCTAACAAATGCTCCTGCCATGTTCAATAGAATGATGGACCGGTTTTTCCGCTCGCATCAACAGTTTGTTGGGACGTTCTTCGATGACATGATAGTCTATTCGAAGAATGAAGAGGAGCATAGGCGTCATTTGACCATTGTGTTCAAAGAGCTGCGCAGTCACAGGCTACTTGTCAATCCTAAGAAAAGTGAATTCTTCTTGGAAGAGATCCACTTTCTTGGCCACATAGTCTCAAAGGATGGTGTTAGAATGGATCCCGCAAAGGTCGAAGCTATTAAGACATGGCCAGACTTGAAGACTGTGCACGATGTTAGAAGCTTCTTGGGATTGTGTTCCTACTATAGAAGGTTTATCAGGAATTTTGCAGAGATAGCATCGCCTCTTCACGCTTTGCAAAAGAAAGAGGTCACTTTCAGATGGACCCAAAAAGAGATTTCAGCTTTTAGTCTCTTAAAGGAACAGTTGACTTCAAATCCAGTAATTGTTTTGCCAGATCTCAAGAAGTCATTTGTGGTCCAATGTGACGCCTGTGGTAGTAGCATCGGAGCAATGCTAATGCAAGATGGATGGGTAGTAGCTTATGAAAGCCGAATTTTGCAAGGGCCAGAGAAGACTATGCAAGTCTATGAGAAAGAGCTCTTGGTCGTGATTCATGCGCTTTCTAGCTGGAAGCACTACCTCTTAGGTACTGATTTTGTTGTCCAAACAGATCATCAGACCTTGCGATACTTCTTGACACAGTCAAAGTTATCCGAAAAGCATCTGCGATGGGCAAACATTCTTTCCATGTTCCACTTCCAGATTATGCATGTGGAAGGCAAGAAGAATGTTGTGGCTGATGCGTTATCATGGAAGCCACAAATTTCAGCCGTGTCAATTCCTTATCATCATGAGTTAGATGACATTAGGGAACAATATGCTAAGGATCTTTGAACAGTTGCAAGAGGGGCAACATCATGAGCACTACCTCCTCAGAGATGGTTTTATGATGATGCATGGCAGACTTTGTGTCACTAGGCCATTGTGACATAAGGTCATTGAAGAGAGTCATGTCCCACCGTATGCAGGGCATCGTGGTAATGATGCGACAGTCAAAGCGGTAGAGACATTCTTCTATTGGCCTACCTTGAGGAGAGATGTGGATGCCTTTGTGCGAGCATGCATAATTTGCCAAAAGGTCAAGTTTGAAAGGCAAAAGGCACCAGGGTTGTTACACCCACTACCAATTCCAGATAAGCCATGGGAAAGCATTGCTATGGACTTTATCTTTGATCTTCCAAGAACGCCAACAGGGAATGATGGTATATGGACCATTATCTGCAGGTTCACCAAGTAGGCCCATTTTATTTCTGTCAGGAAGAAGATAAAATCTGGTCAGATGGAACGCTTGTTTATGTACAATGTGTTTAAGTACCATGGTATGCCACAATCGATTGTCAGTGATCGTGATCCTTGCATGACCAGTTTGTTCTGGAGAGGATTGTTTGAGAACATTGGCACTACGCTCAAGTTCTTGTCTTCGTTTCATCCACAAACTGATGGACAGTCAGAAGAGGCTAATTCTACTGTCTTAGATCTGCTGAAATGCTATGCGTCAGATAATAAGGGCAAGTGGGAACAGTATTTTCCTATGCTTGAGTATGCGTACAATAATACGGTGCATTCGTCAACTGGCAAAGCACCTTTCGAGATTGTTGAAGGCGGCAAACAAGTTCCTCCCATTTTGCATACAAAGGACAAGATCTTTGAGGCAGATCGATATGTTGAGAACATGGATGAGATGTATAAGAAAATTAAAGTTGCCTTTGAGAAGACTCAGGCAAAACAAAAAAAGGCTGTTGATCGTCACTGTCGTGAATCGCTGTTATCACCTGGTGATTGGGTTCTGTTAAGGTTCGAAAAGGCAAGGTTAAAGAAGATGAAGGGCAAGGAACGGTTGTTTCCTAAGCTCAGTATGCGTTACTATGGGCCTTTTCAAGTGCTTGACAAGATCGAGAATCACGAGGCACAATCATCAAGTAGAATTGCCCATAGGCACATCTTCCTCCATTCTAACAATCAATAAAGCGGATTCCATATACGTTCCTTGCGGGGGATTTTGATGCATGGGCAACGACACAAATATCGAGCCAAGCAGAGCATCTTTATATGAATGAACCACTCTATCCCACGCTTCAACTAACGACTTATGATCATGAGATGCAGATGCAGAGGTTCCAGCACTTCTCGCATCCAATGCAGGTACATAATTTCTTGAGACGGGCGAAACACAAGGCTTTGCAGTCTTCTTTGGAGTTTGTCAACCATCAGTGGAATCTCCCATTTTGGCTTTACCTTTGGTATTATCCTTTGCAGTAGGATGTACATTAGCCAAGCTCTTAATTTGTTCTTTATCCTGTTTGACTTGCATGCTTCCATTAGAATCCCTCATCTTTGGCCTCACAGACGAAGAGGAGGGAGAGGCAACACGAGTTCCAGCTGTAGGAACTGCAGAGTGTGGCAATTTCAACAGAGACTCTTGGCATTCAGACTGAATATGGCCAAATTTGCCACAACTAAAACATGCACCCTCAAACTTCCCCCATTTGAGTTTGAATGGCCTTTTGCCTACCATTGGATCGCCAGAGTCAAGCGTGATTCTTGACGGCATCGGATTATCCGTATCTCACAACACACAAAATCTATTGGAATTAGTATCCAAGTTTGGGGGGGCATATTACTTTGCCCAATTGAGCAGCCAAAATAGAAAAGAAATGCTTCCAAGTCCATGGGAATCCGACTATTTCCACCCAAACTAGGCACCTATGTTGTATCAAACTCTGATAAACCTTAGTAAGCCCCCATGGCAATACTTGTGTCATTTGCATGTTGAAAAACAAAGCGACATTTCCAACAATTGCGAACGAGTGCCCATGTCTGCCAGTAACACCTCATAAAAACCACGGGCACCAAAATACACCCCTCCGATTGCTTGTCTTTTCAACAAAAAATCAACCCATTGACCTACATCTTGTGTTGAGGGCATCTTGCCAAGGAAAAACAAAATAACCGCATTCACCGCATATTGTGCAACCAGATACATAAGCTACTGAACCGGAGTAACCACTTCAGTAGCGGGTTGCTGACCTTCCCATGCATTCCTAGCATCCGCAAAATCCTCCGACAAGCGCTCTTTGATAACGTTTGCGGCATCCATTGAGGAAAGATCAATGTGTTTCTACGCTTATATACAGCTTCTTCTGCCATAAATGAACCAACACCGCACCTTCCACCCAAAAAAACCCTGCCGCATATAAACCCCCCTACTTCAAGGAAACACAGGACAAGCACTACTCACTTTTAGTTTTTAATAAACTTTCTCTCTTTATCTCTGCACACAACCGCGACTCACTTTACATGCAGCCCAACACTCTTTCAACAAGAGACTGTACAAAGTCGCACAACAAATTCCAATTACAAACTTTCTGAAGAACCAACTCTCTGTACCAACAAAACACTGTCAGCCGAAACTTGTGAAGGAGGCTATCGTCGAGCAGTGGGCTGAAGACACAGCTTGTAAAGGTCGCACAGGGCTCAAGGCTCGTAGAGATAGAGCACGCGCAAGGCAGTCCTGACTCAGTGCTGTGGACTTGCACGCAGCAAAGATTCACACACAGAGCAAATACAGGCAGAAGGCAGACATGCAGAGAGTGTGATACTCACGCAGAGCAGTCCCAATGCACGCGCAGGCGAAGTTTAGAGACGCGCAGAGCAGCTTGAGTCGCGCGCGAGAGCACACACACATATCTTTTTTGTTTGTAAATCGATTTGATTAATTTACTAGTGGGAAACCTCGAAGCGAGGAAAACCCACAAAAAGGATCATATACAAGGGAAGAACACATAACCACTCAGCTGTACAGTGTAGCTAGAAACATTCATAGGAAAGCTGATGCATCTCTGTGGTGATATCACCAAGTTCCAAAGCAAACCGTAATGATTGCCCAAGAGAAAACTTGAAGAGTGGGAACAGGTCTGCATGAGTACCATCTAGCATGTAAGCATTGGGCTGACACCACAGGGTCCAATAAGCCCAATATCTGACCCACATAAAGAAAACTGCAAAACGCTATAGTGTCGGCAAGAAAATGCCAATTGCTCAGAACCTTTTGTGGAAGAAAATCCCTGGAAAACGGAGCTGCATACATGCCGATACACGACGAAGGAAATCTCTAGTAATGCAGCAATCCCACAACAAGTGGCAGACATTCTCTTCCACAGTCGAACAACGGACATAAGAAGAAGGGCGAATATGACATGCCCTAAGAAAAGTACCGACTGGTAGCACTCCAAGCAAACAGCGCCAAAGAAACAGTCGCTCTTTCAAAGGAAAATGGCTTTTCCACAAGGCAGAGAGAAGCTTCCTCCACCAGAGATCAGCTTTGTGCATCTGCCAAAGGGCATTATAAGGATCAGCAAGCCAAGGTTGTGGTAGAAGAAGAGCATAAATTCGACCGGCAGAAATATCTTGAAAAGGCGTTTTTTGAAGATCCCAATCAGACATGCGATCACCATTAGGCAAAGGTGTAACGGGCAAGAAATCAAGCAACATGTTTTGAAGTTCTCTCCAAAACTGACGGTAATGCATGCCCAATCCAAAACGGTGAGCAGCGAAGGGAAACTCAAAAGTATATCCAGCCTCATCAACCACACGAATGCCATGACCGGAGAGAAAGTAAGCTTGGCAAGGCGAGTGGTCGACCAAAGTAAGAGAATACCCGGCTCCAATGGAGACTCTCCGAACGAATCGAATCACTTTCCCGTCAAGGATTTGATGATAGATGAATCGTAACCTCTTTCCAGGCCGATACCAAAGTGGAAGCAAGAAGACATCCAGGAATGTGCCCTTCCATCTTGCCAAATACCACCTCGCAGATAGATGATTGCCAATGGCCAAATGGGGAAGTAACAACATGCTGACCGAGGTATGCAAACATCAGAGTCCACGGCTGAACACACACACACACACACACACACAGACCATGCTTGTCAAGCAAGCACTTTTTTTTTTGCAAGTAAGAAGTGATGCAAGCTGGGCTGCTGCTCATTATTTTAGTCAATCATGTTTTTTCTTCTTTGTATGGCATGTGCATGCGCTGGCTTGTATGTGCACATGCACTTGTGCATATTTGTGTGTGTGTGTCACTTAGATTGTATTATTTACTAAATAAGTTTTCTCGTATCATCACATCATTGTATTGCTCTGTTCTTGCATAAATTCTTGTCATCACTACAGGATCCTGCATCAGCTAGTACCTTGCAAAATCTGAGAACTTCAGGCCAGACAGAGCTGGCAGAAGCACAGTGGGAACAAGTACAAAGCAGTCCAAGTCTGAGGGCCATTGTAGAGGAGATGGAAAGAGAGGGACCTGCTACAGTAATGAAGTAAGTCCTAGGAACAATTATTGATTCCCATGCGCTGGATGCTATCGAAGTGGTTTTTTTTTCAGCAAGGTCTTGACTCTTACTATGAACAGGATGTTGACTTCCCTTCAGACGGTCATGGTGCAAGTCTTTGACAGTGATATCTGTTGTGGGCATTCTATGTCAGAGCCTTGTTTGTGACATTCGTCTTGCTTATTGGTTACATAGGATGCATAACTTGTCTGGTAGGTTGATAATATATAGATAGAAAGATAGGGTATTTGAGAGGTGATTATGATTGGGTGTCTTTGAGGTCGTTTTTTGGACAGGCTGTCCTGCTATAGTTTCAAATCGTTGATGTCTAGTGTAGTAAAGGCACCACCTGTCATGTCCAATTTATTATTCAATCTTAACGGCAATCAGAGTGCCAAGCATTCCAATAGATTGCTTTATCCCTGAAAATAGTGTATTTTCTTGATTGTGTTGCTTTGCTGTCGTAAAAGGATTCTTATTTTTTGCTTGATCCCTATCATTTTCTCTTGAATTTACGTATTTGCAGGTATATGGATGATCCAGAGGTCTTAAGTAGGCTAGGAAATTCCCTTGGGTTTTCATTTCCGGAAGGATCGACCATTGATCATGAAATTAGTCAAGCAACACCAAGTGTGAAGTTTCCAGGTGAAGATACTGGAGAGGAGGTCGAGGAAGGATTGGCTCTTCACCATGCAGCAAGTGCAGGAGATGCAAAGGTTTTCACTCTCTGTTTACTTTTCTGCTCAGCATGAAACCTTGGGTTTGGACTTTACCTTTAGATTGTGTGGGAGAAAGGTCCACTTGCGGGCAGGGTTGTTCCTTTATGCTATTTAAGAGGTTTCTCTTCAGCAAGGTTTCAAAATTGATAAAACACTCATCCACATACACAAACATATTTCCTCTTATGTTTTTGTAAGGGATGATTTTGATTTAAAATCAGTTGGTTTACATGAGTGAATGTATGGTGAGAATTAGAGAAGCCGGGGAAAGGGGAGGCAGCAAGGGCCAATCAATGTGTCTGACCTACGATTCAACCCTTAGACTGGCAGTTTGGAATGCTGATGGGACCTTGAAGTTCAATGCAGGACATTTTGAGGAGTCCTTTGAGGTTCGGAAGTGTATTGAAGTACAAAAGACGCTTCAAATGATGGTGTTTGGTCCATGATACAAGACTTAAATGGACAGTTTGGAAATGGATTCCTTCTCTTTCCTTTCCCCATTCGAATTGCTATAGATAATTGGTTTTTGGAACCCCGGATTAGGGGTTGGTGGACGTACGTGAAATCCAATTATTTTCAAATATGTTTAGGAGAAAAGGCTTTGAGGCTGCTCCGAGAAGTAGAGGCATTATTCCGATTAGGCGTGTGATTGGCAACTTGGTAGATACGCAGTTGCAAAATTTTGATGAGGATGTGCACGGCGAAACTACTCGATTAGCAATGACGTATGACGAGCCAAATATTCAGCTACTACTGCGGCTAGCAACCAACATAATTAGCATCGCCACTTCATTTCCCCTACTTATATTTGTGCGAAAGAGACTCGCAGTTTCATTTTAGAGTTTGAGTGACACAATGAAAAGGCATTTTCTATCCTTCTATTAAATGATTCATGTGTAGGGTTTCACAGGCCCCATGGTAGGTCCTGAGCTTGGATGCAGGACTATTGAGGAGACATTAATGGGCTGTTCTATAGGATTGCGCAACAAGATACACCAATGTCACGAGGGAACATTTCCTAGAGTGACAAGTTGCAGATGGGAATTTGCTTTTTGTAAAGCAGAATGACCTTCATCTATGCTATATATAAAGGGGGAAGGGATTCCGGAGTCCCTCCCCCCAGGTGGCAGCTTTTGCTGTGTCTGGTCGGGCAGCATCTGTGAGGTTTTGAGCGGAACAGTGTGACAGAGTGAGTGAGAGAGAGAAAGGGGGAGAGGTGCCGCCGCCTCCATGCGCGCTTCTAGAAAATTGCACGGTTTCTTTCTTGGTGGTGAAGCCAATATGTGTGGAAACGTGATGATGGCGACTGTCGAGACAGTGTAGAGTTGATTCTCTGAGCTCTTCTTGTGCCCCCCCCCCCCCCCCCCCCCCCCCCCCCCCCCCCCCCCCTCCCTCTCTCTCCCCCTCTCTCCCCCGACCAACGACCGCCCACCATTTCCCAAAGTCACAACGTCGACCTAAAAGAGCAGTTCTCGGAGTCTCAGACTGAGTATTCAGCAGGCAATTGGGGAGATGATGGATGGAGAGGTAAGGCCTACAACAACAACAGCTTCTGCCACAGTAAACGGAGGATATTTGGGCTCAAACCATATACAGGCAGATAGAGCATGGCGGTCAGCAGGACACGGATATGCAGTCGAGGGTGATTGCCGTGGTGCATGATAGTGGAAGCAATCCATGTGTCAACCTTGGACTGACTCAATCCTGCAATTCACGCCAACAGTTGAAGCGCTAGAAGCTGAGGAACCCTTCAACTCCTCACCTTGCAAGAAAACTTGGGGTTCGTGGGCTGAAGGGCTGATCATGAGTTGGCGCCGTACCTATACCTCACCTAAGCTTCCTATAACCCTCCATGCTGATGATAGACAAATCGTTTGAGCAGGTGCTGTTCCCATCTCTAAAGGAATTTAGCAAAGTTCTCGATCCAGATTTTACCCGGCTTTTGTGCCAGGACTCAGTAAGGCGGTAAGGCGGTAAGGTCCTGCTAGGAGTCTCTCTCTCTCTCTCTCTCTCTCTCTCTCTCTCTTTTTAGTATGGATCGGCCACCCCCATTTCAGTACTCTCTGGATGCACCCTCCATCTCCCTCACTAGGGTAGAGATTACTAGGCTCATTATACAGGACTTGATTCAGCTGGATACGAAGAGGACATGGATACAACCTACACATGAGCTAGGTACGAAGATGACTTTCTATAGAGAGCATCTTCTCCAACTCACGGAGGATGGTTTTGTGATCAGACCAGGATACATGGACACTCATCTATCCCACGGGATCCGATGTGCTATTGGTCAGATACGCACATCCTCACATCAGCTAGAGATCGAGACAGGCAGATTTAGAGGAGTACCCGCCGAGTCCAGGATTTGTCAAGTGTATCAGATAGAGCCAGAGACAGAGCTACATTACATATGTCATTGCCCAGTATACTATGAGATACGAGGTCGCTTTCACTGTCTATTCAGAGAGGGTTTTGGGCCACTTTCTAGGGTCATGAGATACCAGGATCAGAGATGCCTCGGATTATACTTACTGGAGATCCGCAAACACAAAGAGGACCTCTTGAAGAGGGGCACAATGAGAGATCTCCAACAACAGCGGAAGATTACAGATTTCTTTCAGTCACAGACAGAGCAGTCTGAGCAACCTCAACAACATAATAACACCAGAGGCCTCAGAGGCATACTGCTTGATTGGGCGATAGAGTTGGGGCGGTCCCGTCGCCGACGGATGAGGGGGCCCTCTCTACATCGACGCAAACTGCGACAAAGGATCCATACCATACTGGCGCGCCATAGGAGCCGTCCCGACAAAGTGCATTGAATCTCTATAGCCTTTTGGAGACTGATGTATATGTATATGTATGTGATGCCTCGATTGTTAGAGAGCTCCGTTGTATCAGCTCACCCCTTTGTATTTCCCTTGTATCAGCTTTCACCCCACCCCTACCCCCTATTTTCTTTTCAGCTCTTTGTACTCTTTGTACCAAGACCTGGTATTAGATTCACCACATGTAACATCTTGGTCTCATAGGTCATTTTGGATGGCGACTTGGAATTGTAATGGGTCTATGAGGTTGGATGTTGGTGCCTTTGAGGACAGTTTCAGAGACGAGGACATTGTTTTCTTTTCAGAGACTCACCAGGCCCCTGGCCAACTGTTGCCACATGTGGTGGGATACAAATGAGAGACAGCCCACAAAACAGTCACGAGATCTGAGCATGGGAGTAGAGGTTCAGGAGGAGTAGCGGTGTTGTTTAGGGAGGAGCTACAACCACTACTACATATTGTACGGAGAGATGATCAGGCTAGATACATGTGGGTGAGGCTGAGAGCTGACACAGATCGATTTCTATATATTGCTATATGTTACTTCCCCCCCAGTACGTCAGTATATGCTGTATCCAGAGGGCAGTCGCCTTTCTCAATTCTAGATGATGATATATGGGAGTTTTCTAGGGATGGTGATATCATCCTCCTAGGAGACTTCAATGCTCGAACGGGCAACTGTCAGACAGTCTTCTACGACACCTCAGATGAGATGCTTAGAGAGTTGGATGTGGGTGAGCTGGGGTTTGACAGATGCTCACATGACAGAGAGCAGACTGAGTATGGGAGATACCTCACGGAGATGACGACTACACATGGGCTAGCCATACTTAATGGCTTACAGCGGTTTCCTGGAGCAGCAGGCTTCACATGCTTTCCACACAGACATGGGGCCAGTACAGTGGACTATGTTATGACACAGCCGAGCTTTATTCCTTGTATTCAGGATTTCATAGTGGGAGCCAGACCAGTGGGCGTAGCAGTGGATCATGCTCTCTTGACACTGTCCGTATCTTTTCAGTTTAGTACAGCCCAGAAATCAGGAGGCAGGTCACACACCCGTTGTACATTTACACCAGAGACTGACTCGGTTTATACAGAGGCGATCTGGGATCGTCTATGCACAGTTGCTCCAGGCCTCTCAGTAGAGGAGTGCACTACTTTATTGACTGAGACACTACATGATGCAGCATCAGAGGAATACCCACACACTCAACCGGATCGGAGGCGACATTCTGGGAGCATGCCCCAGAATAGTTGGTATGATGAGGAGTGCAGAGAGATGAGAGCCCAGCTTCAGAGGGATCTTCATTTAGGAGTCATCACCTATAGACAGTCGCGGATTGCTTTCCGGCGCCTTGTGCGAAAGAAGAAACGAGCTTACCTGGCCCAGATGGAGCGAGACTTGTATCAGTTGTTCTTGAGTAGAGACTCAGGCGAGGCATGACGACTCTTCCATGAGCACTCCCCTCCCCCAGTGATTACTTCTCCTGATGTGTGGGGCCAGTATGCGACATCGTTATATACGGTTCCTGGGCAGGATCCCCTTCCAGATCCTACACAGCCATGTCCACCTACGAGCACCTTCTTTACCACTGAGATGGTAAAGAGAGCCATTGGTACAGAACCTATGAACTCTAGCGAGTCACCTAGAAAGCGCGCTGGACCTGCTGCCATGGGACCCCAGGAAACATGAGGCCGACTACCAACCAAGTGGCCTCTCTGAGTGCTAACCAGACGAGGGGCTGCCGTAGGTGCTCCTCTGTGCACGTCGGCTGTCTCTGCTCCAGGCCACGCCGTAAGAGCTCCCAAGATCGAAGCAAACTCACAGCGAAGCGGTCCTTCAGTCTCCTGCTCAAATCAACTCGGCGCATCTCTGTAAAGATCCATCTGGTGGAAGGTTGCCAAGGGCCTCCTGACTGAGGCACCCTGGCACGAAGCCTCTGCAAACAAGAACTCCTTCCAGGGCTCCTCACCTGGAAGAAGTCCTCTGACTATGAAATTCCCTAGAAGGGCTCTGCTCTGTTGTGCTGGATCAATGATCCCAAGCCCTCCCTGAGAACAAGGAAGCGTGATGACCGACCAAGCCACCTTGGCTGGGGCCATTTGAGTGTCACGTCCTGACCAAAGGAAGTTCCTGATCAGCCTCTCTACCTGGCTGATACAAGAACTCGATAAGATCCAGCAGGAAGTGATGTACCACATAGTCGCCAACAACACCTGGTCGGCAACTACTACTCTACCAGCCACCAACGAAAGTCGTGCTGAGCTCCAATCTAACAGCTTTCTCCTTATGGACAGGAGAAGAGGAGCAATCTGCTGCTCGGGAGACAAATCCAATCCAACCTGACAACCCAAGTACCGAACTGCAGTCCCTGGGGGAATCCACCTGAAACCCTCTCCTCGCATCCAATCTTGTACAGGAGCACTACCAACCGAGAAAGTCACTGTCTTTCTCCAGTTGATCAGTGCGACCGATGCACAACAGAAGGTCTCCAAAGCCTGCTCACATTTGTGAAGATTGGCCTCCTGGCCATCTAAGTACAAGGCTGAGCCACTGAGCTGATGCTCTGCACCCCTCTCATGCCCTGCAGCTGGCAACCCTGTACCTCCTCTGACAAACCTGTGAACTCTAGCCAGTCACCTAGAGAGCGCGCTGGACTTGTTGCCATGGGACCCCAGTAAACATGCGGTCGACTACCAACCAAGTGGCCTCTCTGAGTGCTAACCATGAGGTTCCAGACGAGGGGCTGCCGTAGGCGCTCCTCCGTGCACATCGGCTGTCGCTGCTCCAGGCCACGCCGTAAGAGCTCCCAAGAACGAAGCAAACTCACAGCGAAGCGGTCTTCCAGTCTCCTGCTCAAACCAACTCGGCGCATCTCTCTAAACATCCATCTGGTTGAAGGTTGCCAAGGGCCTCCTGATTGAGGCACCCTGGCACGAAGCTTCTGCAACAAGAACTCCTTCCAGGGCTCCTCACCTGGAAGAAGTCCTCTGACTATGAACTTCCCTAGAAGGCCTCTGCTCTGTTGTGCTGGATCAATGATCCCAAGCCCTCCCTGAGAACAAGGAAGAGTGATGACCGACCAAGCCACCTTGGCTCGGGCCATCTGAGTGTCACGTCCTGACCAAAGGAAGTTCCTGATCAGCCTCTCTACCTGGCTGATACAAGAACTCGATAAGATCCAGCAGGAAGTGATGTACCACATAGTCGCCAACAACACCTGGTCGGCAACTACTACTCTACCAGCCACCAACGAAAGTCGTGCTGAGCTCCAATCTAACAGCTTTCTCCTTATGGACAGGAGAAGAGGAGCAATCTGCTGCTCGGGAGACAAATCCAATCCAACCTGACAACCCAAGTACCGAACTGCAGTCCCTGGGGGAATCCACCTGAAACCCTCTCCTCGCATCCAATCTTGTACAGGAGCACTACCAACCGAGAAAGTCACTGTCTTTCTCCAGTTGATCAGTGCGACCGATGCACAACAGAAGGTCTCCAAAGCCTGCTCACATTTGTGAAGATTGGCCTCCTGGCCATCTAAGTACAAGGCTGAGCCACTGAGCTGATGCTCTGCACCCCTCTCATGCCCTGCAGCTGGCAACCCTGTACCTCCTCTGACAAACCTGTGAACTCTAGCCAGTCACCTAGAGAGCGCGCTGGACTTGTTGCCATGGGACCCCAGTAAACATGCGGTCGACTACCAACCAAGTGGCCTCTCTGAGTGCTAACCATGAGGTTCCAGACGAGGGGCTGCCGTAGGCGCTCCTCCGTGCACATCGGCTGTCGCTGCTCCAGGCCACGCCGTAAGAGCTCCCAAGAACGAAGCAAACTCACAGCGAAGCGGTCTTCCAGTCTCCTGCTCAAACCAACTCGGCGCATCTCTCTAAACATCCATCTGGTTGAAGGTTGCCAAGGGCCTCCTGATTGAGGCACCCTGGCACGAAGCTTCTGCAACAAGAACTCCTTCCAGGGCTCCTCACCTGGAAGAAGTCCTCTGACTATGAACTTCCCTAGAAGGCCTCTGCTCTGTTGTGCTGGATCAATGATCCCAAGCCCTCCCTGAGAACAAGGAAGAGTGATGACCGACCAAGCCACCTTGGCTCGGGCCATCTGAGTGTCACGTCCTGACCAAAGGAAGTTCCTGATCAGCCTCTCTACCTGGCTGATACAAGAACTCGAGAAGATCCAGCAGGAAGTGATGTACCACATAGTTGCCAACAGCACCTGGTTGGCAACTACTACTCTACCAGCCAGTGACAAATGTGCTGAGCTCCAATGTAACAGCTTTTCCCTGATGGACAGGAGAAGAGGAGCAATCTGCTGCTCGGGAGACAAGTCCAAACCAACCTGACAACCCAAGTATTGAACTGTAGTCCCTGGGGGAATCCACCTGAAACTCTCTCCTGGCATCCAATCTGGCATAGGAGCACTACCAACCGAGAAAGCCACTTTCTTTCTCCAATTGATCAGTGCGCCCGATGCACAACAGAAGGTCTCCAGAGCCTGCTCACATCTGTGAAGATTGGCCTCCTGGCCATCTAAGTACAAGGCTGAGTCATCGGCAAACTTAGCGTCCAGTAGCTCCTCTCCCCGAATAGGGAGTGCTAAGCCCCGAAGACCAACCTGTTGTGACACCAAAAATCTGTTCATCGCCTCCGCATAGAACAGAAAGAGAAAGGGGGCAAGAGGACAGCCCTGTCTGACCGAGCGTGTGAGCATGAAGCGCTTACCTCTCCCCCCTGCCAAAAGCACCTCACTGTGAGCCTGTCTGTACAAAACTGACACCCCTCTGATCCAAGCATTTGAGAAGCCCATCCTGCGAAGAGTGCCCTCTAGAAAGTCCGAGTCAACTCGGTCGTAGGCCTTCTCAAAATCGAGAAGAAGAATCACAAGGTCCTCACCACGGAGCCGTGCCAGGGCAGAAGCCTCCCAAAAAGAAAAGATGTTGTCAAGGATACTGCGTTCCTTGACAAAACCTGTCTGAGTTCCAGGTATAAGGCTCTCTAAAAGTGACTGAATCTTCAAACTCAGAGCCTTGGCAAGAATTTTGTAGGCTGAGTTGAGGATGGTGATGGGGCGCCACTGTCGAATCTCATCGAAGGAGCCACCCTCCTTGGGAATGAGGTAGATCAGGCCCTCACTCATGCTGTCAGGCATCACTCTTGTGTGCAAAATGTTTTGAAAGGCAGTACAAAGATCTGGGCCAAGCAGGTTCCAGTACTCCAAGAAGAAACTAGGAGTCAACCCATCCTCTCTTGGACAGCTACCATGAGGGAGGGCCCTCAGAGCTGTGTGTAGCTCCTCAAGTTGAAGTGGCATCTCTAGCCTCTCGCGCATCTCCTCTGTCACAAGACATGGCATCTGTGCCCAAACCTGCTCCCTGCATGCATCCTGCCGCTTTGACTGAGGCTCAGCCGATAGTAGCTCACGGTAAAAGTCAGTACCGACTGCACGCATATCCTCGGGCTCACAAGCAACTGACCCATCGGGCCTTCTCAACTGACTGATCTTGGCATGCGAGTGCTAAGGGCCCGCTGTCTCAAAAAAAACACCAGTGACTCTGTCACCCACCTGAGTCCACTGAGATGCCTGTCGGTGGAAGGCAAACTCATGACGCCTCTCCTCTCTGCTAGCAAGCTCCTGTCGAGCCTGCTGTAATTGCTCCTCCAACCATGGACTGTCTGGATGCTGCTTCTGCATCCTCTGTAGTGAAGCAATGCCCCGTGTGAGACGTTGCTCCACCTCTCGCTGCAGCCCGGCGAGCCAGAGACTCCTGGAGAAAAAAGTGGCTAAGCTGAGCTAGGCTTGAGGCCACTCTGTTTCCTGGTGAATCTTGTCTGTCCATGCCCGCTGTCCAGAGAGCCTCTACCCTCTCTCTGAGTGCCGAGTCCAACAAGACCCTCTCTGGGATTCGGAGCATCGTGCTCCCACTCCTCTGCCTGTGTGCCACTGTGAGGATCACTGGTGCATGGTCCGAGAAGGAAGTCTCTGCCAGGATGCCCACGGAACCCCCCATGTCACTGAAGTGGTCACTAGTGTAAAAGCGATCCATGCACGATAGATTCACTCCTCCCACTCTGCGGTCCGATCTAGAGAAGGTAAGACTGTCTGGGGGCCTCACAAAACCAGAGTGCTGCCATGTATCCGAGACCCTCAAAGTCCTGCAAAACCTCTCCCAAGCTGCCAACTCGACTCCATTCACAGTAGCATGGCTGCCACCAATCCTGTCAGAAGGGTCCTCCCACATGTTGAAGTCCCCTCCTATACACCAATGATCGGCCTGCGGCAAAGACTCAACAATCTGTGACCAAAACTCTGCACGAGCACTCGCCACATTGGGTGCATAGATGTTCAGGAAGCCCGCAAGGCCACCCTGAAACTGCATAGTAATCCACTGAGCCGTGCCTGGCACAATAATCCCTCTGCCCACAATGGCCTGTTGCTGCAGTGAGTCCGCAATAGTCATACATACCCCTCCCTAGATGCCTCCAGGTCCAAAAGCAGCTGACCAAAAGGTATCATAACGTCCACTCAAAATTTGACCACAACGCCGAATGCGGCTCTCACGCAGATGGTGCTCCTGAAGCATGAGGAAATCAATCTCTCCTCCCACAAGGCAACGTTGAAGCTCCTGACGCAGTCGGCCCTGCTGTCGTTGAAACTGGGGTCCACCTAGTCCCTGCACGTTCCATGAGACGATCCTCATGGGGAGCGAGAGAGTACAGATGCTGCTAGAGCAGCAAGACGGGCTATCTTCGAGGCAGGCTTGGATGGGGAGTAATCCGCATCTGAGCGTCCTTTAGATAGACGTGACTGCAGTGAGTGCCTAGCCCAAGCCCAAGCAGAGTGAGCCATACACAACGCAACCTCCTCTGTCCAGGAGTCCTCATGAATGTATACATAGCAAGGCAAACACTGCGTATCAACAAAGTACACCACAATGTGCCTACATCTTGCTGAGTCTGGGGGTGTCACCGCAAACTTGGCCAATGGCCACAAAGTCTGCAACATATTTGTAACTGTAAGTTCTCCCATGTGGTGAGAGAACTCTAAGACCTGTGTATGTAACCATCCCACCACTCTGAATCGGCCCTATCACAGAGGGGGAAGGAGAAACCAACTGCTGAGTCGAGGGCCTCTGTCCCCCTAGCGGCGAGGAACAAAACATGGACCTTGAAACAATCTGCCTCATGGTCTGCTGCGGAATCGCCGAGAAAACGAGTGAACCCGTAGTCGAAGAAGTCCCAGCGGCGTCTGATGTCAATGCTCGTCAGCCCACGAGGGATGGCTGCAAGGGAGGATGTGTGAATCTGCAGAGGGGGCCGCAAGAAGGGCTGACCCTCTCGCGCTAGGCGACTCGTGGCAAAGGCGCTGCCAAGAGATCGCCTAGCCTCCGAAGAGGGACCAGTCTCCTGAGCCGACTGAGGAACTGCAGCAGGAGGGGGGGGAGAGGGAGCTGGGGAGAGTGGAGGAGAAGAGGGGCGGGATGGGGCGACAGAGGTAGAGGGGCGAGGTGGAGAGGCGACGGGAGCAGAAGGCGGGGAGGATGAGGCAAAGGGGGGGAACTCTTGGGGGGGGGGGGGGGGGGGGGGGAACGGAGGTGGAGGTTGGCGTAGGGATCTCTTCTTGCTCGAGAGGACCAAAACGGTTTCCCGTGGGAACCCATTGCTGCTGAGTAGGCACCTGAGGGCCACTCTGAGTGCCAGGCTGACGCTGTGGCCCCTGGTGTCGGCGGCCACGGGCCTGCTGCCACCCCTCCTCCGCTGGAGCCCCAGGCTCGGAGGGTGGCTCTGCATCTGTAC
Source organism: Adiantum capillus-veneris (assembly GCF_014529385.1). Taxonomy (NCBI): domain Eukaryota; kingdom Viridiplantae; phylum Streptophyta; class Polypodiopsida; order Polypodiales; family Pteridaceae; genus Adiantum; species Adiantum capillus-veneris. The sequence goes on from NC_140944.1 coordinate 144,970,613, forward strand.
GCTGTGCCTCTGGCTGTGGCTGCGGGCCAGCCCTGGCAGGGAGGCTGTGGTGCAGGTCGCGGCCTCCTCCGTGAATAGGGCTTCGCTAGATGGCCCATCTGTCGGCAGATGAAGCATTGGTTCGGGAGGCCCGAGTACTCCACACTCCGTCGAAACCAATTCCCAGTCACTCGAGGTAAAAGGATAACTTTCGGGAGAGTGTGGGTATCTCTGACCAAAACTCGAACTGAGGGAATACCAGCCGTCTTGGCAGCTACTGATGCTGCCGTACGAGGTGTCTCCAGGACAGTCCGAATGGCGGAACCGATCCTGGAAGTAAGTGGTAGGTACTATCTCCGTAAACCCGGAAAGCAGACTGAGATGGGGATGTCTGCCTCCTCTACTAGAACATCCGAAGCTGGGTCAAAACCATGTCGCCACTGTCGAAAGTGGGTACGTGAGGCTCGGATGGCTAGTGGACTCATAGCTATGACCTTGGACGCCATCTTGGAGGACTCAAACTTGATCTGATAGTACCCCTGTCAGAGAATCTGGACATCCAAAATCTTTCCCACCTCTGCGAGAAGGCGGGCCTTGAGAAGGTCTCGCAACTCTCCTCTGCTAGGTCGGGTACCGAGAATCTTGCAGATGACCGAGGTCGCCTGCAGTCGCTCTACCTCGGCGGCAAGGCTCGCTTGCTCTGTAGGCGAGAGAGCAAGTCGAATGGTGGGCTCAGTGGGGTCGGGCGAGGGGGCTTCTGGCGAGTCCCTCTGTGGCGAAGCTGGAGCCTCCATATGTGTCTATTGCTGTGGCGTAAGGAGAGGACGACAGGTGGTTGTTGGCGAAGGGCGTGCCAACACTGCTCCAAGGAGTTGAAGCAAATGCCGAAAGTGTCGAATCTGTAGGGAGTAACTGAGGCGGAGGGGCCAAATTGATGGGCGAACGGGCCGAGTCGGGGGGGGGGGGGGGGGGGGGGGAATGATAAAGCGGGCCAGGGGCGAGAGGGCTGGGGCTGAGGGTGTGCGGCGGCAGCAGGGGCTGATGGCGGGTGGACGGGCAGGGACAGGGCAGCGGGAGGAGGGGGGGGGGGGGGGCTAGGGAACAGGCGAGCGGGAGGCAGCGGGGGCTGAGGGCAGCAGGAAGCACGTGGGGGGGGGGGGGCTAGGGAACAGGCGAGCGGGAGGCAGCGGGGGCTGAGGGCAACAGGAAGCACGTGGGGGGGGGGGGGGGGGGGGGGGGGGGGGCTGGATGGCGATGGCGCAGCGAGGGTGGGTGCACAGCAGCAGCGAGCACGCGCGTCAAGTTCAAACATGTTCTGAAGCTAGCTTCTTTGCTCAAGCTATTGGGAAACCTTGAGCGGTAAGAGTTACGGTAGGGTATAAAGAGTATTCATTTGTAGAATTTGGTTTAAATCTTGTTTTTTGATTTGGTTAGAAGAGTGCCTAAGTTTTGGCCATTGGTCCAACATATGATGGGTTGGTCAAGACGAGCAAGGGTGGGGGAGAGGCTGCAAGCCGTATAGATAGGCTTACCAATTATTAGGGTAGGGTTTAGTCTACGAGTTTTTGGTGAAAAAGGGAGTTTGAGGATGCTAGGGGGAGGATTTTTTGGAGATGGGGTTTTGGTTAGGAGAGTGGTTCGTTTTTTGTAAGTGATCAATCCAAAGACCTTAAGGAGGAAGTTTCTTAGGTAGCCTCTATGAAGGAGCCTAAGGAAGAAGAGGTTTCTCAAATGATAGAAACCCTCAAGATTGCTTTCCCTAATAATATAGCATCGTAGTTCTGTCTTGATAAAGGCTAATTTTTGGTGGAGAGGGTGCCAAGAGCTCCAAGGTATATATTGGTAAGAGTTGAGAGGTTTTTGGTAACAATTTGAATCCAAGATACCATACAAGTTCAAAGTATGTCCCTTGTGGAAGTGGACATCTAAGATGGTGGCTTCAAAAGTGGATATGATGGGAGAGATCACTATATGCTCTTGTAAAGGGAAGGCGTAAGAAGCGAGAGCTTTGGTAAGTGCTTTACGAGTGCTTGTCCAGACCCTGAAGGCATCATCTATGTATCTCTTGTAATATGATAGGTTCGGGCTAGAGATAAGGAGAGAGTGGTTCTAGGTGACAGAGAAAAAGGCAAGCGTAAACCACTACGAAATTGGATCCCATTACGGTGCCTTTAATTTGCTTCCACACTTTATCTTTGAAGCAAAGATAATGGTGTGATAGAATAAGGGTGGCAAGCGAGATGATGAATTCTATATTTGGGGTGTCAAAGAAATTAGTAATGGTGCTTCTGAGAGCTATGAGTCCCTCAATCATAGGGATGCTGGGGTAGAGGGAGATTACATCGAAGGTAAAAAGGAGACAATGGGGGGGGGAAGGTCTCGGAGTGGAGATCGATGATGAGGGATAGTGAGTCTTTAAGGTGTTGTTTATGTGAAAGGAGGACATGATAAAGTTGCAAGTGTAGCCATTTGGAAGCATTTTCAAACAAATACCCCCGGTAAGAGCAAATAGGACGGGCTACAAGTACGGGTTTATGTAACTTAGGGAGAAATTGTATAGGACAGGGTTTGAAGGGTTTTTGGAGTGGCGTGAGGATAAAGGTGGCTTCATCTGGGGTGAGGAGAGTGTATTTGAGGGTGATGGAGTGGAGTAAGGAGGTGAGGTAATTGTGTGGTGGTGGGGTGAGGGGTTGGTATGTGGAGAGATCATTGAGTTGCCTTAGGGCTTCTTGTTCATACCATTCCCGTGATAGGATGGTAAGGCCTAGATTTTTATCTGCCGGTTTAATGACTATTGTGTAGTCCATTGAAAGGGTTTTAAGGGCACGCTTGACAAATTTGGGAAATTTTGAGTGGGAAGTTTTGTAGTGTGTAAGCGTATCTTTTAGATTTATGAGGTTAAGGGATGTGATCCCCTCTAGTGTAGGATCTAAAGAGGGGGGTATCCAAGAGGGGTTAGAGGTTTTGTGAGGGGGGGGTTTGTTGGACGTAGAAGATTGAAAAAACATTTTGAGTTGTAGTTTTCTTGCCAAGGCGTCATGGGCTTTGATAATGAGTTCCACAGGGGGGTTAGGGGGAGGGGGGATGTATTGAAGTCCTAGGTCTAAGCATTTCTTTTCATCGATAGGGAGGGGTTTTCAACATGACACATGAGAAAGAACAGAGATATTAAGCTGAGTATAAAGCTGACTTGCATAAACCCCATGCAGTTAGCTTAACATGCCAATTCTTCCAGTACGGCTCAATTCCAGTTTTGAGGACGAGCACTGGTACTAGCCAATGCTGCCATAATACTAACAGTTTGCTCACCTGGCCACACAAACCCTAATGGCCACGCAAACCCTAATGGACATCTAGCTCAAGCCTCATCAACCCACCAATACTCCCATTTTGGGCATGTGTTACTGATGCTATCAACAACAGATCTTCTTAACCTTTGCTTTATCCTCACCATCTTACTTTACCCATACTTTGGCATGGTGCTAGATTGTACCAACCCTGGATTTACCATACTCGGCACCACAAACCCCTTTCTAAACCTCGCATCTCCTTTCAATCAAAACGTTGCTACCAAAGGTCTATTTGCAACCAAAATACTTGGTACCACAAACCCCCTTCTCAGCCTCGCATCCCCTTTCAATCATAATACTGCTACCAAAGGTCTATTTGCAACCAAAATACTCCACGATTCAGACTACCTACAGGTTATGGAACTTGAATCTTTTCACAACCTAAATATAATCATTCCCAAGACATAACCCTTTTCGCAAGTATCAACCCATTACACAAATATTCTGCTTACTTTAAAATATATTCCTAGCAGCATTCACAACCTCCAACAAACAGACATCCTTCAACACCTCTAATGGCTAGGTAACTACCCTCCATACATGGACATGCCACTAACATTGTGGCCCTCAGCTAGCCCTATGATGATTCTTTTACCTTTAATCCCAGTTTCAAAGGCCATGGTAAAGCCTCTACCTTCAATCCAAGTTCCAAGGCTTGCTTTTGGATTCAATCTTAATTTTTAGAGAATAGTAGGCTTGTAATATTGCTTCTAATCTTGTCGAGTTTACATGTCTAGTCATGCTAAAACCATGCTTCATTAACCATGATTGATCTAGGTATGCCCATGCATCCTATCAGACAAAAGCTCTTATCCTATTAGTCTACATCTTAGGCTCCTATTGATGCTACATTCTCATCCAGATGCTATAAAAAACCTATCTACCCAATTGACAACATGTCTACTCAAGCTACATTTTACCAATCACCACCTTGCTATATCCATGCATTTGGGCATGGGAGCTAAAGTATACACACCATTTACTCACGAACCTCACACTGCAAGCCCCCATTCTAAGTCTCCCATCCTTTTTTAACATAATGCTTCTATCCAAACTATACTAGCCACCAAAAGACGGTGATAGAGGAAATCAAGGTCATCAAGGAGTAGGTACGGATGATCAAAGAGGAGGAGAAACACAATGTGGTAAAGGCGTCTTCATGGATGGATGGTGTAGAAAGGCCCAAGACGCCAGAGTGAAGGAAAGCCTCTCTACGCTCCCGCATGGGGTCGGAGCTGCCCTGTAGTCCCTCGAGCTGTCCTCTGAGAGTGTGGATCAGCTCTAGCCAAAAATCGCGAACAGTCTTTGTTGGTGGCACAAGGCGAGCCTCAAAGATGCGGAAGCAACGGGCCCGCCAGATGAACGAGAGTGTCAGGCCAAATGTTCCGAAACGGCGTTCTGGACGAGTCTCGTTTCCAAAATGGAGTTGGGAACGGAACACCGTTCCAGAACAGGGTGTAACCGGAACGGTGTTCCGCAACGAGGGGAATGGGGCGGAACGTGACGCGGAATGGCGGAACGCGAGGTGGGACGGGCAAAAGTAGGCATTTGGGGGTAGATTTGGGACTGTTTGGGGGACATATTTGGCGTAGTTTGCGGGCAGATTTGTGGTTGTTTAGGTCCTAAGAGTTGATTTGGGACTAAGTGAATGGAGGTAATTCAAGCATTATTTTAGTTGACCGTTCTGGCCCTGTTCCCGTTCCGGTCCCCCCTTCTCCTCCCCGTTCCCGTCCCATTCCGGACCCTCCTGTTCTCGTTTCTGTTTCGGGTAACTATGCCCAACACTCCTTTCTCTCACTGCACCACTCCTGTGGAGTAAGCTCTATAGCAGGCTGGAGTGTAGGTTGCCCCTCCTGCATTACTATCCTCCTGCTGGTGGAAGATAGCTCAAACTGAAGTGCCGGGCCCGTGGGGGTGGACCAAGCCACTGCTCCTCAAGTGAACTGTCGAGCAGTGGAGAGAGCAGGCATCAGCCGAAGAACTCGAAGCCACATCTTGTGGGCCAAGGACAGCCCCAAAGATAGTGACGTTGACTCTTCACAAGATGGTCACAAGCTGCACATGCGGCCGAGAGACCACTATGCACTAGCCAGCTCCCAACTGCTGTAGCTCTGTGTGCGACCAGCCACTAGAACAAGGTGACTCGCCTCGGCTGTCTGGAGTCCCACAACCTCTCCTAGAAAGCTGCCAAGAACTCAGCTGTGAGACCCTCCTCCTGCCAATGGGATGCTGCAGCGGGACGGGCCTCTCTCTGTGCTGCTAGTATATGACGTCCTAGTCGAACAGTGTACTGAAAGAACTAGACACTTGGGTGGTCTGCAGAAGAGAAGGGTCCCTCCAGAGCCACTCACCAGTATCCCACTGTACTCGTGCCAGTGGACAACACTCCCAAGCCCACAGCCTCCAGTGTCCAGTCTCAAGAGCTGCTGGGTCAGGATCGATGACACAAGTCCTCGCACAGATGCCCACTACTCTGATCCTCTGAAAACAGCACTACCACCTGCCCTCTACTGCAACTCGCTGTAAGCGTCCCCCACCTTGAAACTCGAAGAAAAGGGATGGAACAATCCCTGAGCAGGCCCTGACTGAGATGAGAACCTCCAGGTGTGTGAAGGCTCCCATCCACCTGGGTGCTATTGACTCGAGAGGCATGAGCCACTCAGCTGGAACTGCCTCTGAGATGTCCTGGCACATGCTTTGCACCCCTCTCATGCCCTGTAGGTGGAAACCCTACACCTCCTCTGACAAGCCTGTGAACTCTAACCAGTCACCTAAAGAGCGCGTTGAACCCGTTGCCGTGGGACCCCAGGAAACATGAGGCCGACTACCAACCAAGTGGCCTCACAGAGTGCTAACCATGGCGTTCCAGACAAGGGACTGCCGTAGGCGCTCCTCTGTGCAAGTAGGCTGTCTCTGCTCCAGGCCTCGCCGCAAGAGCTCCCAAGATCGAAGCAAGCTCACAGCGAAACGATCCTCTAGTCTCCTGCTCAAACCAACTGCGCATCTCTGTGAAGATCCATCTGGTCGAAGGTCGCCAGGGGCCTCCAGCCTGAGGCACCCTAGCACGAAGCCGCTGTAGCAAGAAGTCCTTCTAGGGCTCCTCACCTGGAAGAAGTCCTTTGACTATGAACTTCCCAAGAAGGGCTTTGCTCTGTTGTGCTGGGTCAATGATCCCAAGCCCTCCGTGTGAACAAGGAAGAGTGATGACCTGCCAAGCCACTTTGGCTCGGGCTATGTGAGTGTCACGTTCTGACCAAAGGAAGTTCTTGATCGGCCTCTCTACCTGGCTGATACAAGAACTCGAGAAGATCCAGCAAGAAGTGATGTAGCACATAGTCGCCAACAACACGTGGTTGGCCACTACTACTCTGTCAGCCAAAGAAAGTCGTGCTGAGCTCCAATGTAACAACTTCCTCCTGATAGACAGGAGGAGGGGAGCAATCTGCTGCTCGGGAGACAAGTCCAAACCAACCTGACAGCCCAAGTACCGAACTGCAGTCCCTGGGGGAATCCACCTAAAACCCTCTCCTGGCATCCAATTAGGCATAGGAGCACTACCAACCCAGAAAGCCACTGTCTTTCTCCAGTTGATCACTGCGCCCGATGCACAATAGAAGGTCTCCAGAGCCTGCTCACACCTGTGAAGGTTGGCCTCCTAGCCATCTAAGTAAAAGGCTGAGTCGTCGGCAAACTCTGCGCCTAGTAGCTCATCTCCCCGAATAGGGAGTGCTAAGCCCCGTAGACCAACCTGCTGCGACACCAAAAACCTGCTCATCGCCTCCGCATAGAACAGGAAGAGGAAGGGGGCAAGAGGACAGCCCTGTTTGACCGAACGTGTGAGCATGAAGCGATCACCTCTGCCTCCTGCCAAAACTACCTGACTGTGAGCCTGTTTGTATAAAGTTGACACCCCTCTGATCCAAGCATCTGAGAAGCCCATCCTGCGTAGAGTGCCGTCTAGAAAGTCCCAGTCAACTCTGTTGTACGCCTTCTCCAAATCGAGAAGAAGAATCACTAGGTCCTCACCACAGAGCCGTGCTAGGGCAGAAGCCTCCCAAAAAGTAAAGATATTCTCAAGGATACTACGTTCCTTGACAAAACCTGTCTGAGTCCCATATATAAGGCTCTCTAGAAGTGGCTGAATCCTCAAACTCAGAGCCTTGGCAAGAATTTTGTAGGCTGAGTTGAGGATGGTGATGGGGCGCCACTGTCGAATCTCATCCAAGGAGCCACCCTCCTTGGGAATGAGGTAGATCAAGCCCTCACTCATGCTGTCAGGCATCACTCTTGTTTGCAAAATGTACTGAAAATCACTACAGAGATCTGGGCCAAGCAGGTCCCAGTACTCCAAGAAAAAACTGGGAGTCAGCCCATCCTCACCGAGACAACTACCACGGGGGAGGGCCCTAAGAGCCGTGTGCAGCTCCTCAAGATGAAGTGGCAACTCAAGCCGCTTACGCATCTCCTCAGTCACAAGACAAGGCATCTGTGCCCAAGCCTGCTGCCTGCATGCATCCTGACGCTCTGAGTGGGCCTCTGCAGACAGTAGCTCATGGTAAAAGTTAGTAGCAACTGCAAGCATATCCTAGGGATCAGAAGCAACTGACCCGTCGGGCCTCCTTAACTGGCTGACCTTGGCATGCGAGTGCCGAGGTCCCACTGCCTCAAAGAAATCATCAGTCACTCTGTCGCCTACCTCTGTCCACTGAGATGCGTGTCAGTGGAAAGCAAACTCATGTCGCTTCTCCTCTGTGCTAACAAGCTCCTGTCAAGCCTGCTATAGCTGCTCCTCCAACCAAGGACTGTTTGGATGCTGCTCTTGCAGCCTCTGTAGCGAAGCAATGCCCTGTCTGAGACGCTGCTCCTCCTCTTTTGTTACAGCCCAGCGAGCCAAAGACTCCTGGAGAAAGAAAGGACTAATCTGAGCTAGTCTTGAGGCCACTCTGTTAGCAAGAGAATACTGCCTATCCAAGCTCTCTGTCCAGAGAGCCTCTACTCGCTCTCTGAGTGCAGAGTCCAACAAGACCCTCTCTGGGATGCGAAGCATCGTGCTCCCTCTCCTCTGCTTGTCTGTCACTGTGAGGATCACTGGTGCATGGTCCGAGAAGGAGGTCCCTGCCAGAATGCCAACTGTCCCTCCCAAGTCACTGAAATGGTCACTAGTGTAGAAGCGATCTATCCGCGATAGATTCACTCCTCCCACTCTGCGGTCGGAACGAGAGAAGGCAAGGCTATTTGGGAGCCTCACAAAACTAGAGTGGTGCCAAACATCCGAGACCCTCAGAACCATACAAAACCTCTCCCAAGATGCCAGCTGAACTCCATGCATAGTAGCATGGCCACCACCAATCCTGTCAGAAGGTCCTCCAACATGTTGAAGTCTCCTCCTATGCGCCAGTGTTCTGCCTGCGGTAGAGACTCAACTATTGGTGACCAAAACTCTGCTCGAGCACTCGCCACATTGGGCGCATAGATGTTCAGGAAGCCCACTAGGCAACCCTGAACTTGCATAGTAATCCACTGAGCCCTGCCTGGCACAATGACCCCTTTGCCCAATGGCCTGCTGCAAAGAGTCCGCAATAGTCATACATACCCCACCCTGAATGCCCAGGTCCAAAAGCAATTGACCAAAAAGTATCATATTGTCCACGCAAGAGCTGACCACAACGTCTAATGCGGCTCTCACACAGATGGTCCTCTTGAAGCATAAGGAGATCAATCTCTCCTCCCACAAGGCAGCACTGAAGCTCCTGACGCAGTCAGCCCTGCTGACGCTGAAACTGGGGCCCACCTACTCCCTACACCTTCGATGAGACGATCCTCATGGGGAGCGAGAGAGAGCAGATGCTGCCGCAACAGCTAGACGGGCTATCTTCGAGGCTGGCTTGGATGGGAGTAATCCGCATCCGAGCGTCCTCGAGATAGGCGTGACTGCAACGAGTGACTGGCCCAAGCCCAAGCAGAGCGGGCCGTACGTAAAGCAACCTCCTCTATCCAGGAGTCCTCATGAATGTGTACATAGCATGGCAAGCACTGTGTATCGGCAAAGAAGTAAACCACAATGTGTCTACATCCTGCTGTATCTGGAGGTGTCACTGCAAACTTGGTCAATGGCCACAAAGTCTGAAGCATGTCTGTAACTCCGAGTTCTCCCATGTGGTGAGAGAACTCTAGGACCTGTGTGTGCAACCATCCCAACACTGAGTCGAAAGTCCACTCAGTTTGGTCCCTGCCGCAAAGGGGATATGAGAAGCCAACTGCTGAGTCCAAGGCCTCTGTCCCCCTAGCTGCAAGGAACAGAACATGGACCCTGAAGCAGGCTGCCTCATGGTCTGCTCAGGGGTCGCCGAGAAAACGAGTAAAGTCGTAGTCAAAGAAGTCCCATCGGCGCCGAATGTCGATGCTTGGCAGACCACGAGGGATAGGTGCAAGGGGGGACGTCTGTACCTGTAGAGGGGGTCGCAATCCGGAGATGGCCCTGTCCCCTGGGTCCACTGTGGAACTGAAGCGGGAGGGGGGGGGGGGGGGGGGGGGGGGGGGGAGTAGGAGCAGGGGGGAGCGGTGGAGAAGAGGGGCGGAGGGGAGGAGCAGAGGTAGAGGGGCGGGGGGAAGAGGCGGCGGGAGTAGAAGGCGGGGGGGAGGATGACGAGGAGGGGGGGAGCTCTGGGGAGGGAGGGGCTTTTGAGGGTGAAGTTGGGGTGGGTGCGGGAGATGGGGCCTCATCCTGCTCAAGAGGACCAAACCGGTTCCCCGTGGGAACCCACTGCTGCTGAGTAGGTGCGTGAGGACCACTCTGAGTGCCAGGTTGTCGCTGTGGCCCCTATTGTTGTCGACCACGGACTTGCTGCCATCCCTCCTCTGCTGGAGCCCGAGGCTTAGAGGATGGCTCTGCATGTGGGAGTTGTCTCTGTCTGTGGCTGCTGGCCAGCCCTTGCAGGCTGGGGCTGAGGCTGTGGTGTTGGTCGAGGCCTCCTCCGTGGACACGCCTTCGCAAGATGGCCCATCTGTCGACAAATGAAGCACTGGTTCCGGAGGCCCAGATACTCCACACTCTGTCTAAACCAACCCCCACTCACCGGAGGCAGAAGAATGACCTTCGAGAGCGTGTGAGTGTCTCTGACCAAAACGCGAACTGAGGGAATGCCAGCCGCCTTGGCAGCTACTGAGGCTACCGTGCGAGGTGTCTCCAGGACAGTCCCAATGGCTGAGCCTATCCTGGACAAAAGTGGTAAGTACTCTCTCCGCAAACCCGGAAAGCAGACGGAGATGGGGGTGTCTGCCTCCTCTACTAGAACATCTTAAGTAGGGTCGAAACCATGCCTCCACTGTCGAAAGTGGGCTTGTGCTGCTCGGATGGTCAATGGACTCATGGCGATGACCTTGGACGCCATCTCGGAGATCTCGAACTCGATCTGATAGTAACCTCATCCGTGTATCTGTACGTCCAAGATCTTGCCCACCTTTGCGAGAAGGTGGGCCTGGAGAAGGTCACGCAGCTCTTCTCTGCTAGGTCGGGTGCCGAGAATCTTGCAGATGACAGAAGTCGTTGCGAGCGCTCTACCTCTGCGGCTAGGCTCGCTTGCTCTGTCGGTGAAAGAGCAAGTCGAATGGTGGGCTCAGCGGAGTCGGGCGAGGGGGCTTCTGACGAGTCTCTCTGTGGCGGAGCTGGAGCTTCTATCTGTGTCTACTGCTGTAGCGAAGAAGCGGACGGAGAAAGGACTCTGCAACCGAGCGCGCCGAGCACTCTCCAAAGAACAATGCCCTAGAGCCAATTGCAGATTGACGTCGAGAAAGAGGAGGGCGGCGGGGGGGGGGGCGGGGGAAGTGGATAAGGCGGGCAAGGGGGCGGAAGCTCAAGGGGTAGCGGGCGGGGGGGTAGCGGCGCGAGAGGGCAGCGGGCGGTGGCGTGGTGGCTCAAGAGGGGGCAGCGGGCAGGGGTCGGGCGGTGCGAGGGGGGGCAGCAGGTGGGACTGTAGCGCAGCATGGGGGGGGGGGTCTGGGCTCGGCTGCCGCACGCGAGGACAGGTAGGGACGGGGGGCAGCGCGAGGGCAACGGGGGGGGGGGAGAGTAGTAGCGAGCAACCATGAGCATCCAGGTAGTTTCTTTCAATTATATTGGGCTATTCACTTGAGATGCTATAACTTTAACATTTTCTCCAAAGAAGGACTTCTAGAAGAGGCGTCCTATACTAAAGAAAACAGGCATATTCCTTGGAGATGACCTCACTCTCACATAGCTTGCGCATATGAGAGAGGTAATGCCAAAGATTCAAGTGGCAAGGGAGAAGGGAAAGACGACCTTCTACAGGGATGGTGAGGTGGTGATTGTCGAGCAACGCTCCACATCACCGTGTGAGACCTATGGGACCACACTCAAAGTGGCCACTTGGAATTGTAATGGATCTATGCGCCTTTATGTGGGTGCTTTTGAGGATAGTTTTATAGGAAGAGACATCGTCTTCTACTCTGAGACACATCATGCCCCTGGGCAGTCTATGCCTCACATTAGTGGATACAGCTAGGAGAGCTTGTAGAAAGGAGACACGTTTAGAGCACAGAGGGCGGGGCTCAGGAGGAGTGGCAGTGTTATTCAGGGAGGCGTTGCAGCCATTGATACATATAGCCCACAGGGATGAGCAAGCTAGGTACATGTGGGTGAGATTGAGAGCAGAGACATGCATATATCTTTACATCGCTATTTGCTACTTCCCCTCGAGTACGTCAGTATATGCACCACCCAAAGGACAGTCCCCCTTTTCTATTTTGGATGATGACTTATGGGAGTTCTCTAGAGATGGTGACATCATCATTCTAGGGGACTTCAATGCTAGGATTGCCCAGCATCAGACAGTATTTTATGATACTTCAGAGGAGATGCAGAGAGAGCTAGATGTTGCAGAGATAGGCCTATCCAGACTATCACAGGATGGGCAATATACTGAGTATGGACGACACTTGATAGACATGGGGACTGCACATGGATTGGCCATCTTGAATGGCCTACAGAGATTTCCCGCTACGGGGGGTTTTACATGCTTTCCACACAGACATGGAGCCAGCACAATGGATTATGTCATGACACAGCCGAGCCTCATCTCTAGTATCCAGGATCTCACGATTGGACCTAGACCTGTTGGTGTAGCAGTGGACTATGCTCTTGTGTGGTTGACCATCTCTTTCCAGTTTAGTGTAGCACACTGGCTACGGGCAGCAGCCCCTACTCGCTACACCTTCACGCGGGAGACGGACACTGTATACATAGATGGGATCTATAGATGCCTATGCACAGAGGAGCCAGGGTGACCTTTGGAGGAGCTTACTACTATACTGACACAAGCATTACATGATGCAGTAGTAGAGGCATACCCACACACCCAGCCTGAGCAGACGTCGATTTGGGAGCATGCCCGAGAACAGCTGGTATGATGAGAAATGCCGCGAGACTAGAGCTAGACTTTAGAGAGAGGTGCTTTTGGGGCACATCACTCACAGACAGCCACAGATTGACTTCTGACGCTTAGTGCGGTGGAAGAAGAGGGTATTTTTGGCTCACCTAGAGCAAGATCTATACCAGCTATTTTTGAGTCCGGATTCACGTGAGGCATGTCGGCTCTTTCATGAGCACTCCCTTCCAGAACCCCCCGATCCATGCCCACACACATGTGCTTTTTTCCACCGTTGAGATGGTGAAGAAGACCATTGACAGGATGAGGATTGGGAGAGCATATGATCATGATGGCTTAGTGGCTGAGAATTTCATGCACCCGCATTCACATACGGCCAGGAGACAGTGGAGTATATAGATGCTTACACTTACCTTGGAGTGGTTTTTAGTGGACCAGCATTTTCATTGAGGAGAGAAGCAAAGACTAGATTGACTAGAGCCCATGCAGCATTGGGTAGACTGGAGAGGATGTGTTCACAGGTTCAGTTTCAGGAACCTCGGACGAAGCTCTGACTCTTTGACACTTTGGTGGCTTTTGCATTGCGCTATGGAGCTGAGATATGGGGACCTTCATTGGATCATCACGGGAGGACGGGTCGCATTGATGGATGGGGAGACATGGAGAAACCTTTGGGTTCTATGATCTCGCGGCTCATTAGAGCCAAGGCTTCAGTACCACGTGCCATTATCCGAGCAGAGCTAGCTGCCCCCCCACTAGTGGTTGAGGCACTCACCAAATCTGTCTCCTTCATACACCGCATGTGGGAACTTCCCAAAGACAGATATGCGCGCCTTGCACTTGAGTCCTCTCAACAGTTAGCCATGCAGGGAGATACATCATGCTGGTATGGGGAGATGACATCATGGTTTCAGGCGCATGGGTTCAGCATAGACAGATTGCCCCCCTTCCAGTACTCACTGGATGCGCCCTCTCTGACTCTTACACAGTCCAAGATCACCAAGCTCATCCACCAGGACTTGACTCAGCTAGACACCAGGAGGACATGGATACAGCCAGTATAGGAGCTGGGCACGAAGATGGCTTTCTACAGAGAGCATTTTCCCCAGCTTATGGAGGACGGTTTTGTGACAGGCTCAGATACAGGGACATCCACTTGTCTCATGGGATACGATGTGCTGTTGGCCAGATACGCACATCTTCACCAGCTGTGGATCGAGACTGGGAGATACAGCGGAGTACCAGCAGAGGCCAGGACATGCCCCATGTGTGCCATGGAGCCTGAGACAGAGTTGCACTACACATGCCACTGCCCCATCTACTACGAGATTCGAGACCACTTCCACTGCTTGTTGAGAGAGGGATTTGGACCACTCTCCAGAGTCATGCGGTACGAGGATCAGAGATACCTGGGTTTGTTTTTTCTCGAGCTACGCAGACACATCGAGAGCCTGACGAGAGGATAGGCTAGGCAGTCTCAGAGACAGATCACAGAGTTCTTTAGAGTTGCCACTGGACACCCGGAGGAGCTACCACCACAGCAGAGTTTGTCGCCTTACACCAAAGGCACATTGATCGATCGAGCGACCGAGATGGGGAGATCCAGACGCCCACGACCGTGGAGGACTACATAGCATCGACGGAAGCTGCATCAGAGGATCCGGATCACTTTAGCCCGACATGCACGACGCCCGGTCAGACTACTGTCCATGGAGGAGATTGATGAGATCCGCCAGCGACCGATGCTGGATCTCTTGTGATCTCTCTTGTGATTTAGCTATCCCAGCTAGCTACTTAGTTCACACCTAGCAGTTTAGGATTCCATAGCATAGTATTTTCATTTTGTCATTTTGTTACTTTTTTTACTCTAACTTTGTATCAGATCCACCACATTGTAACTTTTTTGGTCTCATAGGCCACTTTGGCCTTTTAAAGGCGTTAATATAACATTTCATTTCATTTCATTTCTCCTCATCAAATAGATCTTTGAGGTCTCTTGGGATTGTTTCTATGATGTTAAAACTCCTCTCTCTCTCTCTCTCTCTCTCTCTCTCTCTCTCTCTCTCTCTCTCTCTCTCTTTCTCTTTCAGACCTGTAGAAATACAGAATTTACATTTCAGATTTCTCACTAGTTGCAGACCTGCAGGGAAATTTCAGAATTACATAATTTTCAGCATTGACAGAAAATTGCAGAAAATCAAAAAATGTATGATTGATATGGGGAACACACATGTATGCATCATGCGCGACAAGGATGTATGTGTGATGTGGACATAGTGGGTTGACTTGGCAGAAGTGCAGATTGTATTTTTGATGGAGGTCATGACTGCTTCGCCGGTATGTAAGCCCCATCCGAAGGCAACCTTTGTGCTTACAAACAAGCGGATTACACAGATGGAGAGGGAGATGAAAGACTGGAAAGCAGATATGGAGGGATGGTGGAAAGAGAAGGCCAACCTTCTTCAAATGTTTCTCAACGAAGGCGCGTAGTGGAAGAAAGAGAAAGAGGACCTGCACGTAGAGCTACAAGCACTTAAGGCGGACTCCAAAGCACTTAAAGAAGAGGTCTCAGCTCTCAAGCGAGAACTTGCCGATAGAGCGAGCAGTGGACTAGAGGAGGGGAAATTCCAGACTTCTGTAGTAGAGGAAATCAAGGTCATCAAAGAGCAGGTATGGATGATCAAAGAGGAGGAGAAACAAAAGATGGTAAAGACGTCTTCGTGGATGGATGTGATCACGAAGACGCAAAAGAAGGCGGATGAGGCCGAGAAGTGGATAGAAGTCGCTAAGAGAGGCAAAGGGAAAGAAACCACATCTATCCCCACTTCTACAATCATCAACATGACTCTAGAAGAAGAACAACGAAGGAAAACTAGAGCTTTGCATATAAGAGTAACCGGTCTAAAAGACCGAGATGATGTGGAAGGGGAAGTTGACGAACTTCTCCGCATGATGGGTAGTGAGGCTACTCATACAAAGGCATGGAGGGTGGGGAAGAAGACAACACAATGGGGGGACTTCAAAAGGGGGATCATCCGTTTCCCATCCATGGAGGCAAAGAAGGACTTCTTGAAGAAGCGTCCTACACTAAAGAAAATGGGCATATTCCTTGGAGATGACCTCACTCTCACACAGCTTGCGCATATGAGAGAGGTAATGCTAGAGATTCAAGCGGCAAGGGAGAAGGGAAAGACGGCCTTCTACAAAGATGGCCGGGTTGTGATTGTAGAGCGGCGCTCAGGAGGAGTGGCAGTGTTATTCAGGAAGGAGTTGCAGCCATTGATACATATAGCTCGGAGAGATGAGCAAGCTAGGTACATGTGGGTGAGACTGAGAGCAAAGACAGACAGATATCTTTACATTGCTATTTGCTACTTTCCCCCGAGCACGTCAGTGTATGCACCACCCAGAGGATAGTCCCCTTTCTCTATTTTGGATGATGACATATGGGAGTTCTCTAGAGATGGTGACATCATCATTCTAGGGGATTTCAATGCTAGGACTGCCCATCATCAGACAGTATTTTATGATACTTTAGAGGAGATGATGAGAGAGCTGGATGCTGCAGAGACAGGCCTATCCAGACTATCACAAGATGGAGAACACACTGAGTATGAATGACACTTGATAGACATGGGGACTGCACATGGATTGGCCATCTTGAATGGCCTACAAAGATTTCCCACCTCAGGGGGTTTTACATGCTTTCCACGCAGACATAGAGCCAGCACAGTGGATTACGTCATGGCACAGCGGAGCCTCATCTCTAGTATCCAGGATCTCACGGTTGGACCCAGACTTGTTGGTGTGGCAGTGGATCATGCTCTTGTGTCAATGACCATCTCTTTTCAGTTTAGTGTAGCACACAGGCTACGGACAGCAGCCCCTACTCGCTACACCTTCACGCGGGAGACAGACTTTGTATACATAGATGGGATCTACAGACGCCTATGCACAGAGGAGCCAGGACGACCTCTGGAGGAGCTTACTACTATATTGACACAGACACTACATGATGTAGCAGCAGAGGCATACCCACATACCCAGCCTGAGCAGAGACGCCGTTCGGGGAGCATGCCCCAAAACAGTTGGTCTGATGAGGAATGCCGGGACACTAGAGCTAGACGTCAGAGGGAGGTGCTTTTGGGGGACATCACTCACAAACAGTCACAGATTGACTTCCGACGCCTAGTGCGGCGGAAGAAGAGGGCATTTTTGGCTCGGCTAGAGCAAGATCTATATCAGCTGTTCTTGAGTTAGGACTCACGTGAGGCATGGCGGCTCTTTCAGGAGCACTCTCCTCCCCCCGCCATCACTTCTACAGAGGATTGGGGCCTGTACGGCGTACGCATCATCTCTGTACACAGTTCGTGAGCAGCTCCCCCTTCCCGACCCTCCCGATCCATGCCCACACACGTGCTTTTTTCACCGCGGAGATGGTGAGGAAGGCCATTGACAGGATGAGGACTGGGAGATCATACGATCATGATGGTTTAGTGGCTGAGCATTTCACGCATGCCAGTCTACTAGCACAGCTTCTAGCAGTGATGTTTAACCGCGCCATGTGTGAGGGCTTGCTTGATACTTGGAGCCTATCTACTATTGTACCTATCTTCAAGTCAGGAGACCCTATGGAGCCTGGGAATTATCACAGTATCATGATTGGACACACATTGGCACGGTTGTACGCATGTTTTCTTGAGCAGCTGCTGAGTAGATGGGCAGAGAGGGAGGGGATACGTGCAGCCGGGCAGGCAGGGTTCAAGAGGGGTTTTTCTACTCTTGACCATATCTTGACACTCAGAGCCATCATTGAGGAGGGTAGATCGTGTGGGAGACGGATCTATTGTAGCTTTGTGTATTTCAGCAAAGCAGTTGATACAGTGCCTAGAGCTAGATTGATGCGCAAATTACAGCAGATGGGAGTACCCACAGACCTCATTTGGGGGGTCATGGCATTATACAGGTCAGTAGTGGGGCAAGTACGCACCTCAGAGGGTCTATCCACACCGATTCACTCCACTATTGGGGTGAAGCAGGGTTGCCCGCTCTCTCCTACTCTATTTGGTATGTATGTGGATGAGGTTTCTGACTAGATTGAGAGAGATGGTGATAGAGGTGCACAACTGGCAGGGACATGGATTCCATTATTGTTATATGCTGATGATATTGTGTTGATCTCCGACTCTCCGGAGGGGATGCAACGTCACTTGGATGCTTTGAATAGGTTTGCTCTGAAAAGTGGGTTGTCCTTCAACCTTGGTAAAACCAAGGTCATGGTATTTAATACCACCCCATAGTGGATCAGGAGGTTAGCGCCAGCATTCACATACGGCCAGGAGACTGGAGTATACAGATGCGTACACTTACCTCGGAGTGGTTTTTAGTGGGCCAGCATTTTCATTGAGGAGGGCAGCAGAGACTAGACTGACTAGAGCCCATGCAGGATTGGGTAGATTGGAAAGGATGTGTTCACAGGTTCAGTTTTAGGAGCCTAGGACGAAGCTCCGGCTCTTTGACACTCTGGTGGCTTCTGCATTGCTTTATGGAGCTGAGATCTGGGGACCTTCATTAGATCATCACGGGAGGACAAGCCGCAGTGATGGATGGGGGGACATGGAGAAGCCTCTGGTCTTTATGATCTCGCGGCTCATTAGAGCCAGGGCCGCAGTACCACGTGCTATTGTTCGAGCAGAGCTAGCTGCCCCCCCACTAGTGGTTGAGGCGCTCACCAGATCGGTCTCCTTCATACACTGCATGTGGGAACTTCCCAGAGACAGATATGCCCGCCTTGCACTTGAGTCCTCTCGACAGTTAGCCATGCAAGGAGATACAGCATGCTGGTATGGGGAGATGACATCATGGTTTTAGGCACATGGGTTCAGCATAGACAAATTGCCTCCCTTCCAGTACTCGCTGGATGCACCCTCTCTTACTCTTACACATTCCGAGATCACCAGGCTCATTCGCCAGGACTTGACTTAGCTAGACACCAAGAGGACATGGATACAGCTAGCACAGGAGCTGGGCACGAAGATGGCTTTCTATAGAGAGCATCTCCTCCAGCCTATGGTTGATGGTTTTGTGACGAGGCCCAGATACATGGACACCCACTTGTCTCATGGGATACGTTGTGCTATCGGCCAGATACGTACATCTTCACACCAGCTGCGGATCGAGACTGGGAGATACAACGGAGTACCTGCACAGGCCAGGACATGCCCCCTGTGTGACATCGAGCCTGAGACAGAGTGCACTACACATGCCACTGCCCCGTCTACTACGAGATACGAGGCCGCTTCCATTGCTTGTTCAGAGAGGGCTTTGGACCATTCTCCAAAATCATGGAGTACGAGGATCAGAGATGCTTGGGTTTTTTTTTTGCTCGAGCTACGCAGACACAGAGAGAGCCTGATGAGAGGAGAGGCTAGTCAGTTCCAGAGATAGATCATAGATTTCTTTATAGCTGCCACTGGACACCCGGAGGAGTTACTACCACAACAGAGCTCGTCGTCTCACACCAGAGGCACACTGATCGACCGAGCGACTGAGCTGAAAAGATCCAGACGCCCACGACTGCGGAGGACTACACAGCATGGGCGGAGGCTACATCAGAGGATTCGGATCACTTTGGCTCGACATGCATGACGCCCGGTGAGACTACTGACCATGGAGGAGATTGATGAGATCCGCCAACGACCGATGCTGGATCTCTTGTGATCTAGCTATCCCAGCTAGCTGCTGTTCACACCTAGTAGTTTAGGATTCCATAGTATTTTATTGTGACATTTGTCATTGCATTTTTGTCATTGTTGTCATCTTGTTACTCTGACTCTGACTTTGTATCAGATCCACCACATTGTAACTTTCTGGTCTCATAGGTCACTTTGGCCTTTTGAAGACGTTAATATAACATTTCTCTCTCTCTCGCAGATTGCTGCAAGCACAGCCTTGAGGGCGGCTTCTCAGGTGGTCGTCGTTGGAGAAGCACCAACAAAAAGCAAGAGAGGGCGTGCTGCCCTGTTGACTACCAGCTGTGAGGAGATCCAAATGCAATCACATACGCTTGTATCTTGAAGCTCTGGGCTGTTTTCGGTGGATGCGAAGTGAGGGTGTCTCTCCGTACGCTTGGCCAAGAAGCTCTAGGCTGTTTTCAACAAATGCAAAGCGAGGGTGTCTCTCCAGATGCAATCACGTACGCTTGCATCTTGAAGGCAAGGGTCTGGGTTAGGAAGCTTTAAGTGGTTTTCAGCCGAAGCTCTTGGCTGTTTTCAGCGGATGCAAAGTGAGGGTATCTCTCCATACACTTCGCAAAAAAGCTCTGGGCTGTTTTTGGCAGATGCAAAGCGAGGGTGTCTCTCCAGATGCAATCACTTACGCTTGCATCTTGAAGGGTCCGGGTCAGGAAGCTCTGGGTTGTTTTCAGCAGATGCAGAGAGAGGGCATCTGTCCAAATGCAATCACGTACAGTTGCATCTTGAAGGCATGTGGCATTACACAAGGTGCTGATATGAGCAAAATAATTCACGATGATCTTATTAGTTAGGGGTTGCTGAAAGAAAACATCGTGCTTGGCATTGCCTTGGTCGACACGTGTGCCAGGTGTGGTGCACTTCATAAAGCACAAAAAGTTCTTGAGGAACTTCCTGTCTAGGATATTGTTTCTTGGAATGCACTGATTGCGGGATATTCCCAACTTGAGCAGGGCCAAGAAGCTCTGGGTTGTTTTCAACGGATGCGAAGCGAGGGTGTCTCTCCAGATGCAATCACATAGGCTTGCATCTTGAAGCTCTGGGTTGTTTTCAGCGGATGCAAAGAGAAGGTGTCTCTCCATACGCTTGGCCAAGAATCTCTTAGCTGTTTTCGGCGGATACAAAGCGAGGGTGTCTCTCCAAACGCAATCACTTACGCTTGCATCTTGGAGGCAAGGGTCCAAGTCAGGAAGCTCTGGGCTGTTTTCAGCAGATGCAGAGAGAGGGCATCTCTCCAAATGCAATCACGTACACTTGCATCTTGAAGGCATGTGGCGTTACACAAAATGCTGATATGGGCTAAAAAATTCACAATGATATTGTTAGTCAGGGGTTGTCGAAAGAAAACGTCGTGCTTGACCTTGCCTTGGTCAACATATATGCCAGTAGACTAGCCAGGGCAGCACGTTCAGGCCGTCAATTGGACCTATGGAGAGAGAGAGAGAGAGAGAGAGAGAGAGAGAGAGAGAGAGAGAGAGAGAAAGAGAGAGACTAGAGGCCGGACTAAATGGGTAGAGGCCAGAGGCTGCATTGATTGTGGGATACGCCCAACTTGGCCAAGGAGCTATGGGCTGTTTTCGGCGGATGCAATCAGCAGAGCAGCGCCAAGAAAGCAGAAATATCCGCTACACGAGAAAACATGGAGGGGAAGAGGGCAGTGCCTTGGTCGAGATATATGCTAAATGTGGTGCACTTCATAAAGCACAAAATGTTCTCGAGGAGCTTTCTATCTGAGACGTCATCTCTTGGAATGCACTGGTTGTGGGATATGCCCAACCTTGCCAAGAAGCTTTGGGCTGTTTTTGGTGAATGTGAAGCAAGGGTGTCTCTCGAGATGCAATCAGCAGAGCAGCGCCAAGAAAGTAGCAATATCGGCTACACAAGCAAACATGGAGGGGAAGAGCACAATAGGTTTTTGACGAGCTTCTTGTCCGCAATGTTGTCTCATGGAGTGCATTGATTGCACAATGTCTATGAGAGTCAAGTTCAGGAAGCTCCGGGCGTGTTTTTAGCAATGCAGAGAGAGGGCATCTCTCCAAATGCAATCACATACATTTGCACCTTGAAGGAATGTGGCATTACACAACTGCCTTGGTCGACATGTGTGCCAAATGTGGTGCACTTTTTAAAGCGTAAGAAGTGCTTGAGGAGCTTGTTGCCTGGGATGTCGTCTCTTGGAATGCACTGATTGTGGGATATGCCCAGCTTGGCGAAGAAGATCGGGCTTTTTTTGGCGGATGCCAAGTGAGGGTGTCTCACTAGATGCAATAAATCAGCAATATCTTCTACACAAG
The DNA here is from genome assembly GCF_014529385.1 of Adiantum capillus-veneris. Lineage (NCBI taxonomy): Eukaryota > Viridiplantae > Streptophyta > Polypodiopsida > Polypodiales > Pteridaceae > Adiantum > Adiantum capillus-veneris. The sequence goes on from NC_140944.1 coordinate 144,992,392, forward strand.
CAAACATGGAGGGGAAGAGCGCAACACGTCCTCGGCAAGCTTCATGTCCACAATGTTGTCTCGGAAGCTCTGGGCTGTTGATTTTAGCAGATATAGAGAAAGGGAATCTCTCCAAATGCAATCACGTACACTTGCACCTTGAAGGCATGTGGCATTACACAGCTGCCTTGGTTGACATATATGCCAAATGTGGTGCACTTCATAAAGCACAAAAATTGCTTGAGGAGCTTCGTGTCCGGGATGTCATCTCTTGGAACGAACTGATTGTGGGATATGCCAAACTTCGCCAAGAAGCTCTGGGTTGTTTTTCGCCAAATGCGAAGCGAGGGTGTCTCTCTAGATGCAATCAGTAGAGCAATGCCAAGAGAGCAACAATATCCACTACACATGCGAACATGCACGGGAAGAGCCCAACAGGTCCTCGACAAGCTTTCCTGTTTGCAATTTTGTCTCATGGAGTGCATTGAGAGGCCTCCCATGACTCATTGCTGATCTCCTCTGTCTTTGTAAGGATCTTCAGTTGTATGAAACATATATTTGTAACTCATCATTTCTAGGTTGTGTGTATTTTGCCATATGTGATGTCAAGTACAGACACAGGAGGCCCACCGCTGCATGTTACTCCCCAGCCTTGAGCAAGGCCATCTGCTCACCCCTGATGTATTGTATCCTATATCCAACTGCTATCTAGGATAGGCAAAACGATCACTATCTCTAAGGAAGGGTGGTGGTACAATGCATGGGAATGGGGTATAGACTGTACAAATGAAGATATTTTCACCTGTGATGTGCAAAGACATGGATATTCTTTACATCTTTTTGTTTCAAAGGCCAATTTGGCCTCTCGTAGAGTTGATGGTCATATTTCATTTGTGTTTCTCTTGTAGTCTTAGATAGCGATGACACTTATGATTACTAGGTATCTTGTGGACTCTGATTAGTTTTAGTTGGACGTTTCTTTCTCCCAAAGTGATGTGGACCATTGCACATTCTGATTAGTCATATGGGCCAGTTGGTCTATCCATAAACATCTAATATGATATTCCTCCACCCCCTTCCTTCAAACCCCCTCACAAAAAAAAACACAGAGCTATAATTCACATAGGCATGGGGAGAAGGGATCAAGGGCCCGTATCCTTATGGGCTGGACATCAATCAGGCCCCTTAGATCTTGTCATGAAAGTAATATCGGGTACCCTAGATTACTTTGCCTTGCGTCACGTTCGTTTGTCAAAAACCGACATGGACGCCTACATTACATACAATGTGCGTGGGCGACGTGGTTAGGGCACGTGCCTCTCAATGCCGAGGTTGTGGGTTCTATCCTCGGAGATGGGAAAGAGGAAGGGGGGGGGGGGGGGGAGAATGTAATCTTGGGTACCTGACATTACTGTGCCCGAGGTCTTCGGTGCTCATTCATCTCACCATAGATCCCACCCATTAATGCCTATGGAAGATATACTATAGAATTGTAGAGGCCTTGGAACTGCCCAGCATGCTCGCTTACGATGACCCTCGATTCGATTAATAGTGGGTCGTGCTGAGACACTTTGAATGGTTACCTTGACAAGATGAAGCTATGCTTGCACTATTTCCTCGTCACTGTCAACATCCACGTTCATTACTTTCATCAAAAGGGATTGATACATCGTCGCAGATAGCATGGTGGAGAGGTTGCACGACATTTGGGCCCATTCAAAGACAAAGATTTTGCAACGAGGGAACATGAGAGAATTAACACACTATTGGAGCATGGGAATGTGCAACTCATACTACTACATTGACACTTCACATTGAGCAAGGATACATGGTACAAAAGACTATCTCATATAGAGTACCCAAAGAGAGAATTAGGCTACAATAAATATGATTACACATTCTTATCACGATGCATCCACCCTTACATATTTTCAGCCATAGCTTTGAAGTCAGCCAATCGTTGCTCCTCTAATGCTTCCTTCTTCGCTGCAGAGGTCTTCAAATGTGCCAACATCTGTGCGCCTGTGTCAACCAACTTTGTGAGAGCTTCATCTAGTGCCGCCTTTCCTCGAGGGGCACGGGTCATATTGAGCGTTGATACTACAGAGGAATGATTTTGGTTGCCTTCCTCAGCTTGTCCATTTACTGGAATAGAGTCATTTTGAGAATCTTTGTGATCATCAACGGTGTATAAGAACTCGCATGGTTAATGCAAACTACATGTGCTCTATTATGCATGTAATCATCGACGACATCAAACCATTTACAAGTGTACTTTTCGATCATTGCCTGAAATCGCATTGTATGCTTTATCCTCCTTGTATTGAGTGTACACTCTTTGCCACTTTCTGCGGCAGCTTTCTCCATCTTTATCAAAGTCACTGTACAAGGACGCTAACTGGGAAGCCACCTTACTCCATAGATCTAGACCTTGTTTTTGGGGCTTATTAAATTCATCATTCGTACTTCCTCTAACATGCACTAGCTGATCAACCCAATAATCCTTCCAAAAGGATTTTCCCTTGCACTCATCATCTTCCAAGTCCACCTTGGTGGCTTTGGTTTTGGCCACCTTGGATTTCTTGGATGTCATCGTAGTGCCTTTGACACTTCCTCCCCTCTTTTTACCCTTAGACGCAGATTTATTTTCAACATTGACAGTAATAGGGGCCACATTAGTGTCACCACCCTTAATTGTAGAAGGGACAACAACATGATTAGGGCTTATGTGAGTAGCCAAGGGTTTACCAATGAGATTTGCGCACGATGACTAGAATCCAGCAGTTTCATGGGTGACATTCGAGCAAAGGGACTAGGAATAGGACTAGGCGATCCAAGCATCTCCGTGAAACTATGAGAAGGGGTATGGTATTGAAAAGGGGATGCAACGGGTTGGAAGGGGGAAAAGCATTGCCCTTGTAGAGGACTTTCACTCTCCATTTGAGAGTCAAGTTGCGAGAATTTGTGACTCCATCAAGTCCTACATTGACAAAAATTAAACACTTTGAATATGTTTCTGTAGAAATCGAATCAAATAAACATCCTTATTAAGTATCTGCAGTGTGGTTGGGGTCCTTACACAGTAAGTTTGCTCGAGCACCTGCGATCAAGTGAACTCTCATGAGAACCAACAACAATATTGTGTTTACAACAAATATTTGAATAAACGGAAGGTACTAAAGGCCAACACACAGAGTTGAGTTGGCTGACAGCGACCAATGGCGGGAGCGCAGCGTGGTGCAGGAGCTGCATGAGCTCGTTTAGATGTAGTCACAAAGCTTTGGTGCAGGCGCAAATGAGCTTCAGGCTCAGGGCGGTGTCAAGTCCACCGGATGAGAGCGCTGCAGTCGGCCACTGCTCCAATGCGAGCGTCAGCTACGTCTACGGCTCATTACCAAGACTGATAGCAAGCTTATTATGTGATTGATGCCAGCACCGATAGCAAGCTGATTATGGAGGGTTAGCAAGCAGAATCTGCTCGTTTGTAGTCTTATAATTACTGCAAGCCAATGCTCGAGAGGAGCGGGTTAAGACAGCCTTCATTACTTCACAACCTACGGGTTAGGGATGTGCAGAGCCCCGGCAGACAGCAAGAACTCATGGATGGAACAAGCAGCAGGGATCCCTTGAAAGCGTAATGCAGAGAGAAGCTTGCAGCATTATGTGCTCTAGTGCAAGGGCTTTTGAAAGGGCGCCAAGTCTTAGCGAGTTCGCGGGAGTATCCAGAGGTGCACTCTGATTGGCTGCCCCTGGATGAGCAAGAGCACGGGCGGGGTGGGGAGGCCGGAACAAGAGGAAGGGTAGCTGGGTGTGACTCAGCATGCCAACAGGGCAGCTAGTGTAGCTGGGCTCCATGTAGGGTAAACCATCAATTCTCCATCGCCTCCTTTGATTGGATGATGGCTCCTAAAGTGCCCCAGACTTGCGCAGTCTGAATGGGGCCTTATGTAACTGTCGTTTTGTGCAATTTCATCTATTGCTTCTTGTTGCCTTAACAACCAGGTCATTTATTTTCTTATAGGGAAATTAAGAGTTTTCTTCTGGATTATACTGTTATATGGTTAGTTGTCCCTTGTTTGTAGTTCTTAAATTGCTTGCTGCTATGATTACCTTGGTGCTTGCCACCTTCTATAATTTTTTTTCTTCCAGTAAGCATTTTCAGGATGGTCTTTGATAAGGTTGGTGTGGGTGCGTTTAAATTATTGGTCACAGTTTGTTTGCTGTAACTTGCAGACTTTGAAGGATCTCTTAGCAAATGGAGCAGATAAGCATGAAAAGGATGGTGAAGGGCGAGTAGCTCTTCACCTTGCTTGTGGTTATGGAGAGGTAATTTTTCAGTTACCAGATGGATACTAAAGGGCATGTATTGCATTGATAATGGACTTGTAGTGATTCTGTGTCGGTGCCCTATCTACGTCCAGTCTTTGATTTTTGTGCATGGGTGCACTTTTTAGGGTCAAGAGCTATTCGCCTTGTATTTTCTTATTTTCATGCCTTCATCTTGTTCTCCTTTCCTTGATATATCTATATTTATGTGCTTGAAATACAATCTGCATCTGGCTGCTCTAGATACAAAATGGGACATTAACAGAACTGGAAATGCTGTCAAATCGGTATCTGACCTTCCATAAATCTGGGTCATTGTTTACAAGTTGCATCTCGGTTCCAGATTGTAAATCGTGCTGTCACACATTTGAGTGTTGCATGCTCATATAATTTTTTCTATGTGATATTGAACTTGATGCAGTCTGGCTAGGTCTTCAACTGATAGCACATTATTGGCAACCAAGTATTTTACTGAAGTTGTCACTTTGATGTACACTAAGTTCGTCTGGGCAAGAATGGAAGCATCATCTACGTCTAAAGCAATAAGAGAGTCGTGGAGGTTGAGGAAACACTTTAAATATTGAAGCTAGAGAATTTTTTATGCCATCAATATACGAGGTGGAGGGATATGCATTTTCAATGCAAAGAAAAACATGTGAGTAGCATTAGCATTCCAATTTGTTGCATGACCACCCGACAAGAAATATTTACTTGGTGAGACTAAGGTGCTTTTCCCAAAGGAGGCCAGGACATTAAGCAACTTGGCCTAATCACAACCCTTGATTAGGACTTTAATCCAACATTTTATAATCGCCTACATTCCAATGTTGTAAAGCACCAATGTCTCATGCGCTCCAGCGTTCAAAAGCGTCAATACAGTCTCTCATCCCTATTGCATCAAGGGCTCCTCCTCACCAAGGCATTGTGAGATACTTTGAAACAGTCTTAAGACCTCACACAGCCTGAACACAGCATGACACAAACATTTTGTACTTGGTTTTTCTTGGAGGCAAGTTCCCTTTGGCCTCTATGGGATGGCAATGACATTTCTCTCTGACTCTTACACAGTCCGAGATCACCAGGCTCATTCGCCAGGACTTGACTCAGCTAGACACCAACAGGACATGGATACAGCCAGCACAGGAGCTGGGCACGAAGATGGCTTTCTACAGAGAGCATCTCCTCCAGCTTACGGAGGATGGTTTTGTGACGAGGCCGAGATACATGGACACCCACTTGTCTCATCGGATACGATGTGCTATTGGCCAGATACGCACATCTTCACACCAGCGGCGGATCCAGACTGGGAGATACAGCGGAGTACCAGCAAAGGCCAGGACATGCCCCCTGTGTGACATCAAGCCTGAGAAAGAGTTGCACTACACATGCCAGTGCCCCGTCTACTACGAGATATGAGGCCGCTTCCATTGCTTGTTCAGAGAGGGCTTTGGACCATTCTCTAGAGTCATGCAGTACGAGGATCAGAGATGCCTGGGTTTGTTTTTGCTCGAGCTACGCAGACACAGAGAGAGCCTGATGAGAGGAGAGACTAGCCAGTCTCGAGACAGATCATAGACTTCTAATAGAGCTGCCACTGGACACCCGGAGGAGTTACTACCACAGCAGAGCTCGTCGCCTTACACCAGAGGCACACTGATCGACCGAGCGACTGAGCTGGGGAGATCCAGACGACCACGACTGCGGAGGACTACACATCATCGACGGAGGTTGCGTCAGAGGATTCGAATCACTTTGGCTCGACATGCACGACGCCCGGTCAAACTACTGACCATGGAGGATATTGATGAGATCCGCCAGCGACCGATGCTGGGTCTCTTGTGATCTAGCTATCCCAGCTAGCTGTTTAGCTGCTTAGTTCATACCTAGCAGTTTAGGATTCCATAGTATCTTATTTTGTCATTCTGTCATCTTGTTACTCTTGTTACTCTGACTTTGTATCAGATCCACCACATTGTAACTTTCTGGTCTCATAGGTCACTTTGGCCTTTTGAAGACGTTAATATAACATTTCATTTCATTTCATTTCTCTCTCTCTCTGGGAGGCTGTTATGAGATTAGTAGCATTCATACACAGCTTATGGGAGCTCCCACGAGATCATTATGCTCGGCTGGCTTTGGAGTCCTCACGGCACTTGACAGCATAGGGAGATACATCATGTTGGTATGCATAGATGGTAGCATGGTTTGAGCTACATGGTTTCTCTATCGTTAGGCTCCCACTCTTTCAGTATTTTATAAATGCACTCTCTCTCTCACAGAGGGAAGTGCTCATGGGTATTACCACACATAGACAGTTACGGATTATCTTTCGCCGCCTAGTGCGACGAATGAAAAGGGCTTATCTATCTCAGCTAGAGCTATTTATGAGTCAAGACTCAGACGAAGCATGGAGGCTATGCCACGAGCATTCACCGCCACCATCGATCACCTCCACAGAGACGTGGGGGAAATATGCCACATCCCTCTACCCAGCCTCAGGGCAACCACCTTTGTCGGACCCACTAGAGACATGCCCGGAGACATGTACTTTCTTTACTGCCGAGAGGGTAAGGAAAGCCATTGACAGGATAAAGACAAGGAGCGCATATGATCATGATGGTCTGGTAGCAGAGCACTTCATCCATGCCAGAGACATGCTTGCAGAGCTTCTTGCTATGATGTTTAATCGAGCCATGTATGAAGGCTTTCCTGAGACTTGGAGTATGTCTACGATTGTGCCTATTTTCAAGTCAGGAGATCCCATGATTCCCGGGAATTATCGCACCATCATGATTGGTCACACATTGGCTAGGCTGTATGCATCCGTTCTTGAACAGGAGCTGAGTAGATGGGCAGAGCGAGAGGGCATATGAGCACCAGGGCAAGCAAGATTCAAGAGAGGTTTCTCCACTCTTGATCAGATTCTGACACTCAGAGCCATTATTGAGGAGGGTAGACACCATGGCAAGAGGATCTACTGTAGCTTTGTGGATTTCGGCAAAGCCTTTGACACAGTGCTGAGAGGTAGACTTATACGCAGACTACAGGACATGGGTGTGCCTATAGAGTTGATATGGGTTATTCTTGCTTTATACAGGATAGTGATGGGGCTGGTACGCACTACTGAGGGAATGTCTAACATTGTCCACTCCACTATTGGAGTGAAGCAGGGATGTCCCCTATCTCCAACTCTTTTTGGGATGTATGTGGACGAGTTTTCAGACTATGTAGAGCGTCTGGGAGACAAAGGGGCTCGGCTAGCAGGGACATGGATTCCGTTGTTACTATATGCTGATGATATTGTGTTGATTTCTGACTCTCCAAAGGGGATGCAACGTTATTTAGATGCTTTGAATACATTTGCTCATGACAATGGATTGTCTTTCAACCTTGGGAAAACCAAGGTTATGGTATTCAACACCACACCCTAGTGGGTCAAGAGGTCAGCACCCACATTTACGTATGGCCGGGAGACTGTGGAGTACACAGATGCATATACCTATCTTGGGGTAGTTTTCGATGGACCGGTGTTTTCACTAAGGAGAGCATCAGAGACTAGACTGACAAGAGCATATGCAGCCTTGGGAGGACTGGAGAGGATGTGTTCACAGGTTCAGTTTCAAGGACTACGAACAAAGCTATGGCTTTTTGACACTCTAGTGACCTCAGCTATGCTCTACGGAGTCTAGGTATGGGGACCCTCAGTAGACCATCATGGGAGATCTGGCAACACAGATGGATGGAGATGTATGGAGAGGCCTCTGGTCTCTATGATCGCTCGGATGATTTGGGCTAAGGTCTCAGTGTCGCGTGAGATTATCCGAGCCGAGCTAGCCCCCCCCCCCCCCCCCGCCCCCCCTTTGTGGTTGAGGCATTGACTAGATTAGTATCCTTTATCAACAGTTTATGGGATCTCCCTAGGGACATATGCTCGGCTTGCCCTAGAGTCATCTCGACAACTAGCGCTACAAGGAGATACAGCATGTTGGTATGGACAGATGACAGCATGGTTTCAATCCCATGGTTTCAGCATGGATAGATTGCCTCTGTTTCAATACTTCCTCCCTGTCTCTCACACGGACAGAGATCACCATACTCATACGCCAGGATTTGATTGAGCTAGATACCAAGAGCACATGGATACAGCCAACACAGGAGTTGGGAACGAAGAGGCCTTTTACAGAGAGCATATTTTTCAACTCACGGAGGACGGTTTTGTGACTAGGCCTGCATACATGGATACGCACTTATCTCATGGGATACGGTGCGCTTTTGGGTAGATACGCACATCCTCACATCAGCTCCAGATCGAGATTGGTTGATTTCGAGGGGTGCCAGCAAGGGCCAGGATATGTCACCTATGTCACTTAGAACCAGAGACAGAGCTGCACTACACATGTCATTGCCCGGCGTACTATGAGGTACACGGCCGCTTCCACTGTCTATTCAGAGAGGGCTTTGGACCATTTTCTAGAGTCATGAGATATGAGGATCAGAGTTGTCTCGGATTGTTCCTGCTAGAGATACGCAGACTCAGGGAGAGCTTGTTGAGGACATTAGGGGAGAGACAGTCTCAGAGACGAATCACAGATTTCTTTACACAAGGCAGGGGAGAGGCAGAGGAGCAGTCACCACAGCAGATCTCAGAGCCCACCCACACTAGAGGTACGTTGATTGACCGAGCCATGGAGCTAGGCAGATCCAGACACCCACGACCTCGAGGGGTCTCCCACCATCGACGAAGGCTGCAGCAGAAGATACAGATCACTCTAGCTCGACATGCAAGACGCCCACATTCAGAGTACTGACCATGGAGGATGTGGCTGAGATTTGACAGCGACCGATGAGAGATTTCATCTAAACCCACCAATCCCCTATCCCACCCCCTCGAATCAGCTTCATATTCATTTTCTTAATGTTTCTAGTGTTAATTCTTTGTACTTTCCGTACTCGGACATGATATTAGATTCACCATTTGGTCTCATAGGTCATTTTGGCCTTTTGAAGACGTCAATGTAACATTTCATTACTCTCTCTCTCTCTCTCTCTCTCTCTCTCTCTCTCTCTCTCTCTACTGATCAGAGCCAAGGCCTCCATACCCCACGCTATCATTCGAGCAGAGCTAGCTGCCCCTCCTATGGAGATTGAGGCGCTTACCAGACCAGTCTCCTTTGTGGACAACTTGTGGGATACTACTAGAGACAGATATGCTAGATTGGCCCTTGAGTCTTCCAGACAGTTAGCTCTTCAGGGGGACACTTCATGCTAGTATGCACAGATGACATCATGGTTTCAGATGCATGGCTTCAATATGGACAGGCTACCCCCTTTCTAGTACTCTCTTCAGACACCCTCGATGTCTCTTACACGGGTGGAGATTACTAGACTCATTCGTCAGGACATGATCCAGCTGGATACCAGGAGGACATGGATAGAGCCCCCACAGCAGTTAGGCACGAAGATGGCTTTCTATAGAGAGCATCTTCTCCACCTCACAGGAGATGGGTTTGTGATTGACCCAGCTACATGGATACACATGTCTCATGGTTTGCGGTGTGCCATTGGTCAGATACGCACATCCTCACATCAACTGGAGATTGAGTCTGGTAGATTCAGAGGGATACCAGAAAAGAGTAGGATATGCTGCTTATGCCAGCTAGAGCCACAGACAAAGCTACATTATATTGTCATTGCACAGTGTACTATGAGATTCGGGGCCGTTTTCACTGTTTATTCAGAGAGGGTTTCGGTCCTTTCTCTAGGGTCATGAGTTATAAGGATCAGAGACGTTTTGGGCTATATCTACTTGAGTTACACAGATATAGACACTTTATTGGGGAGAGCTAGAGAGAGACAGTCCCATAGACAGGTTACAGATTTCTTTTCACTAGATATGGGGCAGCCAAAGGAGCAGCCATCACTGCAGAGCTCGGCCCACACTCATTCGACCATGGCACTCTCATCCACCGAGCACTGGAGCTACAAAGATCCAGACGGCCACGATTGAGGAGAGGAGCTACACAACATCGACGGAGACTACAACAAAGGATTCGAGCCATACTCTCTCGACATCCAAGAGTGCAGATGAGGATGGATTCTAGTAGTAGTAGTTTTTTTGTTCTATTCTTTTTGTACCCAGACATGGTATCAGATTCACAATTTTGTAACAAATTGGTCTCATAGGTCATTTTGGCCTTTTGAAGACGTTAATATAACATTTCATTTCATTTCTCTCTCTCTCTCTCTCTCTCTCTCTCTCTCTCTCTCTCTCTCTCTCTCTCTCCTAAAGCCATGTAATTAAAACCAAGATGCAATCTCTGCATACCAACATGATCTATCTCCCTACAATGCCAGCTGTCATGAAGACTCCAGTGCTAATCGAGCATATATGTCTCTAGGGAGAGCCCAGGTGCTATGCATAAATGAAACTGCTCTCTGTCTCTCTCTCTCCTCTCTCTCTCTCTCTCTCTCTCTATATATATATATATATATATATATATATATATATATATATATATATATATGTATATATATATATGAAATTGCTCTCTCTCCCTCTCTCTCTCTCTCTCTCTCTCTCTATATATATATATATATATATATATATTATATATATATATATATATATATATATATATATATATATATATAGAGAGAGAGAGAGAGAGAGGAGAGAGTATATATATATATATATATATATATATATATATATATATACTCTCTCTCTCTCTCTCTCTCTCTCTCTCTCTATATATATATATATATATATATATAGAGAGAGAGAGAGAGAGAGAGAGAGAGAGAGAGAGAGAGAGAGAGAGAGAGGGAGAGAGCAGTTTCATATATATATATACTCTCTCTCTCTCTCTCTCTATATATATATATATATATATATATATATATATAGAGAGAGAGAGAGAGAGAGAGAGAGAGAGAGAGAGAGAGAGAGAGAGAGAGAGAGAGAGAGAGCAGTTTCATATATATATATACTCTCTCTCTCTCTCTCTCTCTATATATATATATATATATATATATATATATATATAGAGAGAGAGAGAGAGAGAGAGAGAGAGAGAGAGAGAGAGAGAGAGAGAGAGAGAGAGAGAGAGAGAGAGAGAGAGAGAGAGAGAGAGAGAGAGCAGTTTCATTTATGCATAGCACCTAGGCTCTCCCTAGAGACATATATGCTCGATTAGCACTGAAGTCTTCATGACAGTTGCCATTGCAGGGAGATAGATCATGTTGGTATGCAGAGATGGCATCTTGGTGTTAATTACATGGCTTTAGTATGGATTGGCTACCCCCATTTCAGTACTCTTTGGATGCACCCTCCATCTTCCTCACCAAGGTAGAGATTACGAGGCTCATCAGACAAGACTTGATTGAGTTGGATACAAAGAGGACATGGATACAGCCTACACATGAGTTGAATACGAAGATGGCTTTCTATAGAGAGCATCTTCTCCAGCTTATGGAGGATGGTTTTGTGATGAGACCAGGATAAGTCGATACTCAACTATCCCACGGGATACGATGTTCTATTGGTCAAATACGCACATCCTCACATCAGCTAGAGATCGAGACATGCAGATTTAGAGGAGTACTTGCTAAGTCCAGGGTTTGTCAGGTGTGCCAGATAGAGCCCGAGACAGAGCTACATTACATGTCACTACCCAATATACTATGAGATATGAGGCCGCTTTCACTGTCTATTCAGAGAGGGTTTTGAACCACTTTCTAGAGGCATGAGATACCAGGATCATAGATGCCTCGGATTATACTTACGGGAGATTCGTAGACACAAAGAGGACCTCTTGAAGAGGGACACAATGAGAGAGATCCAGCGACAACGGGAGATTACAGATTTCTTTCAGTTACAGACAGAGGAGTTCGAGCAACTCCCACAGCAGAGAAGCACCAAAGGCACGAGAGGCATAGAGGCATATTGCTTGATTGGGTGATAGAGTTGGGGACGTCCCGTTGCCCATGGATGAGGGGGCCCTCTTAACATCGATAAAGATTGCGACAGAGGATCCATACCATTCTGGGGTGACATAGGAGCCGTCTTTTTGGATACTGATGTATATGTATATGATGCCTCTACTATCAGAGAACTCCATTGTATCAGCTCACCCCACTCCTACCCACTATTTTCTTTTCAGTTCTTTGTACTTTTTGTACCCAGACCTCGTATTAGATTCACCACATGTAACCTTTTGGTCTCATAGGTCGTTTTGGCCTTTTGAAGACGTTTATATTACATTTCTCTCTTTCTGACATGGAGGGAGGTCACTAGACTTCCACAACAAGATCTGTTTCAGCTGGATACCCAGAGGACATGGATACAACCTATACAGGAGCTAGGCACGAAGATGACTATATATAGAGAGCATTTTCTCTAGCTTATAGAGAATGGGTTCTTATCTAGCCCTGCCTACATGGACACTCACTTTTCCTGGGGCTTACGACGTGTTATTGGACAAATTCGGACATCATCACATCAGTTGGAGAGTGAGATTGCACGATTTTGAGCGTCTCAATTGAGGCGAAGTTGTGCCAAGTGTGTTAGATAGAGCTCCACTATATATGCCGCTGCACAACATACTATGAGATACGTGGCCGCTTTCACTGCCTCTTTCGAGAGGGTTTTGGACCTGTATCTAGAGTTATGAAATACTAAGATTAGAGATGTCTTGGACTCTATCTACTAGAGATTCAGCGATATCAAATAGGGTTACTGCGTGCGTGCGCGCGCGTGAGAGAGAGAGAGAGAGAGAGAGAGAGAGAGAGAGAGAGAGAGAGAGAGAGAGAGAGAGAGAGAGAGAGAGAGAGAGATCATAATGTTCTTTCATCTAGAGATTGACCGAAGACTAGCGTCACGAGGTTGTGACAACCACTATATATATTTGTTGGTTTCTTTCCCTTGATTTTTATTTAATTTTTGGGACCCTCTTGTTATAATCACAAATGTCCGGACATTGCATGGCCAGTGTGAAATGCCGGTTGGCCAAGAGTTTCACCCGCAGCAGTCAAGGCCAGGCAGCCACGAGATGCTTGGGCTGATCAACACTGTAATCTGACTAGTAAGAAGTGGCTAGGCTCAATTAAAGTCATTTAGGCCCCTCGGCATGACTTTAGAAGTTAGTGGGTATCAGGAATTAATCCAAAAGTAGCAAACTGGACACATGGCAATAGGAGAGCAGCCTGCAGGTCAACTCACACTCCAGAAGGTCTCATCCAAGAGGGGGTGCCCAATATGAAGCTCGGAAAGCTGATTTTTCAGCTTTGTGGTGGATTTTCAGGTTCTGTAACTATCATGGAAAGTTTGCTTTCTCCCTTGTCTCATGCAGCGCGATGATTTGCTCTCGCACATCTCTCTCTCCCCGTTGCGCATATGGTAATGTCCCATATAACCATGTATAGTTTTGGGGATTTTATGCACGTTTGCCAAGGCAAGAGCCTTCTGTACAGGAACCAGATTAGCTAATTGCTAATCCCCTTCAGGTACACACAATTCCATTGCAAAGGAATGCGAAAACGGAGAGCTTTCTCGCGTGAAGACTCGTTCGATTTACAGGGGAACTGTCCCATTGCGTACGGGAGTTTCTGAGACACTTGTAGACATGTTTGCTTGGCTCAAAATGATGCGAAACAGAAAATTACAGCCTGCTGTGTTTTTCTGCAGGTTTAGTGTTTCGTACCCAAAGTGCAAGGTAACACCAGGGGAGCCTCGAGAAAGTCTTGGGTGCTTCTACAGGACAATTTAGAAAGATTACTTGCAAGGAATCTCATCTAATTCAAAGGACAAGTAACCATACAGGTGCAAGAGCTCGAGGGCTACCTATAGGAGTGATCAACACGCGAATCGGAGCGCAAAACAAGAATTACAGCTTGTTGTAATATTTTGCACGTTTAGGGTTTTGGCCAGTTTGATGCCTACGGGTCCCAAGAGCTTCAGGGAAGCTAGGGAATCAATAAATAGGTGTTTTGGTGCATTTTTTGAGGCCAAAAACAACGAATTCAATGTGCTGTAATTTTTCGCCAGGTTTTGTAAAGTGGTCTAGAGTGCGTGGAAAGTCACTGTTTACTTTGGATTTCGTCGGCGAAGACTTCTATTGTGGTTATGATGCCGAAATCAGGTTAGAGTAGGGGAATTTCAACCCAATAAAAGTGGGACAGCTTGTAGAAGTTTACAGGTTTTTCTGAAGTGTAATAAGAGTAAAGAAATACGGAAAGGGGCACAAGGCTTTGGGGCCTACAGGGTGTCGTTGTCTGCTTGGAAGCAATCTAACCGCCAAGCCGTGTTTTTGTTTGAAGTGTAATTCCTTGTCATAGAGGATTTAGTGTAAAGATCCGGGTGAAAGCTAAAGTCTACCGCCCTACGGGCCGGTTTCATGGTTCTGTTGCCGGGAGAGAATCACTTTTTTCTTGAGAAGCGAGCCTTGGTTGGGTTTTGGCGAAGAGACAAAGCAAAGGTGCTTGGAATTACACTATGGTTGATAGGATGAATGACGCTAGGGAAGAGGGTTGCTCTTTGTAGTACAGACAGGTTGTACCTCCAGTGTTCGAGGTCGGCAAAAGTTCATGGTCACCACTGTCTGTGCCTTTTGTTGATGTGAATGCTCCACAAGTGCAAGGGTTTAGGACTAAGCAACTGGAAGACGATGCGTTCACGACATAGTTTGTTACTACCGTGAATGTGTTTTCTCGGTTGGTGTAGAATCCTAGGTTTATGGAATTTCTGCGAGCGCCACCATTGTTACAGCAAATAAGGCAACTTTCTCATGCAAGAGAGCCTGTTGAGGCTCAAGCCCAGGTCCCTTATGCATCGCAGCAGGGCAGGGAGCACGTTGTGGAGTCAGTTGGGGCTCCAAGGCAAATTCCTTCTGTCCTCAAACAAGTGGTCAGGACGCAAGTTCCACAGGCTATACCAATTCAGCCAGCCACCTTTCGGAGTCCAAATGTTGTTTTAAATGGGCAGGGAACTAATTTCCAAGCTATGCATCAGGTTTTTCTACCACCCACGGTACATCTTGGGTGTTTGGGGGGTTCAAAGCATGGCCGGTTATTTGCCTAGAAACCAGTAGTACATGCCAAGAACAATCTCTGGGGGTATGCAGGGCATGATGCCAAACCCCATGTATGGTGGCATAAATCTTACTAGCAAAAATGGCCTCAAAAGGCAACTTTCCGAGATTCCAATCAGACATGCGAGTACCATCAGCTAAAGACGGAATGATTAAAAATTAAAGCGGCATATGCTGAAGCCCACCTCATAAACCACATCACCAACCACGTGAAGGCCACGATAATAGAGAAAGTATGCCTGACGAGGCGAGCAATCAACCAAAGTAAGAGAGAATGCTTGACTCCAATGAAGACTTTCCATACAAAGGGAATCTCCTTCCTAATGTTGCTGACCATGCCATGATAAATGCCTTGTAACTTCTTTACAGGCAAAGATCAAGCTGGAAGTAAAGGAACATCCAGGAATATGCCCTTCCATCTTGCCAAACACGTCCCAAAAAGATGATTGCCAGTGACCACATGTTGATATAAGTAAGCAAGCGTAAGAGCCCAAGGCTGAGTTTTTTTCATAAGAGTAGGCAACAGCATGGCTTTTCTGGCAAGAACATGTCTGCTCAAGTCCAAAATATTGAGACCACCAAAGCGCTTAGGAGTGCAAAATTTCCCAATCAACATCGAACGTAGGCCTTTTTTTTTAGCAGTGCGCCACTAATTAGACAAAATAGATGACATAAAAGAAGCGATACAATGACGAGGCCAGTGTAACATTGGCAAATAGAATTGAAGGTAAGCCATCAAGACACTTTGTACGATTTCCAAATGAATATGCAATGGCCATGTGGATAATTTCCAGTATTGCAATTTGACATTGAGGCGCTGCATAACCCAATCCACTTTTTGAGTGCGCATAACGCTCCATCCAGTTCGATACTCCAAATGCCTGACAATTTCATTCGGAGAAATAATCACACCTCGCCACACCAATTGATGCCAATCGCAAGAATTAATTGACAAACGCTTCGATTTGCAGAAAATGGCCCTAAGACCAGCCGCAAGCCCATACATTTCCAAAGTATCCATAATCACTTGGACATCAACCTAGTGATTGCGAGACATAAACAAAGAGTCATTTGCATAAGCTTGCCCAATGAAATTCTGACCCGAGGGTTATTGCAAAGACAACGAACAGAAGTCAAGCGATCAAGATACATGAACAAGGGGTGAGTGGCAATAGCATACAACATTGCTCTAAGGGGGCAGCCCTACCTAACTGAACAACCAAGAGGCCAAGGTTCCATCAGTTCCCCTTCAAGGATCCCCGAGGACGTGTTGCTGATGAGTGAGCGGCGGTGTGTGCAAGTGATAGAGCATGCGGAGATGTGCAGGGCCTGTACCTTGAAGAGGGGCGAAGGCCTGCAGAGCAGAGGGCGCTAGGGAACAAAGATAGCAGAGAGAGAGAGCGCTACACGATAGTTGAGGGGAATAAGTGAGTGAACCAAAATTGGGATCACATTCCCTTTATTAAAAGTATAGGACCAATTTTAAAGTTAGTGGCCAAGTTCAATGTGAACTTGGCCAAAGGTTAATAACCTTTAAAAGTATACAAGAAAGGGGTCATTTGGGCCTTTAACCCAACAACCTCCCACTTAAAGGCATAAATGGCGCCTTTAAGCTACGTGACTCCCACCATCTGTATGCATAGTTGATGTTGTGCTTTGGGTGAGCACTTAGTGAGAGCATTTGCTGGATTTTGTGAGGTATGGACCTTAACCAATGTAATAAGGCCATCCTCAAGCACTTCTCGAATGAAGTGGTACCGCACATCAATATGCTTTGTGCGTGCATAAAACATGGCATTCTTTGCCAGACATATGGCACTCTGGCTATCACAACCAAGCATAGGTGCCTTGTCAGGCAAACCAAACTCGCTGCATAGACGTGCTAACCAAATGGCTTCTTTGGAAGCCTCAATGGCTGAAATATATTCAGCCTCTGTAGTAGACAATGCAACGATCTTTTGCAATCTAGAACACCATGAAACAGCACCTCCTGCAAGAGTAAACACATAGCCACTTGTGGATTTCCGTGTATCCACATCACCAGCCATGTCAGAGTCACAAAATTTTCAGCATTGTTTCGTGGCTGCAAATGCCCTTCAGCAGCCTCAATTTGCTGCCCAACATCTTCTGGCTCAAACACCACTAGATCATCTACATTTTCAGCCATACGTGGTGCATCCTGACGGTCAAGAATAGGCCTAACAGGTGGCTGGTCATGCTGAAATTTGACCCTTTTATGGTTATGCTTTGAGGCACAATTGTTTTGAAGCAGCCTTGCCTCATTAAAAACAACATCCCGGTTGCGTATAGCCCTTTTGAGCTGAGGTAACCAAATCTTGTAACCCATTTCGCCGCCTTCACCATATCCCATGAAAAAGCCTTTAATGGACTTTGGCATCTAGTTTACTGCTCAACTCAGGTCTAACATGCACAAAAGCCTCGCAACCAAAAATGCGTAAGTGATCATATGAAGCAGGCTTGCCAGACCAAACCTCTTCAGGGATGTCACCTTTCAAAGACATGTAAGGGGATTGATTGCATATATGGACTGCAGTTTTCAAAGCTTCTCCCCAAAAATCCATGAGAGAGATTAGATGTGGACAGCATGCATCTTACCCTCTCACAAAGTGTCCTATTGAATCTTTCAGCCACACCATAAGAAGAGGGGCTGTATGGCTTAGTAAGCTCTCTCTTAATGCCCATATTTTCACAAAATTTGTTAAATTCAGCACTTTGAACTACCTCCCGTTGTCCGTACGCAAGCATTTTAGCTTTCTACTTGTTTGGGTGGTCACAAATGCATGAAATTTCTTAAACGCAGCAAAGGCTTCATCCTTAGACTTCAGCAAATAAACCCAAATTTTCCTAGAATGATCATCAACAAAGGAGACAAAATAGCATGCACCTTACATAGACTTAGTAGGCATGCTACATACATCAGATTGTACAAGATCAAGCACACAAGATTTACGAGAGACACTAGAGTAATAAGAACGCTTTACTTGCTTGCCATATTGACATTCATTACAAAAGTCAAGCTTTGTGCCTTTAGCATCAAGCTTGTTTAAAGTACAAAGCTTAGAAAGGCCCTTTTGGCTCATATGGCCAAGCCTCTTTTTGCCACAACTCCATGTGAGTTAATTTCAGCCAATGCAATAAACTTGCCCAACCAACCTTTCCATGCATGCAGTAAAGTGTTTTTTCTTTGTGCCCTTTACAATTAGTCTTGAGCCTTTAGTCATTTTCCATGATCCTCTCGCAAACAAGATGCTGTAACTATGCATATCCATCTGACCAACAGAAAGCAGACTCTTCTTGATTCCCGACACATATCTAACATCATACAAGACAAGCTCATTTGTGCCATCTATGCACAAATGCCAATACCCTCAATGGAACATGTATGATTGTTTCCAAGGTATACATGGCCATGCTTGCCTACATCAAAAGTAGAGAAACACTCCTTGATAGAAGAGATGCACAGTGCCAATACCCTCAATGGAACATGTATGATTGTTTCCAAGGTATACATGGCCATGCTTGCCTACATCAAAAGTAGAGAAACACTCCTTGATAGGAGTCACATGAAATGAAGCACCGGAATCAACTATCCAAGTCTGGGATAATGCATCATTGACAGTCAACAAAGCATCAATAAGATCACTCTTGGTGATCTGCATGTCCTGTGAATGAACATTAAGAGAGGCATCAAGGTCATAAGCATCATCATCTGACAAAGTGGCACACAAGATGTCCTCTACATCTGACAGCTCCTCAATCACAACCCTAGAAGCCACATTGGCCTTCTCTTTGTCCTTTGAGCTATGCTGTGCATCTGTCTTGACTTCCTTCTTCTCTTTCTTTTTGTCTCCGCCATTCTTTTCCTGTTCTAACTCGGCTTTGTAGTACTTGCAATCGGGTTTCTTGTGACCTTTCCTGCCACACTGATAGCAAGTCACATCACTCTTGCCTTTGATGGCATTTCCCCTTTCCTTACTCTTACTCTTACTCCTTTGGGCATAGACATTCTTCTTCTCTGTCCTACCTCTAACCATGTTGGCATAGCTGCCTTCCTCTCCACTTGCTTTCCTCATTCAAGATAGAACCCCTAACACCATCAAAGGTCAAATTGGGGTTATTCGACAATGAAACCACCAATGTTTCCCATGAATCAGGTAAGGTCATAAGCAAGAAGATAGCTTTCAGCTTATCATGAAAAGGAGGCAAACCTGAATCCTGTAACTGCGATGAAGTACCTGCGAACAACGACAAGTGCTCTGTAGCGCTCTTGGACTCATCTAGTTGCATGCCAACAAGTTTTTGCATCAAATGCACTTGGTTGACAGGCGTTGTATTCTCATACATCCCCTGTAACCTCTCCCACACATCAAAAGCACTTGTGAGACCTTTCAAATCAATGACTGTCTCATCGGTCATGGCCATTTTAATGTATGTAACTGCCTTCCTGTTCAGGCTAACCCATGCTTCATCCGTCATATTCTGTGGCTTTACCTGTTCAAGTGCCCCTTCACAATCGTTAAGAAATAGGATTCTCTGGATCCTGTCTTTCCAAAGGTCGAAACCTGTTCCATCGTACCTCCTAATGTCGAAGAGATTCTTCACATCCGAAGAAGATGAGGCCATAGTTGCACGAATAAGAGGGTAATACGTTGAATTTTTGGGCAAAACGCACAAAAACCGGAGTATAACCTCACAGGAGTGTGCACTACAGCTCCAAATGGTCACAGGAGCAATTTGGGGCAAAATAGGTCGATTTAGGTACACCAAACAATTTCTGGAATTTATGCTCATAAAATTTCAACGAGTGAATTTGTGCTCAAAAACAACAATTTTAGTTGTTTTTAGCCTCACAGAACATACATAAAGCTAATGCACAGCCTTTAGAAGCATGTATGAGCAAAAGCCCCAATTTGTAGCATCAAATTGCACAAAAATGAGCAACAAAAGATCATACATAGCCAAAACTTGTCAAATGTGCGTAGATTGCATCAATTTGCACTTTCCTCAATGTAGATGCATCAAAAATACACTTGCAAAAACCTGCGTAAATCTGAAATTTGCTGAAAACACCTGTTTTGAAATCTGTTTTTCGGCAATTTCTTTGTTTTCGGGTAGCGGGGACCTAGTAAAGATGTTCCCACACCCTAATACATGATTTGCAAAACCTATATTTTGCTGTCATAACCTGTAATTTGCTGATTTTGACCTAATTTCACCTGTTTTAGGTCAATTTGACTTGTCGAGAGCCCTCTAGTGTCCGGGGATGAGTCCTTTGGCGTTAAAATTGCAAAATCTCGAGTGAAAGTTGACCTTCCTGGCTGAAAATCAACGTTTGCAGGTTTGGGAGCAAACCCTAATTTGGCTCTGATACCAGTTGATGAGCGAGCGGCGCTGTCTACAAGTGATAGAGCATGCGGAGATGTACAGGGCGTGTACCTTGAAGAGGGGTGAAGACCTACAGAGCAGAGGGCGCTAGGGAACGAAGATAGCAGAGAGAGAGAGAGCGCTACACGATAGTTGAGGGGAATAAGTGAGTGAATCAAAATTGGGCTCACATTCCCTTTATAAAAGTATAGGACCAATTTTAAAGTTAGTGGCGCTTCATGCTTACACGCTCGGTCAGACAGGGCTGTCCTCTTGCCCCCTTTCTCTTTCTGTTCTATGCGGAGGCGATGAGCAGAGTTTTGGTGTCACAGCAGGTTGGTCTACGGGGCTTAGCACTCCCTATTCCGGGAGATGAGCTACTAAACGTTGAGTTTGCCGATGACTCAGCCTTGTACTTAGATGGCCAGGAGGCCTATCTTCACAGATGTGAGCAGGCTTTGGAGACCTTGTGTTGTGCATCGGGCGCACTGATCAACTGGAGAAAGACAGTGGCTTTCTCGGTTGGTAGTGCTCCTGTGCCAGATTGGATGCCAGGAGAGGGTTTCAGGTGGATTCCCCCAGGGATTGCAGTTCGGTACTTAGGTTGTCAGGTTGGTGTGGACTTGTCTCTAGAGCAGCAGATTGCTCCTCTTCTCCTGTCCATCAGGAGAAAGCTGTTACATTGGAGCTCATCACGACTTTCTCTGGCTGGTAGAGTAGTAGTTGCCAACCAGGTGTTGTTGGCGACTATGTGGTACATCACTTCCTGCTGGATCTTCTCGAGTTCTTGTATCAGCCAGGTAGAGAGGCTGATCAGGAACTTTCTTTGGTCAAGACGTGACACTCAGATAGCCTGAGCCAAGGTGGCTTGGCCGGTCATCACGCTTCCTTGTTCTCAGGGAGGGCTTGGGATCATTGACCCAGCAGAGCAGAGCAGAGCTCTTCTTGGGAAGTTCATAGTCAGAGGACTTCTTCCAGGTGAGGAGCCCTGGAAGGAGTTCTTGCTGCAGAGGCTTCGTGCCAAGGTGCCTCAGTCAGGAGTCCCTTGGCAACCTTCGACCAGATGGATCTTTACAGAGATGCGCAGAGTTGGCTTGAGCAGGAGACGGGAGGACCGCTTCGCTGCGAGTTTGCTTCGATCTTGGAAGCTCTTACGGCGTGGCCTGGAGCAGAGACAACCGATGTGCATGGAGGAGCGCCTACGGCAGCCCCTCGACTGGAACCCCATGGTTAGCACTCAAAGAGGCCACTGGGTTGGTAGTCTGCCTTATGTATCCTGGGGTCCCATGGTAGCAAGTCCAACGCACTCTCTAGGTGACTAGCTAGAGTTCACAGGTTTGTCAGAGGAGGTGCAGGGTTTCCAGCTATAGGGCATGAGAGGGGTGCAGAGCATGTGTCAGGACATCTCAGAGTCAGTAGCACCCCGGTGGATGGGAGCCTTCAGACGACTGGAGGTTCTCATTTCAGTCAGGGCCTGCGCAGAGACTGTCCCAGCCCTGTTCTTCAAGGTTCAGGGTGGGGGACGACTACAACAAGTTGCAGTAGAGGCCTCGCAGGTAGCAGAGTGCTGTTTCCAGAGAATCCGAGTTGTGGGCATCTGTGGGAGGACTTGCGTCATAGACCCTGACCCAGCAGCTCTTGAGACTGAACACTGGAGGCTATGGGCTTGGGAGTGTTGTCCACTGGCACGAGTACAGTGGGATCCTGGTGAGTGGCTATGGATGGACCCCTTCTCTTCTGCAGACCACCCAGGAGTCCCCTTCTTTCAATACACTGTTCGGCTTGGACGTCATATACTTGCAGCACAGAGAGAGGCCCGCCCCGCTGCAACACGTCATTGGTAGGAGGAGGGCCTCACAGTCGAGTTCTTGGCAGCCTTTTGGTAGAGGCTGTGGGATTCCAGATAGCCGAGGCACGTCACTTTGTTTCAGTGGCCCGCTGTTTCCGCATCTTTGAGGCTCGCTCTGCGCCACCAACGGAGACTGTTTGTGACCTTTGGCTAGAGCTGATCCATACTCTTAGAGGATAGCTTAAGGGACTGCAGGGCAGCTCCGACCGCATACGGGAGCGCCGCGAGGCTTTCCTTCGACTCTGGCGCCCTGGGCCTTTCTACACCACTGTCCAGGGTGTGCTCAGATGGCACTACCGTCCACCTGTGTGGCTCTTCCCTCCTCCCATCTCTTGATTTAGCCTCATTATATATATGTTGTTCTTTCATTGGGAGAGTCTCCCCATCATGTTTTTTGTAGCCCTCTCTTGTAGAGGTGGTTGTACCCCTATGGGCAGTTTTCATTAACTAATAGAAGAATCTCTTTCTCGGAAAAAAAAATGTTGACCTTCTGGGCTGAAAATCAGCAATTGCAGGTTTGGCAGCAAACCCTAATTTGGCTCTGATTCCAGTTGATGAGCGAGCGGCGGTGTGTACAAGTGATAGAGCATGCGGAGATGTGCAGGGCGTGTACCTTGAAGAGGGCGAAGGCCTACAGAGCAGAGGGCACTAGGGAACGAAGATAGCAGAGAGAGAGCGCTACACGATAGTTGAGGGGAATAAGTGAGTGAACCAAAATTGGGCTCACATTCCCTTTATAAAAGTATAGGACCAATTTTAAAGTTAGTGGCCAAGTTCAATGTGAACTTGGCCAAAGGTTAATAACCTTTAAAACTATACATAAAAGGGGCCATTTGGGCCTTGAACCCAACAATTGCTAGCATACAAGAAATAAACGATATTGGCTAACTTAGCACCAAACCCAAGACACCGCATCGTAGCAGCAATGTAGTCCCATTGCAGAGTGTCAAATACTTTTTCAATATCAACTAGCATTACAAGCACATCTTGTTGCGAGTATTTTGCATATTCCATGCCAATTAGAACATTAGCCAAGTTATCGATGATTTGGCGATGTGGAATGAAGCCATACTGAGCCTGGTGAAGTCCTACAAGAAGGTAATCTTTAATCCTAGGAGTTCACCAACAACTTAGGCAATACTTGTAGACGACAGACATCAAAGTAATTGGCCGCCAATGAGGAAATTGTTGACAAAGTGCTTGCTTAGGCAACAATTAAGCAAACGATCTTTCTAGGATACTGGCAGTTCTTGCTTCTCCTGTGCCGCATTCGATATGAGAAGCAAAGGCTCCTTGAGAATCTCCCAAAAGGAGAGGAAGAATTCCACAAAAAACCCATCTCAACCAAGGGATCGCCGCCGACGGTCCAGTGCACGCAACGCACAATGTCATTCAATGGTCCCTCAAGGCATGGAGCATTCTTCAAATAGAGGATTGGCTGTATATGAGATAGCAATAACTATCGTGCTTGACAAACTTCTGTAGAGGGCTGAGGAGTGTAGTGCGGATACTGTTTCGTGCTCTCTATAGTGGGTGCTCCTCAGTGCAATGTGCATGACAATCTCACTGGAAACAAACTGAAAAAAGGAACAATAGATAACAATTGAGCTCACAGAGACACAACAGCAGACCAGAACATATGACTCGACTATCTCAAAGAACCGATACAGACTCTGGCGTGGCAGCACACTCAGCTCTAGCCTAGGACTCACAGGTACGATGGGGGTGTCGAGGCTCAGATGTGCAAGGATGGTGAAGACGTGCTGTGTGTATAGACTCGCTACCCTAGACGACGACACTGGACCCTATATGAAGAAGATGATCATTACCCAACAGCTACTCCTCATATGTACAACCATAAAGAGCCACCAACGGCTCATAAATGTCAAGCCATCTAAATCTATCCCCAAACTGAGTGGTGGTGACCTGGCCACGATGTCCACTTGACCACCGTCCATATCACTGGTGCCACGTGTCACTGCCCAGCCCAGAGAGTCCGTCCATTGTGAACCAACCTAGACCAACTGTACTAACTGTGTGTCTTGTGAAAGTGACATTGTAGCCTGCTACAGGTTGCCGGCCACAAGACCGCTCACCGTCTCGGTGAGAGAACCAACTGAAACTGCTAATTGACCGCAAAGAAACCACTACTGCACATCACTGTCATTCTAAAAAACTGTCAGTTACCCAAGAGAAAGATTAGTCGCCACACCACCCGAAGCATCAGTCTCTGAAGGTGGAGCCATCAAATCAGTGGTGGGGCCCTGCTGTATGTGGGCTCTCCTGTCCGTAACTGGGCCGCCTGGGAAGGGACTAGCCACCTGCTGCTGGCCAGAGAGTAGCACCTGTCCTGTAGTGTACTAAGGACGTCTAGTAAAACAGCCATGGCGGTGTGCTCCAGCAATAGCGTCGCAGCAAGGAACGCTATGCATCTGAGGCAATGGTGACGATTGAAACACCTGAGGATACTGTTGATTGTAGTACTGAACTGGAGCCTGTGGGTAGAGTCCCATAAATTGCTGAGAAGGACCCGTTGATGCATTCTACACTGGTGTACCTGCTCCAGTCCATCCATACCCCATACCCATCATCGTAGGCTGGGTTGCCCTATTTTCATGTAAGAGCAGTTCTCTAAATCCTTGTACCTGAGCTTGAAGGTCATTAATCACTTGAGACTTTAACTTCAAGGCCTGTTGGAGTGCGAAAATAGTAGCATCTCGATCAGCGATGGCGCTCTCACCAACTCGCAGAGATCCCTCCATAGATGCGTAAGTAGCTGCATGACGTTGGTGTGTAGCTGCCAACCGCTCTGCTCCAAGCTCAATGGTGGCAATGGCTTGCCTGGACTCCTGCAGTATATCCTCCGATAGGCGAAAAAGTGATTTAGAGTCCGACACTGTGGAAGATCCTATAACAGTGTCAGGCAGGAGAGGGTTGGCAAGTGGTGCTGCTGGTGGCACTGGGGTGGCAAGTGGCACTGCTCGTGGTGGACTGGGAGCATGCCTCTTTTGTGGAGTAGAGACGGTTGGAGTGGCTGCAACAAGACTAGGCATAGGAGAAGAAGCAACTCCAACTGGGGCTCGGGAGCTAGTCACTGTGGTAGGAGTGAAAATAGCAGCAGTAGCGAGAGGAACACACTGTAGAAGCCACAGCTGTGACATGCATAGTGTCATCCGCAGCGCCTGAACTTACCATCGAACAAGTAGTTGGAGTATGCGAAGAACGTCGAATAGGCTGCTTCACTCGAAGTTGCTGGCTTTCAGAAACTGGCAGTGATACTAAAGATTCTATTGTGTCCTTCACTACTTTCGTCCTCTTTTTCTTCGGTTTCCCAGGTAGATCCTTTGTCTATTCAATAACTTTCCCTTTTTCCTTACAGCTTTTACGCCGCATATCTGCATCCACATCAATGGGGCTAACATGTATGTTAATGACCCAGGCCAACATGGGAGCTGCAAAGCATTGAAAGCTAAATTGCACAGATTGCACCTGAGCTGTGAATCTTTTTGCCCGCGACTGTAAAGAGATAAATAGAATTTGATGAAAACCACACTGGATAGTGTTGATGAGGCAGTATAGGCCATCGCAAGGAGAGAACGTAGTAGGTAGGTCACATTTGCCCTTGCTTACTTTAGCATCTCTGACTAGAAAGTAGTATTTGAAAATGGCCCAGAGCTTTTTATTTCTTGCATAGTCAGCATGACTAGTACTAAGTAGCTCTTTGCATGCTTCAATGGTCGCATCTTTCGAAAGTTATGAATAGGTTCTCGTAGCCGGTTTTACTGCAGGAAAGGTTGTCGTTCCCAAAGCGTGACCAATGCGTGTAGCCGTCAGTGGGTGCCCTCTTACTTTGGGAAAAAGCTTGAGAACCTCATGCACCATATCCATGGAAATGTTAGTAGGCAGATTGGCCTTTGCTAATGCTGATAGACCTAGCGTTAAAACTTCTCGAAGAGACGAATGAGGCTGCTGCAGATGGAAGTTCAAAGTGAATTTGGTTTGAGTTTTGGAGGAAGGAGGCCGAGGACTTTGATGACTCAGCACCTGCGTGATGGCCTTCTTCTTTTTGTTTTTCACAGCATCTTCTTGTTCATCATCTTCCTCTTGGCTAGAAGACAGTGAGTCAGAGTCAGAAGCAGAGCTAGAGTCAGACACTTTGTAACTCTCATCACTATGATCAGTGGAGGACAGATCAGTGAGGCCATGGCTGGAGGTTTCCACGTTCCGGATGTCTCAGTGGGCCTGTGTCGAGACAAGGCTTTCTTCCTAGCTTGTTTGCTTGTACCAGCCATTGTGAAGTGTTCTTAAAATTGCAAACCTGAAAAGCGTGAGTTGGAGATTGATGAATAGGTCCTGTCTGAAAAAGCATGTAGCTGCCTGAACCAGATCAGTATAAGAGAGCAGATCAATATAGAAAAGCAAGAGTTGCTTTCGATGACATTGAAGGCTCACAGAGGCAGTGTGCTCCTCATAGATGTAGCGCTCTGGCCATTGTGCAGGGTGAACCCTACTCCCTGATGTAGCGCTTCACTTGATTGCGCAGGGAAGAAGAGTGCACTTGATTACGCAGGGAAGAAGAGGGTGGCGATAGATTGCAGGAGGGGCGAGGGGGTTTGGTTAGGGAGGGGTGATAACAGAGGGGATGAGGGTAGGGGCGATAGGTATTAGATAGGGGGGTGAGAAGGGAAAATTTGTGAAGGGCTGAGTGGGAGAAAACTTTTTGGGTAGGGGCGAGGGGGATTAATTGGGTAGGGGCGAGGGGGGACTAGTTGGGTAGGGCCGAGGGGGGGTGGTGAGGGGCGAGGGGGAGATAGATTGGGTAGGGGCGAGGGGGGGATTGGTGAGTAGGGGTGAGGGGGAAATTAGAGGGTATGGGCGAGAGGGTATTTGTTATGTCCCGCTCATAGGAGAGGGGATCTAGCCCAGATGCCGTCGGGATGGGAGTCTAGTGTCTGGGCGGACGTACTGTGAACACGGCCAGTGTGGCCGGCCATTATTATAAAAGGGAGGCCAAGGCCTCATTTACAGTTATCGACCCCCACTGGCAGAGTGCCAGTGGTTAGCCTCACGAGTGGTTAGCCCGTGAGGCTAGGAGTGCGCGAGGTCACCTCGAGGAGGTGAGGCCCGGTGGTATGGGACGCTCGGTCCTAGAGGTGCACGACTACGTCCTCGAACGTTGGCCCCATCACGGGGGAGCTGCCGGATGGTGGCTATGGTCGGGTGGTTCATCCGACGCGTATCTGTAGGTGGTCCGTGCGGCCGGGAGATCCTTTCTCTTAGTTCGTTTCATGGTATCAGAGCCGGCTTGGCTGCACGAGGGACCGTGTGCACACCTACGGAACGGTTTGGGTCGGAAAACCTCGTGTTTGCATAATTTTTAAGTGATTAAATTGCTGAAATTGCTTACTTTCCTTCTCTGAAGCATGTTTGCAGGTAAATAATACAGTTCGACTGCTGGTTTTTTATAAAAATAAGCAAATTGACAGATGGGAGTGCTGGAAATTGAAAGATTTCCGATGAATTTACTGGTTTTTCGATGAAAATCAGCATGTTACTCATCAATTTGCTGTTCTTGATTAAATTTCAGCATATAGTGTATTTTTGCCTCTCTCTGCCAATTCCTCTCTTTGTAACTCTCACTGTGCAAAGCGCAGAGAGAGAGAGAGAGAGAGAGAGAGAGTGTAACTCTCACTGTGCAAAGCGCAGAGAGAGAGAGAGAGAGAGAGAGAGAGAGAGAGAGAGAGAGAGAGAGAGAGAGAGAGAGAGAGAGAGAGAGAGAGAGATACCTCTCTGTGTTGCTTTTCTTCAATCTGCAGGAGACATTCCAGGAGAGAGAGAGAGAGGGAATTTGTGCAAAGAGAGAGAGAGAGAGAGAGCCAGCGTGGCCTCTCTGGCGTGGATTGCAAGGGCGGGCACACTCCGTTCGTGTGTTAGTCACAAGCGCCCACAGGCCATAGCGATTCCTCCTCCCTCCACGCGTCTGCAGCAGCTCTTCCCAGCGTTGATTTTTTTTAACGCTGCCTCTCTTTATGCGATGGTTTTTTTTTTTAAACCCACTTAGGACTTTTATTAAATGGGCCTTTTATTTCAAAAAGGGCCAGGACACTTTGATTTTTTTTCAAGTTAAGGTTTGAAACCTGAGTTATTAAAATAACTCACCTACAGAGACTTTAAAGTTTGCAGAGAAATGAGTTTTTAGCCTCTGCCTCCCCAGCCTGCTCTCTCTCACCCGCTCGCGCTCTCGCACTCCCGCCATCACCTGCTCACCTTCAGGCGCTCACGCCGACGCGTGGAGCTCTTGGCAACCTCAACTTTTCGCGATCGAAAAGTGCAGAAAAGGCTCAGTTTCGCGTGAATTTTCCAGTCTTTTGGGCGTTCACAGGGTGGTCCGTCTGCCATAATTCCGTATAAGACTACAAATTTCTCAGGTGAAGAGAAGGAGTGTACGGAATTGGCTGTAAATAACTCGCTGCATGAGTGGACCACATACTTTGATCTGCATGGGGAGCATGATGAACGGAGGATTCATACGATTCCTCTTTATCTGTGCAGTAAGGCGCTTACCTGGTGGCGTGACATGACAGAAAAGCCTACGACGTGGGCTGATTTTTGCGTGAAATTCAAGAAGGATTTGGCAAAAATGGACCCTTTGAAAGCGTATGCCAAACTGCAGAGTCTTTCGATGAAAACTCTGTCTTTTGATAAGTATACGACAGCTTTCAAAGAGGCGCTCACCTTCTGCAAGGTAGATTCCACACACGCGGTGCACATGTACTTGCTGGGGTTACATGAAGATTACCGTTGGGCCTTGATTAAGGATAAAGCCCCGACTGATGTCGAAGATGCAGTGGCCAAGGCCAGGACGTTCCATTTGATAAATGGAACGAATTATGAGAAGAAAAGAACTGCAGACCATCAATCCGGTGAGGGTGCTTCGAGGAAGCGACCCCGATTCCAGCATAAGTCCAAATCACCGCCGAGATCTTCTCAAGAAAAGAAGAAAGCCAGAAACGCTTCAGTTGCTGATGCAGTGAAGAAGGGGGCTTGCTTCGGATGTGGCCAGACGGGTCACCAAATCAAGGATTGCCCTAAGAAGAAAAAGACGCAGAAGCCGCAAGGCCGTCCTTCGGTTCAGATTCACGAGATCTCAGGTAACTCTGATGTTGTTCAAGTTGAAATCCATCATTTAGCGCACAGTTTATGCACAAATTGTACTTTTAGCACCAGAGTGTTTGGTAAGCACGATCTTCTCCGTTTCTCCGGGAAGATCAATGGTCACAACGTGACCGTACTCCTTGATAATGGAAGCTCACACAATTTTGTGGATGCAAAATTGGTGCAGAAACTGAACCTGTGGACGCAGGACAGTGACCATGAGTATCGCGTGAAGATGGCTCGTGGCGTGGATACGGATGTATGGAATCGGATGATTCCTGACTTGTCGCTCGAGCTGGCTGATTACAAAGAGAACCAAGATTTTCACATCATGCGCCTGGACAGAGAAAATGTTATTTTAGGAATTCCATGGTTTTATGATAAACAAGACTCGTTGTATATAGACTATGTACATCACTCTCTTGTTTTTGTTAAGCAGAACATGCCTCATGTATCTATGTCGCTTTCTAATCAGAAGTTTGTAAATAATGGTTTTGCAATACCAGTTGTTACTGCTTGGAAATGTATACAGAAATAAAGTCTTCTGATGTTGACTTTTATCAATGTGTACCGTCTGCTTGGTTTGATTCATTAGTGCTTGGTACTTCTGTCACTGAATTTCGTAAAAATGTTTCATGTTCTTCTGTTGAACTTGGAGATTCCGACGAATCCAACCTTATCCGAGAAATCATGACTGATTTCAAGGATGTTTTCCCTGATGATCTACCTCCTGGCTTGCCGCCTTCGAGAGGAGTAGATCATGGCATTGAGTTGGTGGCTGGTAGTCAGCCCTTCTTAAAGCAACCCTAACGGTTTAGTAAAACCGAGGAGGACGAGATTCAGCGACAGCTGAAGGATTATCTCGACAGGGGTTTTGTTCGGCCTAGCAAATCCCCGTGGGGAGCGCCAATGCTACTTTCTCGAAAGAAGGATAACACTATGCGCTTCTGCGTGGATTACAAGGGGTTGAATAAACTTACTGTCAAGAACAAATATCCGCTCCCACGCATGGACGATCTGACAGATCGGCTCCATGGAGCGTTGTATTTTACGAAGATAGACCTGCGATCAGGCTATCACCAGATACGGATCAAACTGGAAGATATTCCTAAGAGGCTTCCATACGCGTTATGGTCACTACGAGTTTTTGGTCTTGCCTTTTGGTTTGACCAACACTCCAGCTACGTTCTAGCAGATGATGACTGATTTGCTGAGACCATTTTTGGGCAACTTCGTTGTTGTATTTCTCGATGATATCTTGATCTACAGCCGAAGTTTGTCTTGAGCACCTAGTGCATATACGCACTGTTCTCGAAGTACTCAGAACTGAGAAGCTTTACGCTAAGGCTTCTAAATGTAAATTCTTTAAGAAAGAGCTTTTGTACTTGGGTCACATCACTACTCTTGATGGAATTCGCGTTGACCTTGAAAAGTTGGATAAAGTGCGAAATTGGCCCATTCTGAAGAATGTGCGCCAAGTAAAGTTTTTTTTAGGCTTTACTGGATTCTTTCGCAAGTTTATCAAGGATTACTCTAAAGTTGCTGCTCCGCTTACGCAACTTTTAAAAGGAGGGGTGAAAGGGCCGAAGACTTCGGGTCCTCGTCGTAAAGGTAATCTCCCTGTTGTCTGGAATGAGCGTCTCGACGAGAGCTTTCGGACACTAAAGCACTTGGTGACTACTGCGCCAATATTGCACATTGTGGATCCTAGCAAATTATTTGTGGTTGAGACGGATGCTAGTGATTATGCTATTGGTGCGGCATTATATCAGGATGGACGTCCTGTTGCGTTTGAAAGTAAGAAACTTTCTGACGCCGAGATGCGTTATCCAACGTATGAGAAAGAGCTTTACGCCATAGTCCACGTCCTGAGGAAATGGCGGCACTACTTGTATGGCTCTACGTTTGTTGCATGGAGAGATCATCATTCCTTGTGCTATATCTGTGATCAAGGTGATCTCAGAGGCCGGAAGGCTAGATAGGTTGAGCTTATGCAAGAGTTTGACTTTGAGATCCGTTATAGAAAAGGGTCCAGCAATCGAGTTGCCGATGCGCTCAGCAGGATTCCTGAGGTCAATGCTTTATCTATGGCTGAAATCTCGATGGATTTCTATCTCTCTCTCCAAGGGCTATGTCGTTCCAATGGCCATTTATGCAAGATATGGAGCGAGCTCGAAGTGGGGCATGACTCCCATACAGGCTTGGGTGGTCCGGAGACCCAAGTGAGTCGTGGTGGAGAGACGAGACAATGACAATGTTCCATTAGGGGTGGACTATTGTTCAGAAATGGTAAAGTCTGCGTACCGGAAATCGATGAGATTCGACAAAGGATTTTGTGCCAATGCCACGACATTCCTAGGGCTGGGCACCCAGGCATCCAAAGAACTTTGGCTTTGGTCAAGCGATATTTCTATTGGCCAAGAATGCGCTCTTACATAGAGAGCTATGTGAAGAGATGCGCTCAGTGTCAGGTCAATAAGGCAGAGCGCCTTAGGAAAGCTGGCCTGCTACACCCATTGGAAATCCCAGATGCCAAGTGGTAGAGTATTTCCATAGATTTCATCGTTGGTTTGCCAAATACTAGTCGGGGCAATGACGCTATTTGGGTTGTGGTCGATAGACTCACAAAAATGGCGAAGTTTATACCAACGAAGTCGACAGTAAAAAAGCCATGAGTTGGCGGTTTTATTTGTCGATCAGCTTTATAAGCTGTATGGTCTCCCAGAAGATATCGTTAGTGATCGAGATACTAAGTTCACTGGCCGATTTTGGCGAGATGTTTTTGCTCACCTTCAGACGAAGTTGAGTATGTCGTCTTCTGACCATCCTGAGTCCGACGGACTAACTGAGAGGATGAATCAGACGTTAGAGGACATGTTGAGAGCCTATGTCTCTCATAGGCAATCTGACTGGGAGAGGTATCTTCCACAGTTAGAGTTTGCCTATAATAGTAGCAAGCATTCTGCTACTGGATTTAGCCCATTCATGCTGATGTATGGATTTGAGACTAAATCCCCGATTGCTATTGGCTTAGAGAAAGTCAAGGAACGCCAAGCTCGTGATTTCTTGTATGACATGCAGGAAATGCTCGAATTGGCTAAGGATAGTATAAGAACGGCTCGTGACCGAGTTACTACTTATGCTAATCAAAAGAGATCTCCAAGGACTCTAGATGTGGGACTATGGGTTTATTTGAAGATACCCAAGGATTCCAAGACTATGCGAACAGGAAAGCATTATAAAATTTCAGCTAGATATTGTGGTCCGTTCTTGATCACAAAGAAAATTGGCCAAGTTGCCTGTAAACTGGCTCTTCCTTCGGATGTTACTGTACATCCAGTGTTTCATGTCAACCGCCTTAAAGTGAAGTAGGGCGAAGCTGATGTTGTCGTGCCTATTGAGGAAATGTATGGCAAGATATGCAAACTGATTATATTCCTCGAGAACCAGAAGCAGTTTTGGATCATCGTACCCGTCATTCTCGCCAAAAGGCTTATGACGAGTACTTAACTAAATGGAAGGGTCAATCTGAAAGGTTTGCTACTTCGGAACCTGTTAGAGCTTTGGAAGCTCAGTATCCCCACTTCATTGATGAGGACATCAATGGTTCTTAAGGAGGGAAGTATGTTATGTCCCGCTCATAGGAGAGGGGATCTAGCCCAGATGCCGTCGGGATGGGTGTCTAGTGTCCGGGCGGACGTAGTGTGAACACGGCCTATGTGGTGGGCCATTATTATAAAAGGGAGGCCAAGGCGTCATTTACAGTTATCGACCCCCACTGGCAGAGTGCCAGTGGTTAGCCCGTGAGGCTAGGAGTGCGCGAGGTCACCTCGAGGAGGTGAGGCCGGGTGGTATGGGACGCTCGGTCTTACAAGTGCACGACTATGTCCTCAGACGCTGGCCCAGCACGGGGGCGCTGCCGGATGGTGGCTATGGTCTGGTGGTTCGTCCGACGCGTATCTGTAGGCAGTCCGTGCGGCCGGGAGATCCTCTCTCTTAGTTCGTTTCAGTATTAGTGAGTGGGGCGAGGGATGGGTGGTGAGCGGCGAGAGTAGAGGGGACGACAGGATTAGAGGGTAGGGGTGAGGGGGATGGGTGAGTAGGGGCGAGGGAGAAATTAGATGGTAGGGGCGAGGGGCGATTAAAGGGTAGGGCGAGGGGGAAATTAGAGGGTGGGGGCGAGGAGATTAGAGGGTAGAGGCGAGGAGATTAGAGGGTGGGGCGAGGGAGGGGTGGTGAGGGGCGAGAGTAGAGGGGACGAGGGGAGGGGAGATAAGGCGAGGGAGTTGAGGGTAGGGGGGAGGGATAAGAGGGTAGTGGCGAGAGTAGATAGTACGGCCAAGAGGTAGATAAGGGGCGAGGGCTAGATAGGGGCGGTTAGGGGCAAAGGGCATAGTGCACCAGAGAGAAAGGAGAAAGGGAGAGAGGAAGTTGGTCGATCAGAAAGGTTAGAGCAAGCATTCCCAGCTTCAAGCAAGTTAGCTTCAAGCAAGTTAGCTTCAAGCAAACTTGCATGTAAGTGTGAGAGAGAGGGGAAGAGCAATGAAAGGAGTATGGCAACAGGAGTGAAGCATATTGAAAAAGTGTTACGAAAGAGGTCGCATCAGAAAGGCAAGGAACTAGATGTGTGTGTGTGTGTGTGTGTGTGTGTGAGAGAGAGAGCTCACCATGAGAGAAAGAGGGGAAGGGAGATACAACAGAGCAGGTTTGAATGTGTTAGGAACAATACCAAAAATCAAAGATCTATCCGACGAGAGCTGAACCTCGGACATTCAACAAATCCATGAGGAGAGAGAGGCAGTAGAAACAAACACAACAGTAACGTTGGATCATAGTAGGATTCCAAAAGCCCAATTCTATCAATGAGAGGAGAGCAAAATTGATGCACGCAGCCAAACGAGGAGAATTTTCCAGATAACACCGATTACAACTGAGATGCGAACTGACATGAGAAAGCCTTGAGAAGAGGGAAAAGGGAAAGCCGGAGAGAGATCAGGACGGGATAGTCATATGGCTATTGGTGGGAGGATAAAATAACCAGATTTCTAAAGAGTTAGGGCAAGTGAGTGATAGCGCTTAATTCTTGATCCATTTACCAGTGGCAAGGCAACGCCTGCTAGAGTGACTAACTGGACAGCCCCCTGTGGCAAAATTTCTTGTACCATGAATAGCCCTTACCAGGCTGGGACCAGCTTCTTAGCTTTTTTAGATATTTAGCGTGATAGAGTAGCACCAGTGTTCCTTGCGTTATTTTCGGCTTTCTGAGATGGCGATCATGCCACGCTTTGCGACTAAGTTGCTCAGCTTGCAGAGCTTGTGAAGCTAACATCTTGCTTTCTTCTAACATTGAGAGACTAGAGAGGTTTGCGGAAGCAATTCCCGCTGTGACTCGAACACTTCCCACTCTTGCTGAACCTGAGTTAAACTCATACAATACAATTTCTTCTAGACCGAAAGCTAGCTGGAATGGGGTGTAGTTAGTGGTTTCCTTGAAGGAGGTGTGATAAGCCCAAACTGTGCCGAGGATAGCCTGAGTCCAAGAAGTTGGATGCAGGTGACAAGCTTTCTTGAGAAGCGCGATTAGCACTTTGTTAGTGCTCTCAGCTTGCCCATTTGCTCTAGGATAGTAAGAGCAAGATTTGCGATGAAAAATCTTGTAGTTCGTGAGGAGTGTGAAGAGCAGTTTGTTGACGAAATGACTACCTCGATCACTGGTGATTTCCAGAGAACACCCAAACCTACAAAAAATATTTTCATATAAAAATTTTGCAACAGTGGCGGTTGTACAATTGATGGTAGCCACCACTTCGGCCCACTTTGTTGCATAATTCGTTGCTACCAAGAGACACTTACGATTGCCGGGTTGAGCAGGTGGAGTAACTGGACCAACAAAGTCCAAGCCCCATCGCTCAAAGGGCAACCACGCCATAGATACCTGCAAAGGGCGATTGGATTGCTTGCTAGGCTTGGGCGTACTTTCCTGACAGACATCACAAATCTTGACATGAGCAATAGCATCTCTAAATATATAGGGCCACCATAAGCCGGTCTATAAGATTTTTGCGCCGTGATGTGACCAAGATAGTGGCCACTTGTAAAACCATTGTGTGCATCCTCCAGAATGTGGTCTACTTCATGAGGGGAGTCGCACCTGCGCAGCACACCATCTGGCCCAGATTTGTAAAGCTGTCCGCCAATCAAAGAGAAGGGTCTAGACTTCAGCAAGAGTCTTCTTTTTTGCAAGGGAGAAGCATTCTCACAATATAGGCCAGTAGAGAGCAGATGTAACACATCTCCATAACATTCTGGGGTCATGTCGACCTTAAAGAGATGACATTCGGAAAGTCATCATCAATCATCATCAATCCCAGTAGCGGGCTCACCTGTATGTATGCGAGATAGATGGTCGGCCATGACATGCCACTTACTTGGACTAAGAACTACTTCGAAATCGAATTCCCGGAATATCAATAGCCACCTCCAGACTCTTCCTGCAACTTGGGGTTTATTCAAAAGATAGTGTAGCGCATGATGATCCGTGATGATAATGAAGTGAACCCCGAACAAGTAATGACGAAACTTTTGTAAAGAATACACCGTAGCCAAACCTTCCCTTTCGGTGGTGTTGTAGTTGCGCTTTGCTTTGGTGAGCGGGTGACTTGCATAGTGAACAGGGCAATCGAGGTTGTACTCCTTACTAGGCTGAGTCAGCACAGCCCGCACAGACAGTTGACTGGCATCAGTATGCACATGAAAAGGGAGAGACCAATCTGGAGCCACTAGAATAGGTGCTTCAGTGAGGCATTTTTTGAGGTATGCAAATGCTTCAGCCTCAGGTTTTGGCCATTGGAAATAGCACTAGTGAGTCGGGTCAATGGTTGAGCCACATGTGCATACATTCGTATAAACCTGCGATGATAGCCTGTGTGGCCCACAAAGCTCTAAACACCTTTCGGGTTGATGGGAGGTGGTAACTTCAAGATGGCCACGATCTTCTCCGGGTCAGGCGCTAAACCTTTGGCAGACACCACATGGCCTAGAAGTGTGTCCTCAGTGACCAAAAAATGACATTTGTTAGGTTTGAGCTTTAGACGTGCCTCTCCGTACCTGAGGAAGATAGCAAAGAGCTAAGTGAGGTGCTCCTCTAGATTTTCCAATGGGCTTTGAACATTGAGCACTTGAGAAGATCGAAAAATCGTCCATGAAGATGCAAAGATGATCCGTAAGTAAAGGATAGAATATGAGATATACTGCTCGATTGAAGGAAGGTGGAGGGTTTTTCAACCCGAACGACGTTCTAGTGTAGATAAAAATACCCCAGGGAGTTACGAAAGCCGTTTTAATCTGATCACCTGGATGGATGCCCAACTGATTGTATCCATTGAACCCATCCATGAAACTGTACAATACATG
The DNA here is from genome assembly GCF_014529385.1 of Adiantum capillus-veneris. NCBI lineage: Eukaryota > Viridiplantae > Streptophyta > Polypodiopsida > Polypodiales > Pteridaceae > Adiantum > Adiantum capillus-veneris. The sequence continues at coordinate 145,029,586 of NC_140944.1, forward strand.
CCCTGCTACATCTTCTAGCACTCTCAATGAAAGGTGTGGGAAAACCATCTGGGATAGTTACCTTGTTCAAAGCGCGATAATCGAGTCACACAGATTTTATTGGACTGCTTCTTAGGCGCTATCACCATGGGTGATAACCACTCAGAGTGCTCCATAGGTACAATGATCCTTGCCTCTTGCATTTTTTCGAGCTCTGACTTGACAGCCTCTGCATACTTTAGGTTGAGCTTGTAAGGTCGGCCTCTGACAGGCTTAGCCCCTTCAACCAGAGGGGTAGTGTGGACGCCCAATTCTGGTGGAATCCCTTCGAAATCCTTGTAGGACCAAGCAAAAACATCTTTAAAAGAGTGTATAGAAGAAACTACCTGATCAAGTAATGCAGGATGCTCCCATAACTATGCTGCTAACAGGACGTGCTGAGGGTTGTCAGGGTCGCCCAGGTTGACTTCTTTGACCGGGTCAGGAGGTGTAACTGGGGAGGGTGCTTCGGAAGATGAAAAGTGAGCTACCTCTTGGAGCTTCGAGACATCATGGGCTGGTGTTTGATCGATTGGAAACGCTGCATATCCTCTTGTAACCATCCTGGTGGAAGCTCCTCGAAGGGTAATTCTTCAGACACAGATATAGCAAAGTGCTTTTTAGTGGGCGGGGGGTTAGAGGAAGAGGTGGAACATTGGCGGATGGGCTGCTCAAGGTCTGGGTTGGACTATATTGACAATGAGCTTTGATGAACCACTAGATCCATACCTCCTTCGAGTCGGATTGGTTGCATGGGGGAGCCAGGAGTATGTATCCACATGGCGTCGTTCCCCCAATCATGAAGTGCCTTAGTATGCCACAACCATGGTCTACCAATAAGCAAAGGAAATCCTCCCTCCACTGGGAAGACTGATTATCATAAAATCCAAGCTAAATGTGAAGTGTTGTACCTTCAAAGGCACCTTATCTACTATGCCCACTGGATAGACTTTCCTTTGGTCCGCCAATGTAATTGTAACAAATTGTTGATGTGTTGACCTACTGAAGAACGGAGCTACCGGCCGAGGGGCCTAAACCCTAAGAAGAACAAGTAACAGAAGAAGTATCACAAAGTAATGACGTGGTTGCCCGAGAGCAAAAACCCTAACCCTAAGGGCAGCAGGGAAATTTTCGCGTTTTGCGCTGGCTGATGACGTGGCAGGTTGTACGGATTTCCGTGATTTACGCTGGCAGCTTTGGAATTGCTTTTTGGACGAGAAGCTTTTGAGTTTTAAAGGCTTTTTATTGCAACTGCTTTTCAAGACAAGGGCCTTTAAATATGAGGCTAGGGCTCATGGTATTTTCTGAACCTCACCATAATTATCTGAAACATCCCTTTAGGGATGAAATAAATAAACACTGTCTTCTTTAATTCCTGAGAGGATGGGTCTTCCCCGACCCAATGCGAAACAAAATCTACAGCTGTACCAATAGGATTATGTCCAAGCACTCGGAGCTAAGCTCCACGGCCAGGTAGCCGAGTCTACAAAAGAGTCTGCATTCACCGAGTGAACCAATGATTAATGGAAAAGATTATGATTTTGATAGTTAACTTGAAACAACATTTTCATGAAAGGCAAAGGTAGAGGAAGAGAATAAATGCTTTCAAATCACGTTCTTTTTTAAGCATCATTTTAATCCTAAGCGGCCTCGTGTGATGATTGCATTTCTAGCTTAAGTCTTTTGTGCCTCTAGCAAGGTTATGTGCTTGCTTTTGCAGAAAGATAAAGTTTGCATGCCTATCTTACCTTTCATATTGGATGTCTGACGATAACTAAGACATAACGTATAATAACATAACCACTAACATATTAAATGAGTTAGCTAAGGTGCAAAGATGTAGTCGTTAAACGCGTCATGTCAGCCAATGTAAGGGGGCAAGCAACCCCGAGGAGAACTATTATGTGCTTGCTCTTTTATGTTTGTATAACATTCCCTGCTTCAAATAAATCAATGTGAGATGCCTGCTGCTGTACTTGTAATTCATAGAAAGCGTCGTGCTCTTTATACATTGGCAATAGGCTTCTATTTCCCTTGAAAGAGTTAGCTTCTTTGTTTGCTTTAATGTAATTTTTATAACTTAGCTAACAACTAAGGGTCGCGGCTCCCGTAGCTAGGACCGCTAAAGCAATTGTTTCAACTTCCGGATGCTTGTAAATCCAATGCATCATTTTTTCTTTTCTTCATTCAATTTGATATTTTATTTAAAGCTTCATAAGACACAATAACGCCAATTAAACAGAGCCACATGCTAAGGAATGGATGAAAACAGTTATAACAGCATTGTGCTAGCAAGAAACTAAGCTCGTTTCAAAGAATTAAAACGTAACAACCTTAACGGAAAGCCGCCTTGGAGTGTAAGGTATCCAGTCTGCCATCTATTTGCATGACTTCGCTAACTTCAATGAATAGGGGCAAACAACGGGGATAGGGATGATTTATTAAAAATGCCCTACCCTCATTCTCTGGCATGCTTCCTAAAGAAGGTGCAGAGTCTAGAGTATCGGCTTGTATTGTGTTGATGCAATATAAATAAATACCAAAAGGGGCACCAAGGTTTGGAGCCAATACTCTCCGGGGTGGAATTCCGCCACTCCGTGTCGGGTGTCGTCTCTCTCTCTTTCAGTTCAGCTGTTATTGAACTGCTAAAAGTCTGTTCAGTCTGTTTTTTATATTGGCATGTGGTGCCCGTCTTGTGAAAGTAACAATGAATGGAGCAGAGCGGGTAGGCTGTAGACCTAAAGCAAACATAGTAAACTCTAGCATCAGATTGATCCCAGATCCACCATCCACTATGACGCCTGAGAATTGATGCCCAAGAATAGACACAGTGAGACGAGGACTTTTGTAGTTGGTGAGGGGAGCAGCTGGATAAGAAATCATGTAGGACTCCAAGGGCTGCACGGATAGGTGCCCGCCACTAGGCCCTGCACTAGGATACAGAGACTGGATGATGGAAAGGGTGTCACTTCGAAAAGTTGCATGAAGTCGAAGCATGTCGTACAGTGACACTTGCTGAAAGGTGTTTTTCAAGATAGACTCTGTTGTAGGCTTCTCTCTTTTGATCAGATCTTGCTCTGGTATCATAAGCTTCTGCAAGTTCTCTACTGCTTCCAAGAAAGCACCATCAATATCTGATAGAAGAGAGGTAGGTTGGCTCTTGGTACTACCTGTTGGTTTGTCAGCTACTAGGGGAGTTTGACTCAATTGGGTGGACCGCCAGTGTGGAATGGTGCTTACTGTGATGAGGTTAACCTTTGGGAATGTAAACTCCTGCTCGTTCTGGCTTGTGCTTGCAGATGTCGATGCACGTTGTTTTGGGCAGTCCTTACTATAGTGATCCTTAGCTTCAGGGCAGTGTCAGCAAGGGGGGACCCTTCTGGCAACGGACATTTTCTCTGATAATGTCCATACTCTCCACCTGTAGCACAAAATTGGCCTATTGGAGGGGCGAGGTGGTCTTGGCGCTTGCTGCATGGGGACGAATGCTGATGTTGTTGGGAAACAAGCAAACTAGAACACCTCTATAGCGATGTCACCCAAGAGCATTGAAAGAGAACTACAAGACACCAAAAGCTTCGCAAAATCCTTTTGAAACACCACAAGTCCAATAGGAGTAGACCCTTGGGAATTTACTAGCCGTCGCCCACCCAAGAGACTATGTCACATAGGAGCAAAACCCTGCCAAAGCATGGATTTACAGCACACGCCGACCAATGCATATGAAGACAAGAGCCTCTCCTTTCACAATCAAACATCACAAACCCACAACTTCAACATCAATTCCACAATTCATAGATACATGCCCTCCGAATCTGTCTACACACAATTTGCCACTAGGCTACCATAGCCATAACCTTGCAGAGAACTAGTCGTAACCTGATGAGCACAACTCCAATTGGGGCACTTTAAAGCTTGAGAGAAAGCTTGAAAAATGACTGGCGAGAAAGCTGAAGATGACTAAAATTGATTCCATACGCCCCCATGAGAAAAATTGACGCGAACAGAGAGCTGTCCCAGCACGACTACATGTAGAGAAGGCTAGTCGGGGCAAAAAACTGCATCCAAGAGCACCAAGGAGACAGAACGAGCTAAAACCTGCAAATTTTTGATCTTTGGTTGAACTTTTTTTAGTTTGTACATGAGTTTAAGTTATATACAAGGCTCACTTCAAAAAACTCACTCACGGGCACTTACAGTAGCCCGACAGCTGTCACTAGACTAGCGACTTGCAGTGCATGTACATGTGCTTGCTCTAAAAAACCCACAAAAAGAAAGCCCACACGCCCTTTTGACATCGGGCGTCATGTCTGTATGTACAAAGTTACAAAAAGCGGGGTGTCAGAAATGCGTCCAACATAGTTTGCCACACCCCAGCCTGCTAGATCATTCATGATCAGCAGCACGAAAGAGATCATGTAAACCACATGATGGAGTCTTCATCTCATCTTCATCATTAACCACATGATCAGCAAATTTTTCAAAAGAAGGCTCATCGTCAATCACAGTCATCAACCTTGCAATATACTTCTTCAACCTGTAGCCATTCACACGTGCTTTATGCGGGGTACCATCCAAGTCAGCAAGTTGATATATGCCATTCGGAAACCTGTTTAAGACCAAGAAAGGACCTTGCCACTTGAATTGAAATTTCTTTTGAAAAGTGCTATCAAGCTTACTATTGTAACGAAGCACCATGTCACCCTTCTTGATGTCCTTGTTCTTTACCTTCTCATTTTCCTTTGCTTGACTCTTCTTCAAGACCTGCTCATAATGCTCAAAAGCTAACACCCTATCCAATTGTACACATTGCAAATATAAAAGTCTTTCCTTGAATGTATCCTTGGGCTCTTCTTCAAGCTTTAGCATCATCTTCAAGGATGGTATCTCCACCTCAATAGGAAGTAAAGCCTCTTTGCCAAAAACTAGATGGAAGGGAGAAAAACCAGTACCTGATTTGATGGCAGTCCTATAAGCCCAAAGAGCACAAGGTAGCTCTAAATCCCAAGTCTTCACATTGTTTCTTGTCATCTTTGTAAGCATCCTTATGAGCTCTCCATTAAACCTTTCATTCATGCCATTGCATTGAGGATAATATGGAGTAGTAAACCTGCGATGCACATGAAGCTTCTCACATAGATAATCCACCAACTCTCCCCTGAAACCTGGACCCTTGTCAGAAAGTAACTCCAATGGCATGCCAAATTTGCAGCAAATATCCTCATATATAAATAAGGAAACATCTTTACTCGTGATGTGCTTAACAGCTTTGGCTTCGGCCCACCTTGATAGATAGTCAACAGCAGTACGTATGTAACATTTGCCTCTAGCTGTCATATGTAGAGGACCTATTGCATCAATACCCCACTTCTCAAACACATCATAAGCCACAATGGTGCCTCTAATTTCTGATTTGAGAACCCTATTTGCCATGCTTTGACACTCTTTACAAGACTTGCACCAATGATGAACATCACGTTGAACACTTGGCCACACATAACCCTCCTGCAAGACTTTATGCAAAGTGATCTTTGCAGCAAAGTGACCACCACAAGAACCCTCATGATTCTCCTCTAAAATTTTGTAAATTTCCTCTTTCCAAGGTACTTTTCTAATCACAAGATCAGCCCCCTTCATATACAAGGCATCACCAAGTAGCATATACCTTTTGGCACGACGTAGGAAGGCGTACTTTTTTGGATTTTCCAACTCTGATGGAAGCATACCTGTTTGTAGAAACTCTTCCTCCTTGTCTAAAGCTTCCCTTCCCAAATAAAGAGGAGAATCAGCCCTTATCACATACAATTGCCCAATTGTAGCTTGCGCTGCACCATGTGCTTCTTCATTTTGAGACCTGTCTACATGCCTTAAACTCCAAGCTTCAAAATGCTTAAGCAGATTCTTCAATTGAAAACACATATTTTTCAGCCTTGGATTCTTACTTTGCCACACCCCAAGTACTTGCTTCACCACCAAAAGAGCATCACCTCTTACCCTCACACGACGGATGCCAAGCTCAAGGCAAAGGTTGAGACCTTTCTCCAAAGTAGCATACTCAGCTTCATTGTTGCTTTGTGCTGTAAGCTTCAAACTCCTTTTAGTTACCAAAGCACCTTGAGGATCATAAACTACCACACCTCCTGAAGCTTCACCATGCGCTTTCCTGTAAGAGCCATCAAAAAACAATAGATAGGCATTGTCTATGTCAGGAGCTTCCATGTGTTGCTTCTTCATTGCATCCTCTTTAAGAAGAAGAGGGCTTTCCTTATAGGTAAGCAAATCAGCCAATGTAGCCCTTGTACTCTCCTCAATAAGAAAAGAGAATTGGAATTCCTGTAGCTCCACAATCCACTTCATGAGCCTCTTTGACAAAGTAGGGCTATTCACCAATTGAGGTAGAAGAGTGTAGCTAGTGAGGAATGTGAATGGTTTAGGGAGAAGGTAGTGCCTAAACCTGCTACATGCATAAATCACACTCACCATAATGAGCTCCACCTCAATATAGCCTCTCTCCACCTCTAGCTTCACCCTGCTAGCACAATAGATAGGCTTCATGTAGTGGGAATTGTTACCTCGTTGAAGAAGCATAGCTCCAATAGCATCCTCACCTACTGATGGATTCACATAAAACTCCTTATCCCAATTAGGAGCTTGCATAGCAGGAAGAGAACCAAGAACCTCTTTGATACCTTGAAAAACCTCTTCACATTCATTTGTCCATTGTAGAGGATCCAACCTTGCTACTTGTTGTAGAGGATAAAGAAGTTAAGAGGACAAAGGAATGAACCTTGCCATATACTTCACCTTTTGAATAAAAGTAGAAAGTTTCTTTGTATCTTTAGGTGATGGGAGGAGCACCAAAGCCTTCACTTTGTTAGGATCCGCTTCAATCCCATTCTCTGAGATCATATGCCCCAAAAACTTCACTCTTGGTTGAGCAAGACGACATTTCTTTGGGTTGAGTTGACCTCCACTTTCATCATATTGCTTCAATGCCATCCCAAGCTTTGCACAATGATCCTTTCGAGAGCTATAAACACAAAAGTCATCAATAAGATCCTTCACAAACTTGCCAAGAAAGGGAGAGAACACCTTGTTGACGCGCTTTTGATACCACGCACAGCCATTCATAAGACCAAAAGGAAGTACACAATAACAAAAGCATCCCCATGGCGTGATAAATGTGGTCTTCTTTCGATCTTCCAAAGCCAAGGTGAGCTGAAAATATCCAGAGAATCCATCACATACGCTATACCTCTCATGCCCTGCAATAGAATCAAGTATGTCATCTATGAAAGGAAGAGGGTATGGATCCCTCTTCATGGTTGCGTTTAGAGGCTTAAAATCAACACATATCCTCCACTTTCCATCCTTCTTGGGTGTGACAACAACAGGACTCACCCATTCTGCAGTGCTCACAGGACATATGAAACCTGCTTCAAGAAGCTTGTCTACCTCTTCCTTCAAAGCATTAAGTTGTACCTGTCCCATTCTCCTTAGTTTTTGGCGTACGGGCTGAGCTCCTTCCTTGATTGGAATGTGGATTTCCTCTCCCTTAAAGCCTCTAATTTCCTCATAAGAAGTGATGAATAAATGGGGAAATTGTTGTATCATATGTAGGTACTCACCCTTCTCATGACTAGTCAAGTCGGAAGACAACATACCTTGTATCAGCTCCTGTTTGACATTAGGTTGAACTTTGGGTTGCATCAGCTCTTCAATTTGCTCATAAGGACCAGAGATATCCTCATTCTCCATAAGGCCAAGAAATCTTTGTTTCTCATCATGCTCTTCTTCAAGAAACAAGGAGGAAACATCTAGATCACTATCGCTGCTATCTTCCACTTCACTGCCCTCATCCCCATTGTCTTCTTCTTCACTTGAGTACTCTTCTTCATCACTTTTCTCATCAAAATCAGCATCCAAAGATTGCTTGCTAGCCATGTCAAACCTCTTCTTATCACCCCTTCTATTGTAGAGAGTGATGGTACCATGTCCCCAATCCTGTATAGCTTTGGTTGCCTGTAACCATGGTCTTCCAAGGATGAGAGGGAAAACACCAATACCCGCGGGCATAACATGGCAATTGACCAACACTTTAACATCAAATACATCCACCTCCAAGTCCTTTACAACTCCCAAGCACCTCACCCTTGATTGGTTGGCAAGCTTTATGCGAAAACTTGAATTCTTCACCATGTTGAGTCCCAACTTTGATACACAAGCTTGAGTAATAACACATACCTGTGCACCTCCATCAATATAAGCCTCTCCAATGCACTTTCTCTTATGCCATGCATCCATAGTAGGACATATATCAGGTAGCTCATTCAAAGACAAGACTCTCACTGACCCCCTTGCAGGCTCCTTCTTCATGGGGTTGACTACGTGCTTCCATTGCCTCTTTAACTTGGGACACATCTCCATGAGTTGCCCAAAGGTAACATCAGCCTTTCTACCCACCAAATCAGCCCTTCAACTATCATTTGGTTGCCCTTCCCCCAAAGGAAAGTCAGATGCATTGTAATGTTTCCTAGGCTTTCTCTTCTTCTTCTCTTTACCTGTACCTGTTTCAACCTGTTTCCCTCTTTTATGGCTGGGACTTGCATCACTCATGTCATGATCTCTTGTAGCCCTCTTACCTACAGGCATGACCATAGCTCCCAAATCATCCTCTTTCTTCTCCAAACGGATTTTGCTTACCACTTTTGTTTTGCCCTTCTCTTCTGCTGTCAATCTACTTGGTCCTGCTTCCCCTTTAATCTCAATACCATAATCTTGAGCTCGAGAAGGAATTTGTGGAGGAAGAGGAAACATGTCGCCACCCATTCTCTTTGGCTTGTCACATTGAGGGCTTTTATGACCCCATTCACCACAATTGTAGCATTGAAACATATCCCCTCTTCGAGCCATGCCTCTTCCTCTACCACTTGTATAACCCTCATTGCTTCCATAACCACGTCCATATCCATAACTCTGACCTCTTCCACCTCCCATCATATGCACACTAAGATTCTTCATAAGACCTACCACCTCTTGCATCTCCTTGCGAAAGGCATTCACATCATGAGAAGCTTGTTGATTATAACCTGGCTCCCTGATGAGGACCCTTGGTTGCTCTACCGCTTTCACTTCCAGCTTTGGCTCCACATTGATTCCAAGTTGATGAAGACGCTCTGCTTTCCACTCTTTATTCTTTGCAATTTCAACTGCCTCCTCAAAGGTCCTTGGCTGCTTAAGCTCTACCTTCAAGCGTAGGTTACTCCTCCAGCTTGCAAGAAACCTGTCCTTCTTCAACATGGCTGGAGGAATTTCAGCCCCGAAAGATGTACACCACTTTGCCCATAACGCATTGAATGCCTTGGCAAAGTCTTCGATGGTTTGGCCTTCATCTTGTATTAAGCCTTGAATAGACTGCCATACCTTTTGTGGGTCTTCCACCTGTTGAAAGTGTGTAAGAAAAGCATGCCTTACCATTTCATAAGTCATAACTTGAGGAGGTTGAGCTGATTGTAGATCCTTTTCGTAGCCTTCCAACCATTCCCTAGCATCTCCCTTCAAACAGAAGTAGAAGATTCGTAGCACCAACGCTGGGTCTTGCTTGTCAGCAAGAAGGCAAGCAAACTCCATTCTCTCAATGAAAGCTTTGGAACTTTCATTTAATTTCCCACTAAACTCTGGAAAATTAAACGCCATGTCTTCAAAACCTGTAAACTGAAGGTAACTTGAAGCGATTCCTCGGTGGCGGGCACCAAAACACTGTTGGGAAACAAGCAAACTGGAACACCTCTATAGTGATGTCACCCAAGAGCGTTGAAAGAGAACTACAAGACACCAAAAGCTTCGCAAAATCCTTTTGAAACACCACAAGTCCAATAGGAGTAGACCCTTGGGAATTTACTAGCCGTCGCCCACCCAAGAGACTATGTCACATAGGAGCAAAACCCTGCCAAAGCATGGATTTACAGCACACGCTGACCAATGCATATGAAGACAAGAGCCTCTCCTTTCACAATCAAACATCACAAACCCACAACTTCAACATCAATTCCACAATTCATAGATACATACCCTCCGAATCTGTCTACACACAATTTGCCACTAGGCTGCCATAGCCATAACCCTGCAGAGAACTAGTCGTAACCTGATGAGCACAACTCCAATTGGGGCACTTTAAAGCTTGAGAGAAAGCTTGAAAAATGACTGGCGAGAAAGCTGAAGATGACTAAAATTGATTCCATACGTCCCTATGAGCAAAATTGACGCGAACAGAGAGCTGTCCCAGCACGACTACATGTAGAGAAGGCTAGTCGGGGCAAAAAACTGCATCCAAGAGCACCAAGGAGACAGAACGAGCTAAAACCTGCAAATTTCTGATCTTTGGTTGAACTTTTTTTAGTTTGTACATGAGTTTAAGTTATATACAAGGCTCACTTCAAAAAACTCACTCACGGGCACTTACAGTAGCCCGACAGCTGTCACTATACTAGCGACTTGCAGTGCATGTACATGTGCTTGCTAAAGCAAGCTAAAAAACCCACAAAAAGAAAGCCCACACGCCCTTTTGACATCGGGCGTCATGTCCGTATGTACAAATTTACAAAAAGCGGGATGTCAGAAATGCGTCCAACAACGTGTAGAAGCTTTGGGGAACTGAAGGAGTACTAGCATGATAAAAGCTGGGATTTGCAAAGTTGTTGTGCATACCTTGCATAGGAGGTGTTGTCAGCAGAGATGGCATCGGGTTTTGATGGCCATAGGGTGAAGCCATGTTGGATGCAGGTGCTAGCCCTTGTTGGAGAGAAGGACCTAGACTTTGTTGTATTTGCCGCAATCCCTTGATATAGTAGCAATCCTTGTCTTCATGCCCAGACTTTTCGCAGAAGTGGCAATAAGCCCACAGGGGACAATCCTATGGAGGGTGTCCTGGAGAGCGACACAAGCTGCACCACACCATAGCCTTAGTCTCCTGCTGAGACGGAAGCTCTTCTAGCTCTCTCTGGATTTGATCCAAAGCCTCGAGATGTGGGGGTTTCTCTTGTCTAAGAGAGATTGATTTCTCCTCTTGAAGAGCGCGTTGTAATTTTAGGGCTTCAAATTCCCTACGTAAAGAAGTTAAGGGATCGGGACTTTCCGAAAACACTGAGGGCGTCTCTACCTGAGGGGAGTTGGTGAACAGCTTCCTAGCTCTCTCTATCCTAGTAGCAGCCGCGACAAAACTCCTCCAGAGTTGCGTCATGTCGGAGACTCTCTCGGAGGTTTTGCTAGGAAGTTTTGGGAAGAGCCTTCTCCACCCACTTCTTAACCATAAATTCCCCTGGCTACTGAGGAAGCTTGGCAACCAGAGACTTGGTTTTAGTCATTAGTTCTGCAAAAGTCTCCTCTGGCTGGAGCACCATATTGGCCAACTCATCTAAAACCTTTTCCTGGTAGTCATCTGACCTAAATGCCGCACATAACTGTTGTCGTAAAGCTGCGCAAGTTGCAAAATGGTTCTCTGCAAACTGAGTGTACCATTTATCTGCTAAGCCATCTAAGGTAGATGGAAAGAGTACCAAATAAGCATCTTCCCTGTTAAGACCACGACCTCTACAGAGAGATACAAACCTCCTTGCATGGTCGTCTGCATCTTCTGAGGAGAGTCCCTTGAAGGTACGAAACTTGATGTTTACCTTGGCCAACACACTGGTCAATGCCTCCATGGCCTCTTGCTGAGGAGCATGTTGCTCAATAGCTTCTTGTAACAAAATGGGGGAGAGCTTCACTGGGGAAGGTGACCTAGAAGATGTAGAACCTGGTGGAGGAATGGGTGATGCCATATGTGGAGGTATGGGTGATGAGGTTGGTGGACTTCTACTAGTCACCAAGGGTCGTCTTCTGTTGTAATACTTCAAAGGACTCAGTAATGCGCTTTGACGCTCTAATGACCGCCTTGTATGTGTCATGCAGCTACCACAACCCAAACCAAGCTTTGGGCAAGAAGACCTTACACTGGCTGAACACAGGTCTAGACTCGACTAGACTAGGGGAAGTGACTAGACCCCAGGCTGGACCAGGGACGAGGAAGGACTAGACCAGGGACGAGGAAGGCCTAGACCAGGACGAGAGTTAGTTGGACCAGGGCGAGAGAGGACCAAACCAGCAAGATGCACAGTGCAAGGGCAAAGTAGGCGAAGCTAGGTAAAACCCAGCTCGATTTGTACCTCAATAGAGAGTGAGACTTCAGTTGAGGTCCCACCGTGATCGCCAAAAATGAGAGCACCTGTAGCGCGGATAGTGTGTCGTGCTCTCTACAGTGGGTGCTCCTGAGTGCAATGTGCGTGACAATTTCACTCGAAATAGACTGAAAAAAGGAACAATAGATAACAATTGAGCTCAGAGAGACGCAACAGCAGATCAGAACATATGACTCGACTATCTCAAAGAATCGATACAGACTCCGGCGTGGCAGCACACTTAGCTCCAGCCCTGGACTAATAGGTACAATGGGGGTGTCGAGGCTCAGATGTGCAGGGATGGTGAAGACGTGCTGTGTATAGACTCGCTACCCTAGACGAAGACACTAAATACTATATGAAGAAGTTAATCATGACCCAACCGCTACTCCTCATACATAAAGAGCCACCAACGGCTCATAAATGTCAGCCATCTAAATCTATCCCCAAACTGAGTGGTGGTGACCTGGCCACGATGTCCATTAGACCATTGTCCGTATCACTGCCTAGCCTAAAGAGTCCGTCCATTGTGAACCAGCCTAGACCAACTGTACTAACTGTGTGTCCTGTGAAAGTGATATTGTAGCCTGCTACAAGGAGGAGAAGCAAACACCTGCCTATAATGACAAACCATGGCATGAGCGAGTTCCTGCTTGGAAGATGCCTAGTCACGTGAAGGAAGCATTACTCTCTTGATATCGTGTGAGACCCTCGTGTGATGCAAATGCTTAAAAAATTGCTTCGAAGCACAATCTTTATCCACAAAAGCCCATTGGCAAGCACGCATTTTTCATTTATCATTGAGCTTAATACATACAAGGGCTTCACACAACTCGTGACATTTCAAAGTCGGACAAAGGCCGCAAGCAGCTAATACCTGCAGCCGTTGACAAACCTGTTTGGCAGCATAAGCCTCCCCCCGAGTCCGATGCATGTAGTGTTTACCATAATCTTAAATAGCACACTGCACCCGCATAACAAAGCGAAACGAAGCAGCATCAAGATCAAGATACATGTGGACAAGCAATGGGGGAATAAGTCCAGAAATCATATCTCAAAACACCTCATGAGTAAGATAAGCATTATCGATGTATAGTAGAGGCTTCTGAGAAAGAAGTGATCACAAAGAGATTGCCCATAGTACAAAATCAACATAAGAGGGTAATGATCCAATAGTTGTTGCAAGGCGTAATCCATCCTCATATGACATACAAACTCATCATACTGTTGTAAATTGAGAACATACCAATGATCCGGACGTGCGAAAAGAGGAACATGCTGCATGCTAAAAAGTAAATCCCGAGACATTTGAATGTAGATAAGGCCATAAATCAAGCATCTGCGCAAAAGCAAGAAGATGGTTCCAAGCTTGTCTCTCCGCGAGCAACATGTGTGAATTGCCTATAGTGCTATCTTGCATGTATCGAGTATTGTTAAAATCATAAATGTTGCCTCTCCGCGAGCAACATGTGTGAATTGCCTGTAGTGATATCTTGTATATCTAGAGTATCGTTAAAACTACCACAACGGAATATATTAGACATCCATGGATAAGAAGAGATAACTCACCATAAAGCAGCCCTTTGTCCAGCGGGTGTGTATGCATAGATACCTCCAATTTCGTATGCATGACAACCATTCAACAAGCATTGCACAATAATCCAACGACCACCTGGGTCATTTCTCACAAGAAGTGACTAAAGCTCATGACGAACCATCATCAATAATCCCGAATGACCATGCATTCTAACATACACAATCCAGTAACCCGAAATAGCAATACTAACCAACAAACTAATGCTGATTGTGTTCTTGTAAAAACAACTTTAGTGCTCTGTAGCCAATACACAAACGATAAGTACCATTTTTCTTTTTGACTAAGAGAATTGGTGCAACAAAAGGTGAACTACTTGGCTTAATTAAACCACGATATAATAATTCCTCAACTTGACGTTGAATTTCTCTTTGTTCAATTTGATTTAAAGGATAGGGTGCTCGACAAGGTGGTGCACTCCTTGGAATTAACTCTATTTTGTGGTCTTTCACTCTAGGTGGAGGTAATCCTGAAGATAGATCTTTAACAAAAATTTCTTTATATATCATCAAAAAGTTCTTTTGAGAAGGAGACAATTGGTCTTCATGTGTTTCAATTTCAATGATTAAAATAAAAAATAGTTTGTTATCTTTTCGAGCAAACCTTTTAGCCCGAGTGTGACTAAAAGGGGTTCTAGTTCTAGCTTTTGGTTAGTTTGTAATGTGAAAGGTATTTCATTATGTAAGGGGTTCTAGTTCTAGCTTTTGGTTAGTTTGTAATGTGAAAGATATTTCATTATGTGTCATCGAGTGTATGCTTATCATCGTTAATCTTTGGATTGAAATGATGTCTCTGAGGCATACCCAAAATTACATATGTGTTTTGCAATGGTGCTACGGAGAAATCTTGTGATTCAATGAAGTCTCCTAATTGGTATTGCAAATCTTTTACCATATACACAATTTATTTTGATTCCTTGAAAAGCTGCTTTTACTTTATAATTCGTGGGAATCATATGAATTACAGAATGGCCTAGACCTCAATCTATTCATGAGATTCGAGTCACAGAAGGGGTCACTAGTGTAGAAGCGATCTATCCGAGATAGATTCACTCCTCCCACTCTACAGTCCGAACGAGAGAAGGTCAGGCTGTCTAGGGGCCTCACAAAGCTAGAATGTTGCCACACATCTGAAACCCACAGAGTCATACATAACCTCTCCCAAGCTGCCAATTGAACTCTATGCACAGTAGTATGGCTACCTCCAATCTTGTCAGAGGGGTCTTCCAATATGTTGAAGTTACCCCCAATGCACCATTGCTCTACCTGCGGCAGAGACTCTACAATATGAGACCAAAACTTTGCACGTGCACTCGCCACATTGGGCGCATAGATGTTCAGGAAGCCCATGAGGCAACCCTGAACCTGCATAGTAATCCATTGAGCCCTGTCAAGCACAATAATCCCTTTGTCCACAATGGCTTGCTGCCAAGAGTCCGCAATAGTCATACATATCTCTTCTTGGATGCCACCAGGGCCAAATGCAGTTAATCAAAATGTCTCATACCGCCCACGCAAAAGCTGATCACAACATCTAATGCGACTCTCATACAGATGATGCTCCTGTAGCATAAGAAGGTCAATCTCTCCTCCCACAAGGCATCGTTAAAGCTCCTGACGCAATCGACCCCTCTGTCACTGAAACTAGGGCCCACCTAATCCCTGCACGTTCCATGAGACGATCCTCATGGGGAGCGAGAGAGAACTGATGCTGCAGAAGCAGCAGCAAAGAGTGGCTAGCCCAAGCCCAAGAAGAACGAGCCGTGTGCAAGGCAACCTCCTCTGTCTAGGAGTCCTCATGTATGTGTACATAGCATGGCGGGTTCTGCATGTCACCATAGAAGTGAACCACAATGTGTCTACATCCTGCTGAGTTTGGAGGCGTCACTCAAAACTTGGCTAACGGCCATAGAGTCTGAACCAAGTCTGTAACCCCTAGGTCTCCCATGTGGTGAGAGAACTCGAGGGCCTGTGTCTGCAGCCACTCCAACACTGAGTCTAAGGTCCACTCAGGCTGGTCCCTGCCGCATAGGGGAAAAGAGAAGCCAACCATTGAGTCCAGGGCCTCTATCTCTCTAGCTGCAAGGAACAATACATGAACTTTGAAGCAAGCTGCCTCAAAGTCTGGTGAGGGGTGACCGAAAAATCGTGTAAAGTTGTAGGCAAAGAAATCCTAACAACGATGAATGTCGAAGCTTGTCAATCCAAGAGGAACTACTGCAAAGGGGGACGTCTGCACCAGAAGGTGGGTTTGCAAGAAAGGCTGTCCCTCTGTCGCCAAGCGACTCATGGCAAAAGCGTTGCTAAGAGATCTCCTAGCAATCGAGGATAGTCCTGCTCCCTGGGATGGCTGCAAGGAAGGAGCGGGAGGAGATGTGGAAGCAGGGGGGCTCGAGGGAGGAGGAGAGAGGGGGCGAGGAACGGTAGAGGGAGGAGGGCGAGGTGGAGGGAGGAAGGGGGGGGGGGGGGGGGGGGGGGGGGGAGGGAAAATCGGGGGGAGGCGGGGCTGTCGGAGGTGAGGTCGAGGTGGAGGATGGGGCAGGGACCGCGTCCTACTGAAAAGCATCGAAACGGTTCCCTGTGGGAACCCACTGTTACTGGACTGGAGTCTCGGGACCATTGTGAATGCCAGGCTGGTGTGGTGACCCCTGTCGACGTTGACCACGAACCTGCTCCCAGCCCTCCTCCGCTTAAACCCAAGGCGTGGAGGGTGGCTTTGCCTGCGTACCCTGTGACTCTGTCTGCTACTGTTGGCCAGCCCTTGACTGCTCGGACTGAGCCTATGGTGTAGGTCAGGATCTCCTCCGTGGACAGGCCTTCGCAAGATGGCCCATTTGACGACAAATAAGACACTGATTTGAGAGGCGTGAATAGTCCACGCTCTTACGGAACCAACCTCCACTCACCCAAGGCAGTAGGATGACCTTCGAGAGAGTGGGTGTCCCGAACCAAAACACGTATTGTGGGGATGCCAGCCATCTTGGCAGCTACAGAGAATGTCGTGCAAGGTGTCTCCAAGACAGTTCCAATCGTTGAGCCTATCTTGGAAAGGAACAGAAGGTACTTCCTCCGCAGGTGGGGGAAGCAGACTGAGATGGGAAGGTTTGCCTCGTCAACAAGAACGTCGGTAGTTGGGTCGAACCCGTGGCGCCACTGTCGAAAGCGTGCTCGAACTGCTCGGATGGCCAAGGGACTCATTGCAATGACCTTGGACACCATCTCGGGAGTCTCAAACTCTATCTGGTAGTAGCCACGCCCAAGAAATTGAAATTGAGAATCTTGCCCACCTCGGCTAGAAGGCGAGTATAAAGGAGATCACCCACCTATGCTAGTTCGGGTGCCGATGATCTTGCAGATGACGGAGGTCGCTTGGAGGCGCTCCACCTCTGTGGATAGGCTCGCTTGCTTTGTCGGTGAGAGAGCAAGTCGGATGGTAGGCTCTACAAGGTCGGACGAGGGGACTTCTGGAGAGTCCTCTGGGGCGGAGCATGAGCTTCCATTTGTGTCTGCTCACTAACAAAAGAGCGGTAGGGATGAAGGCGAGGCCAGCCATGTTGGAGATATCACACCGAACCGCGAATGAGAAGCAGGGCGAGTCCTCCGAGCAAAACCAGGGGAGGGGGGAATGGGTTCTCGACTGTGGGCTGTGAAGCAGGCAGCAAGGGGGGGGGACAAAGAGTGTGGAGGGTGGGGGCAGCGAACGAAGGGGGGGAGGTGGCAATGGCGAGCAGCGGTGGCAAGGGGGAGCAGCTAAGCAAAACGCGCTGGCTGGTCACGGCAGCGCGCAGCAGGGCAATAGGGCAGCGCGAGGGCGAGAGGGGGCGACAGATGCAGGTGAAGGGGACGAGCCTCTCTCTCTCTCTCTCTCTCTCTCTCTCTCTCTCTCTCACTCTCTCTTCGGACCATAACAATAGGCGGCTCTATTGTTTCTTAAGCATATTTTTGTTTTGCATGGAATGCCTAAATCTATCATATCTGATCGAGCTAGACGTTTTTGCAATGATTTTTGGGTGACACTTTTCACAAATTTAGACACTCAAATAGACTTCACTTCTACATTTCATCCGGAATCTAATGTACAAACCGAAGCCACCAATAGCACCATTTTAGATCTTTTACGAACATACACTCCAAGAACTTGGGACACATACATTCATTCACTTACTTCGATTTTATACAACAACACTTCTCATTCATCCATTGAAAATTCACCATTTTAAAATGGCTCGCAACTCTAGTTGAAACCGGCCCGTAGGGCGGTAGCCTTTAGCTTTCACCTAAATCACTATAAACTTTATGACACAGAGAAACTTCACGAATAAGCGTGTGACTGGGGATTACACTTCAAACAAAAACACGACTTGGCTGCTAGAGTGCTTCCAAGCAGACAACAACACCCTATAGGCCCCAAAGACTGGCGCCCCTTTCGGTATTTCCTTACTCTTAAGAAAAACCTGTAAACTCTACAAGCTGTCCCACTTTTATCGGGCTGAAATTCCCCTACTCTAACCCGATTTCGGCAGCATAACCACAATAAAAGTCTCCGCTGACAAAATCCCAAGTAAACAGTGACTTTCCACGCACTTTAAAGCAAAATTTACGGAACTTGGCGAGAAATTACAGCACGTTGAGTTCTCTGCTTTTGGCCTCCAAAATGCACCAAAACACCTATTTATTGATTCCCTAGCTTCCCTGAAGCTCTTGAGACTTTAAACATCAAACTGGCCAAAACCTTTAACCTGCAAAAAATTACAGCAAGCTATAATTCTCTGTTTTGCACTCCGATTTGCGTGTTGATCACTCCTGGTGGTAGCCCTCGAGCTCCCGCACCTGTAGGGTTACTTGCCCTTTGAATTAGAATAGATTCCTTGGTGGAAATCTCTCTAAATTGTCCTGTACAAGCACCCAAGGCTTTCCTAAGGCTCCCCTCGCGTTACCTTGCAGTTCGGGTGCAAAACCCTAAACCTGTAGAAAAACACAGCAGGCTTTAGTTTTCTGTTTCGGATCATTTTGAGCGGAGCAATCACGTCTACACGTGTCTCAAAAGCTTCCGCACGCAATTTCCCTTGTAAATTCGACGAGTTTTCACGTGAGAAAACTCTCGGTTTTTCCATTCCTTCGGGATGGAACTATGCATACTGAAGGGGATTAGCAATTAGCTAATCCGGTCTCTGTACAGAAGGCTCTTGCCTTGGCAAACGCACATAAAACCCCAGAACTGTACATGGTCATCTGAGAAGCCCAACTAGTGGGGCATTACCATAGTGGAAAGGAGAGAGAGATGCAGGGGAGAAAATCATCGTAAGGGAGGAGAAGGCAAGCTTTCCATTAAAGCTGCAAAACCTGAAAATCCACCACAAAGCTGAAAAATCAGCTTTCCCAGCTTCATATCGGGTGCCCCCTCTTGGATGAGACCTTTTGGAGTGAGAATTGACCTGCATGTTGCTCTCCTACCACCATGTGTCTAGTTTGCTCCTTTATGATTAATTCCTAGTACCCACTAACTTATAAAGTCCTGCCGAGGGGCCTTAATGACTTTAACTGAGCTTAGCCACTTCTTTACTAATCATATTCTAGTGCCGATCGGCCCAACTATCTCATGATTGCTTGGCCTTGACTCCTGCGGGCGAAACTCTCGACCAAAGGCCGTTTTACACTGGCCATGCAATGTCCAGGCATTTGTGATTTTAACAAGAGGGTCCCAAAAATTAAATAAAAATCAAGGGAAAGAAACCAACAGATATATATAGTGGTAATCTCGTGACATACCCCCCTCTTGAAATCGCAAACGTCCTCGATTGCATGCCATGTATACATGCCCTAGATGATTTAGTGTATTAAGCATCCTTTCATCATCGCATGCATCCACAAGATAGATTGTCAAAGATACAAATGACTTAATGAGACAACCATTCTTTTGTCAAACAATGTACATTGCTATTGCACTGAATCCTTATGTAAATATGAAGTGCTAGCTCTATCATCACCTCTCTTTTGAGCACATGTCAACCCCGTTGACGTTTGCTCGACTGAAGTGATTTAAGTTGGAGAATACATGGGCTGATTTAAGTTGGAGAATACATGGGCTGCAAACCAAAAGCTTCAAGGTAAAGCTGCAATACATTCGATGACTCTTATCATTTCACTTTCTTCCGTCCACTTTGCATCCATAGGTGGATAGTTTTTGAACTTCACCAAATAACTTCTTGCAACTTTTCCCTTAACTTTTCTTTCTTTTGGCCTGTCCTCTAGAAGACTCTGATGAGTCTTTAGCCTTCTATACATTTCTTGACCCCTGGGAATCTTCGAGAGACGGTGTTGCAAAGGACCTCTTTACTGAATTTTTCTTTGACCGACCCCCTTTCAAGTTGTCTTGAAACCCACTATCCTCTCCCTTCAACAAGGCATAATCAGTATTGGCAACTTCCATAAGCTGAGTGAGGGTGGTCACTTTCTTCTTTATGCAGTAATTCCTAAGCCCTTTAGGCAGCCCACAACAATACTCCTCAATTTGCTATGTCAGTGGCACGAACCTGTAGGAAGTTACTGAGAGCAACGCTTCACAAAACTGTACTCATCTAAGCTTTTGCAAGACGCCACACTAAGTTGGTGCCAATTCGTCATGACATCTCCTTCAAATTCATTTGACAGTCATGCAGATGCAAGCATTGGCTTGCAGTAAACCCATGTGGCGGGTGCCTGTCGTTGCATCAACAAAGTCATCCACCATGAACACGCATTTCCTTTCCAAAAAGTGATAGCTTTTCTGACCTTGGAGGCCTCTTTAAAATTCCCCCTGCATAAGCCATATCAAACTGTTGGAGGAAAGTAAGAGCCTTCGTCTTGTCCTCAAATCTGTTGAAAGTATCAAACTTCACACTGCACCACCTTCTTTGTATGGTTTTGGCTTTTCCAGCACTTCCAAATCATCATAGGGAATTGTCCGCAACATGGGTACAATGTGGGGATCATCTCTGGCCTTGGCCATCCACATTTTGGTTCCCTGGTGCCATATTTGCCTGCTGATTCGAAAAAACAGCCATATCAAAAGCGGCCTGCGGCACCCCAAACTGGCTCTATTTGCACTGAAACCCTTGCTGTAAGCCGATGATGACCATTGTAATACCCTATGGTCCATGCACAAGTCAGATAGCTGGTGGAGAAAACCTCTTTCTGCCTTATGGAAGAGCCACTTGCCTTTGAAGGAGGGATTGTTTCTCTGGCGATGCTTGCTTGGAGTTCTTTCGGTGGGCACTTTATCTCAATGCGCGTCATATTTGCTCTTCTCATTGTGTTCGCTGCTTGACTTCGACAGAGATAGTCAGTCACCTGCTTTGGGATTGCCGCATTACTAGAGTTTCTCTTCGCCACATATCAGCTTGTATGCGGCTTTGAAGTTTGTTTCCCCTCAGTGGTCTTCCACATTGTTTTGGGTTTTGGCATTCTCTCGCCTTCCTTAGAGCGATTTGCGCTCTTCTTTATGTGGGTCAGATTTTGGGTTTATTGGACCCTGTGGCGCCAACGTAATGGCTATATGTTCCATCACTCCGATGAAGATCCTTTTCAATTTTCCCTTAGGCAATCTTTACGTTTTGCCACCCCAGAGATGCATCAGCTTTCCTATGAATTCTTTTAGCCCTTTTTCACAGCCGAACACTTTACTGTTCCTTCCTTTGTACATGACCCTTTCATGGCTTTTCCTCACCTTGAGGTTTCTCACCTGTAAATTAATCCCAAAGATTTACAAAAAGAAGTGTGTGTAACCAACCCATTCCTCCCTAGTCAGGAAAGCCATAATACTTTCACCTAACATTTATGTAGAGGGAAATAGGAAGAGAGGCCGATGACTTGGGGGCAGCAATAACAAGTGGAAGAACCGTTTGGATACCTGTCATTTGTTAATTACAGCCTGAGTTAATACTTACTATGATCATTGGATGGTTGGCAGGTATAGGTTTCTTCCTTCCAATCACATGCTGCTCGGAATGTGCTCCACCGTGATCTTGTACCAGGGAAATTTATTATGAATTGAGTATTTTGTTGAGAAATGTTGTCATACGTATTGTCCTTTATGTGGTCTAGTTAACAAAGACAAATTTACATTTTTTATCCAAACGTAGGGTGAGCACGAGTCTTGGTACTCACAGGTGAGAGAATGGTTCGAAGCACATGGACTAGACATGGAAAGGTTACCACCCTTCCAATTGACCCAGACTCACCCTTCATCTAGCTCTCACACATTGAGAGGAACACAATATTCTAACAGGATCTATGGCGGCTCTACATCAGAGAGACATGGATCACACCTAGAGAGCCTCTTTCCTTGGAGATGCTATGTTAGAGTGAGCACTTCTTGACCATGCTAGAAGGGCGGTTCATCCAGAGAGCACGCTACATGGACACATACATGTCATATAGCTCACGAGTGGCAATTGATCAGCTCGGAGTATCATCACACCGGCTAGAACTAGAGACAAGAAGAGCTACCCATACCCCCTAAGCTAAGAGGTTCTATCAACTTTGGACAGAGAGGGTGATTGAGGACAAGGAGCACTTTGTCTGCAGATGTAGAGCATATGTGAGTATTAAAAGGCAGATATTAGGCTCTTTTCACAGGACAGCCCACCCTATAACAGATCATGGATCCTAGAGATTAGTGCCAATTGGGCCATTTACTAGTGGAGATACATAGGCATAAAGAGACACATTTGGCACCTGTAGCGGCACCAGAGGTTGGCAGATAGTCACAGCTTACAAATTTCTTCTAGAGGACCACAACCCTACTGTCACCCGTTACACAGACATAGAGAGGGGTCACCCTACAGCAGGCTGAGACTGCTAGAGCAAGGAGATGCCCTCTAGCTCTAGCATGCACAGCTCCGAGAGTGCATCGCACGCAGATTTAGGAGATCCCGACTCACCACCATCAGGCGGCCCAGGAAAGATTTTCTCTGATGTTGGTAGACCCAGCCACGATAATACGCAATGCCCTTACACCACACCCACCCATGTACTGGATCTTTCACCCTTAGTTTGATATAGGATGGAGCTAGTCAGCTTGATGCACTTCATGATTGTACTTCCATGAGCATAGATGTGCACCTATACCCCCTAAAGATATGTAACCCCCCCCCCCCCTTTTCCCCCGCCCCCGGTATACCATGTAACTTGCATCCTACCCTCCCATGCTTACCACAGGACCACATTTTGTTACTTTGTACTTTTGTCCTTTCATGATAGATGGAGGGCACACACATGTACATTTGATTTGTCTCCTAGGCCGACTTTGGCCTTTAATAGATGTTAAAAGATTCTCTCTCTCTCTCTCTCTCTCTCTCTCTCTCTCTCTCTCTCTCTCTCCTTGGTAGAGCCGAAACCCGCATCGCCAATGGAGGCCATGAGCGCAGTGGAGGCCATGATCGTTTCACCAGTATGTAAGCCCCATACGAAGGCAACCTTTGTGCTTACAAACAAGCGGATAACACAAATGGAAAGGGAGATGAAAGAATGGAAAGCAGAGACGTAAGGATGGTGGAAAGAGAAGGCCAACCTTCTTCAAATGTTTCTCAATGAAGGCGCGCAATGGAAGAAGGAGAAAGAGGACTTGCACGCAGAGCTACAAGCACTTACAGAAGAGGTCACAACCCTCAAGCGAGAGCTTATGGATAGAGTAAGCAGTGGACTGGAAGAAGGGGAATTCCAGCCCTCGGTGATAGAGCAGATCAAGGTCATCAAGGAGCAGGTACGGATGATCTCAGAGGAGGAGAAACAGAAGGTGGTAAAGACGTCTTCGTGGATGGATGTGATCACAAAGACGCAGAAGAAGGCGGATGAGGCCGAGAAATGGATAGAAGTCGCTAAGAAAGGGAAAGGGAAAGAAACCACATTCGTCCCCACTCCTACAATCATCAACATGACTCTAGAAGAAGAGCAACGAAGGAAAACTAGAGCCTTGCATATAAGAGTAACCGGTCTAAAAGACCGAGATGATGTGGAAGGAGAAGTCGAAGAACTCCGCATGATGGGTAGTGAGACTACTCATACAAAGGCATGGAGGGTAGGGAAGAAGACACAAGGCAATGGGGAGACTTCAAAAGGGAGAGCTTTAATCATCCGTTTCCCATCCATGGAGGCAAAGAAGGACTTCTTCAAGAAGCGCCCTACACTAAAGAAAACGGGTATATTCCTTGGAGATGACCTCACTCTCACACAGCTTGCGCATATGAGAGAGGTAATGCCAGAGATTCAAGCGGCAAGGGAGAAGGGAAAGACAGCCTTCTACAGAGATGGCCGGGTGGTGATTGTAGAGCAGCGCTACACATGACGGTGCGAGACCCATGGGACCACATTCAAAGTTGCCACATGGAATTGTAATCGATCTATGCGCCTTGATGTGGGTGCTTTTGAGGATAGTTTTACGGGAAGAGACATTGTCTTCTACTCTGAGACACATCAGGCCCCGGGGCAATCTATGCCTCACATTAGTGGATATAGATGGGAGACAACCTGTAGACAGGAGACACGATCAGAGCACAAAGGGCGGGGCTCAGGAGGAGTGGCAGTGTTATTCAGGGAGGAGTTGCAGCCATTGATACATATAGCCCGCAGGGATGAGCAAGTTAGGTACATGTGGGTGAGATTGAGAGCAGAGACAGGCAGATATCTTTACATTGCTATTTGCTACTTTCCCCCGAGTACGTCATTTTATGCACCACCCACAGGACAGTCCCCCTTCTCTATTTAGGATGATGACATATGGGAGTTTTCTAGAGATGGTGACATCATCATTCTAGGGGATTTCAATGCTAGGACTGCCCATCATTACACAATATTTTATGATACTTCAGAGGAGATGCTGAGAAAGTTGGATGTTTCAGAGACGGGCCTATCCAGACTATGACGGGATGGAGAACACACTGAGTATGGACGACACTTGATAGACATAGGGACTGCACATGGATTGGCCGTCTTGAATGGCCTATAGAGATTTCCCGCTGCGGGGGGTTTTACATGCTTTCCACACAGACATGGAGCCAGCACAGTGGATTATATCATTGCACAGCCGAGCCTCATCTCTAGTATCCAGGATCTCATGGTTGGACCCAGACCTGTTGGTGTGGTAGTGGACCATGCTCTTGTGTCGTTGACCATCTCTTTTAGTTTAGTGTAGCACACACGCTACGGGCAGCAGCCCCTACTCGCTACACCTTCACGCAGGAGACGGACTCTGTATACATAGATGGGATCTACAGACGCCTGTGCACAGAGGAGCCAGGGCGACCTCTGGAGGAGCTTACTACTATACTGACACAAACACTACATGATGCAGCAGCAGAGGCATACCCACATACCCAGCCTGAGCAGAGACACCGTTTGGAGAGCATGCCCCAGAACAGTTGGTATGATGAGGAATGTCGGGACGCTAGAGAGAGACTTCAGAGGGAGGTGCTTTTGGGGGACATCACTCACAAACAGTCACAGATTGACTTCCGAGCCTAGTGCAGCGGAAGAAGAGGGCATTTTTGGCTCGCCTAGAGCAGGATCTATACCAGCTATTCTTGAGTCAGGACTCACGTGAGGCATGGAGGCTCTTTCATGAGCACTCCCCCCCCCCCGCCATCACTTCTACAGAGGTCTGGAGCCAGTATGCATCATCTCTGTACACAGTTCCTGAGCAGCCCCCCCTTCCCGACCCCCGCGATCCATGTCCACACACATGCTTTTTTCACCGCTGAGATGGTGAGGAAGGCCATTGACAGGATGAGGACTGGGAGAGCATATGATCATGATGGCTTAGTGGCTGAGCATTTTACGCATGCTAGAGATTTACTAGCAGAACTTCTAGCAGTTATGTTTAACCATGCCATGTGTGAGGGCTTGCCTGATACTTGGAGCCTATCTACTATTGTACCTATCTTCAAGTCGGGAGACCCTATGGAGCCTGGGAATTATCGCACTATCATGATTGGACACACATTGGCACGGTTGTACACATCTATTCTTGAGGAGCAACTGAGTAGATGGGCAAAGAGTGAGGGATACGCGCAGCCGAGCAGGCAGGTTTCAGGAGGGGTTTTTCTACTCTTGACCATATCTTGATACTCAGAGCCATCATTGAGGAGGGCAGATCGCGTGGCAGACGGATCTATTGTACCTTTGTGGATTTCCGCAAAGCATTTGACACAGTGCCCAGAGCTAGATTCATGCGCAGATTACAGCAGATGGGAGTACCCACAGAGCACATTTGGGGGGTCATGGCATTATACAGGTCAGTAGTGGGGCATGTCGCACCCTAGAGGGTCTATCCACACCGGTTTACTCCACTATTGGGGTGAAGCAGGGCTGCCCGCTCTCTCCTACTCTATTTGGTATGTATGTGGATGAGGTTTCTGACTACATTGAGAGAGATGGTGATAGAGGTGCACAGCTGGCAGGGACATGGATTCCCCTATTGTTATATGTTGATGATATTGTGTTGATCTCCGACTCTCCGGAGGGGATGCAACGTCACTTGGATGCTTTGCATAGGTTTGCCCAGGAAAGTGGTTTGTCCGTCAACCTTGGTAAAACCAAGGTCATGGTATTTAATACCACCCCACAGTGGATCAGGAGGTCAGCGCCCGCATTCACATACGGCCAGGAGAAGGTGGAGTATACAGATGCTTACACTTACCTTGGAGTGGTTTTTAGTGGGCCAGCATTTTCATTGAGGAGGGCAGCAGAGACTAGATTGACCAGAGCCCATGCAGCATTGGGTAGATCGGAAAGGATGTGTTCACAGGTTCAATTTCAGGAGCCTTGGACGAAGCTCTGGCTCTTTGACACTTTGGTGGCTTCTGCATTGCTTTATGGAGCTGAGATTTGGGGACCTTCATTGGATCATCAGGGGAGGACAGGCCGCAATGATGGATGGGGGGACATGGAGAAGCCTCTGGTCTCTATGATCTCGCGGCTCATTAGAGCCAAGGCTCCAGTACCACGTACTATTGTACGAGCAGAGCTAGCTGCCCCCCCACTAGTGGTTGAGGTGCATGGGTTCAGCATAGACAGATTGCCTCCCTTCCAATACTCACTGGATGTGCCCTCTCTGACTCTTACACAGTCCGAGATCACCAAGCTCATTCGCAAGGACTTGACTCAGTTAGACACCAAGAGGACATGGATACAACCAGCACTGGAGCTGGGCACGAAGATGGCTTTCTAGAGAGAGCATCTCCTCCAGCTTACGGAGGATGGTTTTGTGACGAGGCCCAGATACATGGACACCCACTTGTCTCATGGGATACGATGTGCTATTGGCCAGATACGCACATCTTCACACCAGCTGCGGATCGAGACTAGGAGATACATCAGAGTACCAGCAGAGGCCAAGACATGCCTCCTGTGTGACATCAAGCCTGAGACAGAGTTGCACTACACATGCCACTGCCCCGTTTACTACGAGATACGAGGCCGCTTTCATTGCTTGTTCAGAGAGGGCTTTGGACCATTCTCTAGAGTCATGCAGTACGAGGATCAGAGATGCCTGGGTTTGTTTTTGCTCAAGCTGCGCAGACATAGAGAGAGCCTGATGAGAGGAGAGATTAGCCAGTCTCAGAGACAGATCACAGACTTCTTTAGAGCTGCCACTGGACACCCGGAGGAGTTACTACCACAGTAGAGCTCGTCGCCTTTCACTAGAGGCACACTGATCAACCGAGAGAAACTAAGCTGGGGAGATCCAGACGCCCACAACTACAGAGGACTACACAGCATCGACGGAGGCTGCATCAGAGGATTCAAATCACTTTGGCTCGACATGCACGATGCCCGGTCGGACTACTTACCATGGAGGAGATTGATGAGATCCACCAACGACCGATGCTGGATCTCCTGTGATCTAGCTAGCCCAGCTAGCTGTTTAGCTGCTTAGTTCACACCTAGCAGTTTAGGATTCCATAGTATTTTATTTTGTCATTTTGTCATTCTGTCATTCTGTCATCTTGTTACTCTTGTTACTCTGACTTTGTATCAGATCCACCACATTGTAACTTTCTGGTCTCATAGGTCACTTTGGCCTTTTGAAGACGTTAATATAACATTTCATTCTCTCTCTCGAAAGAAAAGAATCTTATCTTAAAAGGAACATCTCAAGGGCACAGTCCCCAAGATCAGTATACAAAATATGCAGAGCATCACAGAGGTGTAATCCCAAGATTCCTAAAATATACAATGAATATCAATCACAAATATATTTATCAGTTCCAAGAGGTGGAAAATTCTTCTCATACTGTGTCATTACTTTTAATGCTCTCGAGTGGACCAGTTATGATGCGTCATTTCTCCTGTGTGATTGTGGCAGGTAGAATGTGCTGAAGCACTTTTGGAAGCCGGAGTACCTGTGGACTCTCGAGATAGAAACAATAATACAGCTCTTCACTATGCTTCTGGTTATGGAAAGCAAGAATGTGTGGAACTCCTACTAAAATGTGGAGCTGCAGTGTAAGTGATCAAGTTCATCTTCAGCTTTAAGCAGAAAATAGGAGGCTTCTTTGATGGATAGACTTTAGTTTGGGGTCAGACTAATGCTCCTTATTGTCCTCAATGTAACACTAGTTTTGTTGCAGAACATTGCAAAATCTTGACGGCAAGACACCATTGGATGTTGCAAAGCTCAATGATCAAACGGAAATATTGAAAGTGCTGGAGAAACATGCTTTTTTGTAAAGCATTTTTTGTACTGCAGCAAGAGAATTCCAGGGCACATGGAGGTTACAATATTTGAGAAGTTTCTGACCTTCTTTGGTTCAAACTTACACCACTCTTGTATCTTAACGCATAGTTTTGGTTGCTAAATACAGTTTTGTACATTTTTTAAGCTTTAAGATTCTTTGCTTTTTGTAATATGATGATTTTTGGTCTCGGTTTGAAATTATGGAAGACAGTACTCAGTACAAGAGTTTTGCTCTCTACTGTCTTTCTGCTGTTTGAATGGAGATGAATTCAAAGGGCCGACCAAGTCAACGGACTTAGCACAAATTGGTACATAATGTAGTTCATTGTGGGCACTAACATAGACTCATGCTTCAGCTTGAAAGACTGAACTTGGTCACTCAAAATGCTAGGGACTTCTGTTGAGTAAGCCTTGAACAATCTGACCTGCAGTAAATATTTTCGTCATCAATGCAAATGCCGCAGATCATTTCTGTCCTCCTATGTTGCCCATCATGTTATCAATAGAGCACGTAGCTTCATGAAAGAGACGGTGTGCGGCTGACCTTTTTGTGTTTCATATTGAATCATGTCGACAAAGCTATAGTAGCAGATTGTGATTTTTATGACCCTTAACACTCAACAGGCCCAAGAGTACAAAAATGGCTGGATTCGAGGGATGGATGCAGCACATGATCCCTTGCATATGAAGTTATGAAAGAAAATCAAATCAACACTATCCTTGTCATATTGAACAGTGGAGGAGGGTGATGCATCAATAGATGCAATCAATCATGCCAGCGTGATGGATGGCCTATGAAAAAAAAATCCTTCTATTTGTATTTTGAATTTGCCCAATGGGGCTAGAGCGCTCCTAGCAAGAGGGTACACTGCACAAGGTCAAAAAGGGAGAGACCTGCTTGCTGAAAATAAATATACGATAACCAAATCACAAAACAGGAGGAAGAAGAGCCTCAGACGTGTCTAATTGTAGAAGTTTACAGGTTTTCTCAAGTTTAATAAGAATAAAGAAATACCAAAAGGGGCGCTAGTCTTTGGGGCCTACAGGGAGTCGTTGTCTGCTTGGTACCGCTCTAGCTACCAAGTCCTGAAATGTCTTGAAGTGTTGAATTCCAGTCTCACAGGTTTATTTGTGAAGTTCCTTTGTCCCTTGAAGTTCAAGTAAAGTTTCGGGTGAAAGCCAAAGTCCACTGCCCTATGGGCCGGTTTCATTGAGTATTTGCTAAGCCATCACAAGCTCACCATAAACAAGGGAGATGTAATGCAAAATAGACTTGTTTTATTCATTCATGAAATGAGCTTTAAGTAGCTCTACAGCCTTGCACCACTGCATGTGGGATAAATCCACTCTTCTCTCCTTGACTCATATTCTAGGACTCTAGGACAAAGCTCACACCTTACATTGTAATGGGTCACTTCGTCTTGATGTAGGGGCATTTGAGGAGAACTTTACGGGAGAGACATCGTCCTTTACTTAGAGACACACCAGACGCCGGGACAGCTTATGTCACATGTGACGAGATATAATCACATAGGTGGGAGACTACTTGCTGAGCAGAGATGAGATCAGAGCACAGGGGCAGAATCAGGAGGAGTTCTATCCAAAGAAAAATTACAGCCACTTGTGCACATTGTTCGGAGAGATGATTAGGCGAAACGGGCAGATTCTTGTACATTGCTATATGTTACTTTGCCCCTAGCACATCAGTGTATGCCACACCTACAAGACAGTCCCCTTTCTCTGTATTAGATGAGGACATATGGGAGGACATATGGGAGGACATATGGGTGAGATTGAGGGCTGAAACGGGCAGATTCTTGTACATTGCTATATGTTACTTTGCCCCTAGCACATCAGTGTATGCCACACCTACAAAACAGTCCCCTTTCTCTGTATTAGATGAGGACATATGGGAGTTTTCCAAAGATGGTGACATCATCTTTTTGGGGAACTTTAATGCCCACACGAGAAACCATGAGACAATTTTTTATGATACCTCGAATGAGATCTTGAAAGAGCTAGATACCAGTGATATGGGGCTTGCCAGACGCTCACAGGATGAGTACACTGAGTACGAGAAATATCTGATGGAAATGGGGGCCTCACAAGGATTGGGCATACTTAATGTTAGATTTACACCACCCTGCTGCTTCATAGGTCTAGGGCATGCATGTACGGCTAGTGTGCCTCCAGGTTGGCCACCCTTTGCATATGCACTTAGACTGCACTGTCCGGGCACCCTTCATATTTCCTTTTTTATGCTGGGTCGTGGGGGCTTTGCCATGCACTCCTTGGGCACCTATATATGGGACCAGTGGGGTACCCACTTCAATAGTCATAGACTCACACATCTGATGTATTGAGGGTCTATTCCTCGGGTAGTCAGCGGGGGGCTGATCGCGCCCTTTCCCCATCTCTCTCTCTCTCTCTCTCTCTCTCTCTCTCTCTCTCTCTCTCTCTCTCTCTTTCTTTCTTTCTTTCTTCCATCTTTGTTTCACACAATGTTACATCCAGTTTACCGGGTACCTATTGTATCAGCTGCTACACCCACGTAGTTTTAGATTGTAGTAGTAGTAGTAGTATTTTGTTCCACTTCTAGTTCTTTTCTAGTTCTTTTGTACCCAAACATGGTATTAGATTCACTATTTTGTAACTGATTGGTCTCATAGGTCATTTTGGCCTTTTGAAGACGTTAATATAACATTTCATTTCATTTCATTTCTCTCTCTCTCTAAGCCTGCAAACCCTAAGCCTCCCTCCTTGCATCGAGCACGTCTCCCCTTGGGCGAGGGCAGCCCTGTGGGGGGGGGGCGTCGAGACTTCAGCCATGCCCCAGCTCCAGCGCGACACACAGAGCCCCCGTGAGCGGCCGAACAGAGTCCTCGTGAGCTTGTCCTCAGCACCAGCATGACACACAGAGTCGTCGTGAGCTCTACTGTCAAAGACAGAGCAGGACTCTCTCTCTCTCTCTCTCTCTCTCTCTCTCTCTCTCTCTCTCTCTCTCTCTCTCTCTCTCTCTCTCTCTCTCTCAAACCCTGCCCGTGACGCCCAAGCTGCGGGCTGCTGCCGAATACAAAGCCGAGCTTCTCTCGAATACAGAGGGGGCACAAGCCCTTCTCTCTCTCTCTCTCTCTCTCTCTCTCTCTCTCTCTCTCTCTCTCTCTCTCTCTCTCTCTCTCTCTCTCTCTCTCTCTCTCTCTCTGTGTGTACACCTGCCGTCACTCGCCCAACAGCCTTGGTCGGCCTGCAGCAGTCACGACAGTCGCAGAACCATCCCTTCCTCTTAAGCATTAAGGTCATTTTTTGAAAGTCTGCAAGAGTGGGGTCGCACAACAGATTTTTCTCACAAAGCAGAGCTTGGCCACAGACCCAAAGCTTTCCGCATAGTCATGACTTCCTTCAACACACGCAAGAGTTTTCTTGCTGTGGCAGCTGCGCCCAGAAAGGATCCCGCTGCTCGCCAAGACGCAAGGATCACAGCTTTAGAGGTTCAGATCCAAGAACTCTCTTTGGAGAATGCTGAACTGAAAAAACGCTTGATTAAGCTCGAGGACACAAAGGCTAAGGAGAGCGAAACTTTGCTTGCAAAGAAACTCGAAGTTGAAGCGTCTCTCACTAAGACTGTCAAGACAGCCCAGAAAGAAGCCAATGAGGCAGCGCATAAAAAGATTGACACCGAAATACAAGCTGCCTTACAAGAATGCCGGATACAAGAATCCCTTGCCTTAAAGATTAGGATTGGAGGACTCCCCTCACCATGGTGCACTGAGGAGGATACCCTCGAAGAATCTATCATCAAACTCAATGACCTTCTTCAACCAGTCAATGTCGAGCCCGACACTATCTCTTGGATCAACGACACACATAGGCGTGTGCCCCATGGCCAATGCATCCTCACTTTCAAGAACAAAGAAGAACGGATGAGGTTGCTACGTCAATCCTATCACCTCAAGGGGACAAAGTTTTGGATTGCCGAGGAATTGACTGCAAATCAACTCAAGCGTAAAGCAAGCGAGCTCAAAAAGATGCATGAAGCTCGTAGACAAGGTAAATGGGCAGTCTACCGTGGCGGTAAAGCCATCATTCAAGAGTTTCGAACTCCCAAGCCAACTCCCCCTCAACATGACCCCCCTTAGGTTTTGTTTTGTTTCGTTCCTATCCTTCCCTTTTCCCCCTTTCTCCTTTATCCCTGTTGGACCCTCGGTCCCTAACTGATATGTATCGAACGCTTCACCCTGAAAGAACACATGTAATGCTTTTGTTTCGGTCCCATGGGTCATATTTGACCTCCGTGGATGATAATTAAATCTCTCTCTCTCTCTCTCTCTCTCTCTCTCTCACACACACACACACACACACACACACACGCTTCCGCACACGCGCACTCTCACATGGTATCAGTCGCCAGTGTTGAGGGCGCATCATCACTCAACATGAGGTTCTTCTCCCAAAGGATCAGACCAGCCAGCGCTTTCTTCAATAGCTAGCGTTTATGCAAATGGAGCAAAGATCTACCGGTGTTTTTGCATCAGCCATACCAGTGATGGAGTTTGGAGCATTTCTATCGCGGAGAACTCAGTTTCCACCTGCGTTTTTGCATTTACAGGCAGAGATTGTCTCTCCCTTTGCTAGCGCTAGGGCTTGGACCCTTTCCCTTGTCGGAACATCCCTCCCTCTACTTGCGTTTTCAGCCAGCAAATCTGCATTTTTTGGACAGCATCACCTGCGTTTTTGGGGCTGAATTGCCAGCGTTTTCTGGACAGCAGGTCAATGTTTTCAAAAATGGGGGGCAGCGCTGGGCTTTGCCCATCGGATCTTGCTTTCCCACACGGCTTCGTATCCGGTGCATTGCCGTCGAGATTCCTCTTCTCTTGCTACAGATTTCAGACACACACCTGCTGTGTTTTCTCTGTTTTCAGCCCACCTGGGGCTATGACATTGATTCCCCACCCTCCCTACACCCTCTGCACCACTCCGGACTTTGGGAGGAGCGTACGAGCACGCTAAAAATCGCTGGACAGCAGTGTTTTCATCACCTCGTAGTTGCGTTTTTGGGTGGACAGCAGCCACATTGTTTGATTTTTTCACAGAGGATGAAGCTACCTCCTGCCAAGACACCATCCGATGGTGGTCCATGCGGTCCCTCAATGATTGTTGCAATACACGGTATCTTCGACATCGGCTTGATCATCTACGGTCGTTTGATCCTTGGGAGATCCATTTATTCGAGCCATCAATCGGCGGTTGCGCACTCCAGAGGGGGTGGCGACTTGTGGTTTGCTATGGACACACCTATGCACTCATCAGAGGAGTTCACACGAGATATGGCCATGCTCATGGCATATGGGATCACAACATTCCCACAGAGAACACCATCTTGGGTGGACAGACACTTACCACTTGACCTGGACACATCAGAACACTTGCTTCCACAAGAGCATCTACATGGACTTACGGAGAGGATCTTGGATCTCTTCTCGGACAGATTCATAGCTTGGATCTAGAGACTGGAGTGAGACTTGAGTGCTTTGGACTCTCTTGGAGAGTTTCCCCACAAGATGCGGGAGATTGAGCATCATTACGCGACTACATCCAGAGTCACCCGGAGCTTGGCTTGGATGGTAGTGCAGTTGCTCTTCTACACTCCTCGTCATTTAGATTGCTACCTTCAAAGTTGCTTACACTCACCTTCGGTAACCTTACAGCAGACTTATCCCCTGACCTGGCCAGTAGGCCACTCCCAGCTCATTCACATTGAGAGACACACCGAGTTGCGGTTTGGTGGCGTTGTTGGCATGGATTTTATTTTGGTTGACACCGGAGGATTAGAGGAAGGAGATACAGGCAAAACGGCGTGGACAGATTGGTATGGCTTTCCTCTTCTCGAAGGTTTTTCATAGCGCGAAGTGTTGAGTCTCGCTTTCCCCTCATCTTGGATTACCCTACCTATTGATAGGACACCATCCGGTGGTGGTCGTGCGGTCTATCGATGACTGCTGCAGCTTACCGTAGCTTCTATAGTGCAGACTGTTTAGTCTGGCTTTTCTTGTTTCAGAGAACGTTTACGGTGCAGATTGCTACATCTGCTTAGCCAACTGGTCACCTTGGGTTGCAAGTTCATGCATTGACAGGCTTCCGCCCATTCTCATAACGTCACTGAATATCTTGGCCCGCAATAAAGAAAGGCCCAGGTCGCCACAACCACATTACTGATTGGAGACATTGGCGTTGTCTCTCTGCTTTGTTAGAGCTATCTTGTAACCTCGGCTCCAACCAAGATTGGTACCCTGATTTTCTATGTGATTGCAAGCGTCATGAAACTCTTATTTGCACACTCATGAGGAAGAGTGCAAGGTGTAGCTGCACTGCAAAGTTGCAGAGTGCTGGCGGGGTGAATTCATGAATGGGTGGTACAGTTTTAAGTGTGGGAAGCTGTTTTCCAATAGCTATTTTCTCAAAAATGGGGGTTGGTAGAATTTTTGCAAATCAATTTTAAATCTGGCGCCCAATATAGATTTACTCTCCTTTTGAAGAGCTATCTAGTGATATATAACATGCCCTAGATTTTTTCATTTTTGTCAAACATATTTGGTTAAACACATCCAAAAAGAGCTATGTCCCACACACAGCTTTTTTGTCCACACCCTCATGCTTACGAGAGTATCATGAGTGGTGGAACAATTTTGTTGGTTGGCATAAAGAGGTGTTGAGAAATTACTTCGAGTTGGTCAGGTTGGTGAGCTTGTACTCATACATGAGAGGTCTCACCTCCTTAAGAAAAACCACAGGTAGATAAAGAAAGCATGGCCCCTATCTAACCAAACCACAATATAATGGGTTCGTTGTTTTCTTCTTGTTTCTATATAGGGCACTGCCATTGTGCACATGTGCACCTTGTTCTAGATAGCCCTTTTGTCATGCATTTTTCCACGATATGCTCACGTATCTATATCGTTGTGATTGCTTCGTATGAGGTTTCTCCATCGCTTTAATTAGGACAAGTACACACTATGTCAACCCTTTGTATGGAATAGTGGCTTGAAAGTTTTGGCTTTCTAAGGCAAGCCTTGTTGAAGAAGAGAGCTAGGCATATGTTTTGGCTCTAATTATGTTGGTTGTAAAAAATTCCTTTCATTTAAGAGCCTCACGGGGGTGCATTTCTTTGAATTTTTTCCCTAGTTGATAAATGTGTCCTTTCATTTATGAGTTTTAATGTTTCTTTTTATTTTTTAGCTTTCTCATATTGTTGCTGATTTTTTTGAAGCAATTAAAATCACCAATATCATATTGTAGCTGTATAAAAGCTTTTATTGGTTGATGATTTTTTTGTGGGAACTATCGAAGCAAATCCTTAAATCTTGAAAGAATTGAAAGCATATCATTATTCTTTTGAAGTGTAAAAGTTAAATCACAATAAGGCCAATATGTAACAGTTCCATATGATAATGTGTTTCACCTCTTCTAAAGTCCATATTATTCTTTCTCTAGGTTTATTTAATATTAATGAATAAAGAATGAAAAAATAACTTGCACACAAATGCTTCAAGTTTTTTACATGCTTTGTAGTGATCAAAGTTATTACTACTAGTATATAGAAGTAGTACATAGTGCGCAATATATAAGTTTATAAAATGATTATTTCATTTTTATGAATATGAAGCCATTTCAATGAACATGTATATTTTAATATGGGCATTGAAACTTTATTGACTTTAATTGCCATTTATTTAAGCGCATTTCCTCAATTTGATTTTTTTTTTCATGAAAGTCTACAAATTCTTTTCTTCAAAAAGGTTTGATTGTGTATTTATCAAGTTTTATCATCATAGTTTTTTTTAATACATTTACACTATAAATTTTCTTGGCAAGACATCAAACCATGATTCTAGAGTTTAGAGAAAGAAAATACAAATTGTAATAAGTTTGCTATTCTTTTTAAACCCTTCATCAAAGTTACACTTGAAGAGTAGTATCAGTTTTCTAAATCCCAAAAGGCACTATCAATGTATCTTTTTGGTAACAACAAAAATTTGCAAGTTTTAAAGGCAAATCAGAGACCTTAAAATAACCAACCAAACAATATAAATTTTATATAAGCATAACAATAGTAATCTTTTCATTAGAGAGAGGTTCTTATGTTAAAGTACATTTTTACCATTTATACCAAAGATCATAAAGCATCTAAATTGGTTTTCTTTATTACTCAACCTTTGTCCATTGTGTAAACCTAAGCTAATGTAACCTTTCACCATGTTTTCAAAGTAGCTCAATTTATCATGTATGACAAACGTTTTTTTATTGTCAACAATTGAAGATATGTCATTGCCTGTGCTTGATAGTAGGAAGCTCCATTTTGTTTTGAAAGAACAAAATCAATAATAAATGAATGAGCATGAATGAATGAACCTTTAAAGATGGAGATGAAAGAGAGAACTAAATGGAAAGTCAAAGGTCTCTTCCACTCTCAATATATCATTCTTACACTTTGTTTTCATAACTGTCTCTTTAGACTTTCCTTGAGGCCTTTTTTTTACGCTACTCTATAGAAATCTAGCAAATGAATGAAATTAGAGAGAGAGAGAGAGAGAGAGAGAGAGAGAGAGAGAGAGAGAGAGAGAGTTTGTATACATGGCCAATGACATATCTTCAATAGTTCATGCACCGATTGGCTTGAAAACATAAGATATTGTGTGTGCACACACGTGCGCGAGCATCAAAGATTACAAAAAGGTATGAAATTCAACAATTAAAAAAGGTCAACCAACACTAAAAAGCTTAAATTGGACATTCAAACGAACAAGAATGACATTAAAATAACTAAAAGATTAAAAAATAAGGAATAGCTGACGTGATGTTTTTCAAGATATTGTATCAAGACTTAAGGTGAAAGTGAAAAGTCAATGTGGCCTACATAAGATGAAAGTGTGGCGCCCTCTAATTAAAGGCCCTCTGATAAATGCTACATCAGAATCGGACTAAAAATTAGCCTTTTTTGGAAGCTTTCTCTTGTGTATTCTCAAATCTAGTGGTTTCCTTGCTCAAGTGCCATCAGACTTCAGACTTAACACCATGCTTATCATTAGATAAAATTTGATAACCATGTGATTTTTAATTCTGTAGTTTGAACATTCGCGAGGATCCCATTTTTTTATATGGGATGTATGATATGTTTTTGGTAATCCTATTTCATTTCCAACTATAAATAGTTCATACTCCAAATGATTACTTTCTAGCAAGTTGGCCTGAGAACGTCATTTACTTGAACGCGGTTTGGAAAGGTCCTTACAATACATTATTCTAGTATCTCAATAATGAACTAGAAAAAAAGTTTATCGCCGACATTTAGCTTGCCATGTGGCATTTGTCAAAAAGCTTAATACACTACTAAGAGTTCCCTAAGCCTTTTGGTAGGCCAACAAATTTCTTGGCAACATAATACTTTCACAAACATATGGGTGAAATGAGTTGAAACATGAAATACCTAGTGTGATTGAATAAAGGATTAGATTAATGCAAAGCTAGATAAGGTAGAAGAAATTGTGAGTTTGGGCCCATTATGAATTGGATCTAGGGTTACCATCATATCACAAGGAAGAAATTCCAAAAAAATTGGTCAAGAAAAACCCCATGCCACTAAGAGCACTAGAATCTAACCCTAAATATTATGAGTCAAAGTTGGATACATAAAAATTTTGCAAGTTGAAACAACAATGTTGGATATAGACTTAATGTTCTTGTAATCTAAATGCATTAGGGTACTATCATATTGAGTGAATTGCTAAGAATATGAAAACAAATGGGAGGAGACATATGAAAATGTCCAAGCGAAATGGGTGTCCATAGGATAACGTCAAGTCACAAACAACATTATAACAAATGCCAAGAACTTTACATGTGCCAATTAATTAAATTCAGAATATTGTGAGATAAAAGATGGAAACTCTACCTTGCCACATCTAGACAAACATGTGACGAGTAAAGCCTAATTTCTAGAGACATACAAATTTCAATGAGATTATACTCTCTAATCCTTTGAGAGAGATATAACACAAAGTGCATTTTTTTATGGTATCGGCTACCTTTGATTTACAAAAATATTATGAATTCTCTAACCATATTGCAAAGAAGTAGATGGATTATCAACAAATAGGATCCAAGAGGAAGTCTCCATTATGTTGGTAATAAAGACCATTAAGCCAATACCATCACAGGCTAACCGTTCCACTAACCATAATCTCATTCTTTCTTATTGATAATATAGAACAATAAGGAGGTCACACATAGTGTGAGAAGAAGCTCCACCAAAACTCACTCTCTCTCTCTCTCTCTCTCTCTCTCTCTCTCTCTCTCTCTCTCTCTCTCTCTCAGCCCTTGCATCCCTTTCACGTTGCGCACTCATCAAAAACTGGTATAAGAGCTCATGGCAATTGCAAAGAGCACAGCGACATTGTGGCGGAGATTATAGTGAAGCTGTGAAATTTTTAGCACTGTTTTGCAGCAGAATTTTGGTTGAGTAAAAGATCGATTTTCACCTTGATTCTCACGGCTCCTTATCAGAAACGTCGTGATCTACAACTTTCCAGTTGAAAGTTTTTCCAAATTCAGCATTGATTTTGTTGTACGTTTGGCAAAGTGTCTGCACGTCTAGGGTACATAGCTATAGATTTTCACAAATTTGTTTTGACCTATGAAAACAACCCATTTCAGGTCCATTCTCAATTGACTTGACCATTTTTTTTTAGATCTACAACTTCGCAGAAGGAAGTTTGTGCAAATTCTGAACGGTTTCAGAGATATTGGCTAACCGGATGCAGGGTGTTCGAAAAGTTACAGATGCTTTTCTTGTGAAGAGGAGTTGAACATGGGATGCGTATTGCATATTAGTTTGCTCAATGCATGGCTGATTTTCTCAAAGATTTTTAGCATACGTAAAAGAAGTTTATGCGTGGCTTTTGAAGGAAACAAATGCGTTCGGATTATGCATATTGAGCTCATCTATGGTTGATAATTCATCTTGCGTTTTTACGCTTGTTTATGCGCATTGTTGATTACTTTGATGCACGGTCTTGTGGATACTGCCTATGTACGCATTTGTGGAGCCACCTTGGCTAATACGGCAGTCCCGGCCATTTCTGAGACTTGGTTATGAAGATAGTCATTTCTAATACTTGACTATAGTCGACCATTAGCCTTTTGTGAGGGCCGTGAGGTGAGGTTTTTTGAAGCCGATTTCTGGGGGTCGGGTTACCCAGTGCAAGGTGGATTAGGTTGCTGGAGCTCCCCTTATCGTGGCCTCACCATAGACATGTATGATAGTGGACATAGGTGCTCGACATATGTGTTCATGATATGTATGCATTGAGAGATGCGTTGATTCTTGACTCTTTTTGTTGAGATGCTAGCAAATATTGCTTATTCTGGTGATTTATGACATTTGAGATTTGAGGTCTATTCCTCTTACAAGGAAAATTCTACTAAAATTTTCTCGTGAATTTCATGGCTATGATTTCTTGAATATCTCTTTATCTTGTCGTTCATTCTCTTATGCTTCTATTTGGTTTGTTGGTTAAGATTTTACTCAATTTATAGTTGAAAATCTACTAAATTTTTGTCAAGATTATTCTTGCCATTTAGTGGCATTATGGCTTCTTCTTCTTTGGATAGCGCTTTGCTTAACATTGAAAGTTTGATGGAAACAACTTTTTTTATTGAAAGAAGCAAATCATGAATGTCTTGGTTCAAAAGAAGCATGTTAAACCCATGAAGTTCCAAGGTGTCAAACCCAAGAACATGGATGTGAAAGAATGGGAAGAGCTAGGTGAGGTAGCTAAGTCTACCATTCAGTTATCATTGTCTAAGGCTGGGGTATTACAATGTGGAAGATGTTGAAGGAGATGCTTATGCGCTATGGAAGCGTTTGTGCAATCTTTATGATCAGACTAGTGTTGTATCACAAGTCTATTGGCTAAAGGTTCCTCTTAATGATAGCCTAAAAGCTTATGTTTTTGTTGACCACTTTGCCAGAAAGTTGAGATACTTTTTTCTAGTGCTTTGTTGATTGAAGAGATGAACAGGAAGAACAATGACAATGGGAAAGGTTCTACTGCTCTTAATGTTCGTGGTAGATCGCAGTCAAGAAAGGAATCTGTAGATAGAGAAAAATCAAGAAGCAAATCTCGTTCTTGTCATGACATAAAGTGTTACAGTGAGTCCAGAGAAAGAGCCGAAGCGTGGACAAATCAGAGTGTTGGTTGTGAGGTCATATACAAAAGGATTGTTTTCGATGGAAGAGAGAGCAAAGGAAAGCTAAAGGTAAGCAAGTTCAAGACAAAGGTGAACAGAAATCTTTGTTTGTGAAGATTAAAGAAGCAAACACAATGGAATCACATGAAGACGTGTTGTTCTTATCATCTTTGGACTATGATGTTTTAGTTGCAAGTTCCATTACTATCTTTCAAAAGTGGATCATTGATTGTGGTGCATCATTTCATATTACTCCATGCAGAGAATGGTTTTCTACTTATGATGCTTCAAGGAAAGGTGTAGTCCGTCTTGGAAACAATTATGTTTGTGACATAGTCGGCACTGGTGTTGTACAGTTGCGGTTTGCTAATGGTTGTCACTTAACTTTGAAGAATGTGAGACATGTTATAAAGTTGGCAAATAGTTTGATTAGCACTAGGCAACTTGATGATGAGAGTTATCATACCTCTTTTGTAGATGCTGCTTGGAAGTTAAAGGGTTCTTTGATTGTGGAAAAGTGTTTCACATATGGAACTCTTTACACTCTACATGTTGCTAGTGTTAAGAATAATGTTATATGTATAGCCGAGCATCCAAATACCTCTTTGTGGCATTGTCGGCTAGGTCATATGAGGGTTATTTATCGGGTCTTGATTATTCTACTTTTAAGGTGTGTGAGCATTGTTTGTATGGTAAGAAAACACAAACTCCTCACAAAGCAAGTGGCTATAGAAGAAGTGAGCGCTTAGAGTTGATACATAGTGACATTTGCGGTTCTATGCCTAGTGTCTCATTAGGGGGCGCTTCTTATTTTTCCACATTCGTCGATGACTATTCTTGCAAAGTTTGGGTGTATCATCTTAAATACAAGGATCAAGTGCTTGATGCATTCAAAAAGTTTGTCTCATTAGTTGAGAACCAGAGTGGAAAGAAGGTCAAGTGTTTACGCACTAACAATGGTGGGGAACATGTTTCAAAGTCTTTTCAAGACTTTTTTGATTCAAAAGGAATCAAACGTGAGTTGACTTCTCCTTACAATCCTCCACAAAATGGTGTTGCAGAGAGGATGAATAGAACAATACTAGAGAAAATCAAATCTATGTTGTCTAATGCCAATCTACTCAAAGGGTTTTGGGCAGAAGTAGTTGCTACTGCAGTTCATCTCATCAATAGGTCACCTAATCATGTGCTAGATGAGCAATTTCCAGAGATGCTTTGTTCTAAGAAAGTTAATTCTTATGAAAATCTTTGAGTTTTTGGCTATGAAGTATTTTTCCTTGTTCCTAAGCATATGTGTAGCAAGCTTGATCCTAAGTCAAGGAAATATATTTTCCTAGGTTATGGTGAGTCTGGTGAAATGGATATCTTCTTTGGGATCCCGAAGTCAAAAATATTGTTCGAAGTAATGATGTGTACTTCAATGAGCAGAGGATGCATGAGAAACCTATACCTATTGTTGAAGTTCGATGTGTGGTGATTCAAGAGGATGGGATAGTGCATAACAGAGTACATAATGTACCTGCACAACAACCACCACAAGTGGAAAACCTTCCTATGCTAGAAGAAAGAGTGGAAGAACCTAATGTGTCTGAGTTAAGGATGTCTACTCAGGTTTCTTGTCCTCTTGAACGTTTGTTTTATCTCTTGACTATGTGATGTTGACAGATTGTGGTGGGCCTTCATGCTATGATGAAGCTATGTCTACTGATGATAAGCTTAAGTGGCAATTGGCTATGCAATCTGAGATGAATTCTTTGAAGAAGAATGACACTTGGGACTTGGTACCTTTAAAGAGGGCATGGACGTACTTCCTTGAAAATGGGTCTACAAAATGAAGATTGCTTCCATTGATGATCATCCAAAGTACAAGGCTAGATTGGTTGCCAAGGGTTTTAAGCAACAAAAGAG
Source organism: Adiantum capillus-veneris (assembly GCF_014529385.1). Classification (NCBI taxonomy): domain Eukaryota; kingdom Viridiplantae; phylum Streptophyta; class Polypodiopsida; order Polypodiales; family Pteridaceae; genus Adiantum; species Adiantum capillus-veneris. The sequence goes on from NC_140944.1 coordinate 145,072,276, forward strand.
TGTTGATTTTGATGAAATCTTTTCACCAATTGTGAAGATGACTGCTCTTCGCTTAGTGCTTGCATTGGTAGCCATTGAGGATATGGAACTTGTTCAAATGGATGTCAAAACGGCATTCTTACATGTGGATCTTTTTGAAGATGTTTACATGCAACAACCACAAGGGTTTGTTATTGGAGGCAAGGAAAAGATGGTTTGCACACTTAAAAAGTCTATCTATGGGACAAAACAAGGATCCATTCAATGGTACAATAAGTTTGATGCTTCTATGCGGTCTCAAGGTTTCAAAAGAAGTGACGAAGATCATTGCCACTACACTAAAAAGGCTATTGATTATAGTCTTTTGATATTGATCTTGTATGTAGACGACATGCTTATCATCGAGAAAAGTACCAGTGAGATAGATGCATTGAAATCAAAATTGCGTAAGAACTTTGATATGAAAGATTTAGGAGAAGCCAGTCACTTTCTTGGTATGCGGATTGTCAGAGATAGGAGCAAGAAAGTCCTTTACTTATCTCAGACTGAGTACATTTCCAAGGTACTTCAACGTTTTAATATGGAGAAGGAGAAGGTATCCAATAGCCCATTGCCTCCATATGTAAAACTTAGCCAAATTGATTGTCCTAAATCAAAGGAGGAAAAGGCTGAAATGGCCAAAGTTCCTTATGCATCTGCCGTTGGTAGCTTGATGTACGCCATGATTGCTACACATCCAGACATTGCATTTGTAATGGGAGTAGTTAGTAGATCCATGTCTAATCCTGGTAAGAAGCATTGGGAGGCAGTGAAAGGAGTGATAAGATATTTGAGCAGTACAAAGGACAAATTTTTATGCTTTGGGAGCAAGGAGGCATGTGTAAAAGGATACATGGATGCTGATTATGCAAGGAATGTGGACAATAGAAGTTCCATGAGTGGCTATGTTTTCACATTTTCTTGGGGTGCAAGATCGAGATCTTGTTTGCAAGATTGCATTGCTTAATCAACCATTGAGGTAGAATATGTGGCCGCCTCTGAAGCTTGCAAAGAAGCTATTTGGCTTGCTCGTCTAGTGGTAGATTTGGGCGTTAATGCTGAGATTCCAATGTTGCATTGTGATAGTCAAAGTGCTATTCAACTAGCACAAAATCTTGTGTTTCATGTGAAGACAAAGCACATTGAGATCAAGTATCATTTCATCGAGAGATGCTTGAGAACAACTGCATCGAGCTTATCAAGGTACACACATATGACAACCCTGTTGATCTTCTCACGAAGGGTTTACCTCCTGAGCATTTTGCATATTGTAGTGACTTGATGGATATTGGATAGATCCATCATACTCTACTTACCCCTTTCTCCGCTTATTGAAACATTGGCATTTAAGTGGGAGGTTGTTGGGGATAAAGGCCATTAGGTCACAGGCTAACCACTCCACTAACCCTAATCTCATTCTTTCTTATTGATAATATAGAACAATAAGGAGCTCACACATAATGTGAGAAGAAGCTCCACAAAACTCTCTCTCTCTCTCTCTCTCTCTCTCTCTCTCTCTCTCTCTCTCTCTCTCTCTCTCTCTCAACCCTAATCTCTCAGCCCTTGCATCCCTTCCACGTTGCGCACTCATCAACACATTATGGGTGGAGGTCATGAAAATGAATCCGAAAAATATTTATAAAGTTGGAAGAAGATGAGGATGCAAAAAGTAAACTATTATGCAAGCAAGGGAAGGATAAGGCTTTTGAATTTTGCAATCAAAATCCTACAAGAAAAAAAAGGTACAAACAAAAGTGTGAGATGAACTTGGAATCATGAAAACCAAACCATTGTCTAAAATCATAAGAAAGACTGAATATCTCATGCTACATAATGTTTCTCTTGGATTTCTTCACACAACTGACAGGAAGGCTTTAAGCTTGAGGGGTTGGTATGAGATGTGTGACCCATGTCATAGAGGTGTGGCTAGGGATGCATGTAGAAGCGGAGTTGGAACTAGAATAAGTTAGTGAGTTTGCATGGGAAATTTGGCTTCCATTATGTATGTAAAGATTGGATTATTGTCATTCTCTTGGCTTTTTGGTTGAATAAGACTGTACATACAAGTACTCTCTCCTCTCCCTCTCTTCAGTACTTAATCTCCCTTAGTTCCATCTCAATCGTGAGACACAAGGGAGTGGCCCCCTGGATTCACCACCCAACCACCCTTATATAGCCTTCTATGGCTATATAAGACCCCTTTCCTAGGTCTTTGGTCTTGTAGCCCATTTTCCAGGCCCTTGCTTGTCTTGCGTGTCCCTTGCCCTCACACTACGCCTTCTTTCGAGAATATTTTTCTTCCTCGAAAACAAAAGACTTATTGGAAAATCATTTTTTAATCACACTAATATTTTCCAAAGTAGAACCCTCTTTAGGCCTATCTTTCCACTTTACCAAAACTTGATGGCATACATTATGCCTTGTGCATAGAGCATGAGAATCCAAAACACATTCTGGTTCATGGGGCAAACTTGGTGATTTGATAAAATCAACCAAAAAAACTATGTCTATGACATTTTCATCCGTGCCTAGACGTTTTGTCAAACGACTAACATGGAACATTGAATGCACACTTGAACAAGGTTAAATATCCAACTTATAAGGAACGTTTCCAATGCATTTGATACCTGGGGTATTCATTATAGGTTATCGTATCATGGCATCTGAGTCACACTTACCTAATACATAGCCAGAGTTATGCATTTTGGTTTAACTGACACGCCATCTTCATGACAACAATGGATGACATGATACCTTATTCATAAAAATTTGTCATTGTTTTTTTGGATGACATTTTAGTCTATGGTGCTACTAAAAAAGAGCAGCTAACGCACCTGAAGTTGGTGTTTGATCTGCTACGAGAACATAATTTTTACGCTAAGCTTAGTAACTATGATTCTCTTAAGACTAAAATCAATTAGTCGGGGCATGTAATTTCTTATGTTGGTCTTCAAATGGATCCAACTAAGGATAAAGCGATTTTACAATTCCCTCATCCAACAAACCTAGAAGAACTTAAATTTTTTTTAGATACGACAGACTATTATCGTCAATTCATCAAAGACTATGGTAAGATTGTGGTTCTTATGACGAACTAATTAAAAATTTGGGGCAAGGCCTTTAGTTGGGGTGGTGAGCAACAACATAGTTTTGATAATCTTAAAGGAGCTTTAACTAATACAACACCCATCCAAGCTATTGTTGATCCTCTCAAACTATTTTAGTGTGAAAGTATCTCTATGCCTTTTATAGTATGACTACAAACCACTATGTGTGGATAAGATTCCATTTGGGTTGTGGGATTTTAACCGTCTTACCGAGATATGTAGGTTCATTCCTACAAAGGCTATGGTAAAAACTTCAAAATTAGCAAGGCAATTTGTGCAGAACCTTTGCAAGTTAAATGTTTTACCCACCAATATAGTAAGTGATGGTGATTGTAAGTTTAATAGCCATTTTTGTTGAGAAATATTCCAAACATTGGGTACTAAATTAAGTTTAAGTACGGTTGATCATCCAAGAAATGATGGTCGAACCGCATGGGCAAATCAAGTTATAGAAGATATGTTACGTGCCTATGTAAGTAAGAAACAATCAAACTAGGAAGATTACCTCCCAATCTTGGGAACTTGCTTATAATTTCCATCACACATACATCCCAAGCATCCAACTTTATATTTTTTTTCCATTCTATGAAAGGAATTTCTTATAGAATGCAGTTTCAAAGGTTGCTCATGTGATCGGTTTATGAAGTAGCTTGAGATGCGTCCACCATTTGTAGGCCTTGCCCTTCAATGATAGACTAGTCTCTCCATCCCTTTCTTCATATTTGTGTATGAGCCTATGAATATTCCCCCATTATGGAAAAAGGGATCCACAGAATCCTTGTTCCACTCACATTCTTCCCCCTTGTATATTAGCAGTGTCATGTTTTTAAGTTCATTTCCAGTATCCAATTGAGAAGAGGAAGCACACCATAGGGTAGTGCATCAATGGTAGGTTGAGGAGATATGCTTTGAGATTCAGGCCCTTGGCCAGAAACCCTTGAACCTCCTTGCCTTTGTGCACCTTGTGCAACTATATTAGCCATACGCTAATTTAATAAAGTAGAGAATGTAGTAACATTGGCATTTAACAATACAAAATTATTTTCTAATGTGCTTCATTCACCAAACCAGTGGTGGATCTTGTAAACATACATAAATTCTTTGATGTGATCATTTGGGATCATTTCCTACCAACATTCATAGATTAGTAGTCAATTGTCAATAAAACTCACGTTAGTATTTTGAGTTTGAGTCAATAGTTAGTAGTTTTTTTGTTGCTAATAAATTCCACCCATACAAGTTTCAAACACTACAAGTATGTTTATTCTTGCTAAGACTGCCCAATTTGGAAGTTTAAGAGTCTCTTATTTTGCATGGTGGAGTCCATACTATGATGTTAGTTGTTGTGGTAGTTGATCTACTTAATCGAAAGGGGTTGTGTGATAGTGGGAAATTGTTGGGTTTCATCACACATCTAATGGAAAGGTTGTAAGCTTGAAGGGGAAGGGGAAGGGTGGGTGGGGGGTTAATATGGGGGACTCACCTCATAGAGGTGTGGCTAGGGATGCATGCAAAAGAAGAGTTGGAACTAGAGCAAGTTAGTGAGTCTATATGGGCAAACAAAACACCCTAGTGCTTTTTGGGTCCATCGACCCTTGTTTGCTCCCACGAGCTCAAAGGCCCTAATCTCCAAGCCAGCCGCACACCACCATCAATCATATACCCTCCTTTACCTTGCACTTTGGGTCCGCCCTTACCCCAAGCGCCTTCCCACGATGGGACCCCCCCCCCCCCCCTTTTTGTCCTCAAGCAAACCCGAGTTCCCACCACCACAAGCCTCTTATTTGGAGCACCTAGGTCTCTTAAACCCTATTCACACACAAAGAGCAATAGAAAATCGTTTTTAGCATTATCGTCAACCAATTTTTAGAGCTTCTTAGCTCCAATTCAAAGGGAAAAATACCTTCAAAGCCTCGATATTGTATTAATGATAAATTTGTCTCTTATTTGTAAATTGATGTAAGCTATTAGGCTCTACCACATTGCATGCTAGATCTTGTAAAGAGTTAAAATATTTCCAAATTATCTGGTAAGACAACCCTACACACACAATGTCCACCAAGAGCATCAACAAGCTCAATGGCATCAGGTTTCACACTTGGGAGCCAAAAGTAAAGGGGATTCTCATGGAAAAGAATCTTTGGCGCATTGTAAAACTACCATTTGATTCTCACGAGAAGCCTCGACAGAAACCTTGAATGATGAACAAGAAGCCAAAGATGAGCAAGCACTTGGAATCACCATCATGGCCTCAAATATGACTTAATCTACCACGTTGATGATGCTCCATCCTCTCGTTGTGCGCGTTTGTCGCACGTGTCAATGCAAGGAACTTTCCGATACACTGTGTGTCAGCCACAAATGGCTCCAAGCACATAACAAGCCTAAACTATTCACTCGTCGCTCTACGCTTGCTGTCGTGAAGGATTCCTTGCTGCGAAGAAGAAGGAGCTGTCGTTGCGCCGTGCTCAACCGCTTCGGCGCCGCTGTGCCGTCGTTGCAATGGTCGATCGCTCTCTCTCTCTCTCTCTCTCTCTCTCTCTCTCTCTCTCTCTCTCTCTCTCTCTCTCTCTCTCTCTCTCTCTCTCTCTCTCTCTCTCTCTCTCTCTCTCACGCATCATTAGGAAAAATATGGACTCTAGATGGGCCTTGTAAGAATCCCTAATTTTTAGGAATTAAACTCTAATTTTTTGTTATTAGAGGGGACACAACAAACCACTAGTAGCCTGACTAGTGGTTTTGAGGTATTAAATGCATCCTTGAAGCCTAAAAGGACAAGCTGATAGGTCATGGTGGTTGGAGCTTGTAGTTTTTTAGTTTTAGTTTCAATTTTTCAAAGGTCCAAATTATTCAAGAAAACACTTTTAAATAAACAAAGGGATTCTAAAATATGGGAAAAGGAGTCGATATGCCTCTTCAAACAAGAGTTGGAAATAGCTTTTATTGAGAAAAAAGCTTTAAAAATACTTTTGGGTGTTCACTATACAAAGCGTTGGCTTTTACAGTGCACAATGCACCACTTATTTAATAATCGGGTCACTATCACTAGCTGGCCCATAATTTATAAATTGGACGCTTTAAACTTTGAGTTTATGGCAAGGAAGGTCGCTCGAGCGTGCTAGCCAGCAAACGAACGACGGCCACGTTACCCCTTGGACAGGAGATAGCCATTGCAGAGCGCGGTCATGCTACCGCGTGGCCACATCCCACACCTTTTCGACGCTGCAACAGCTCTACAACCTTTCGGCGTTGTCCAGTGTCGACGGGGCTGGCAAAATGGCCCTGCCAGTGAATATGTGCCGCATGGCCATAGCCCACAACTGCAAGCATGTGCGCGACTGTACTAGCGCCCACAAATGTATCGGTGCCATCATGAGTATCCTTTGACGGCTGGCAAAGCAGCCCACACGCCACAGACTATTGAAGTATTACCCCCGGGCCCCTGCCCCCCTTTTTGTCGTTTCACACTCAAACCACAATTTAAAATCGAGCAATCAGCCCACTTATATTGCAAACTTGAATTTTGTACCATCCAAACTAGATGGTGGTCCATGGGACTCTGACTATGAGTCATTGATGTAGCTCCTTCTAAACCATGGTAAGGGACCCAACGGCACCCACTTTAGTGGTTTTGACCATCCAAATCCAGGGAAAGTGGGGAACCAAGGCTGACAATCCTACTCATACCTAGGCACTAGGTGATATCCCAGCTCTCCACCCATTGGCCACTTTCTAATGCTCCCTTAATCAAAAGGGCCCAAAGAGAGCCCATATATTTCCTAATGTACACACACACACAAGGAGATGAAGAAGAAGAAGATGGAGATGGAGCAAGAGCACTCTTCAATTGCACAAATGAGAGAATGTTGAATTTTAGGTTTAGTTATATGACCCCTCCCATGCAAAGTTTCTTTACATTTCTTGGGGTGAATGGGACGTCCCTTATCAGGCTCCTGTCTTTTAGCACTGGCTATGGTTGCTAAAGAAGCTTTAGGGACCCACTTGTATGTTTTCTTTGGTATATTGGGATGGGTCTTGTGTGTCTCAAGCTTGATTTCAACTACATCAGTTGAAGCTCTAGAGAGTTGGGCTATGGGGACATATGGTTCAACCTCTTGGACATGCAATGTTTTGGGTTTTACTTCCTTAAGAGGCAATATCTCAGGGACTATGACTTGAGTGGCAGGGCTAAGAGTTGGTTTCTATGTTGTGACACCCCCTGCCCCCCAATCAATAGTGCATTTGGTCGCTATCATCCACGTGCGTCCTAGGTTTATATTACCCTCCATAGTTCCAATAGGCATGACCAAAAAGTCTTGAGCTACAACCCCATTGTCATAACTGACAAAAGTATGCCAAATTCCAAAAACCGAAGTTTTTTTCTTGTTGACACCCTTGACTTGGATAATACTCTCAGATAGAGGTGGCTTCCCTAATTGACACCACACTCCATATGATAGCATATTATATTTAGCACCCATGTCCAATAAGGTGTTATATAGCACTTTTCCATAGGTGTTGTTTAGCTCAATAGGGTATCATAGAGGTGTGTCAGAGTCCAACCAATCCTCGCTGATTTCAACGTGGAATGCATGTGTGACTCCAAGGTTAGCCTCTCATTTTCGTCTTATGCGTTGTTGTTGCTCCTTAGCCTCATCTTGAGCTTGTATCTTCTTCAATTCTATTTGTACCTTGGCTGCCTTTTTTGTATGGATGGCATGTAGCTCCTCTTGGCTTAAAGAATCATAGTATCTTTTAAATTTGCTCCCATTGAGGAATCCAATGGTTTGAACTCCATCAAGAGTCTCCACACGAATGGTTCCTTGTGGGGTGATCTCACATACTCTATATGGTCCTTTTCCCGCATATTTCAACTTTTCCTTTTCGTTATGCACTCCATACATAAGGACTTTATCACCAAAACATTGATATCTTTGTTCTTTAGATGACGGTCAAACCATTTCTTCCTCCTATCTTTCTCCACAAGTGCATTTTGCACAGCTAATTGCCTCTCTTCATCTAGCCTTTCAAGGATATATAATCGCTCAACTAAGAGGTTACCATCCTAACCTTCTTGAGAAGCTACTCAAAGACTAGGAACGACAAACTCACATGGCATAACCGCTTCTTGGCCATACACCATCTTGAATGGTGTGCAGTTAATGGAAACTTTGTACGCAGTACGATAAGCCCATAGAGCTGATGTAAGCTTTAAATCCCAATCTGTGCGATGAGCTTCCACTGTTTTGGTCAAGATAGAGATTAAGGTCTTGTTGGTGCTCTTAGCTTGGCCATTTGCTTGTGGATAAAGTTGGTAGTGAGTTCTTTTATTACTCCATTTATAAAATGAGTACCATTGTCACTCACAATCTCAAAGGGACAACCAAATCTTGTAATAACGTTCTCAAAGAGAAACTTGGTAGTTGACCTCGCATCGGCCTTACGTGTCGCCCTGGCTTCCGCCCACTTTTTCACATAGTCAGTGGCAACGATAATATATTGAGATTGAGTGCTACGAGCTACCTGACTAATTGGGCCTACAAAGTCCAAACCCCATTTTTCAAATGGTCGAGTCACTTTAACAGGATGTAAGGGCATCCTATCCTTTCGTTGTGTGATCTTGTAACGTTGGCATTCATCACATCCTTTTGCAAAAAGTGATGCATCCTTGAATAAGGTAGGCCATCAATAGCCTGATTGCAACACCTTTCTAGTTGTTAGTTCCCCTGAGAAATGTCCTCCGGCTATACCCATGTGGGCTTCTTGCAGTATGTAAAAATACTCATCCTCACGGGCACAACGTCTAAGAATATCATCCTTCCCTAGCCTGTAGAGAGTTCCTGCAATGAGAGAGTAAGGTTCACATTCTTTTAATAGTTTTTGAGCTATGTCTTTACGAAGCTCTTTGGGTGGAAAACCATTAACTAGAAAGTTCACAATATTCTCACTCCATTCATGTATGGTTTCAACTAGGAATAGAGAAGTATCGGGCAACTCATCATCGACTCCAGTAGGGGTTTCACCATTGGGTATGCGAGACAAATGATCTACCATGACATGTATTTTACCAGGTCTCACCACAACGGTAAAATCAAACTCAAGGAGAATTGACAACCATTGTGTAATTCTTCCCGTGGAACAAGGTTTATTTACTAAATACAACAAGGCTTGATGATCAACATAGAACACAAACTTGTTGGCGAGAAGGTAGTAGCGAAATTTATTCACTGCATAAATCATACCTAAACCTTCTCGCTATGTAGTGGTGTAGTTTCTCTCGGCATCATTCAATTGACGACTTGCAAAGCTAATGGGGTAGTCCAGTTTATGTTCTCCTGGTTGAGCTAGAACACGCCCAATAGCAAATTTCGATGCATCAATATGCACATGAAAAATTACATTCCAATCGGGCAGTCGTAGAATAGGAGCACTAGTCAAGGTCTTTTTCAATGACTCATAAGCATGGTCACACTCCGCAGTCTATTGGAATTCAATAAGAAGCTTGTACAAAGGACGAGCTATCTCGGCAAAGTTTAAAATAAACCGTCGGTAATAACCAACATGGCCCATGAACCTTTGAACTCCTTTATAGTTTGTAGGTGGTGGCAATTCAGCAATGGCTTTAATTTTGCTCTCATCTGTGGAAATCCCATTTTTGGACACTATATGCCCTAAAATGACTCCATGTTTAACCCAAAATTGGCATTTGAAAGGGTTTAACACTAGGTTGGTAATGGGACACTTTTATGTCCTGTTAAGTGACCATTTTCCTTGAATTATGTCAAGAGTTTCAAAATGGATTTTGAGGTGCTATCTATCTAGAAAGTTGTCTCATGAGCTGAAAAAAACTCGACATTTTTTTAGAATATCAATTCCATCTTTAACCTTGTCCTTGCACAACATTTCACAACCTAAACTGTGTGAAAAAACGGGTCCTATTTTTGGCTTTTTTCAACTTTTTGCAGCTATACCACTCTAGAATTCATGTTTGTGAGGTCTATAATGCTAGAGAACTATCTTTAGTAGTCCTCAACATGTCCCGATGCTTCTAGGGAGAAATAAATGTTAAAGTTGTAAGTTATGACCAAATTACAAAAATTGTCAAATCCTGTTTTTTAGCCAATTTTAGCTCTTCTATGATTTTTTGGGTGGCTTTCATGATATCCAAATGCACTTTTGATTTTCTATGTCGCATATTGTAACATAAAGCTAGTATTCCTTTAGTTTTGGGGCACCTAATACCCTATTTTGCATAGTAGACAGCGATGGTTGATTTTTTCAGTTATAGAAGAAAACAAAACATTTTAGTATATCAAGTATAGGTTTTTCAATATTGTTAGTTTCTTGTGACAACTACATGCATTTTGTAGGTAGTAACCATATCTAGTCATAAGGATCAAATTTGGCTAGATATTGAATAGTTTCTATGGGATTCTACAACTCATAATGTTGAACCCAGTTTTTTCATGTTTGCTGTATTTAGCACTTCATCTTTGTCCCCAAGATTCCCCTTGGTAAGAGATGTATTATTCTTTTGACATGCTCCATGGCTCCTTATGAGCCTAAAGGAAAATAGGGAACTAAGAAAAGATGCATATATTACTTTAATTGAGCGTGGCTATAGAAACTTTGGTGATAGGTTTGCAGAATGGTAAAAATTCAACTTTTTTGTACCTATTTCTTTTGGCAAAACAAAAAATAGTGAGTGAGAAGCAATTATATGTTCTGATCACCAACCCATTGAAGTTAACCAGGGAATTTATCTCAAGTCCTACAAAAATCCCTAATCTTATTTTTATGCAACAAAACGTAAGAAATGACTGTTTTGATGAAAATGTACTGGTCCATCAACTTTGGAGGCTTGGTGTGACCAAAAGATGAGAAATTTTACAAGTTTCTTATTTTTTCCATGTGTAGTAGGCCTTGAACTACAACCTCATGAAAGGATTTTACAAAATGAGTGGATCTTCTATGGTTTTGGAGGTTTTTTTCAAAACCCTGAAAGGACACTTTTATGTCGTGTTAGGTTACCAACCTAGTGTTAAGGAGAAGCGATACAATTTACACTTCTCAACTAGTATGGGGCAGTTAGCTAATGGTTGAGTGTGAAGTTGTTGTGTAGGGTTAGATTTAATGTGAAATGTATACATTTTTGCAATAGATTACGTCTATGATATATTTTTTTGAATAAATATTTCTAAAATCAACACTTTATGTTTATTAGAAGTATTTTGGTTGTGTATATTTAGGGCAGCTCTTAGAGTACTTGAGAGAGAGAGAGAGAGAGAGAGAGAGAGAGAGAGAGAGAGAGAGAGAGAGAGAGTTGGAAAGAGATAACCACCCTTTAAATTAAATAAGATCTCTTTTTTTTAGGTAATAGTATTTGTTAAAAGAAGAAGGATTTCCGGAAAAAACATTGTATCCATTTAGAGTAATCGATCTAAATTTCTTAATATAAAGTGTTTCTAAGTGATTTGCTTTGTCCTTTATTGTTGTTGAATCTATAATTTCGATCGTGAACTTTTTGTTGAACGGCTTATATCTGATAATGTCAGTTATCATCAATTTAGTAGGTTGTTTTTTATGTTGTAAAATCCTTCTTTTTAGATTATTCGTTTGTCCAATATATATATTTTTTAATTCTACATTATAATTTATAAATAAAAATCTTACTTTTATTTTCTGGCTGTTGACTTTGCTTCTGTAAAAAAAAACAATTAAACTCTTTTAAAGTTATTTTGTATGAACTTTTATGAGTTTTAGTATAAATATATAAGGTATTTAAAATATAATTAAATATTTTTAGAATATAGATTGTTATTTTAAAGTAAACAATGGATTCACATTTGGGTGGAGAGAGAGAGAGAGAGAGAGAGAGAGAGAGAGAGAGAGAGAGAGAGAAAGATGTGAGAATACATTATTTGACTATGTTAATAATTGCTTTAAAATATTATTGAACTTGTTGGTAATTGAATAAAATGTGAATTTTTGGAGTAATAATTGTACCTTGACTGGTGGATGGAATATCTATAGGTATTGAAGTTGATTGCAAAGATGATTCTCCTTTATTAGCTATATCCATATCTATAAACAATGTTATGTAAATTTTTTTTTAGTTTGAAGAATATAATCATTTATAAATAGAGAAGAAATTATGATTTTATAGCATTGCTTTGATTCATAGTAATGAATAATTTGCAAGTAGTGCCATATTGCCTTTGTGCAAATTCCATATCTAGTGATGCTGTAATGCTCTCCAAAAGTGATTGGATCTTGTTTGTTTTTTACGTTCTATAGTTGCTCATACTCTTTTAGAATGATTGAAGCTAGTCTATTATCAAGATTTTTCAAAGAGTCTAATGGAATGTTGTAGCCAAAATGCAATAAGTTGATAGCATATGTTGAAATTCCATTCGTGTGTTTATCTAGTAAAGCTTGAGCTTCGTATCGCTCAAGCATTATATCTTCGTTTGGTAAATCTTCTTTAAATATCTTAAGAATTAGTATTGTTAGACCTGCAAAGTAATTGTACTTAAATTAATTATATTTGAAATTATGAATAATATAAGTAAATTTTTTTAAAAATAAGCTGAATTATTTACCATCTGCAGGGAGTTCTCTAGTAGTATGTGTTTTTTTCCATGTTTGAAACATATTGTCGGTTGCGTCCAATTATTGTTTTAGCTCATCATAAGATGGCCAACCATAAATGTTATTTATTGGATCACGTCCTGAGATATTTGCATATTTAAATTGTTCGATTCTTAAGCAAAAGTTTTCTCTGTGTTGCCTTTTTTATTTTCGTTGCTCTTCTTGTTCTTTTTCTTGTAGGTCTATTAGGGCTTTTGCTTTAGCTTTGATAGAATTAAAGACCTAATATATTTTAACACAATTTATACATTTAAGGTTATAAATATTGAAGTATGTGATTAAAGATATAAGCTTACCTCTATATTGTTTAGCTTTCAATCTGAAAAATATAAAAATGAATTTATTAATAGTTTCTTTTATATCAATATAGTAATAAATTATAGCACCTTAAGTTTGATATAAAATAATTTAGCATACGTTACCTTTGTTTTAATCTTTGGAGTAAACTTTTGTAAGTCAATAATCTTCACACATATAATGATTTATTACTTGTATTTAGAAATCGTCGATTGTAATTGAATTCAATATTTTTATGTTCTTTCGGTTAGTCGATCGCGACAACATGACATATAATAGTCCAGGAGAAAAACATTTTCGAACTATCAACAATGACTTACCAAAGATAGTACATCCTTGGGATTTATGTCCGGTCATTGAATATGCTAGTGTTAGTGGAAAAGATGTTTTATGATACCATGTTCCATTGTATGTCTTTTTTTGATATTTAGATCTTCTAATAGTTACATTTTGTTGTGTATTATTTACACGTATTATAAGTTTTTTTATAATAGATGTTATATTGTTATATCTAATATTTAGGACTGTCCCAAAAGTTCCATTAGCTACACCTATTGATAGATCTATGTTTTGTGTAAACATTACTAATGCCCCTATTGCTACTTTGGATAGGGTATGAAATTCTGTATCATTTATCCAATGTTGTAGTTCTGGTATATGATGTGCTGTTGTAGCAACATCTATATTGAATATATTGGAATGGTTGAATATCTTTAGTAAGATGAGGTCATTATAGTATATGACATCTTTATTATATGTACATAATATAGTTGTGTTTTTATCTATATATTGTTCTAAATCTTTCTCTTGTATAAATGTATGTTTTAAGTATTTATCTAATTGTGATTTAGATGGTTTACTTTGTGTGATTATATTTAAGAATTCAATGAAGTCTAGATCTGAACAATGACGTATTGAGGTATATAATGTGTGGTGTATAGCTAATTTCCAAAATGTAGAATTTGTTATTACACATTTTTGGCATATCAAGTCTTTATTTTTACAATTACATATTGCAGGCAATTGCGCTATATCTCCAAATAGAAGTAGTTTTTTAGTGTTAAATATTTCTAGCATAGATAAATTACAAGCTTCCGAAATTTGGAGTATAATTGTATGTAATATTCGTTATGTCATCATTGAGAATTCATCAATTATAATTACATCGTAAGACCTTATTTTAATTGAACGGATATCATTTGGTTCTAAATTAGAACAAAATAATTGATTTTTATTAGGTTTAAAAAAAAAATGAAGTACGTGCTAATCGACTAAGTCTTGTAATTGCTACTCCTGTGGTTGCTGTAAGGAGGACTCCTATGTTTTTGGTTATACATTTAAATGTGATATATTGAATTAGAAACATTTTCCCAGATCCGGGTGTTCCATTTATTATATGTAACCCATCCGATTTTTCAAAATTTTTATTGTATATTAGTTCTTGCTCTTTAGTCAAAGTTGTATTTTCTATGTGTTTAAGCTCTTGTAGATGTATTATTGGATCATATTGATTCTCTCCTATAGTTTTAATATTGGTCTGTTTTTCTATAAAATCATTTGATGTTAAATGTTCTTCTAAATTTTGTATAGGATGCATTTGGAGTATTTGATTTGTAATTTTTTGTTTAGATTCATCGATTAATAGATGTAATTGAGAATAATTTCCAACTAGATTCTCTATATCTTCTTCATTCTTTATTATTTGTCGTATTTGACATTCTAAAAAGTAAGATTTTTCTATGTTATTAATTGAGATTAATTCTTTTTCATTGCGAAAATGTATATGTTTTAATAGAATAGTAAAAAAAAAACCTTCCATTTGATGGACAGGTGAAAATCGATAAAATCATACTAATTGTTTATACTCTTCTATTTCATTTCCAAATAAATCATGCATTTTACATATCTTCTTTGTTGTATGCTTGAGTATTTTGTTAATTCTATAGTGACGAAAGTATGAATAAAATGTTAAGCTCTCCAATTCTAATGGTCTTGTTGTATATAGATCAATTGGATGTAGTATAAACAATCTTACTAATTGTTTATACTCTTCTATTTCATTTCCATATAAATCATGCATTTTACATATCTTCTTTGTTGTATGCTTGAGTATTTTGTTAATTCTATAGTGACGAAAGTATGAATAAAATGTTAAGCTCTCCAATTCTAATGGTCTTTTTGTATATAGATCAATTGGATGTAGTATAGAGGTTAAAAAACTTTGTATATATTTTTGTCTTTTTTTAGGAGGTGAACAATCTATATAAGTTACCTTTTTTTATTTTTTTATGATTGGTATCTCTAAACACATCATGGCTGTTTCGGTTGTTGATATTGGTTTTGTTAATACATAGGAAGATATTAGTTTGAGTTTTGTATCATCAATATTATTTAGTCCTAATGTTTTCGCTGTTTCTAAATCGATATCTATTTTCCTATACGTTCTGATTTCAATGCATATTTTAGTAAGTAATATGATAATACTGTATTGGTTACTTTTTGAATATTCATATGGGCTTGTCATAACAATAATACTCCTGGATGATAAGAAACCACATTTTTGTGTTCTAATGTTGGTCTATAATAAAGCCATCATTGAGTTTGTTCATGAATAATTGGCTTAGGATTACTTTGAATATCGTATGGAAATCCATATTTACATTTAATTTTTTAATTTTTTAATTATATTTTACAAGATTCTCTACAATTATGTATTTGTTTTTTGATAACTAAGTTATGCAATTTATATTCAATTGATGTTGGATCAAATTTATTTATTGTATGTAAATAAGGTATATGGCTATCTATCTCTAAAGATATTCGATCGATATCGTTTGAATCTACCCATAGCATTATATGTGCATGTGGTGAACCTTTATTTTGTATCTCATATCGTATTAGATAGTGGTTGATGGTACCTAATAATCCATTACGAATAAATATGTATTTGTTTAAAAATGTATGTAATCGTTTGTGGAAAATCATCATGCACTCGGCTGGACAATCTGTCCAATTGAGTTTTAAGTTTATCTTTTGGATAATTTTTTCTAAATCTTCTATTTCTACCCATCTACTAGAGGATACTTCATCACAAGTTAGGGTTAAGAAGAAGTTAGGTAAACCAAATGACTCTACCATGCATAATAAATCTTTTAAATTCTTATGATACCATGACGGAGAGCTTGGAATTGAATAAGAGATATTGTGTTTTATGATATAACGTATGGTATCTAAATCAGATGCATGTGGATTTTTAAGTTTGAATTTATCTATATCTAATTGTAGCATTGTTAAATTTGTTGAATTTGCTATTATCAAAGCTTGACGTAATTGGTACATCATCAATAAGTATGGCTTGTATAAAGTGAATATTGAGAAGAATGAGGCTATTCTTATTTTTAGATATGCATGAAATTTTAAAGCTCCATCATGAGCTCCATATCCTAATGGAAATAGAGCTTTCTCTATTGTAATATCTTCTAAATTAGATACTCCATCTAAACTTGCATATAAGTTAATGATTTTTTTGTTATTTAATATTTCATACATAACCCCACCATGAGATAAATTACCTATTTTGTATTGTGATTTTAGTTGTGTGTTGTTTACTTGATCTAAGATACCTAAATAATTTGTATTGTGTGCTACTATCATTAAGTCATAGGGAGAAGATGATGCATGTTTGTTTAGTAAAGTAGTAATTGCATTAGAAGGAATTATAGAAATTGCTAAAGTTTTTTGTGGTTGTTCATATATAGTATATAATTTTTTTACTAATGGATTATTTTTTACTAAAAAGAGCAATAGTGTGTTTATGTCATGTGAGTTTTTTGTTAGAATATTTAATAAATCATTAGTATTTTGATATGAAAATAGAGGATTATCTAATAATGATCTTTGTTCTATATTACCTATGGCTATAGATGTTATCTTTTTACTGATATTTAATGAGATGTCTAAAGTAGATAGCATTTGTACTTCATGTACATTCATTGTTAGTATTTTTTTTATATAAGTCTGGTGATAAGTTACCCAATATTTTCCTCTAATGTTGTTTTGAAAACATTTGGAACAGTTATAAATTTCTATATTGTCTTGTTTGTTATTTTGAAATGATGTTAGATATAGATTAGATCATTCATATCCTCGTAAATAGGTATTTGTTTTTTCTATATATTTTAAGTTTTGTTTTTCATACTTAAAAAATAAGTTTCCACAATTCGAACAATATTTATATGATTTGATCGAATTAGAACAAATATTTACCCATGAATCAAAATCTAAATTAAAAATGTCAAAAGTTGGAAGTAAGTTTGTTTTTCTACGTAAATGTCTTATAATTTTGGTATGCTTTGCTTTTTGTTTTAGTTTGGATGCTTTGTTTGTAGGTAATAGTTTATTTGTTTTCATCTTCAATTACGTATTGTTTATTATTATTTTTTATATTTGGTGACCTTAAGATTTCTATTGATATGTATATTATTTCTATTGAGCTTAGACTAATATTCTAATTTGGAAAGAAAATCTTTTTTATTTTATTTTGGTTATCAAAATATTAATATTAAAATATATTTTTTTATAGGTGTTTAAAATATTCTTAAATATGACATACCTTGTGTTATAGTTAAATGTTAAGTTGCTTTGTAGATGTTGAAGAGCTTCTTGTAAACTAGCAAATGGTAAAACTTAAGAAGTTAGAATATAGAGTTATATATAATTTGATGCTAATTACCAAAGGAATTATAATCATATTTTTTAATGATTGTTTTAATTATAAGAACATAACATGCTATAAATGGAAGAAGTTGGGACTCAATTTAGATATAGCACGCCAAGTTTGATGCACTTTTAAAAGCAAACAAGTTCTTGACAAGCTTCTTGTCTTTGGGCCGTAGTCACTTGGATTGCACTCCTTGCAAGCTATGCCCAGCATGGACAAGCCACAAAGCTCTGGCGCTTTCAGCTAATGCGAAGCAGCCAAGGCTTATTTGCAAACTGACCATTTATGCTTGCAACTTGAAGGCATGTGGCACCATGCAAAACGTTGACCTAGGCAAACAAATTATTGATGTGGTCAGTAGTGAGGGGCTATTGAAATACAACATCGTACTTGCCAATGCTTTAACTAATTTGTGCGCTAAGTGTGGTGTACTTTTGAAAGCATAACAAAGCGGCTTGTTCTGTGAGCTTATGTGCAAAGAGCCTATGCCACATCTTTCTCTAGCTGCCCGTGACCCAATTCCAGAATACCCTGCAACACTACATGTTCCAGCCCATTGATCTCATACGAGCAACCTATGATCATGAGGACCTCATAACGTGTGTCACGTCCTTAAAGAACCTTCTTGCTATTATACTCATAGAATAGCAACCCACACCTCAATTTGTCAAAGATTGGCACACACTCTTAGACAATGCCCTACTCTTAGGCTTGCAATTGGATGCCAACCTCCAATCCATGTTACTACTTGCTGCCCTACCCTACTCCTGGCGACCTTTCATTACAACCCAAGCCTCAGTAATTGGCCTCACTGTTGAGATGTTAATTGCCCACATACTCCAGGAGGACACCATGCATAGCGGCACGACCTCCTCACCGGTGGCGAACACTCCATGTGCCCAATAAGTGCAATGTTTTTTTGGATGACAAAACCGGAGGCCCTTCTGCAGAACCGAAGGGATCTATTGAAGCGGAAGAAAAGAGGAGTAAGAATGCATCGTGTGGGGATGAAATGAGAGGAGATGAGGATCAGTTTGTTGAGGTTGAAATGGAGGAAAAGTATTTGGCCGAGAAATTGAATGCGATGTTCCCGAGCGAAGGGATTATTCTTGATGACGGTGGTAATACGGATGTGGATACTTGTGGTAACTCTTATGCTTCCCGGGATGAGGAATTGATGGCTTTCAAGCCAAATGTGCTGGATGAAGATTGCTCGAATGAGAGCCATATTGATGAGTGCCCGACTGGCCCTGTTCCCCCTCTTTACCATTGTGCTTGGGATGTGCAAGAATGCATGGGGATGTTGAATTCGGAAAAGGCTGACATGCATCATGTAGTGGAATTGAATGAGGAAGTCTTAGAGGAGCATCAGGTGGGCCCTGACAACTCCCACCCCTCACATGATTGGGGAACGCAAGCGTATGCGGATATGTATGAATCCAAAACCGAGGACCGGCTGGTGCCTGGTGCGGAAACAACGGGTGTGCTGGAACTGTGGGAAGATATGACTGAGCTGGATGTAAGACCAGAGATGGTGGATGCGCTTCTAGGCCATGAGACAGGTTCGTTCTCCTCGGAAGAGGGGATGCTCCCCGAGTCGGTTGAAAGACTTGAAACCTTGTTAACCAGGTCCGAACCAGGTGTGAGACCAGATGCAAGAGAAGAAGGGGTGTCACGTGACACATCCAACCCTATGTGTCCGTGGACAAGCTACATCATAACAGGGTTTAGTCAGTTCCATCAGTCTAGATTTAGAAGTGGTCTGGCACTTTTGTGAGTCTATTCGTAGACCGTGCATGCCTAGTCACTTAGTGTAGATGCATATCCTCTGGTTGCACACAGCATAAGCATAAGCATTTACATCAAATTCCATCAGAGTCAGTTTGGGAATTTTTCAAGTGACTTTAGCCTAATTTCCCTATTTTTGACAATTTTCACTTATTTATTAAGTGACTTTTGTTGGGAACGGAGTAGGGCAAATTGGGTAAGTTAATATATAAGCAAACCCAAGTTAGCACTCAATGGCAGAAGAAGCAGCAGGAGCTTCCCGCTCAACAAGCGTCTTCTCAGCAAGAACCCGCAGTACCTCCCCTCACTTGGCGTTTTCAGCCTTGCTTGATTGCCATCAACATTCAGCCTAGCGTTTTCAGTTCCCTCCACCACCCACAGCCTCTGGCATTTCCAATGTTGGCATCGCCTACAGTCTCCCCTAGCCTGGCGTTTCCATTGCTACCATCGCCAGCACTTCCAGTTGCCTAGTATTTTTGCTAGTACCATCTAGATCTGCCAGCATTTTGGTTTTCAGCCCATTCCACAGCAGAAGAAGCAGCGTTTTCAGCAGTCAAGACAGTAGCAGATTCAGCCCTAGTTGGTTGCAGAAGATAGCCATTTTCAGCCACCGAAACAGCCCCGAATTTCTGCAGTTAGAAGACTGCAGATTTCAGCCCTAAAGTCGTCGTCGTCGTCACCATCGTCGTCATCGACATAGTCCCAAATCACATCAGTCCATTGCATCGTCATTGTATCACTTTGTGTAATCGTAAGTAGACCACTCTCGCCGACGAGAGTGGGGCCTTCGGAGGAGGGTTTTACAACCTCTCAGGTGTCATATCTCTGTTCTCTCTTTCTCTCAGTCTCATACACTTGCACGCACAGTGTCCACTCACTTTGTTCGTGACCACAACATTCTCCATTAAGAACGGAAGGCTCTCTCTTCCATAAGAACTAAAAGGAACCTTGAGCAAATATGGATCGCTCATCTTGAGAAAAACAACATTCATTCCGTTGCACCTTACATTGGTATCAGAGCTTTGGCAGTGTTTTGTATCACTCAAGGAAAGAACCACAAGAATCACAAGAATGTTTTTAACTTGTTGCGGTCGCACAAACCCAAGTTCGCTTGGGCGTGTCAATTCCTAATCGTGTTTTTGAAGAGTGACAGGAATCCCAAAAAAGAAGGGCTTGTCCAGCCTCCCCTTGTGTCTCTTTTCACTCATTGAGAGCGGACCGTGCACTTAGCAGCCGGCCAATCGACGTGAGGTGGGAAAAAGCAACCTTGGTGTGAGCGCAAGGCCGCCAAGGGATGCATCCACGGAAAAGAGTAGAACTCGGGTGAAGAGAAGATCCTTCTCAAACACGGTTTGCAAGCGAAAGAAAACCTCAAGAACCTCAAGAACTCAAGAACCTTAAGAACCCCAGACCCTCAAGAACCCAAGTTCCTCGTGAACTTAAGAACCCAAGACCACAAGAATCCACGACTTCAGAATGGTCATCACTCGAAGCAGAATGGATACTTCGCTTGGAGGTGATAAGCATGAGAGAGGCGAAGAAGAATTTTCCCCACCAGGAGGTTTTTCTAACCCTTCCCCATCTACGACAAAGATTACACTAACTCCAATGAAGGAGTTGGAGCTGTCGTTTATGGAACAGAATTTACAACGCGAAGCAAGAAATCGACGAAGATGAAGCATCGAAGGAGCCACAACAAACTTTGTGTCGCTTTCGGCGCGGCCCAAAGAAGAAGACTTTGCAGACATTTATGAAGTTCAAGTACTGCACGACCCACACATCAGAGTGGGCCAGCGAAGAGTCCCTTCCAGGATTCCGGATGCTATTGGCGATCTCCCTCAACACCATAGAGTTCGGTACGAGTACCTCACTTTGAAAAGGAGGGGATGTCACGTGACACATCCAACCCTATGTGTCCGTGGACAAGCTACAGCATAACAGGGTTCAGTCAGTTTCGTCAGTCTAGATTTAGAAGTGATCTGGCACTTTTGTATTCGTAGACCGTGATTAGAGAACGCAAGCGTATGCGGATATGTATGAATCGAAAACCGAGGACTGGCTGGTGCCTGGTGCGGACACAACGGGTGTGCTGGAACTGTGGGAAGATATGACTGAGCGGGATGTAAGACCAGAGATGGTGGATGCGCTTCTAGGCCATGAGACAGGGTCGTTCTCCTCGGAAGAGGGGATGCTCCCCGAGTCGGCTGAAAGACTTGAAACCTTGTTAACCAAGTCCGAACCAGGTGTGAGACCAAATGCAAGAGAAGAAGTGGTGTCGCGTGACACATCCAACCCGATGTGTTCGTGGACAAGCTACAGCATTGGGCACTTTTGTGAGTCTATTCGTAGACCGTGCATGCCCAGTCACTTAGTGTAGATGCATATCCTCTGGTTGCACACAGCATAAGCATAAGCATTTACATCAGATTCCATCAGAGTCAGTTTGGGAATTTTTCAAGTGACTTTAGCCTAATTTACCTATTTTTGACAATTTTCACTTATTCATTAAGTGACTTTTGTTGGGAACGGAGTAGGGAAAATTGGGTAAGTTAATATATAAGCAAACCCAAGTTAGCACTCAATGGCAGAAGAAGCAGCAGGAGCTTCCCGCTCAATAGGCATCTTCTCAGCAAGAACCCGCAGTACCTCCCCTCACTTGGCGTTTTCAGCCTTGCTTGATCGCCATCAACATTCAGCCTAGCGTTTTCAGTTCCCTCCACCACCCACAGCCTCTGGCATTTCCAATGTTGGCATCGCCTACAGTCTCCCCTAGCCTGGCGTTTCCATTGCTACCATCGCCAGCACTTCCAGTTGCCTAGTATTTTTGCTAGTACCATCTAGATCTGCCAGCATTTTGGTTTTCAGAGCATTTTGGTTTTCAGCCCATTCCACAGCAGAAGAAGCAGCGTTTTCAGCAGTCAAGACAGTAGCAGATTCAGCCCTAGTTGGTTGCAGAAGATAGCCATTTTCAGCCACCGAAACAGCCCCGAATTTCTGCAGTTAGAAGACTGCAGATTTCAGCCCTAAAGTCGTCGTCGTCGTCACCATCGTCGTCATCGACATAGTCCCAAATCGCATCAGTCCATTGCATCATCATTGTACTACTTTGTGCAATCGTAAGTAGACCACTCTCGCCGACGAGAGTGGGGCCTTCGGAGGAGGGTTTTACAACCTCTTGGGTGTCGTATCTCTGTTCTCTCTTTCTCTCAGTCTCATACACTTGCACGCACAGTGTCCACTCACTTTGTTCGTGACCACAACATTCTCCATTAAGAACGGAAGGCTCTCCCTTCCATAAGAACTAAAAGGAACCTTGAGCAAATATGGATCACTCATCTTGAGAAAAACAACATTCATTCTGCTGCAACTTACAAGTGGGGATCTGGGTCAAGTTACCTGATCCTAATCGAAGCAAGAAAGAGCATTTGGAACCACTAGGCAAGATGCCAGACGATTATGGTACTCGGAATGAGCATGAGGCTGAGCCCTATTCAGCCCTAGAGTTGAGGAAGGAACAGGAGAGGAACCGCGAATTTTTTTTGTACTACATGGAGGGTTATGAGATCAAACAGCTGATGGTCGTTAAAAGGGGATTACACATGCCGGAAGAGGCAGTTCGAGCGATGTATTGCGAAGGGGAGCCGTTTGGTGCAGACCCATCGAGTCAGGTGACGCTTGTTTCGGGAAATGTTGGGAGTTCAGTTCGAGGTAAAGCGCTACCAGATAGAGTATGTGTGGGATTGACAAACACGGTATGGAGGGCATCAATGCAAGTGGTCACGAATGGAGTCAAGATAGCGGACGGGCGAGTATTGGGGCAGAGACAGCCCTGTTAAGGATGGATGTACGCGAGGATGTACTGACGTTTGACAAAGGAAGTCTCGGGGTTGGAACGGTAACTCCTCGAGGACGGTTATGCGGGAAGGAAAAAGGGCAAGGTGGCCTCGTATGGGACTCAGGAGAAGGTACCCAATGCTGGGATGCATTCGAATATGGAATGACCCACATGTGCGGAAGTGAAGAGATAACAGCACAGTGGAACTCGCTTGGTCAATGCAGGCGAAGCCAGCGGGATTAGAGCTGTGTTCTGGTCTTAGTAGATGCATTGCAGGGAGACGTAGATTACACCTAATGGATCAGCAGGGGTTGATCCGAATGCAGGCCTCAGATGGCCATTGGATTCCCCCACGATGGGGCGAATTACAAGAGGATGCGAGATGGGTTAGGTGTGCTCGACACAAGACCGGGCGTACCAGGCAGCAAGGGACACATTTGGATGGTCAGCAATGTACCACCACGGTGATAAGAAGATTAGTATATTCTGTTGAGGAGAGTAGGGGACTGTATACTGCTGAATCCCCTCAATTTTGCAGAAACCTTGAAACTCCTTAGAGATGTACTCTCTTCCATTTCCAAAGCGGAGAAATTAGACGGGAAGATCGAGTTGACGGAAGGCAATGATACAATAATCTTTGAAGCAGGCGAACACTTGAGACTTTTGATTCCAGAAGTACATTGTGTTGTATCTACAAAAGTCATCAACACCGCTCGATGGGAGATTAAGACAATGAACACGCTCGACTAAGCCCGAGAGAGAATCTATCTGCGGATCTATAGTGGCTGGCACACTAGAAACAAATCCAAAAACACTGATAAGCGAGCGAGGGTATATCCTCCTCGACTCGACGAGCCAACACGGCTATAAGAACCGCAAGATATAAGATAGGAGCACTTTGGCTCGCACATAAACCAAGTACGATGAGAATAGGGGCGTAGTCCAGCCTGCAAGCCAGTACCCGGCCACAAACGCAATGAGAAGCACTAGCTCACTCTGGCTTGGCTGAGACCAGGTGGCCTTACCCAAAAACCCTGCTGGGTATATGATTCCACAACCAGACGGAGATGCATTCAGGAGCCTTTAGCTCGTGGACCCCTCAACGACATACATACCATGGGCAGTGTCAACCCCGATCAAAAAGCCTGCTGCATACATTCAGAATCCAAGAAACAAAAGCCAGCGCTCGTTCAGCTGAGACCAGGCGGCATCCACAACACATCCCCTTGTGGACGATATGAATCAAGGCGATGGTACGCAAATAGATACCCCTCAGTCTGCCAACAACCTGCTCTTCCTCAGCACTCAAAAATCTCTACCTGCTCGGACTCGGCTGGATGTTATGATGATTCCACCTATTTCTCAATGCAATGGTTCTATGCTCTACAAAGTTTCAGTGTTGATTTCTTTGCAGTAGAAGGAAATTCAGCTTTGGATTTGGGTGGAGATAAGAAGATTAGTATATTGTACGACATTGTAGGTGAAGTTTTGGAAGCAACATCCGTCAATTATGTTCAACTAGATGCCAGCAATCACAATCATAACCTAAGAAACATGGCCATTGTTGCTATCAAAGACATTGGCAAAGCTATAGTTACAGAACGTCTTGACAATGAATATAAGCTTGGATTATGTGATCTCATAACGTCAAAACAACATAATACTCATGCTGATGGTAATGTCCTTGATGAAGGTAACACGTCTATTTCTCTCATGACCTTCTGCTCAGACACAAAGTTAGGCTTGTTTTAGCTTAAAAGAGGTTTTGGACACATGATATCTGCTCTTGAGGATCTACTAGAATCTCCTTTAACAGACTATGAGAGGCAGTGAGAAGAGAACATACTCAAAAATCTCCATTTGATGCAAAAGCTTGGCCTGACAGTCGTCAGAACCAATGGAGAGCTTTCACACTCATGCATGAAGCCTAGGGGGAAGGCAATCGTTTGTCTGTTGGCTATGCTGACAGATTTGGAGTGAAGGTCTATAGATCAACATTTTGCCTAGTACCACATGCCTTCAAGATGCAATTGCAAGTGATTGCATCTGGAGTGTTGACCTTGCTTTGCGATCCCAAAGAATCTTGCGTAACACAGAAAATTACATCTGGAGAGACACCCTCATTTCGCATCCACCAAAAAATCCCCGCACCTTAGCGCTGCGCCTATCAAGCAAATAGCGCAATCAGTGCAATTGCTAAAAATGCTTACAGTTTGCTGGCCCTGCCTCTATTGGGCAAATCCCACAATCAGTGTGCATTCCAATATAGGACATCCGAGACTTTTCAGTAACTCAGATGATTACATATGGAGAGACACCCTCATTTTGCATCCATGAAAACATTCCAGCACCTTAGCACTACGCCTATTGGGAAAATAGCGCAATCAATGCAATGGACTAAAAATGCTTAGAGTTTGTTGGCCCTGCCCCTGTTGGGAAAATCGCACAATCAGTGTGCATTCCAATACAGGACATCCCAGACACGAAGTGCTTCAAGCAATCATGTGGTTCCTTCTGAAGTACACCACATTTCAGCATTTGTGTAGTGCCATGTGCCTTGCAAACTACAAGCATAGGTGATTGCATCTAGAGAGATCCCTCGCCTTATATTCACTAAAAACAGCCCAGTGCTAGCTGGCCCTTCTCCTATCAGAAAAATCTTGCAAGCAGTGCATTGCAAGAATGACCTCTTGGATACAAAGCTCCTCAAGCACTTTTTGTGCATTCTGAGAGAAGTACACCAGTGTAGACCAAGGAATTCCCAAACACGGTCTCTTTTTCCAACAATCCCTAGCAAACTATATGGAGAGAGATTGTCACTTTGCATCTGCCAAAAACAATCAAGAGCTTCTTGGCTCCTGCCTGGATTGGGCATATCGCATGATTAGTGTGTTGCAAGGGACACCCTTCCCGAGAGATTTCAGAACATGAATCTATGACCAACAATCCCTAGCAAACTATATGGAGAGAGATTGTCACTTTGCATCTGCCAAAAACAATCAAGAGCTTCTTGGCTCCTGCCTGGATTGGGCATATCGCATGATTAGTGTGTTGCAAGGGACACCCTTCCCGAGAGATTTCAGAACATGAATCTATGACCATTCCAAAAAGATGCTGGAGACAAAACAAGAAAGCAGCTGGCAATGAGCAGTTTGGGAAAGAAGACATCCTCTAATTTGACCCAAACCACTTTCAAAAATAGTTTGACTGATCTCGACTTTTTGCACCATTTGCACACTCCAATAGCAGAGTAGTTGCTTCCAAGCATGGCATGCAAAAACTGTCACCATAAGTGCCTCCTTATGCTATGTAAGCCCCAGGTGCATACATAGCATAAGGAGGCACAATACACTAAACACGGGCTCCACAAGAGCCCAAGAGCAAACTAGGGCCGGGTGCAGCCCCCAACTGGGATGGCTTGCGGCTCCAACTGGCCCGCTCAGGGCTCTGACTGCCACCTGCACACAGTCCCCCACTGCGGGACTGCTCAATGTCTGCACTTGCAACCTGTGACGACAAGGACGCAACCCCACTGTAGGCTGCCCCGAGACCTGTACCTGCGTATGAATCAGCCCCGTTTTTATCGTTTGGCCGTGTCGCATTCCTTATGCTGCTCATCACCTACGTGCCTTGCTCGTGACTACCAAGCCCTTCGAGCACCAACCGTATCAAGAAAGCTACAATCATCAGTGTGCCCACTCTACCTAATTTGGGGTCCCATGCCTTGTTTCACATCTTTCGAAGTCGATCACTCTGATTGTTCATGCGTCTTCCTGCCCCAGAAAGTCTACTCGTTGTCCTCTGTCTAGTCTCATTCTGGTTCAGCATAACCTACTGCCTGGCTGTGCCCGCCAGCTGATATATACCAGTCCGTGTGATTACTAGGCCCCTCGATTCGTGTTTATCCTGCTCATCTCCTGTTCGTCCAGCATGTTTTTCCCTAGGGGAAATCCATCGGCCATCTGTGGCCTGCATTCGAGTCATTACCTTCTGATCCATTAGGAGCAATACTGGTCTTTTTACCTCCTGTCTATCAAGACGGGCAAACGACCCTAATCCTTTTGGCTTAGCCTTGCACCGGCCAAGTGCATTCCCTCGTGCTATTATCTCTGCACCTCCACGCATGCATGCTGTTCCATAATTGAACGCATCCCAGTATTGGGCACCTTCTCCGGGGTCCCATATAAAGTCATTGTGCGCATTCACCTTCCCTATCAATTGAGTTCGAGGGTCAGTCATCATGACGACAAGACCTCTGTTGTCCTTCCCTTCATGCCCGCCAACGGCTTTGCATGTCTTCACCATCAGCGGGCCCTTTTTGGCTCCATTGACTAACCAGTTAGGGGACTCATTAGTCCAGCAATCAGGCTGCCCTGGCCACCTTCTGTGACTTCGATCCGCACCCATTTCAATCAGCACCACAGTGCCTCCGCTTAGGGTGCAACAAACAGTTTCCCGACCGTCTGCATCCCTAGTCAGGCGGGTCTGAGACCCCCATCTTTCCATGCCAGCCTTAGTGCTGCCCTGCACCCACTGAGCATTAGTACCCAGTACAAGAAAACGAGCATAGTAATCGTTCCAGGTTCGATATTCCAAAACCCCCACGCCCTTACATTTTTGAGAAAAAATTCGGCCCAAATTTTGTTACGTTCCCGTATCTCGCTTGACTCTCTAACCCGGACTACGGTAGTCAATGCTATTTGGGCCAGTAATAATGTCGCGCGCTGTCTCGCAGGACACCTCGAGAGAGTGGGCATCCAGCCCTCTAAAAGCATCATGTCTGGCCCATCCGACCAGGCTCGGAGACTCCAGTTGCACTCAACCAAGCTTCGCGCATCTCTAGCCAACGGGTCCCTCGTCGAGGGTACCATAGTCGAGAACTGGCTATTCGTGTCCTCTTCAGTTCCATACAGGTTTGTCCCCGATAGGGCCTGCTTCTTCCAACCGAGTTGTATCCGTTTGGCGACTGACCTCTGTGGATCCGCCCCACATAGCTTAGGTCCCGCAAACAACCCACAAGACCGCTTCAAAAACATTCTCCGTCGAATCTCCATAACCCCAGTTGAGGTCCAGCTGAGGTCCGATCACTGTGCATTACTGTTAGGTCATGCCCCCAATCTTGTCCTACTGTTTCTTGCACATCAATGTCCGTTCGCATCAAAATCACACCCATCACCTCTAGCAACTCACTGCTCATTCCACCCGAATGTGGGAAATCTGACCACCATTTCCAAGCATCCCCACAACTCTCTTTACCACACGTGCCCCAAGCCAGTTTGCTTATAGCTGGCATTCCTGCATCCCTAACCATCCTCGGGTCAAGGCTACTCGTACCTGTACTATAACTACCATCGGTGGATGGGTTCGGCATCAAGCACGTCCCCCACCTCAGCGACATTCGATTGGTTATACGCGTATCAACTGGCCCTTCCTCGCCCGCATCCCTTACATTCAGGTCATGTCCTAGCATCACGACATCCATGCAACGCTCTAGGTTCACCGTCTCATCCTGACTTGACGGGCTGCCCAACCTCAACTCCTCGCATGCCCGAGGCATAACGCCAATGATCTCCACAACCCCGTTCTCGGGCACAAAGGAGGCAGCCAGCTGTAGTTCACCTTGCGACGCATATTTCGCCCTTTCCCCATCACGTGGGAAGTAGGAGGCAGCAAGGTCTACCTGGTGTTTCTCTTCCGCCTCTTCATGCATTTCATTGCTGCCTCGGCATCAAGCACATCCCCCGCCTCAGCGACATACGATTGGTTATACGCGTATCAACTGGCCCTTCCCCCGCATCCCTTACATTCAGGTCGCGTCCTAGCATCACGACATCCATGCAACGTTCCAAGTTCACCGTCTCATCCTGACTTGACGGGCTGCCCAACCTCAACTCCTCGCATGCCCGAGGCATAACGCCAATGATCTCCACAGCTCCATTCTCGGGCACAAAGGAGGCAACCAGCTGTAGTTCACCTTGCGATGCATATTTCGCCCTTTCCCCATCACGTGGGAAGTAGGAGGCAACAAGGTCTACCTGGTGTTTCTCTTCCGCCTCTTCATGCATTTCATTGCTGCCCATTTCATGTGGCCGCTGGCCACCAAATTCCCAAAGCCTGGTTTACCAGGAAATACCGCAAAATTTCACATCCACCCTACTGGCGTCACCAGCGGCCTCATTCTCGCCAATTTCCATTTTCTGGCACAAGCATTAGTCCATTCAGTCCTGCCAGCACTTGCTTCGCCTCGTCATGCGGGGAATAGACGTCAACCCGATCCGCTTGGTATTCCTCTTCGCTTACTTCACTGGTACAATACTCACCATTTAAGTACAGCTCGCAGGCTAACAACTCCCCATCCAAAAGGGCATGACTAGCACCACTTCCGGTTTCCAGCATCTCTTCTTCCCCGAAATAGGCATCAGCGTAGCCAGGGAACATTGCATCCAGCTTGCTCACCAATTCTTCCTCGCCCATTTCTTCCTCATAACACTTATACACCATACTTTCTTCTCCTTCATCCACACGCACGAGAGAGAGAGAGAGAGAGAGAGAGAGAGAGAGAGAGAGAGAGAGAGAGAGAGAGAGAGAGAGAGAGAGAGAGAGAGAGAGAGAGAGAGAGAGAATTGTACATGCCTTTACTTCAGAGCAGAATAGATTGCGAGAAGAGAAGGTTGAATAAAGCAAAAGAAACTGACGTCGGGTGCAAAGAAAGAGTGAGAAAGTGGAAGAAAGAAAAGTCACGATCTAAAGTCGCGATCTCATTTGTGTCTTTTCGCTAACGTGGCATAGCTCTCCTTTCAGCTTTCAAAAAATAGTCTTTGGGCTAACTTCCCTAAACACTTTTCGTAAGCATGATAGATATTCTTTCCAAGAGGAATAAACACAAAGGTCATCTAAGAAAGCTTCACAAAACTCCCTCAAATATTCTCTAAAAGCAGTGTTTATTAATCTTTGAAAGGTAGCAGGGGCATTGGTTAAGCCAAAAGCCATAACAGGAAATGCGAACACTCCAAATTCGATTATAAAGGCTATTTTAGCTTGGTCCTCCAGCGCAATTGTAATTTGATTGTAGCCAGAGTACCCATCAAAAAAGCTATAAGCTACCTTTCCTGCAACTCTTTCAAGCACATGTTCTGAACATGGCAAGGGGTAATGGTCCCTTCTAGTGGCGGCATTGACCTTCTTGAGATCCATGCACACTCTGAGTTTCCCATTCTTTTTTGGCACAATCACTATTGGAGACACCCATTCTGAGTTCTCAATAGGATATATGAATCCGCATCCCACAAGCTTTTCAATCTCTTCTTGAACGATTTTTGCATATTTAGGATTCATTGGATAGGGTCGTTGCTGAACTGGTTTAGCCATGCTATTCATGGGGATTGTGTATTGCACCACGGAAGGTGGAACACCTTTCATATCATGATATGTCCAGGAAAATATATCCCTGAATTCCTTGAGAAGTTCTTTAAGTACACACTCCTCAGTCTCTGTCAAATCTTGGGCAATGAAAACTGGTTTGGACTCTTCTCTTGGGTCTGCTAACTCTATTTCCTTAACTATCGTTGGACCGTCATAGACTCCATTGCTTCCAATGATAGGTTTTCTTTGAGCCTTTGTATACACAACCTTACGTTACTCTGTGGTATAGGATTTGAAATGTTCAGGTGAAGGGTGTAAGTTTGTGGGGTCCTGTTGTTCTGTAGACTGTGATTTCACTTCCGATTCCTTTTGTTGTTGAGCTAACTCTCGATTTTGTTGTCTCCTTACGGTATGTCTCAACTTTGGCTTCTCTGTAGCCTCTAGTTGTGCGATGTCGATGGGTTGTGGACTACACCACATAACGCTTTGAAGGTATTCCCCCCAGTTATCTACCAACTTTCGATGAGCATCACATGCCCCTATATAATTAAGCCATTCTATGGCAGATTTCTTTTCATTTATTTTAGCAAGCACATTCGCTCGATATCGTCGTCTCTTATATCTCTTATTCTTCTTGTTTAATTTTTTATTATGGCCGATCTCTAGTGAAGAGTCACTAAATGAATCCCTACTTGCGTCTTTTGCTCTCTTGGATAGATTGTCATCTAGGGTGCCACTGGGCCCTGAATGGTTTGTCCCCACATTTGCACTGATATTTAACTCAGATTCTTCGTCCTTAGAGTCAATTTCAATTGATGATTCTGACCCCAAATCGTGTGGTCTATAGTCTTGTGAGGCGCTACTGGTTCCCATGCCAGTCAAACTTTCATCTTGTAGGTTATTAGAAGCTATAGGCATTGCTTCTAGCATATTTAAGGGTACGAGTGGTGGCATTTCATCCCCCTCAGGTGTTACCCAGGTCGTCCCCCTATTTCCTCAAGTGTCTATGGTTGCTGCTAGGTGGACCCAATCCACATTGTCTTACTCAGTCATCCCAAGTAGTACATCCATATAAGGAGAATCTTCCCCAACATCAGTGTCGTTTACACGTGTAACAATACTAGAATGGGGCTGAGTGAACTGTGGTGTCAAATCTATGATCAATTATAAACCTGTTTCCTAGAGGATGTACTCGACCAGTCACAAGATCCACTTGAATGACAGAATTTTGGAACTGCAAGTAGAAATGGTTTTTAGACCAGTCATGCACCATTTTTGCATCCCTCATGAAAGGACGTCCTTATGTCCAAAGACCTTGATCTTGAGATCTTCTAGCATCCCAATAGGTTTAACAATAGACCCATTGGCCATCTTCACTACTATGGTTGTGGTCGCAAGGTGAGGTCTTCCCATAGTTTCCCAGCAATTTTTGGTCACAATGCTAACCCCAATGCCACCATCAAGGATTCCCTTCACAGTTAATCCCTTAGTAGTGATTGGTATGGTCGCATTGGATTCATCACCCTCAAAGTATTGTCCCAACTTGTTAACAGGTATTTCTATAACAAGTTTCTTATCTAGTTTGGGTTGTGGATCTAAGTGTTTCTCCTCTATTGGCATCTCCCTAGCTCCATCCATCTATGCAAATTGTGGTAGCCCAAACTTTAGTTCTCCATTGAGGAAGGCTCGAAGAGCTGAGACTAGCTCAGGGTTTTTATATAGTTTGGACATGATGGTGGTTCTAACTTCTGAAGACATGAAATCCATCAATTTGGCAATGTTTAACGACACCTTTTGGACTTCAGTCCCTTGACCTGGGGAAGATGGAATTTCCATTTCTTCGATAGGATCAGGTAGTCCATCTGTAAACATTCTTTCCATCAAGAAGTGAGTATGCCCACATTCCCATGACTTTAAGTCACTTTCTTCTTGGATGACACTAGGTATGGCTAAGGGTCTATGGATTTGGTGAGGTTGTTGTTGCGTAGGGAACACAGTGTTTCTAATATGGATCTGCTTAGGTGCTGATTCTAGATCCCTTTGGGTATCTTCTACCAAACTCCTTAATTTCTTGACTCGCTCAATCTCCTCTATAGGTTTGGATAAGTTCCTATCTTCTTCTGGTATCATGGCCATTGTGGCTCATGAAGATCTTCCTTGTTGGTTTCTATCTTAGTGGTCGTTTTGGTCTCCATGGTTTCAACTGAATCAGAATCCTCTTCAGTGTCGTTCATATATACGGGGTCATCACCAGTCCCTATGTTGGTCTTTGAACTGGGGTCTGGAACTGGGGTCTGACTTTGCTGCTTTTTGCGATCTCTTCCTTCGTGTTTTCTTCTTTTTCTAAGATTGGGAAATTGATGCCGTGTCTCTTTCCTCAAGAATATAATTTTGTTTTTGGAGCATCGATTCTGTGAGTACGTTTACTGGTACCACATGTGTACTTTGTGATAGCTCCTCGGTAACTTCAATCAAGTTTAATGGCGTGATCTTCGGTGCATTTGGATTATTTTGACATTGGGCAATTAAATGATCTATGCCACATCGATTACACATGAGTATCGGCATTGTAGAGGTGTTTGATTGATTGGTTTGCATTAGTGTGGCGTTCTTTTGTAGCCTAATAGGACACTCGGCTACACGATGTGGACCTCCACACTCATAGCATTGAAGAGGTGGTCTCTTAGCAGTGTAATTGATATTTTGGCCTCTTGCAACAAGAGCAACTACTTGATAGACAGGTTTGACTTGTCCCCAATAGTCCTCCATGTAGTATTGTGGACTTTCTTCAAGCACATCCATATCTTCCTCACAGCCTTCCAAACAAGCAATAGATGACTCACGACCTACTTGATTCACAGAAGTGATTCTCAGATGTGGTGGTTGCGATCCTAGCACTGGAGGTGGTAAGGGTGTTGTTTGAACAACATTTTGGGCCCTAGGAACCATGTGTTGTGCTGTTTGTTCAAGAGGTGGGGCCGGCATCAATGCAGGTACTCGAGGTGTGTCTGTCCATGCTAAGGTTGGTCTAGTGGCCATCGCGCGCTTAAATACTATGCAATCCTTAGCTTGATGACCATACCTTCCACAGGCATTGCAATGTCCATTGAATTTTACTCTAAAAGTAGGACATTCACTGGTACTATGCGGTCCATAGAATACAGAGCACCATTGTTGCTCCCTTCTTGGATACATATGATTGTTTTGCGGAGCACAATTGTCTCCAAGACTCTCTTGAATAGCCTTGGTGAGATCTGCTAAAGTCATTTCAGATATCTTTGGCTCCTTAGTAATAGGCTTTAGGGTCATTGGTTGATGCCCTGATGCTTGCGAGCTAATAGATTTAGGCTCAACAGACACTCTTTCTCCTTGAATCATTAAATTATCCTCCAATTGGATCGCATTGGTGGTGACTGCTTCCCAAGTGGTGATACCTCTAATGACTAGGCCATTGTAGATATCCTCATTTCCTAATCCCCTAATGAATCTATCAAGAAATTGATTATTATTGAAGCGTCCATTTGGATTACAACAAGAATTCAAATTCTTTAAGCAACTAATAAAGTCTCTCACCGACTCTCCTTCCTCTTGTTGAGCTTTCTGGAGCTGAGAGGCTACACCCCAAAGCACTCCCTTTCGTATGTATTCTTTCAATAATAGTTTCCTAAGGGTAGGGTAAATCGTTTTTTCTTCCACCCTTAGGGTTCTATACCAATCCCCTGCCTTCCCACTTAAGGTTAGACTTAAAGCATTACTCTTATGCAGGTCATTGTGTTCTCCTAGAGAATTGCATATTTGTTCAAACCTTTAAAAAAACAAAATTCATTTTTATTTTTTTTGGGATAAGGTTGCCCCGGCTTGCGAGCGAGCACACACACACACACACTACCTACCTACTTACAACTAATACACCTTATGTTACACACTAACACACTTCATTAGCTCTAACAAATCTACTTCCTACTTACCGTACTTTGCATTACACAGAACTAACAACCTTAATATTAAGACTTTATCACAGAGAAAACACAGTAACCTTTCAAAACTTCATTAACAAAGAAATACACAGTAGCAACACAAAATCCTTCTTCTCAACATACACACCTTCCTTCCCTACCTTTCCTACAATTGAAATTTCACCACAAAAGAAGCACAGAGCGCCATTCAAGCTTAGTGTATGGCATTCCCCGGTAGTGGCACCAAAAATGTGCACGTTTGTCGCAAGTGTCAATGCAAAGAACTTGCCATATCACTGTGTGCGAGCCACAAATGGCTCCAAGCACACAACAAACCTAAACTAGTAAGCTCAAAAA
This sequence comes from Adiantum capillus-veneris, assembly GCF_014529385.1. NCBI lineage: Eukaryota > Viridiplantae > Streptophyta > Polypodiopsida > Polypodiales > Pteridaceae > Adiantum > Adiantum capillus-veneris. The sequence goes on from NC_140944.1 coordinate 145,107,367, forward strand.
TGGCGATGGTGTGTCACTCACCGCTCTACGCTTGCTGTCGTGGAGGATTCCTCGTCGCGAAGAAGAGGGAGACACCGCTACACCGCGCTCAACCGCCTCGCCGCCGTTGTGCCGCCGCAATGCTCGATCGCACTCTCTCTCTCTCTCTCTCTCTCTCTCTCTCTCTCTCTCTCTCTCTCTCTCTCTCTCTCTCTCTCCAATTGAAAATATGCTTTTGGAATTGTAATGGATACCCATGGAATGCGGGGGTTGGCATTGATGAACTAACAAGCAAAGCCGATGTTGTACTTCTTGTTGAAACTTGGGAGCATGATACACAAAGGATTAACGGCTTGGAGGATTACAATGTACATTCATTGATGTGGTCAAAGAATCTCAAGCAACGAAGAGGACAAGGAGGGTTAGCATGTATGGTTAAGAAAGGATTGGAAGATTTTGTATCAATTGTGAAAGATGACAAGTACAAACGTTATGTATGGCTGAAAATTATGACACCAAAAAGAGCACCCATTTTTGTAGCCGGTTGCTACATTCCTCATCATGATTCTCCCTTTTATGATTGCATGGATAGAGATCAACCATTCTCTGATTTGGAAGAGGACATTGCTTATTTCAAAGGTGAAGGTGATGTTATTGTATTTGGGGATATGAATGCTCGCACAAAAACATTGCAACATGATACTCAACAATTTGATATGCCATACATTTCAAGGGAGTTGGAGGAAGTTCACTTGTATGATCGTACTTCAATGGATGAGAAAGAGCCGGATCACTATGGAAAGTTACTTTTACACACGTGTAATAGCACGGGTATGCTCATTGCCAATGGTGTATCTTTGTGGAGTGCAACCAATGGATTTACATGTAGAAGACATAATGGGGATAGTGTGATTGACTATATGCTACTCTCTGAAGCCATCATGTATCGCATAAAGAGTTTTATGTTTGGTCAATGGACCCCGGAATCCGACCATCGCACCTTATGTATTGACCTTTCATGTGGAGAAGCAACTAAGCATGATAATCTCAGCCAAAGGAAAGAGAAGTTATCACTATGTATGGATTTCAAATGGGCACCAATGTACATTGAAATGGTTGAGCAAAAATTATGGATGACAAAGCTTCAATGTGATGCACCATTGGAAACTAAATGGGAAGCTTTCAAGAAAGCTATTTGTTCTTGTGCGGAAGAATGCTTTGCCATAAAGCATCTCCATGGTATCAACAAAGATAGATCACGCAAAAGGTGGTTTGATAAAGAATGTCAAGATGCTCGAAAGTCCTTGATAAAGCTTGATGCAACTATGGACAAAGACAACTATCAAAGTCATTTGCATACATACAAGGCATTGATTCAAAAGAAGAGAAGAAGATGGGAAGTAAAGCAACAAGAATTTCAAGTCCAAGAAAAGGCACATGCATGTGGAAGATTTTGGAGAAACTTGAGAGGCAAGAGGGTTGAGAATTTTGGTAACTTGAGTCTAGTGGATATGTACACACATTGTAGGCAATTATATGAGCAAGAAAATACTGAAAAAATGCCATTTTATGGTTCACTCCCATGTATGCCGTCTTTTTTTACTATTGAGGATGTATGCGGTGGGCTTGAAAAGTTGACCACTCGCAAAGCGGGAGATCTTCAAGGTATCAAGCCGGAGATGATCAAATGGACGGGAGATTTTACCCATGAGTGGATGTGTGATATGTTCAACCTTGCACTTCAACATGGTATGCCTTATGATTGGAGTACTAATTGGGTTAAGCCTTTGCATAAAGGAGGGGATGTAAAGAATGTAAGCAACTACCGGACTATAATGATTGGGTCTCTTATGGCAAAGTTATTTGGGTGCATAATGGAGATGAAATTGAGTGATTGGGCTGAAGAGAATGACAAGCGTGCAAAGGGGCAAGCGAGTTTTCGTCGATGCCATAGCACCATTGATCATCTTGTCACTCTTCGTGTTCTCATGGAGGAAAGTCGGTTGAAAGGCAAGCGATTGTATTGTTGTTTTGTGGACTTTAAGAAAGCCTTTGATATGATTCCACGTAACAATTTGTGGAGAAGGATGGAAGAACTCCAAGTGCCAAGTGAGTTTATGCTTGCGGTTTCTCGAATCTATGAGAAGGTGATTTGTCAATTGCGCATGGGAAGAGAAATTTCAGAAATTTTTGTAAGCACTATTGGGGTTAAACAAGGATGTCCATTGTCACCAACTCTCTTTGTTCTATGCATCGATCAATTGGAACAAATGGTACTTGACTTTATGCAAGAAGAAGGCATTGAAGAGGTCACTATTTGCAATGCGGTAATCATGCTTTTGTTGTATGCGGATGATGTAGTGCTTCTAGCACACACTTTAGAAGATGCGCAAAAGCTTATGGTTGTCCTTGAGAACTTTTGCTTGCATAGTGGGCTGATTGTAAATGAATCCAAAACAAAGGTTATGCTTGTGAAAACCAACCATAAGGAGAAGCCATGCATTGTGTACAACAACGAGACACTTGAAGTTGTTGAGAGCTTTAAGTACCTTGGCCTTGAGGTTCCATCCAATCACAAGTGGCATGAATGTGCTATGCGTCGTTTGGAAGCGGGAAAGAGAGCATATTATGCATTTGAGAACATGTGTAATGCGGGAAACATCAAGTGTTGGGTTCTCAAGAAGTATTTTTTTGATGCATTGGTGACACCGGTTCTTCTTTATGGAGTTGAAGTGTGGGGTGGGAGCATCTCAAAGTCTACTTGGAAAGAGTTTGAGAATGTCCAAAAGCGTTTTCTTACAAACTTTCTCCAAGTTAAGACACAAACACCATATATGCTCCTACTTCTTGAGTCGGGATCTCTTCCAATTGAGGTTATGGGCATGGAAAGGGTTGTGGAGTACATGATAAAGATGCGTCAAAACCCCTCACATCGACTTCCTACAATTGCATGGGAAGCAAGCAAAAAAGTTCAAAAGACGCATAAAAGCAAGATCTTGAGCACGGGATGGATGCAAGACATAAAGAAGTGGTTTGGGAGATGGGATGCATTACACTTGCTACATGATGCTTCAATTGACTCTCAAGTGAATGAAGCTTTTCTACAACGCCAATGTATTACGGCTTGGGAGAAATCCGGTGGGTCACGCTTCATACATTACACCACCTATATTGCCCCCAACTACAAAACCATGTTCTTCGCTGAGAGAGGAAACCGTACTCACACTTACATGCTTGAGCCTATTCCCTTGTCCGCGATACGCACCATCGCAGCAATTCGGCTTAGCTCCCATTTCCTTCGATGCGAGATAGGGCGTTGGGGCAATGGAGAAGAGTCAAATCGATTGTGCACATTATGCTCACTGCAAGTTCGAGAGTCTGAGTACCACACACTACTAGAGTGCTCAGCTTTTGATCACATCCGAACTTGCTTCTCTCACATTTTCAGCCATAACTTAGACCTACACACTTTCCTCTCCCAACCAAAGTGTGGGCTCTCCATTGCGACTCTCATCACTACAATTTTGGAGCATCGAGAGTCACTCATCAGCCGTACACATACTACATCACATGTAACTTTGGTCCCATAGGTCATATTTGACCTCCGAGGACGATAATAAAATCTATCTATCTATAAAATCTATCTATCTATCTATCTCTCTCTCTCTCGCATACAGACACACATACAAGGAGATGAAGAAGAAGAAGATGGAGATGGAGCCTCAGAGAACTCTTCAATTGCACAAATGAGAGAATGAGTGAATTTTAGGTTTAGTTGACTTTTATATGAGCTCGCCCCATTCACACTTGGGCGCCCATGCTTAGCCAACTAATCCCTTGAATGTTCCAGTTAGAGTGCGCCTCTCATCGGCGATCACTCTTACCCTTTTCCTATTAGACCGACAAGCCCGGTACCTGACTCTACCAAATAAATAATACGGCGTCCGTCTTCGATGATAGGAATGTGCGTGAGGCTTAACACTCGTCATGCTTGGCAAACCCTATAGCGTCTATTTGGTGCTCTAGGTAAGCACTCCAAGATGAGCCTCAAGATTCATCTTTATGTTCTCAATATGCAAGATCAACATGATGTTGCTAGCCTTGTCAACAACAAACTTAATATTTTCTCAACCCCAACTTGTTTATGTTGAGGTACAAGTTCCAAAAGAGGATAAAATATACATCCTCCTTAAATCCCTACCAAGTAGCTTTGATAACTTTGTAATTGTGCTCAAGGATAAAGATCCCATCCTTGCAATTGATGATGTAATCAATTCACTTATAGAGGAAGAGAAAAGGCTTGACACTTATACAAGGTCTCCAAATAGGTCAATGGTGGTAAAAGGTAAAGGTTGCTCACATTGTGGCAAAAGAAACCATAAATCACAATATTGCTTCTGTATAAACGTGTGTCCTCATTGCAACAAGAAGGGACAGCACCTAAGAGGTTTTTTTCAAAGATAATGCTAACAACCAAAAGAATCCTAGGAAAAGATAATGCTAACAATCAAAGATAATGCTAACAACCAAAAGAATCCTAGGAAAAGTACATGTAGAAGAAGAAGAAGAAGAAGAAGAAGGGACACCAACATTGTCTACTATGAGAATGTACTATAATGGGTTTAGACAGTGTCCTAAACCCAAAGTTTGGTGTAAGACCTACCCTCTTGCATTAGATTCATCTTATAAGCTATATCTAGTTACCCAATGTAACCCATATTGGTCTCCATGATTAGAATCCATGCTTTATTATGTAAGCTTCAATTGGGGGTGTATGTTGGTGTAAGCATTTAGCTTACAATCTATATATGTCCAATCCCTAAAGCCAAGCATACTAGCATGCACTCTTATGTGCATGGATGCAATCTCCTACATATAGTTCCCTAACACGTTCTTTTTTTGCTATGCACACATGCTACACATTATAGATACATGTTACGTGTTGTAGCTATATGCTACTTGTTGTAGCCCACATGCTATTTGGCCTCTATAGTATGTGGTGAATATCCCTCTTGCCTTTATTTACACCTTACACCTTGAGCTTACATAAGGCCACTATGCTAAACATGTATCCCCTCTTATGGAATCCCTCTTCATATCACAGGTCTTGAAGTATCATATTTTACCAACATCTATTGTATCCGACAGATCAAGAATGATTAGCAATTTTTGGAAGGTCACTTTGAGAATATGAGTACTAAGTTGAATTTCTCCCTGGCCTCATCCACAAACGCATGGCCAAAGTGAGATAGCAAATTCAGCTATTATTGATCTACTCAAAGCCTATGTTACAAAAGTAGATCAAAGAGATCAATGGGAAAAGTATTTACCCTTAGTAGAGTATGCATACAATAACATTGTCCATACTACCATAGGAAAGGCATCCTTTGAAGTAATTGAAGGAAGATCCAAGCTTCCATTGATAGTCAAGACACTTGGGATGATCCTTGTTGCGAATGAGTGTTAACCACTGAACACGGGAAAAGCCCAAATTTGTATTCTTTATCTCGTCAAACTCAGTGTAATTATTTTTTGGGATTTGATCGAGTTTCCATATTGTAATATACTAAATATGTGGATTAGCCAAACCCATGGTAGAAAGTAGGAGATGATTCTAATAAGTTAGAACCTCCAAGGCTGAGGTATAAAAGCCAATTTTTGTAGCCCTAAGGGCAACTTTTGTATTAATCACCTTTTGAGCTCAACTAAGTGTGCCATGAGTTTTGTGTGAGAGAGTGAGTGATCTACTTCTACTCCCTACGTGCGCTATGAAAGCTACATTACAAAGGCGTCTTTACCCTCATGTTAGCAATGGCGATAGCTACGCGCCAACGCCAAGCTTGCACAATTTTGGTCTCTTTGCAAAGAGCTCTCCCACGAGCTTTGAGGTGAGTTTTCTCTCTAATTGTGCGTCTATTTCATGATTGATATATGTCATTGCGTTCATGGCGAGTAGAACTACACCTTAGGCTAAACAAGTTGAGAATCCGTGACCTGTAATTTTTGGCCCCCGTCTTCATACGCGATTTTTCACCAAGTATTTACAAGTAGCGAGTTGGGTTAGAGACTTTAGGGTAGTGTCCTTTAGATGTGTAGAGGTCATCCCTTGAGTTTTGTGACAATTTGACAACGTTAGGTCTTGTTTCGGAGAGTGTAACCGTCATAGGTAAGATGGCGTTTGTGCATACATAGTGTGCTTTGAATTGGTTTTCCTTGTTAGTGATTATCCATAGAAGTTTGAGTAGATATTTGGCACCCATCTATTTGATTCCATGCGCCTACGGGTCAAGCTCCATCCTTGGTTGACATCTTGTTTGTTGGCCGAGTTCTCACTTTGCTAGTAATTGAGAGCAGCAAATCTGTCCAACAATGAGTATAGTGGAGACCTTAAAGAATCTATTAATAAGATTAAGGAAACTATATCAACAACACAACAAAATAAAAAGGTTGATGTTGATAAGCATAGAAGATCCTTGACCTTCAAAGAGAATGACCTAAGCCATAAAACGGGCAAGGGGACACAAGGATGTCCAACAGGTCATCAAAAACATTATGCTAATTTAGAAAAAAGATATTATGGCCCATTCCAAATACCAATTCAATTAATGAATTAGCTTAAAATTTAAGGTTACCTAGCACTTGGATAATTCATAACGCTTTTCATGTAAGCCTTTTATGAGCAAGCCATTCAAAGAACCAATAACCAAAGATCCACCTAATTTTGAAGGTCAAGAAGAGATCCTGCAGCTCAAGAGTATCCTACAATATGAAGACAAGGTTTTATGAAATGGTATTACTATTGCAAAATATCTTATTAAGTTTAAGTATTATCCTTTCGAAGATGCAAGGTGGATGTAAGGCATTGAGATAACGAATAATACAAACATTGTAAATGCTTAGAATGACTTATGTCAAAAGTAAGAATAGGCATGAGCAAACATGTTTTATGAAGACTTTTGTCTTGTTTTGACTCTAAGATTTCTTTTAAATGCTCATAAGTTTTTTAAGTGTATGCACATAATGAATCATGCTTGTGGTGGCATAGTCTTTCAAACACCAAGTAGATTCTCTAATCTACTCTAGAAGATGTAAGGGCTAACTATTGACATGCCTACGACAACTAAGTCTTCCAATCACCAACCAAAATTAGTCAAAATTGTTTGGCGTTTGCATCGTGCGTGCTCCTTCGGTCGTCTTATCCAAACCAATCCAAGTAATTTTTCTAATCTACTCTAGAAGATGTAAGGGCTAACTATTGACATGCCTATGACAACTAAGTTTTCCAAGCACAATTAGTCACCATTGTTTGGTGTTGGCATTGTGCATGCTCCTTTAGTCGTCTTATCCAAATCAATCACTTGCCTCTTTCCCCGCTCTTGCATCCCTCTTAGGTGAATGGCATGTTTACCCAAGATCGTCTCAAGTTTGCTAGCATATTCTTCATTGTTTTCAAAAAAGGTAACCATTTGACCCATTCTGCTCCCTAGAAATGCCAATGTGCCACAATCTCCACTGTACTGCACCACTACCTCATGTCCTCTTGTGTACTGAGCAATCACTTTCCAGATTAGACCATGTTCATGTTCCATGCATCTTGTAAAGAACGCTTTTCTTTAGGATGAACAATATATCAAGACACATGTGCACTTGTGTAAAACGCCTCACTTTACCTCTCAACACTTGTTTTTGTCCAATCCTCCTCCTCAAGAGGATCAAACTAAGTGTCCTCCTATGGTAATTCGATGAATGTCAATGATGATGGTGGCTCCTTCTTCATCACAAAGATGAGCAATGAACGGATAATTCTACAAGTCGGTGTCTTACAAATTACCATATTCGTGTGATCCTCTAGCCACTTGACAACTCTTGTGATGTCTCGCACCATTGCATAATCATCTGATTGGCACACCAAGATAGAAACTCCTCTATCATCGATCGTTGCATGTGCAAGCCAAGCCAGGCATCCAAATTGGTACATAACCATTAGACTTGCTTCTATTGGTTGATCTGTTGGATCTTCCATTTGTGGCTCTCAAATGTAGACCTGACCATTATAGTCCAACGGATAAACACTTGGATCAATTTTTTGAACTTTATTTGCACCTCGTCTTTGAGCTTGCAATACCTGGATCCACTTAAATATGTGAACATCTAGGAGTATTTTGGATCAAGCCTTACTCTGATCAATAGGATCTTGGCTCATGTGTTGCTTTTATTGCTCATAAGGTATTTATAGCCTTCTAAATATCCATATAAGAAGTTGTCTCCACTGTAGCCATATAGCTGTAAAATATGTTCTGTTGCACTTGTATATGTGCGTCTATTGATTGGCTTTGATTCACTTGAATCCTCGGTTCAACTTGAATCCATGTTGTGCTTAATCTGTAAAGATGTCTCCTAGAAACTTTTGTTGTTGCTCGGCAGAATTTCTTATACTCGGGTTGACAATACTGCTTGTGGTTGGATGCTCTTCAGACTCACAAGAGTTAGGTAACTCTAATTTGAAAGTGTCGAAATTGAATGCAATCTTTTGTAGTGATGAACACTTGGGCTCTTAATTTGCATTCAATCGTGAATTGTATCTCTGAACTTCTAATTATAGGCCCAATGTGCAATGCAATTGCTTGCACTTGCCAATTTATGGCTTGCACAATGACGTCTAGTTCCTCTCATTCCTGGACTGAATTGTGGTACTGCTTTCCAAAACTAGGCTCGAAATAATTAGAACCCCATTTTCAAAGGTTTTTCCAAAATCTAAGTGAAATTCTAGGCTTTAGCGAAATTTATGACCCAAAATTTTGCAAATTTTCACCAAAATCTTCTCATCTCAACCCTGATTCGCAATTTTGGTTCGTGAACTCTACCCTAATGGCTAGATTTTACTTATCCGTTTCGAATTGAGTTTTGTGTGGATGTTCCCTAGCCGATCGGCTCTCAACACAGTTTTGATTTCACACTTTCTCGAGGTTTCATTTTCTACTCTTTTTTTACAGTTTTTGAATTTCTACTCGGTCCAAGGCCCACTTCGTTTCGACTTTTTACTCGCTTCTTCCTTCTTTCTATCTTTTCCTGCTCGGTTTTTCATTCGCAGTGTGTAACTTTCTCTGTGACTTTCTTTTTTTGGTGCTTTTTTTACCTTTTTTAACTTTTGGCACCTCCCCTATCTTTATTTTTTACCTTGATTATCTAAGATCGATTTAGTGAAAGGAGCAAGGATAGCTATGCCATGTGGCCACATGTCATTGGTCTGTTGGGGGGAGAGAGAGAGAGAGAGAGAGAGAGAGAGAGAGAGAGAGAGAGAGAGAGAGAGAGAGAGAAAGAAAAGAAAGCAATGGCGTTTAAAAAAAGAGATCAAAAAAGTTGTGGCTTCTTTCCTGGGCTCACTGCTAGCCGGAGAGAGAGAGAGAGAGAGAGAGAGAGAGAGAGAGAGAGAGAGAGAGAGAGAGAGAGAGAGAAAAGAAATCAATGGCGTTTAAAAAAAGAGATCAAAAAAGTCGTGGATTCTTTCCTGGGCTCACTGCAAGCCGGAGGTAGAGAGAGAGAGAGAGAGAGACGCTACTGTGCGCTTCTGAAGAACTCGGCCAAGAAGAGGTGGCGCAAGTTGTTTGGGAAGAGCAAACAAACCCATACTGGGTTTGGCTCTTTGTACGCTATTGTGCACTTTTTTTGCAAGTCCTCTTTCGTCCATCCTATTCGGCTTTGCTGCTGTCAGAAGAAGGAAACTACCAAAGGCGAGATACTATCAAGTTGGGGTGTGATAGAGAGAGAGAGAGAGAGAGAGAGAGAGAGAGAGAGAGAGAGAGAGAGAGAGAGAGAGAGAGAGAGAGAGAGAGAGAGAGAGAGAGAGAGAGAGAGAGAGAGAGATAGTACATGGGCAATCTTTCCTTGGTGTGCTTCTTGAGGAGACTACCGTTTCAAAAGTGACATCCCAAGCATCTCTTATGGTAAGAAAGTGTGAGTTGAGGTTGAAAAGCTTCTTAACTATTGCTGGATAGAAGCTGTGCGCTACTGTCCGCTTTTGTTTCACTGCAGGCCAGAGAGAGAGAGAGAGAGAGAGAGAGAGAGAGAGAGAGAGAGAGAGAGAGAGAGAGAGAGAGAGAGAGAGAAAAGAAGAAGAAGAGAGTTTTAACGTCGTGGGAAACTATCCCAAGAGACCTTATAGATCTAGCCGACGAGGAGTTGGACTCAAGACCTGTTATTCAAGAGGAAAATGGCATAACCAATCTACCACACTTGGGTGATATATATATATATATATATATATATATATATATATATATATATATATAGAGAGAGAGAGAGAGAGAGAGAGAGAGAGAACTTTCTTGGTCTTATTGCAGGCCGAAGAAAGAGAATGAGAGATTGTGACTGTGCGCTTTGTCTCACTGTAGGTCGGAGAGAGAGAACTGTGCGGGGAGAGAGAGAGAGAGAGAGAGAGAGAGAGAGAGAGAGAGAGAGAGAGAGAGAGAGAGAGAGAGAGAGAGAGCGCTGGTAATTAGCTGTAACTTTGTAGCTCTGTGTGTGTGTGTGGGCGCGTTGTTTTCACCAACCTCACACACACACACACACACACAGCTAGTAATTAGTAAACTTCTTCAAAAGGTTAAATTGACCTATGATCTCGTCTAAGCCAATGTCTGGCCGGTTATAAAAAATTTAAAAAAAAGTGAATCACTAAACCAAAACACAAAAAAGGAAGCTAAGAAGAAGAAGAAGAGGCTCAGAAGTGAGGGGGAGAATCCACGATCGATAGCAGACAAGAAGATTTACGCCATTTTTAGTAGGTGCAAAAGGGGTAGAGAGAGAGAGAGAGAGAGAGAGAGAGAGAGAGAGAGCAGCAGATGTCAGGTTTTTACGTTGTAAACATGAAGACTCTATGTTTGCTAGAACATCAATATAATGACTGCTAGCCAATGTTCGTGCATATTAATTTTTTGTTTTAGTATATTAATTCATGTGTCATATTAATCTTCGCGGTCGCCATGGAAGATGTGAGTGTCTAGCTCTCCTGAGCTCATTGGCTCTCACTATGATGAGCAATATTTTTGTGCATGTGTATGTGGTGGAGACAGAGAGATAGGGAGAGAGAGAGAGAGAGAGAGAGAGAGAGAGAGAGAGAGAGAGAGAGAGAGAGAGAGAGAGAGAGAGAGAGAGAGAGAGGTGCACTACACTATGAATGTTCAACATTTTTCAAAACTTCGCCGTATTTGTCGTAGTCCCCTTGTCTTGAATCCCCGACGATTTCAAAGCTAGCCAATCGCTTGCCTTTTCGGTTAAAATTTCTTTAATAAAAACCCTACTTCAAATTTTTCTTTGGTGCATATCCACAGTACTGCATGTGTACTTGCTCCGTGTGTGAAGAATTTAAACATTGGACTCATGCCAACTGCCAGTGTTCCTTGAATCAGATGCAATAAAGCAAAGGTAACAAATTGTCGTCATTTTTTCTATTTTACAAAACAAAAAAACTAGCCCCTCTAACACTAGAGGAAAGCATAAGTCCCCCTTCAACACTGGAGGGGATAAAAGTGGTGGGGGAAGGGCACATTCCTTATGGTATTATAAACAATGTGGAGAATTGTGCCAACTCCACACCATACTTATGTATGGTTTTTTTTTCCCACAACACACCAGCATTCCGTGCACGATGTTTGCACAAAAAAAACACTAGAATTTTGCACATGAATTTTGCTTTGTTGCACTGTATACTGCAGCAAATAATTCCATCTTCTCAATAAACACATAACTTCTTATATTGTCTTTTATTAACAAGACATATTTCCTTAAAACTCTGTCATTATGTGGTGATCAAGGTTGCTCATCTATTATGCAATACCGTGACGTTGTTCTTGCAAATCCAGGGATCAATTGATTGCTAGTGTATTGTTCTGTATTGTGAATTTGTCGTTGCAAGATTAGAGGTCGTTGTTGCGTACATGTCAATTAAGGGTATTAAGAAGAAAACTGAATTTTACTTCTGTTGTTGGGTAAATGTGAAGGACTGTATGACTCTCCAAAAACCTGATCACTTCGACATCAATATTCCTCTTGATTGCAAATGTCGTCATCTCCCATTCACACATTGTGGTCATCGTCTCATTTGTATACGCCCTCGTCTTAAACTGTAAAATTGAATTTATTTTTGTTGTAGAGTAAATATAGAGACCTATATGAGACTCCAAAAGCTTGATTACTTCGACGCCAATCGTCCTCTCAAGTGCAAATGTCGTTGTTGGGTAGATGTGAAGGACTGTATGACTCTCCAAAAACCTGATCACTTCGATATCAATCGTCCTCTCGATTGAAAATGTCGTCATCTCCCATTCACACATTGTGGTCATCGTCTCATTTGTATACGGCCCCGTCTTAAACTGTAAAATTGAATTTATTTCTGTTGTAGAGTAGATATAGAGACCTGTATGAGACTCCAAAAGCATGATTACTTCGACATCAATCGTCCTCTCGATTTTAAATGTCGTTCTCTCCCATTGAGACACACTGTGGTCATAGTCTCCTTTGTACACACCCCTGTTTTAAACTGTAAATTTGAATTAATTTATACAATTCCATGGTGTAACCTACCCACTGCAAAGATTGCGTCGCGTATTGCAACATTGGCTATCAATTTGGTCCCCCATGTCGTTGTGCTTAACAGAGCCACTTTCTGTTAGGCGCCATTGTAGGAGCAAAATTCCCATTAGTTGTTACATTTAGCATGCCATCCGATGTGAAATAATTTCCCTTGCTGTTAGCTTGTATGTGGAGGGTCCCTATCAGGTTACGAGCATGGATCTTGACCAAACGTATTGCACGGATTTATCAAATATTTGATGTCACTAAAAAAATTAATGATAGACACTAATTTGTTGATTTTTCATTCCCTCCTCCTTGTCAATACAGTACTTGTCATTGCTGCAAAAAATCTAGCTTCCCTTTTGAGCTATAAAGTGATAAATGCTCTCGCCAATACAGCATAACGTCATTTCACAGTTGTAGGTAAAATGCTTCCCGAACAAGTAGTGCACTTGAAAAAGCGATGCCGCACACAATTAGTGCGAGTAGTGGATGCCCTCACGTTGGACGAGATAATAACAACTTTGCAAGATGAGCGGCGCTTTCAAGCCTTGCTCTCTGAAGTGGTTCACTCAACAACCTCAAAATTTGAGGGTGCCGATATTAGTGACGTATAGCACCTTCTCTTTACTATTCTTGGAGACATGCCAAAATGTGATGTCAACCTGCGAGGTGACTTACTTGAGGACATACAAATGAAGAAATTACAACATTGGTATAACTGCTGGAAGATTGAAAAGGAAAAATCCACCTGCGCAAGGAATATTGACACAGAGAACACCTTCAACAAGGAATTGCGGAAGGAGACCCTTCGAGATAGCAGAGGATTCATGTCTAGTTTGCATATTTAGAAAACTGTATTGAACTCATTTTGCTCTGTCACCTTGGGCATTCCAATAGAGGCTATAAAACGAGGAAGGAAATTAGGATCTGGGTCATATGGAGATACTTATGAATGCAGGATCTAAGGGATTTCTTTCCTTCCGTCCAACAATGTGTACTATTGTAAGGAATTCAAAGGTCAAGCAAAACAACAATTTAAATCGTTCGCAATCCAGAGCAGTGTTGACCTCAACCACTGAGGTATCATGCGTGCTCTTGCACATACTTGTCAATCACCATGGGTGCTTATACTTCCTTATTTCAATGGACCTTCCCTTGGCGATTTGATGGAGTGTGTGCCTGCACCTTCTGGAAGCATCAATGAAACTGTACTTGCCATGGGTGATGAAAAACACAAAAAACCAATTGAACTGAGTTGCAGCCTCATCATCAATCATGCTTCGCCTTTGATTCATGCACTACTAAAAGATTTGGCGTTTGCACATGACCATGGTGTTATTCACAATGACCTTCACCCTTGGAACATTATACTTGACTTCACTAGAGAGGGAATACCAAGAGTAGGTATTATAGATTGGGGTCTTGCCCTTTGACCACCGTATGAGAGAAGACCAACAAATATTCACAAGCAAAAAGAGCATGCCATAAGGCCGTGGCAAGTAACTAAACTCCTGAATACCAGATCTATGTGCCCTTGGAGCAAATGATGTGTATGCACTTTCATGGGTCATCAATCAACCCAGTATTTTTTGCAACCAATTCTGTGTCGATTACAAACTTGACTTGATGCAACAAGGTCTGCTATCGAGGTTTAGGCTATACAGAACATAATCAACAAAGCCTACCTTCTAGAGAATCCATTTGAAAGAAAGACGCTCGCTTAATTAGATCGAGAACTGGAACATCTAGATATGCACGCCGAACAATGCTTGCGTCCCATCTCTGAAATGTGTATTTCTTTCTTCCACTGTGCCTAGAAAAATTCGTTGCAACTTCCAAGCTCTTTTTATTTATAGAGATTCTGTCGTTTTGTTCCAACTTGTCTCCAACATTGGCATGCCCTTCTTCGATATTAGCTAAAGTTCCACTATGGTTTGCAATAGTTTTTTGAACATTGATTTGTTGCCCAATTTCATTATATTAATCCCTTCTAATTCAATCAGACTAATTTTTATATGTTGTATTCACAGTTGCGTTTAAGTGTAGGCCCTCTCAATGGCAATTGCAACTATGTTGCGCACTAACCGGAAAAGACACCGGGAACACGCCACATTTCAAGCTATGAGGAGATGGAAAGTACTACTCTGTTTTGTTGCTTCTTCATGGTTTAGTGTGCAATATATTTATGTGGCTTGGCAAGAAGAATGCAATATCACGATTCACAGCTCACAATATTTCCATCTATGGAAGCTGTGGCGTTTGTAATCTATCAAAAAACGATATCCAGAATAATGGTCTTAACACCACCCACACGAAGTTAGCAAACACAACCTTATTGCAAACAACTGCAATGCATAATCTCAAAGTGAATTGAACTTGTTGTCCCGCCTGCCTAAAAAGTCCAAGAACAAGCAGCATTGTCATCTTGCAGCCCGACTATATACAAGATATCCTAAACACAAATCAACTAATTGTGCAGCTCCTTAGCGTCATCGATATCACAATTAACATCACAAAAGCAGCAACTACGGTTGCAAAAGGTCTACTTGATAGAAGGTCGTTACTCGACAATTCACTAATTTGCTGGTCAGCGAAGCAAAACATGTGTTGCCAACTTCGCTACTTGCAAGCATGCCACTAGCAGCAATGCTAGCATACGAAGACAGCTACATAGTATACTCTGTTAGATGCAAAATCAATAACCGTGTTTATATAGGCATGACATCCGATTTCGAAGCTAGGAAAAGGGTGCACATGACAAATCCACCAAAACGGATGAGACATGATGTGTCGTCCTTTCCACCGTTTTCTCAAAACTTTGTGTTTCGTGTACTGTACAATACACAAGATAGGAGCACTACTATTGCACTAGAAGTAGAAGAGATAATTACTCAGCATGCAACTTCCACCAAAGGATACAACAATTTAAAGGGACATCCCCCAAACTACAAGAAATACTATTACTTAAAACACCATAGAAAGATATAGCGTGCAATGAATTCAATCTTTGTTCTAGGGTAATATCTCTCATTCATGTCTCTCTTGTGTATTAAACTACTTCTCAAGAGTCTTCTTCTCTATTATCTGTGAAAATTTTTAAGTTATGTTCTGTATTTTTTTCTACAACAACATCATTCAGCTTCCAAATTTTAGGATTCAACAACTACGTGTACTACTGCTCAACGACTTATGAACATATTGGTCCGTTCACATTACTTAGATGTCTTGCAATAACATCAAGAGAAGTGGACAATCCATTCCAGCAAACATCTACACTACTTTAATACCATTTATCGACAGTTCTTCAAGCTCATATCCTATTCCAAATTAAAGAGAAATTCAAATTTTCTTTCCATGCCCCCTAGTTACTGAGGTTATCTACATGGCTCTTTTCTCACCTCCTGTAAACTTCCATATCTAATACTTCTATCAAAAATCAACAAATAGAAACAAACCATGTAGCAACAATTTATATATTTTCCAACAAACTTATACATGTACCAATGATGCACCTTGCCTTTAGCACAAATTAACAGTATTCCTTGCTATTGCTTCTCAATAACTTCTTCACTATGCATATCACAATTCATTCCAGCACAACATCAGCAAATTCCTCGTCTCCTCCAACCTCCTCTTTCTTCCTCCAATCAGCTACTTTCACTATCATCCTTCACCCACCTTCAATGTGTGCTACAACCTGTTTCAATATCTCAAGACACCAAGAGCGACTACCTCCTGCACTCTCCAACTTTGTGCCTTGCTCTGCCTACTCCAAACCTTGGCAATCAAGGCATACTAGTTTTATTTTCGTGGATTTTTCAATAATTTTTGTGATTTTTTATGAAAAATTTTGAAAAAAATTTAACATATTTTTTTTAATGAATTTTTTGACTTTTTTATATTTTTTCTACTTTTTTTATTTTTTATGAATTTTTTAGGATTTACTTTTATTTTTATGAAACTTTTATTGTGTCTTTTGTGGTTTTGTAAAGATTTTTGTGAATTTTTCTACTTTTTGTCTAATTTTTCCCTCATTTTTTCTTCATTTTTGTTTGATTTTCTTTTCTTGTATTTCAATTTTTAATGATTTTTTTTCTAATTTCTAGTGATTTTTTGAATTAAACTCTTTTTCTTTTTTCGGGGTTTTAAGAAATAAAATTAATAATAAACATTTACAAATTACAAATTAAAATAAACTAACTTAACTAATCCTAATGTTTACCTTACCTACCATGCCAATGACGGCGATGAGCTGGCCTACAACGTGCCGACGAACGGGAATGGCGGCATGGTGCAAAGGCGGTGATGGCGCAGAGAGGAGCATCGAAAGAGGGCACATGTGGAGAGAGAGAGAGAGAGAGAGAGAGAGAGAGAGAGAGAGAGAGAGAGAGAGAGAGAGAGAGAGAGAGAAGAGAGGGCAACCCATCACTGCTAGCAAGCAAAGGAGAGAGAATGAAGACCGCCAGCCCACATGCGCAGGGAGATAGAGAATGAGAGAAAGAAAACGCCAGGCTTATGTCGGCGCAGGAGAGGAGAAGAGGGAGTAGATTGGGGGGGTACCTCTACCAGCGAAAAGTGCGCAAAGGAAGAGAAAGAGAGCGAGAGTAGAGGGCCCATAAGTTTGGCGTGCGCCTAGGCTAACGTGGAGTCAACCAACCATAGCAAAGCAATTTTTCAATATTTGGTGTGTGTGTGTGTGTGTGTGTGTATTATTTATTTTATCAAGCACCAAAAGGCATTTAGAGAGAGAGAGAGAGAGAGAGAGAGAGAGAGAGAGATTTTAAGGTGGGTCCCACCTTGACCAAGGAGAGAGAGAGGGAGTGGGAGTGGAGATGAGAGAGAAAGAGAAAGGGAGGAGAGAAGGTATAATAGGCGCGCCTATTATGCTTGGGAGAGGGGTCTTTCTTCTTTTGACTTATTTAAACATTAATCATCATAGGAGTGAGCTCTCACCAAAAACAAACTGTCGAAGTCGAATTTCCACCTAAAGCTCGAAATTTGACCGTTGAGTCCGCACGATCGTCGAGAATTTTCCAGAGCGTACCTCAAAGCTCATGATCAACAATCAGCTGCATTGGGGCCCAATATTTCAATTTGTATTTTCTAAATGTCCAAAAATATCAAAATTATCTCGAAAATTAGTCGAGAACGCTAAAAATCACTTGAAAATTCAAAAATAATTCCTAGAAATTCCCAAAAATTTCCATAAAGTTCAAAAAATCATCAGCAATTGCATTCAAACTGTGAGATCCCCAACCCGCCAACAAGATCGGGATGGGATCCTTGACAGGTCTCTAGGTCTGATAAAAATCAGAGTCTCTAAACAAGAAAAAATCCAAGGAATAGACCTTTACCATTGACAATGGCTTGGGTCTATAGCTTTAGAAGAAGACCTAGTACTGTCTCGCAGCAGAAATGGGACAACGTATTAAAAGTCCAAAAAACTATTTCGGCCCTATAACTTCCACAAATTTGGCTAAGGTATCCTCAACCAACGCTTTTTTCCCCCTAACATATGTGAGGACATAGCCGTTGGTAGATTCCTCTTCCAAGTGAAGAAGTTTTCTAAACGTTATAGTGTGCAGAGATGGATAGTTACCTGACTAATCAAGTCCACCCGTCCATGATTGACAACCTTATTCAATCCCCACTTACCACCCCGCACTCACACATGATTCATTTGTTATTTGATTACTACCACGTTCTTATCACAATTAAAATAATGATTCCTTTTATCCTTCATAACAGGATTTTATTAAAACGGCCCTTGAAAACATTATTGAAAACATTCTTTTAACAGACATCTTTAGACTTAAGATAGGGTACTGTCAATCAAAACATTGTCCGTAATAACCATGACCAGTACTCTTCTTGTCTCAAGACCACCTAAGGGTGAAAAAACGGCACCCATTCATTATTCATAATCCGGAGTGGATAAACCCCCACCCAAGGTTCCGGATGCCCATACACCAAACCAGTTGCCCATACAACCGGGCAGCTCCCCTAGGATAAAAAACGGTATCCTAACTTATGTAGAAACATCAAGACATGACAGGGAATAGAAACTCATCGTTCATGGGGGTGACCGACATCCGTGGCTGGAAAGCCATCATTATTTATCAAAATATACCAAGGAGTCGAAGGTGTCTTGAGACAAGCTGTTTTAAGGATGATCAATCATATCTTTCCTAATTCAACCAGTTTTAACACAAAGAATTATTTCCTACATTATAAACAAATGCACGTTAGTTACCTTTTGACCAACTATTCCTTTTCTGATTCTTACTCACTCCTTACGTATGCAATGTTAACTTATAAAAGAACTTAAACTATTTAAAGACTTGATTGAATAATGGGAAACCCACCTGGGATTGATTGGCCATCTACTGCTGCGCTGGCGCCTGAAGACTCTCCTCCGTAGGCCTGCTACTAGGCCCGGCTTCGTCGTCGTGTGACGCTCTAGTTCTTTTTAGAGTTCTACCCTCATCATCAGATGTAGGATTGGCTCGGTTCTTTTAGGTGTCATAACTTCTTATTTTTTATAAAGGGACGTCTAATCATTAAGTAAATTATTCGGAAGCTAGACTTAACCTTTGTATCCAATTTTACCCAAATCTAGGTTAAATTTATAGTTTTAATTGGTAAATTCTTGACCTAATAATTTCTTATTTTCCTAAAATAGGCATGATAACTTTTTCCACAGCTTCCCTAAGGGTTTTCTAAGCTATCCTAATTTCCTTATAATTTCCTATATCTTTTTCCTAATTTCCCCATGGAATCTTAAGCTTGGGATCTGCTTATTTTGAGCTTAATATTTATTCTATTTATTTTCTCTCAAAGACTTCATTTCCTCAACTTTACATCATAAGTTTACACTTATTATAATTTTTCTAAAAACTTTTGACCGCAAAGTCTATTTATTTTAATTAATCTTTGGCCAAAAGTAGGACTTCTAGTCAATTATAATTTTCTAAACTTACTAATAAATTATGGTATAATTATCACAAGTAGAGAATGATATTTTTGACTACTGGTAATTATCTTATTATTTTCCAACTTAATTATATAATTTTCATCTTCAATTTTTAGCTAAAATTAGTATAATTTGACTTAAAATAAATATCTATACTATTTTTCTAACCTTGACATGATTATCACCACCTTTTTATTATGTAATCTAAATCTCATAAATAGAATGGAATCATATAACATGATTTATTAATTTTTCCCTTTAAATTTTAGCCAAAATTAGTATATTTTGACTTAGATAAATATCTATACTAAGTTTCTGACCTTGACATAATTATCACGGCCTTTTCATCATGTAATCTAGCTTTGATAAATAACATGTACTCATATAGCATGATTACTAATTTCCCTCTTTAGTTTTCAGTTAGAATTAGTATAATTTGACTTAGATAAATATCTATACTAAGTTTCTAACCTTGACATAATTATCACGGCCTTTTTATCATGTAATCTAACTCTGATAAATAGTATGTAATCATATCACATAATTTACTAATTTCCCCTTTTACTTTACCCTCAAAAATAGTGTTTTTCTACTAAGATAATTAGCTAAACTAATTATCTGTGGTTAAGATAATTATCACGAATTTTTTAAGATGTGATTTACCTTTGATAGATATCTCAAATGTTTTTAGTTTAATTCGCTATTTTGCTCCATTAATTTTTCCTTAAAAACAGTGTTTTCCTACTGAGATAATTAGTTAAACTAATTATCTGAGATTGAAATAATTATCAAGGGTTTCCTAAGATGTTTTTTTCCTTTGATAATTATCTCAAAGCATTTTGGATCAGTTTGCTATTTTCTCCTAAAAACAATGTAATTCTGTTGAGATAATTAGTTAAACTAATTATCTAAGGCTAAGATAATTATCAAAGGTTTCATAGGATGTGTTTTTCCTCTGATAATTATCTCAAAGCCAGATCAATTTGCTATTTTTCCTCTTTTAATTTCCCTTAAAAACATTGTAATTATGCTAAGATAATTAGTTAAACTGATTATCTGAGGGTAAGATAATTATCACAGGTTTCATAAGATGTGATTTGATATTTTCCCCCCTTTTTAATTTCTCCTAAAAATAGTATAATTATGCTGGGATAATTAGTTAAACTAGTTATCTGAGGTTGAAATAATTATCACGAGTTTCATAAGATGTGATTTACCTCTGATAATTATCTCAAAGCATTTTCGATCAATTTGCTATTTTCTCCCTTTTAATTTGTCATAAAAACAATGTAATTTTACTAAGATAATTAAGTAACCTAATTATCTGAGGGTAACATAATTATCAAGGGTTTTCTAAGATGTGATTTACCTTTGATAATTATCATAAAGTATTTTGAATCAATTTACTATTTTCTCCCTTTTAATTTGTCCGAAAAACATTGTAATTCTGTTAAGATAATTAGATAAACTAGTTATTTGAGATTAACATAATTATCACGGATTCCCTAAAATGTGATTTACCTCTTATAAATATCTCAAAGCATTTTGGATTAGTTTGATCATTTCTCCGTTTACTTTTCTCTCAAAAACAGTGTAATTCTGCTTAAATGAAAATTACTCAAAAAATTACAAAATAATTTTCCTAGCATAACGACAGTCTTACACATCTCTGATGATTATCTCATCTTAATCTAAATTTAATTAATATAAATACCATTAATTTATGGTTAAAATGGATAATTCCAGTCTTAATATGATATAATATTTAATTAGCTTAATATCCCTAAGCTTAATCACAATAACCAGCATAGAATATTTAATTAAGAGAGAATTTTTTAGTATACATAGGATTAATCTTTAATTAATTAAAAAAATTGTAAATAGGTTAACTTAGCTTTGCTAATTAAGGAAGATTATGACTAATTACCGGTTAATTAACCAACTAGAGCTTGATCTCTAGTGATTTCTGCGTAGAGGTCTCTTTAGATGAGAGAGAGAGAGAGTGCCAAGGCTCCGAGTCTTTCCAAAATTTGTGAAGCAAGGATCATATTTATAGGTTTCTGGGCACTCAGAGACTGGAAAATGGCAGTAACTTCCATCCCAAGCAGCCCTACAGCTCCAAAAACGCCCCCTGCTGCTAAATCTAACCTGGGAAAGTTCATCATTACCCCACACAGCCCCTCTCAGCTTCCAGAATCGATTTTTATTATTTTCATTGATTTTTAATGATGAAAATTGAAAATATCAGTAATTTCTAGAACCTTAGGATAAGAAAGTCTTTGTTAATAATAATTACTGAAACCATTCAATTTTACTTAACTAATTAAATTCATAGTGTAACCTTTCAGAGCCCATAACTTTTCCAGATTTTATCGGAATTCGGTTCAGAAAAATTTAACCCTAGTAAAGCTCTGGTTACGGTTCCAAAAATAGCAATATTTACAATAGTTGGATCATTCTACAGTGTTTTCTTAACAACCAAGTTAGTTTGATCGGGCTTTGTACAATTTCTAAGGTTTCAGAAACTGGAAACCTTACAAAACACTTTCGACACTCATAAGCAAGCCAAAAATAGCAGTTTTTATTGAAAATGCTAATTAGGACAAAATCAACGAACCAGCCCTAGAAATAACCAAACGCACAAAACTCGTCCAATGAGGGCACAAAAACGCTCAAAATCACACCATAAATACACGCACAAAAAGCTCGTCAAGATCATAAGCTATCAATTTTTACGAAATTAATTGGAAATTAATGCAAAATTACCAAAACATTTGTAAAAAATATCCAAAAATTTTCAAAAAATTCTCCACACATAGATGAATGGTGCAGCCAAATCAAAACTCAATTAGCACATCAATTCAATTGTCAAGTAATTTTGCCAATAAAAACCAAAACTAAGCAATTAAATCGGCAATTTTAGGTCAAAAATTGACGCAATTCAATTGTGTAGAACCTTGTTTTGAGCTAAAATACGTAATAATTAATCATTACAAACATCAAATTTGCAATCAAACATTGGATTAATCATGCATATTAAGCACTTTTTAATGCACACATACACTAATAATTGACAATTTTTACCAATTTCTAGGTGCACACACACAAGTGTTAATCATGTTAAAATTGCAAATTGAACACACAAATTTCTAATTGGTCATGATCACATCACAACTTAATCAACACATATGCAAAATCTTTATGCACACATTGATTTTTTGGGGCACACACAAGGGCAAAATAGTGCACACACACCTAAAATTAAGCATACTCAATTAGAGTGCACACACACTTGATTTTTGTGCACACAATTGCAATTGACCATCCAAGCACATAATTAGCAAATCAACAATGCACATTAGCGCCTGAAACCATCAATTTATGCACATTATAGTCTATGAAATTTTTGGCATTACGACAACATGCAAACGCACAAAATCAAAATAACTAAAAATCAAAATATAGACAATGTCTAGGCATACCGCACAAATGTTGAATCCAATGGCACCATCCAATTGCCAATTACACACATATGTAGATCGATTTTGTCGATGATCCAAAGCCCTAATCTTGCATTCCAAAATCAAAAAATTGTCAAATGATTAGCATAAACAGGTATAGTTAGAATGCAATCCAAGCCTCTAATTAGGCAAATGTTAAAGCATAAGCACAAAATGCTAGTCCGATGAAATCTTTGTAAACCCTAAGTTTGGCTTAAGGGGACGTATGTTAGGGTAAGCCCAACTTGTGGCACCATGTGGGAAATCCCTCTAGCCACCTAGGAAGAGATAAATAATGACATGGTCCAATAGCAAAAGGATGCAACCTATCTAGCCAATCATTGTAAAGCACCAAGCCTATATAGAGGCTACTTTCTAATCAAACAATTTCACTTTGAGTCCTGTCATTGTCTCTCTCTCTCTCTCTCTCTCTCTCTCTCTCTCTCTCTCTCTCTCTCTCTCTCTCTCTGCCCTTAGCTTTGGCATAACCTAACCCTAATCGCTATCTCTCTAACTCTAACCCTAACAACATGGTTAAGCTAAGGCTTCACCCTCCATAGCCTAATGCTAATCATTGATGATTAGGGAGTACTCTTCCGCACCAACTAACCCATCACACGTAACATCAGGATAGCATCTTGAAAAGCATCCAATCATCAAATTCTGATATGAAAGTATTAAGTTCCACACTTGGTATGTAGTTGTTGTATCATCTCTTTGTGAAACTTGCACATTGGACTTGACAACTGTAGGCTTCGCAAGAACCTCCTCATCAGCAGTAAATTTGGAGGTGGTCGAGGGAGGAGCATGCTGACGAGCATGTTCTTCTTTTTTGTTCACAATATCTTTGTGTACTTTCTCCTCGTAAAAATTCCCTCGTTAAGTTCAAGAAACCAAGGTAGAGATATATATACGGTTCTCTAGAAGTTGCAAGCAAGCTGCATTGGGGTGAAAATGATGTCCGGGCTATTCTCATCCACAAACTTATGCAGATTCTTGATGATTTTTTATTATAATTTTGTTTATTCAAACATCTAAAGCAATTTTAGGAATGTTAAGTTGAACTTGGTAGTATTGAACCCTAACATTGTGAGACACTTGTCTGCATACACATCATTTTTCTGCATTCATCAGTGCCTTATTCACCTCGATCGATGCTCCTTTCTTCATGAGACCAAGCTTGTAAGAAAATAATTTATTCTTGTATTGTTGCTTGGCATCTTCTAGGAACGAGTTCAAATTTCCACCCTCAATAGGTTTAGATGAATGCTCATGATCGAGCTTTACCTCTTGAGTGTGTCTCTCAATAGAAGACCACACAACCTCAATACGCAACCATTCTCAAAGATGGATGACTCTCTTGAATCAATGTACCTCTCAGGGCCAAGTAAAGCAATTAATGTTCTCACAAAAAAGAATATGAATAAACAAGTACTAGTTTGAGGGATGGCAAGACTCTTGGCATCCGCAGGGTCACTCAAAGTGATATCCCAAAGAAAGTATGTCTTTTTTTGAGCGGGGATGTCTACACAAGCTAATCCATACAAGCGCTCTTCTTGGACCAAATTTGGATGTGAGTTCTACTCAATCATTTGCAAAGTCCTACACAATTTTTTGTTTTATGGTCACATCTACATGTTGAGATGTCGAGCTCTACACCTTGAGCTGGCATCCACTATGGGTCTTGGCCGCTTACGGCATTTACTCACTGGCGCGTTAGGTGACCGACACGGAGGATCTCTTCCGGTGATTCTACAGCTGGACTGCACTTATAGTGCCAGCCTAGTACGCTTCTAGCGAGTTCACACTTAGTGAACGCATGTACATATGTGCTACTTTTCAGCTTTAGCACTTAGTCATTTTGTACTCTCTTTTCTGTGAAGAAGAAGAAGAAGCTTTCCATGTCTGTGTGCTTTGTGCTTGTCTTGTGTAGCTCTCTTGCATCCTCATTCTTTACATGGTATCAGAGCCTGGTGCAGGCAAGAGAGGCTAAGAGAGCAAGAGCATCACAATCCCTTCGTTCTCAATCCACGTTTTTCTCACAAGTTTCTGAACAGGTCTCCAAAGTGCAGTATACAGAGATTTACTGTACAAGTACAGTGGTTGTATGTACGCTTGATTGTGGACACTCGTTGAGTGTAGAAAGAATTACAGGTACCACAATAGCAGGTTCAACAGATTTGCAGGTTTTTGCAGATTGCAGCTATTTTGTCTTAGTGCTTCAAGATGTCTGACGGTTTCAGTCAGATTGTTACTGAGAAGCTTGAGAAAAATAACTACCCTGCATGGAAGTTCAGAATAAAAAATTTCCTAAAAGGAAAAGGTTATTGGGACTATGTAGAAGGAGACAATGAAAAGGAACCAGAGATTCCCGAGGCAAATGCTACAGCAGAACAAAGGAAATCTTTGAGGGACTGGCAACAAGGCCAGAGCAAAGTGATGTATTGGCTTTCTATGAGCATCACAGATGGCATGATGGGCTATCTACAGGATGCTGAAACCCCCGCCATTGCATGGAGAAACTTAGGCAGAGTGTTCGAGGTGAACACCAAGGCGAGAAAGCTTCAACTAAAGTCAGAGCTAAATCAGGTTAAGAGGAACAACCTCTCAATCAATGATTATGCCTTGAAGATCAAGAGTATCATTGAGGCTCTTGGATCTATTAAAGTCTCAGTGGAAGACGATGACATTGTCCATGCATTCTTGGATGGTCTAGGAGATGAGTATGTACATTTTAGGTCTTCCATGAATACAAGAGACGACATCCCCGTGTTCCAAGATTTGATTTCTATGCTTATTCTTGAGGAGAAGAACCTTGACACATCTTCTTCTCATGGCAGGAATAATTCTGAACAGGCCTTCTATTCTAACTCCAACAGAGGTAGAGGTAGAGGTCGTGGTTGAGTCCCAAGGGGTTGCAGGGGCCAATTTCTGGAAGGTCAATCAAATCAAAACAATACAGGTGGCAGGGGAAACCAGTCTCAAGGCAGGGGGAGTCAAAGAGGTCGTGGTGCAGGATCAAGCAGGCAGCAATATACTCCAGATAGCAGAGAATGTTGGACTTGTGGTGAAAGAGGTCACATGTCACGTGACTGTCCAAAGGGAAAAGCAAGTGGAAAGAGAGAACAGGGCAACTATGCATCTACTAGTAGAGATGCAGATGACAGCAAAAACGAGCGCATGTTTGTTATGCAGCATGTAATGAATACAATGACTGCAGAGAATTCCACCCAAGATGATGTTTGGTATGTGGATTCAGGTGCCTCTAATCACATGACGTCTTGTGGAGAGTGGTTTAGAGATATGCGCAAACCAGATGTGTCAGGCTATGTGTAGACAGGAGATGACACAGCTCACCCCATTGCTCATGTAGGGGACATACCTCTAAATACGAAGAGTGGGAAATCAAAGTACTTAGCAGATGTACTTCACGTCCCAAACATTACAAAGAATCTTGTTTCTATTGGACAAATGGTTGAGCAGGGTTTGCAGGTTCGCTTCAATCCAAATGGCTGTTATGTAGAAGATTTCCAAAATGGCTGTAAGCTGATCACAGAGGGCAAATGTGTGGGCAGAATGTTTACGCTGAATGTAGACATGCCTGAGGTAAAAGCTGCATTATTTGCACAGGGCACAGGTGTTGTGGCTGATGTTGACATTTGGCACAAACGCATTGGCCATGTCAATGAGCAGAGATTGCGCAGCATGCAATCAAAACAGATTGTAAAAGGTTTGCCCAAATTCAAGGTGGATGGTATGCATAAAGTGTGTGCAGCATGCCAGTTTGGAAAACAGTCAAAGGGCTCATTTCCACATGAGCGCAATGTATGTAAAAATCCACTTGAGGTGGTGCACACAGATGTTTGGGGTCCAACCGATACTGCAAGTATACATGGTTGCAGGTATTATGTCTCTTTCATTGATGACCATACAAGGAAAGTATGGGTCTACTTCATGCGTAACAAAAGTGAAGAGTTTGGTCACTTTCAAGACTTCAAAGTCATGATTGAGAAGGAGACAGATATGCAAATCAAGACATTGAGGTCAGATGGAGGGGGAGAGTACTTCTCCAATGATTTTTTCAATTTTCTGCGAATGCATGGTATACGCAGGCAGTTTACATGCAGATATACTCCACAACAGAATGGGGTCGTAGAAAGGAAAAACAGGCACATTGCAGAGGTTGCACGTGCATTGATGAATGAGAAGAACATGCCTCATCATTTCTGGGCTGAAGCCGTAAATACAGCTGTGTACATTATGAACAGGACACCTACAGCTGCGGTGCATGATGTAACACCTGAGGAAAAGTTTACAGGTACAAAGCCTGATTTGGCACACTTGAAAGTGTTTGGCTGCATAGCTTACGTGCATGTACTAGATGAGTTGCGTACGAAATTGGATCCTAAAGCAGAAAAATGTATTCTTGTGGGATATTCCCTTGAACAAAAGGGGTACAGGTGCTACAATCCTACTACACGAGAATTACGAGTGAGCAGAGATGTAGTCTTTGATGAGATGAGCATCTGGTACAGTAATGCACATGGCACTATTGGGGTTGATGTAAAAGATGATGTGGTTGTACAAAATGTGAGGCCACAGTCACAGGTTTTGAGTGGACCACAAGAGTCCTCTTCTCGTGGCTCTGTTGAGAAACCATGGAATGGTAGACTACGTACGCAAGTTACTCCACCAACAGGTACAGGGAATGTATCACGAAAAGGAAAGGAAAAGGTTGATGAACCTCCCTTTATGGCTGATGCATCATCAGGTTTTTCACATGTAGACATGGATTCAGATGGTTCTGAACAAAGTCTTGATGAGGAATTTGGAATTCCGGTTATCAGGACACCTGGTGTAAGGAAAGTACAAGAAGATGCTAGAGGGCAAAGGAGTGACCCAGGACCACGCAGATCTAATAGAGTCAGAAATCCAGTTCAGAAATTGACTTATGATGGGTATCTAGCGCATCACCAAGCCTACATGTCTAAGGTGATACAGGATGTGGAGCCCACATGTTTTGAGGATGCAGTTGGAAATGTGCATTGGGATGATGCAATAAATGAAGAGATGGCTACATTGGAAGCAAACGACACATAGGAGTTGGTGCCATTGCCAAGTGGCAAGAAAGCTATTGGTTGTAAATGGTTGTATAAAACCAAGCATAAGGCTGATGGTAACATTGAGCGTCACAAGGCAAGGCTGGTCGCAAAGGGTTATGCACAGACGTATGGCATAGACTATGAGGAGACCTTTGCTCCAGTGGCAAAGATGACGACTGTGAGAGTTGTCATAGCAGTGGCTACATCTAGAGCATGGATTATGCATCAAATGGATGTAAAGAATGCCTTCTTGAATGGTGAGTTTCAAGAGGAAGTGTATATGGATCAGCCACTTGGTTATGTTGATCCAGGTTACCCAGATTATGTATGCAAACTTCTCAAAGCTTTGTATGGTTTGAAGCAGGGCTCTAGAGCATGGTATGACAGGATTGCCAAGTATCTTGTCAATATTGGTTTTAGGAGAGCTCATGATGATCATTCACTCTATGTACGTGAGAGTGATGTGGGGATTGTGGTCATTACCATATATGTAGATGACCTTATTATTGTTGGTGACAATGCTATGGAGATTGACCATGTGAAGGGTCTTCTCAAACAGGAGTTTGAAATGAAAGATTTAGGCGAGTTGCGCTACTTTCTTGGCATTGAGGTGATCAAAACTCCAGAGGGTGTATGGCTATCACAGAGACAGTATGCTTTGGACATGTTGTCAAAGTATGGTATGGCTGATTGTAAGCCAATTTCTATTCCCTTGGATGTGAATGCAAAGCTGAGTGCAGAGAAGGGTGATGTTGTTGAGGATGTCAACATGTACAGGAAGATTGTGGGTAGTCTAATCTACTTGACTATCACCAGGTCAGACTTGAGCTACACAGTAGGCTTGGAGAGTCAGTTCATGCAGCTTCCGAGGAAGCCACATTTGGATGGAGTACGACGCACACTTAGGTATGTGCAAGGTACTCTTGACTACGCATTGTTCTATGCAGCAGATGCACCATTAGCATTGTATGGGTATACAGATGTAGATTGGGCACGTAGCATTGTTGATAGGAGATCTACGAGTGGCTTCATGTTCTCTTTTGGGAGTGTTGTTGTTACTTGGAGCAGCAAAAAGCAGCCTATGGTTGCTTTATCGAGCACAAAGGCCAAGTACAGAGGTGCAGCAGTTGCGGCGTGCGAGGTAGGTTGGCTACGCACATTACTTGAGGAATTGGGAGTGCAGGTGGACCAGCAGATTTTCATCCATTGTGACAACCTCAGCAGCATGCAGTTGGCTAGGAACCCAGTGTTCCATGCCAGGACCAAACACACATAGAGTTCCATTACCACTACGTTCGAGAGCGAGTGTTGGCGGGCGACATCGACCTGGTCTACGTGAGCACAGAGGAGCAGATAGCAGATATCTTTACCAAGGCCCTCGGAGCTGAGAAGCTTTGGCGTTTCTGGACTATGCTTGGACTCTGCAACATGCAGAGCTCGAGGGGGAGTGTTGAGATGTCGAGCTCTACACCTTGAGCTGGCATCCACTACGGGTCTTGGCCGCTTACGGCATTTACTCACTGGCGCGTTAGGTGACCGACACGGAGGATCTCTGCCAGTGATTCTATAGCTGGACTACACTTATAGTGCCAGCCTAGTACGCTTCTAGCGAGTTCACACTTAGTGACCGCATGTACATATGTGCTACTTTTCAGCTTTAGAACTTAGTCATTTTGTACTCTCTTTTCTGTGAAGAAGAAGAAGAAGCTTTCCATCTCTGTGTGCTTTGTGCTTGTCTTGTGTAGCTCTCTTGCATCCTCATTCTTTACACTACATCCACCATAGTCTACACAAACATTAAATGTACCAAACAAAATGTGCCCCCACAAATCGTCTCCCAATTCTAGATTGACTATGGCCAATGCATGCTTTGTCCTTTTCTTGGAAGGACCATCAATTTTGAAGAATGATTTTTGTATTGGGCTTGGAATTTTGATGGTAGCATAGATTCTTTTTCTACAATAATTTTCTTGAGGGCTAGCGCATACTTGTCCTACATCAACATTTGATTGTTGTTTAAAAATGTTTTATGGACATTTCTAATGCTTCAGGACTTAGACACTTACTTGGTGCAATAACTGCAACATTAAAGCAACAGGCACATTATACCATTCCTATTTTTTGACTCTTTTGTCAATGCTTGCCTGCATGTACACAATGCATGGGACCTTAGCCGTGGTGGCTTCCTTGGATGTCAGACCCATTGCACACACCATCCATAGCATGTCATGTATGATGTCGCTATGTAGCCATGTCGTTCAATCTGCGATTAGATGGACAATGACACATGTAATGAAACACACTTTCTCAAAGCAAAACTGCTAAGTGACTAATCTATCATCACATACTTCTTTGTACACCATGATAGATAGAATAGCTATCATCATGCGTACAAAACACACTTTTCTCAAAGCAAAAATGGTAAGTAACTATTATATCATCACATACTTCTTTATATACATGATGATAGATAGCTTATCTGCCTCATTTGTGGAGTCCATTGTCACCAACTCAAGTCAAACTCGAGGGTGGATATTTATGTATGTCTTGTAAGCTTCACCTAAAAACATCATAGTGTAAGCTCTCTTAGAGGATTGTTTCAACTAACAGAATACTCTCAAAGCAATACAACACTAAAACTTACTTTCTTCCAAGACACTCATCTAGGCAGCCAATCTCTGAAATCCATCCCAAATCTATAGCATTTTTCTAGATTGATATGACCAACAAGTGTTCTTAATCTTTGCTTTGAACTCGTTAGTCAATTATTGTCATAAGGGTCCATTTTTGTGTGATCTCATCATTGACTCTGATCGATGGATATCCCAGGGTATCAATAGAACAAATAATGGATCCTTTTGGTTTATAATACCCCTCAAGCAAGAACATTTTAGCCAATGGTTTAAAACGCTTGGGATCCCAAATCACTTGCCTTGCCTTTTTTATCTTTGTCAGTCAACATAGAGGAACCCATGGTAGTGGAGCTTCTCACTCCTCCTACATGATTTTCATGACTTATAAAGCATTCTTACAGCAAAATGTTTGAAAAATCAAAACCAATACCTTAAAATTCTGTAAATGTTTGGACAACATGTCCTGGCATAGTGTGATTTCATTGGTAATTGGGAAGTTCTCACCAACAATAGCTCTCGTTTTCATGTACGCTTATATCTCTCTATCATCGATCTCATCCGCAAAATCCTCCATGTTAGCAACAACCTTAGTAGAGGTGCCTTCATGTACCTTAACCTTCCCTTTTGCAGCCTTGGTGAGTGTTGATTTTTGTAAGGTTTGTGGTGTTGGCACACTACTGACATGCATGCCTTGTGGAACTGAGACACTAGATGTTGGAGACACATCTTTTTTTTATCGTTTTCTCTTGATTTTTTTTCAATTTGCCAAAAAAAATTAGTACAATTCTTGATTCTCAAATGGTTTGTAAGCTCTCGACTTTTTTCAAATTTTTCAACAAACTTGAGCGGCCAAGCAGTTTTGGATCTCTCAAAGTAATCAAAAACGACCTAGCTTCTGAGCTTCATAACTTCAAAAGACCAAGCTTTCAAGCTACTCAATTTTGAAGCTTCTCACAGCATCCTTCGAGCTTCATACCTCTTTCCGACGTTGAAAATTCCAAGCATTTCAAGGAAATGTCAAAGGCTTGTGACAAATCGAAATTCGTAAGGTGAATTTCAACTACAGCTAAACATCAAATCAAGGTATTTTTTTTTTAATTGCTTCTTGTGATTAGGTGCTTGAAAGTTTTTCGTGAAGAGTGACTTCACAATTAAGATTATTAAGCACGCACTTATACTATTTTCTTTGTAAAATTGGGCAAGACACTGCCATAGAGAGAGTCTCTCTATCAATAGGACCAAGTCCCTAGCATTTTTCACGAGCACT
Organism: Adiantum capillus-veneris; assembly: GCF_014529385.1. NCBI lineage: Eukaryota > Viridiplantae > Streptophyta > Polypodiopsida > Polypodiales > Pteridaceae > Adiantum > Adiantum capillus-veneris. Next base: position 145,139,397 of record NC_140944.1, read on the forward strand.
TGCATCTCGGAAGAAAAAGGAGTTATAAAATTTAATGGGGAGGGCTTCCATACTTGGCAAACTAAGCTAAGGGGTTGTTTAATGAAGAAAACATTATGGGGTGTAGTAAAAACACCTCTCAGTGATCACGAAGGCACACAAACGAGGGCATCTACTGCATTCAATCAAGAAAAATGTGAACAATCATTTGGCATCAGAATGATAATTATGTACATTTTATAGATGAGTGCACACATGCATACGAGGCCTGGCAAGTTCTAGAGAAGAATTTTGGAGCTAGAGCCAAACGGAGTAAGGTTAGCCTAAAAAGGAAACTTTACACACTCACCATGCTTGAGGTGGAAGACATAGCCAGTTTGGTCAACAGGCTTAAAAGCATGATCACACAATTGGCCTACATCCAATGTGAAGTAGAAGAAGATGACAAAGTTGAAGTCCTCCTTAGTGCACTTCCTTCCAACTATGACCATATAGTCACTGTTCTTGAAGAAAAGGAGCCAACGCCAGCACTTCAAGATGTGGTAATCTCGCTTCAGGTAGAGGAAAAGAAGCAAAAATTTCATTTACACCGACAAGTCGAGATTTTTTGGCAAAAGGAGGTGAATCATCCATAGATTTTACATCATCTTCCAACATTCAAAAGTTCTACGACTGTGGTAAAATTGGACATGTAGCTAAGGATTGTTATATCAATCAATTTTGTAGCAATTGCGATAAGAAGGGCCATCCTCCTTCGAGTTGCTATTCGAAGGATCAAGATAGCAATAACAACAACAACAACATTAAAGGCAAGAATCCAATGAAAGGAGCATTTCATGTGGTCAAAGAAGAAGAAGCAGGGGAAGAAGGGGGGGAATTTTTTGTTACAGATATACTTTGAAGATCCATTTCTACCTTGTCTATTTCAAGGAGAGGTATTATTTGTCATCATGTCTGGATAGTTCTGTCATCCTTAGTGGATAGCGTCATCTTGTGTGGATAAATGGGTTTTTCATTCTGTATTACATGCCCAAGGGGAGGATTGAAAGGTGGGCGTCATGGGAACTCCTTCTACACCTAGTGCAAGTTTTGAAGTAACACATAATATATATGTGTGTTTGGCTACTTTGAAAGACACCAAGAGATTAGAGATACCAAATATTGGCTGTCAAAACTTTTGTATATATACCTCTCCTTTTTCTATATGAGTTATCCTATTCTGTAAAGGTATTGCATTGTACATGTTTGTATATTGAGTATTGGAAAGTGTGAAACTCTCTCTTCTCTCTCTCTCTCTCTCTCTCTCTCTCTCTCTCTCTCTCTCTCTCGTGTGTAGCCATGGCTATTCAACAATTCAAGCCTCCATGAGAGCTCTTTCTCTCTCCCACAAGACAAAAATATGCTATGGTTTAGACAAGGCCAAGCCAGATATTGCACATGCAGTGGGAGTTGTGAGTAGATTCATGGATAATCTAGGTAAAGAGCATTGGCAAGCTGTGAAGTAGATACTTAGGTGTCTAAAGTGAATGACCACGAATGCTTTATGTTTTGGAGGCACTAACATTTTCTTGCAAGGGTATCCTGATGTAGATATGGTAGGTGACAAAAATACTCAAAAAAGAACTATTGTCTATATCTTCATGATTGGAGGCACATCAATTAGTTGGGCGTCAAAGTTGAAAAAAGTGGTCTCAATTTCTACCAGGGAACCTGCTCTTATGGAGGTTAGCAAAGAGATTTTGTGGCTTCACACATTCTTGGAGGAGCTTGGATAGAAGCAAGACAATTGTGTCTTGTACAGTGATAGTCAAAGCACCATTCATCTTGCAAAGAATCCAGCCTTTCACTCAAGGACAAAGCACGTCAAAGTGAGATATCACTTCATACGTACTCTTTTGGAAGAGGGATAGCTAAATCTTGAAAAGGTGCACACAAGCGAGAATGCGGCAGAAATGTTAACAAAGGTGGTTAACAAGGAGAAGTTGAGCTTTTGCTCAACTTTGATTGGCATTCAAGGATAAGAAGCCAAAATGGAAATCAGTCATCACAGGTTTGGTGTGGAGATCAATCTCCAAGTGGGAGATTGTTAATTATGGAGCTTGATTCACCCCTTGTAATTTTTATTCTTAAAAACTGCACATTTGTTAGGCCCTCGCTATGAGAAGAAGTCATCGTGTGTGAGAGAAATCACTTGCCAAAAAACCAAAAATCCATGTATGATCGAGAGTTCACCAGAAAATTCATTTTTTTTTAAATATTATGGCCAGACAGCGGTCGAAAAGTGACCAAAAAATGGCCGATGGCTAGTAGTCAATGGCCGGTTGGCCGATGGTCAAAAGTCTATGGTTGGTGACCAAATTCAATGGTTCCCCCATTTTCATGGGCAACCATAAAGTAACCCTAAAATTTCAAAAAAAAAAACAAAAATCTCTAAATCTCACTTTTCACTCCCCAAAAGCTCCCCTAACCAAATACATGGTCAAAAACCTATTTTCTTTCACCAAAATCTGCATTTCTCAACCATTCTACTCTCTCTCTCTCTCTCTCTCTCTCTCTCTCTCTCTCTCTCTCTCTCTCTCTCTCTCTCTCTCTCTCTCTCTCTCTCTCTCTCTCTCTCTCTCTCTCTCTCTACACTTACACAGGTCTCTCTCTCTCTCTCTCTCCCCCTCCAAGCTTTCTATAGCTATAGCAGTTATGAAAGATTTCCATAGATGCAACACATATGGAATCTTTCCATAGCTTCTCACAATCTAAACACTGTCTCTCTCTCTACATGCTTTCCCATTTTCATCTACACCTCCACTGTCCTCTCTCCCCAAGATCTCCATGGCTCTGCAGCACTTGTGGAGACTTTGCCAAGCACCTCTTCTACCTTTTCTTCAACCACTTCATAGCCCATCATCTACAAGCTATCCATGGCTATGGTTGAAGCACATATGGAAGCTTTCCATAGTTACTCACAATCTAAACAATCTCTCTCTCTCTCTCTCTCTCTCTCTCTCTCTATATATATATATATATATATATATATATATATATATATATATATATATATATATATACATATATATATATATATACATATATATATATATGTGTGTGTGTGTGTGTGTGTGTGTGTGTGTGCGCTTTCCCATTTTCATCTACACCTCCACTGTCCTCTCTCCCCAAGATCTCCATGGCTGCAGCACTTGTGGAGACTTTACCAAGCGCCTCTTATACCCTTTCTTCTATCGCTTCATAGCCTATCATCTACAAGCTTTCCATGGCTATGGCTATAGCATTTGGGTAAACTTCCCTAACCTCCTTTTACCCTTTTAGGTACACCTTCTTAGCTCATCATCTCCAAGCTTCCCATGGATAGAGCACCTACAAAAACACTATCAACCACCTCTTGGCTCCTTGCCATGGCTGAAGTATTGCACTCCAAGGTTCTCCATTGAAGTTTTAATCCTGTGTATCTCCCTTTCTCCAAAAACATTTACTTTTTCCTCCGTCTCTAGCTCATTCAAAACCACCATCAAACCCTCTTATTGTAGCCCCTTCCTCTCTGTAGCAATGTCAAACTCTACTACTCCATAGAAATCCAAAAGATGAGGTAGAAAGGGTTGTCTTGTACAGCACTAGTGTCCCAGTTTTGATAGTTAGATTGAGTAGATGGTTGATTTTGGAACTTTAGGGTTGGAGAAATTGTAAGGTATATATACCACTTTTTGACCTTAATGAAAAACCTTTTGTTATTTTAAAACAAGTTTTGAAGTCTGTGAGTGAGCGTACTGTGTACGAGAGAGAGAGAGAGAGAGAGTGTGTGTGAGCTTTATCTTGACGCTACGTGTGCTCCGGTGGTCGGAATCGAGTGCGGAGAAGTGCAGCATGTTGCCCCCGATGAGAGCTACGCGCCGATACCTACATTGCGCGCGTACGGTCCGGTTTAGCGAGCTCCTTCTACGAGCTTCATCGGGTGTTTGGGTGAGTATACGTTGTCCAATTTTGCATTACAGCATATCCACGTGTTCACATCGAGTAGAACTACACATTAGGCACTTTAGATTTTGGAAACGAAGACCTACAGATTTCGGCCAAACATCCTACATGTTTCTGCACCAGGTGTTTTGGGTCAGGATTTGGGTTCATAGACCTTAGGGAGAGCGACCTATTGGAAATAGTAGGGTCTCCTTCAAGTTCTATGGTGTTTCGAGATTGTTTGATGGGTGTTCGGCTCTAGAAAGTGTTGTAGGAAGTTTCCTCTTATGCACTCTTGAAGGCTGTGACTTAGACAATTGGTAGAGACCTCTGTAGGAATTAGTTAGGAGTCGGTCGAGTGTAGGTTGATACCTTATGCTTGCTTCCACGCGCCTGCAGGTCGAGCTTCGTCCTTGGCTGACATTACATGTTAGGTGAGTTCTCGATGTGCTGACGTCCGTCACGGCGTATCCGTCCAACATTGGCGCCGTTGCCGGGGACGAAAACCTTAGGTAGGTGTCCGAGACTAATCCTTGAGGATTGGTATTTTTGGCTTGCCAAGAGTCTCGCTTTACATTTAGATAGGATCAGAGGGTGGAGGACTCTCTAGGTCTTAGAGGTAGTCTAGGAAGCGTGTGTCTGGCCTAGATCCTTCGACTTAGGTAGATGAGGTAGACTTGGGTAGTTTTAGGTGGTAGTCGAGTTCTAGAGTAGGAGTTGGAGTGGTAGAAGCCATGAGAGGAGAGCTTGAGAGTCCGGAGAGGCCAAAAAACAACCAAAAACACCATTATCACCATTTCACATGATAGGTAGGAGTAGGGTAAGTAGGACATCATGATTCAGGATCTAGAGCATTTCGTGCATGTACACTTGCTTGGTAAAATCATTACAAGTTTGAAAAAGACACAAAAAGACGCAAAAGTGTGTTTGAAAGCCTAATTGAAGTCCAAAAGTTATTGTGAGTGTTTTTGATAGATCTACAGAGCATCAAGAGCATTCCTGTCAGAAAAAAAATTAATCTTAAGCCAAAAGACATCCTACGCGTAGGATGTCTACAGGCTAATCTGGGAGGAATTTTGGGATTTTGAGTTGACCAGTGTGTTGAGAAGGTAGGGTTTACCCTAATTTCAACTGGAAAGTGGAAATTTGACCATATCTTGACAGGATAAGGCCAAATAGACTGAAATTGCCAGACATCCTACCCAAATAGTGCCAAAACATTATTTTGAGACCAAAACCACAAGATGGCTGCATGAGCATGTCTTGCATGATATATTGAGTGACTGAAAGGGGTTTCACCTCATTTGGGTGAGAAAATTGGGTTCAAAGCGGACTTTAGCACTTTTGACTGAGAAAGGCAAGAACATCTAAAATTTGGGACTTTTGACATCCAAACCAAAATCTAAGCATACCACTGGGTTACTGACATCAAAGGGAAGCTGTGGGACATGTCTGGGGTCAAACAGGCCAAAAAGATATCCTATGTGTAGGATGTCTTTTGAGTGATTTTGGACTCCAAACTAAATTTTGAGTATACCGAAGTGATCAGCAACTCAAGGGGAGCATGGGCTTTGAGTTTGAAGCCATTCTGATGAAAAAGACATCTTACGCGTAGGATGTCTAAAGCAAGAAATTGAAGCCAGACTTTGACAGTGAGCATAGCCAGGTGTTGTATAGCCTAAGGCAAGCCTCCTAGTCAATTTTGATCCAATTTGGAGTTGATTAGACTGATCAACATCAACAACAGGCTGTCGGAACAAATTTCTGACTCATTGACCAGCTAATAGGTGTCCAAACCAAAAAGTAAAAGCAGCTGTAAGTTCAGCACAACAAGGGGAAACTACAGTGCAAAAATCTAGGCAAAACACAGCAGGAGACATCCCACGCGTAGGATGTCTATTGAGGCATACTACAAAGAAAATTTGACCTGGCATAGACAGTGAGATTCTATTTGGCTTAGGGGTTCCATAACTTCTTTCAGAAGTGAATTTGGACCTTGTTTTCCCATTTGACAAAGCAAAGACTGAATTCAAACTTTTTCGCGTAAATTGGCCAACATATGAGGGTAGTATTGTTTCAGATTAGCAAATCTAATCCAGAACATCAGCAGTGTATAAAATATAGTAGTGGTTGGGATTAACTCTCCAGTTATACCAATCATTACTAAGATAACCTCTAGCAAATAAATGCTTTGATTCGATTGCCGAAATTAAAACGCTTGTGTACAGGTATATTCAGCAACAAAGCAAGAAGTTGTGCAGAAACTAACCCTTTGATAGGTGAGTGGTTGGATTTGTGATAAATTGCATTGATAAGTTTGATGAATTTAAGATCAGGAAGATACATTGTTAGAGACCAGAAGGTGGAAGGTGACCAAAGTAGCTTAGTGTCCACCGAAGAGAGTGTAACTCAGGCAAGGCTAGATCCGCTAGCACCGATTATTGAGGAAGGTAGTGATACTGACACTTCGTCAGACAAATCTTTCTTCATGATGGGTAGTCAACAGCTAGGAGGTTTCACCTATGATGGACCTATGCGAGGAGGAAGCACCTCCCAAAATCCTTTGAATGATTCCAAGCTCACAATGATCTTCTTAGAGGGAACAAATTCGAGAGGATCCCTAGTCTATTCTGACTATCGAGGCTGCAAGTGCATTTGTATCGAAGAGAGACCAGCTCAAAGATTGGAGATAATTCGAGTGTATGATGATGGAGATAGATTCCGAGACGAAAAGGGGAACCATTATTTAATAGTTAGTAACCCTGAAGATTACAACAGATATGGAAATAATGTGGCGAAAGGGAAAATGGTTTCAAAAACTCAAGAACTGCCACCAAACATTGATCGGCCCGGAGCTATTTTTATGTATGATAAGAAAACAACCAGGGTTCCAACTTATAACGAGAACGTGGGAATCTACAAACATGAGAGTGAGGGTATAGTCTCTTACTTTCGCAGCAAAGAACCATACGTAAATGAATTAAGCAAAGACAAGGTTCTTTACTTATTCTCATATGAAACTGCTACGGGGAAGGGTATAGCTTTTGTTGATAGATATGGGCGAGAACACCAACGTATTCTCCCAGAGGAGACAGAGAGGGCAACAGGTCCAGGAGCATCAACATATGCCCCTGAGGAAGTTCCAAGAGCCACCTACACCCCAAGCAAGTCAACGAATCCTTTTTCTGATGAGTATGACGCAACCTCACATTCCACCCAACCACAAGCATTCAACAACCAAGACCAACCAGCAAACCAGCCATCATTGCAGGCATGGCTTCGACAAAGTGCAATAATGGAATCAGACCGAAACCGAGATGGTTATCAAGCCGCACGAGGGCTCAGGGATTTGCAAGAACCACCACCCTATTCAAGGTATCAGGCAGAGAGTAAGCCAAAGACTCAAGGGTCGACAAAGCCTGGAGGACCACCCATAGAACGAGTTCAAAAGGAAGAACCACCTCCAGCGAGAACCGTTAGAAATTATGGCTTAGGAGCACCATTGGGAGAGGAACCAGCCTATTACAGAAGGCCTGAGGAGGTATATCGATTAGGACGGGGAGATCCAATGATGAGGTTTGTAGACCATGGAAGAATTAGACCTTCTCAAGTGCAAAAATGGGTAAACAAGAAAGACACAGGAAGCAGAGACCCAAGAGATCATGTAGCGGCCTTTGTGCATGTAATTAGAGCTGAAGAGGTGCTAGATTTTCCTACCCAATTTGCAGGGTTTGGACTAACCCTAGAGGATGATGCTGCCACTTGGTTTGACTCTGTGGAGTGTAGAGACTTTGAGTCGATGGAGGAAGTGTTTGACGAGTTTATCGAGGAATTCTCTCAAAGGGGAATAGCTCATAATACCGTCTCACAGATCCATAAATTCAAACAGAAAGATGGAGAATCTGTACGAACGGCAGTCCTAAGACTAAAAAGATATGTTAAGTTATGTCCTGTTGAAGAACTACCAACTCAGTCCAGACTTATGTTGATATTCATCCAAGGACTAAGGAATGCAGATCTCCAGAAAGACTTACATATGAAGAGGAGCACGACGTTGAATGAGTTGACCAAGGAGGCTCTTTACCTTGTGAACAATTATGCGGTCTACAAAGAAGGGGAATTCAAGGACCTTGATGACGATTCGTCTTCACAACAAAGTGGAAGCAAGTCTTCTAAGACAGCACCGAAAGGAGAAGTAGCGGTAAACCAGGAGCAGCTTGTAGATGAAGTGCTAAAAAAGATCAACTTGTACGCCAAACCCTAGGCTAACAGCCCAAGTGGTGTGCTATTGAACAAAAATGGACAAACCATGGGACCGAGGAATGTTATTATAACAAGGGATATGTGAGAGAGAGACCTTACGCTCCCCAAGCTCCAGTATCTTCCCCTCAAGTTCCACCAATGCCTAGATATCAAGCAGGCAACTTACCAGGACCTGTAGGTGTAGAAAGACCACAACCGGTTTTGGGGCAACAACCACCCCTACCAGGATTACGACCAGTTGGTATAAGATATACAACAACAGTAACTGAATCAGGGGATAAGGCTTTGGTGTCTATGCATGCATATTATGAAGATCCCAATGGATATGCGGAAAACCCTGTCTATTATCCATCGGAAGAACCCTCGACACTAGAACCATGGAGCATGATAGGAAATACAAGACCACCAACTGCTACACAGGCAGCAGGAGAAGGAAGATATAGCTTAGATGAACGAACATTGTTGTTCATAGCCAATGGAGGCATGGGTAGACAGAGACATGCTTACCAACAAAGAGGAGCTCAAGGAGCACCTCAACAACCCAAGGGACCTTTCTACAAGTGTGGTGGAGACCATTGGCTGAGAGACTGTCCTCATGATGAAATCATTAGAGTCAATGCGTATTGCCCAGAATGTGGAATTACTCATTTGATTCCCGATTGCCCTAAGAACCCGAGCAAAGGAGCGAAAACCACCTTGAACATGTTAGAAACAGTACCTTTCAGTGGAGGATCGGAAAATGAAACAATCATACCTATTCAAGCGGTCACACGAGCCCAAGCTCAAAGAAGGACGAACGAACCCATAGTTGAAGAACCAAAAACCGACGCCCAAGGTTCAGAAACGAGAAATCAAAGAAGCACTTGGAAAGCTAGAAAGGCGCGTAGGAAAGCCAGGAAAGAACGAGAGCAAAAAGCCCTATCCGAGGAGTTGAAACATACAAAGGACAGATTGGAGTGGTTAGAGGATCTAGCTAGCCTAAGCTCACACACCACAGCAACCATAGCACCCAAGGAAATAGCAGAGCCCAAAAGTGCAGGATCAGGAGGATCTATACTGGTAGACAAGGTAAATGAGCAGTTGGATGCGCTTCTAAAAGCTTATGAAGCTCGACTTAAAAAGAACCAAACCCAGGAGCAAAGGTGGATGACTTAACCATATGCAGAAATAAAAAAACAAAGGTTGGATATGTGTAAAAAGATGATCGAAATAGCTCAATCATTGATGGAAGACCCGTTGTGTAAACCTGCAAATTGGCATGAAGCACCAGCTCCAACCCCTATCCAACCAACTTTAGAGAAACATGTGGAAATAAAGGAAAGACTCACTAATGCCTATGAGTCCAGAGGAGAGACTATCATAGTGCCAAATACCACAGATGGAACAAGTGACGGGTTCCAGCCTAAAATATTGGCAGAAATGGGTAAGGACTGTAACGATCTAGACGATCTGTGGAAGCAAATTCGTGAGGCCAACGAGGCTAATAGAATGAGTAACCACATGAATAGCACAAGAAAAGAAAAGAATGTGATCTTACCTCCTATTGAATAATCTGAGGCAAGGTCGCAAATGAACTTTGAGATACATTCACAAGGGGGACACCAAGGATCAATTAGTTCAGGGCACAGCCAACCAGACTCGTTGAGAACTTTACCCTCTTACATGGGAGAGTACGAAGCCAAGTCAGAAGTGAGACCAATCCCATCTCAAAGATTTTCTTCTAACAAGGTGATGGATTCGCAAGGATTGATTGAGTTGTTATCCACCCCGGTGACATGCACAATCACGTTAGCACAACTCCTAAGGTTAAGGCCAAACATATGGACCACAGTAGGAAAATGCCTAGAAAAATTTGGAGTGAAAGACCCCACCTTGAAGCTACAAGAAGGGATCAGAGAGTTGGACAGGCCTCAACTAAACACTAGCCCAGTACCATTGAATAAGGTTGGAGAATATTGCGAGGGAGAAGATGGAAACACCACGCTACCAGTAGAATTCCAAGGAGTAGTTTCCAAAGCTATTCTTGACAGTGGAGCGGGAGTTGCTATCGCCACCAAGGAAATCTGGAAAAAATGGGGAAAACCAACTTTGAGGGCTACAAGAATGAAACTGCAATTGGCAGATGGGTTCATGGAGAAGCCTCTAGGACTCTTAGAAAAAGTGATTGTCACTTCGTGCGGAATCGAGTACGAGCATACATTTGCAATAGTTGATTTTGACAAAAAGAACAATTATGAGATCATCTTGGGATGACCATTCATGCGACAATTGAAGATGGTCCAAGATTGGGGTTATGACCATATATACCTCAGACATGGTGAGACAACAACTAAAATACACCTGAAAGACCATAGTTACAAAGATGTGAACCAAACACCTGTGGAAGAGTTCGATTCGGCTACAGTAGCAGGATCAGAACTCCCAGCATGGTTAGGGCAACCAAAAGAGCTATGGATGTGCGGAGCTTCACATTGTGGAAGCTTAAAAAGAGAGGAATGCGTCTTGGAAAGAGCAATTGAAGACAAAGAGTATATTCCGGAACCTTTCCCTGAAGATGCCTTGGAACCTCTAGAATGGAAACACATACTAGCAACATTGGATGTCTGTACCATTACCAACAGTCCAACAACAAAATTTTGCTATAAGGATGGCTATGATGTGTTACCCTATTACATGGTAAGCGTTATACCAGAAAAAGAGACGGTAGAACCACCAGAACAAGAAGAGTTTTACAACTCCTCTGAACATTTGGAAGTGAATGATGATGCAGATAATGAGTGTTCAAACACCTCAAGTGGGAGTGGAAATGAAACCGAGAATATCAAGTTTTATGATTTTGCTAATCAACACCCTAGACGCCAAGAACGCTATAGGAGGAAACGAGCAGGAAACAAAGCGAGAGAGGACCTGATGCCCAGGATAAAAGGTAAAACTCACTATTTGATGCTATATAGACCGGCTGAGGAGGAAGAACAGCTAACACAACTTCTCAAGAAGTATAAAGATGTGTTCGCGTGGTCCTATAAAGACCTCAAAGGAGTTGATCCATTGATATGCCAACATACAATTCCTTTGAAATCGGATGCAAAACCTAGCAAACAACGTCCTTATACATATAATGACACATTTGCTAAACAAATCAAAGAAGAGATTGATAAACTGATGGAAGCTGAATTCATCTATGAAATCGAACATACAGATTGGGTGTCACCCATTGTGGTAGTTCCCAAAAAGAATGGAAAACTGCGAGTGTGTGTAAACCTCAAGAAGGTGAATGCAGCAACCATAAGGGATAATTATCCCTTGACAATTACAGAACGTGTACTTGAGCGAGTGGCCGGGAAACGGGCTTATTCCTTTCTGGATGGGTTTTCAGGATACAACCAACTGGCAATAGCAAGGGAGGATCAACACAAAACAGCATTTTCCACAGAATGGGGGATTTATGCATATCGAGTTATGCGATTTGGCTTAACTAATGCACCAGCCACTTTCCAAAGGTTAATGAATCACGCATTCAAGGAATACCCAAGAATATTCTTAGAAATTTACATGGATGACCTGTGTGTACACTCTCTTCTACGAGAGGAGCATATTGACCATTTGCTAAAGGTCTTTGAAAAATGTAGGACATATCGAATCTTTCTTAACCCGAAAAAGTGTGTATTCATGGTTAAGCAAGGACGAATCTTAGGACACATTGTCTCAAGAAATGGCATAACCACAGACCTAGACAAAGTCAAAGTCATTGTAGACCTACCCAGGCCTACTAATGCGAAACAAGTGCAATCCTTCATGGGACACTGCGGATATTATCGAAGATTCATATACATGTATGCGGTTATCGCACAACCTCTATATCGTTTGCTAGTCAATTTCAAGTGGACCGAGGAGTGTGAAACTTCATTCCAAAAGCTGAAGGAAAACCTTATATCAACACCTGTACTAAAGGCACCAGATTGGGAAAAGATATTCCATGTGCACATTGATGCTTCAGCATATGCCATTGGAAGTATTCTAGCTCAACCTGGAGACGGAACAATGGATTTTCCGGTTTGCTATGCGAGCCGATACTTAAACAGTGCGGAAAATAACTACACAACCACCGAGCGGGAAGGGTTAGGAATGATTTATGCTGTAAAGAAATTTCGGCATTATTTGCTTACAAACAAATTTGTGTTCTTCACATATCATCAAGCTCTTTTGTACCTGGTAAATAAACCTTGCAATACAAGGAGAATCGTACGCTGGTTTATTATATTGCTAGAATTTGACTTCACAGTGGTGGTCAAAAAGAATAAAACCCATCTACGAGAGGATCATCTTTTAAGGATACACAACGGGGAAGCTCCTGAAGGAGTAGATGATGACATACCAGATGCTTATCTTTTCAACATTGAAATGGTACCCAAATGGTCTCAGGAAATTGTTAGTGTTCTTTCCTTTGGAAGTGGGTTTGATAATACGGAATGCAGATCCAAACATCAAACAATTCGACAAAAAAAAAACTTCCAGTTGATAGCAGGACGGCTGTATCATCTTGAATCGGACCTAATCCTATGATTATGTATAAATCCGGAAGAATTCGAGTGCTACCTTGAAGAGGCACATGTCCAGGGTTGTGCATTTCATTGTTCAACAGTGAAGACACACCAGAGACTGAAACAGTTAGGGGTTTATTGGCCAACTATGTATGCGGACATACATTCTTATGTTACCAATTGTACTATATGTAGTGACAAACGACCAATGGATCACGCAACTTTCTTTCAGGTAAACATAGCACTTGCATGGAGTCAATATATCATTGACTTATTAACCACCAAGACGTTCCCTGGGAACATCACAAGAGCACGAAAAAAAGCTATAGAGCTGGAATCTCGTGACTTTCAGTTAATTGGGAACCAACTCTATAAGCGAGGTAAGGACAATCAACTTAGAATCTGTGCAAGTGAAAGCGAATACCTGTTGATTCTAGAATATGCACATAGCGGAATAAGTGGAGGCCATTTGTCGGGCGATAAGACGGCAAAAATTATCTTAACCGTAGGAATTTGGTGGCCTACATTGCACATGGATGCTGAAGAGTTTGTAAAGTGTTGTGACGCATGTCAACACACCCAGGTGCCAACAAAAAGAGATGAGATTCCATTACGGCCAATGATGGGAGCAAGAGCATTTGCAAAATGGGGCATTGATTTTGTGGGACCTATATCACCCCTTGCATATCGCACCCATACCCAATATATCATAGTGGCTACGGACTATCTCACAAAATGGGTCGAAGCCAAAGCAACACAAAAAGTTGATGCACGCACCACTGCACAATTTTTGTATGAGAATGTTTTTGTACGTTACGGGTTACCAATAGAAATTGTCAGTGACCGTGGAACACATTTTCTCAATGAAGTCATTGAATATCTGCTAGAGGAGTTCATGGTCATACATTGGAAATATGCACCATACCATCCACAGGCCAATGGGCAAGCCGAGGCCACAAATAAAACACTATGCACGGTTCTCACTAAAATAGTGTCAGAATCAAGAACAGATTGGGATCAGCAGCTACACTCAACACTATGGGCATACAGGGTAGCTTACAAAACATCAATAGGAACCACACCATAGAACATGGTGTTTGGCCTAAATGCTATACTACCCATAGAGTTTTTAATTCCAACTCTACGAGTAGCAAAAATCTTAGAATGGACAAGGCATGAGCTCTCTTCAAGAATTGATGATCTTGAAAAGCTAGATGAACTCCGCTTACGAGCTGTTGCTTCAATCTATGCTAAAAAGAGAAGACAAAAAGAATTTTTTGACAAACATGTGCGTACCAAAGAGTTCAAAACAGGTGATTACGTACTTGTTTATACCTTGAAGCAACATGCCAAGAAACTTAAAAAGCGAGGGATGGGACCATTTGTGATTAGTGATCTATCACAAAGTGGAGCTGTCAAGCTTGCTACATTAGCAGGTGAAGAAATGCCAAACTGGATTAGTGAACGCATTGCAAAAAGACGGCTTCTGCAACAACAACAACAAAGTGGACCACCATTGCGAATCAATGCCAAACTGGATTAGTGAACGCATTGCAAAAAGACGGCTTCTGCGACAACAACAACAAAGTGGACCACCATTGCGAATCAATGCCATTCAACTGACGAAGTTGGATGAAGAAACAGTGGAGCCAATAATTGATGTCAAAGTGGGCAGCAATCAAGTTGAATCAACAGCCTTGCTTGATTCGGGAGCTCAAGCAAATTTGATCTCTTACGGATTATACCAACAACTCAAAGTCACACGTCAACTTCATCCTACTCCTCAAGTGCTGGAAAGTAGCACATCACACCCGTTGAAAACATTGGGATGGACTATATTGCATGTACAGATACATCAATATCTTGATGTACATATACATCAATATCTTTACCCACACAAATTCTATGTGGTGACAGATGAAAGCACACAACACCCAATGATGCTCGGGCAACCTTGGCAAAAAGCGTACAATGTGCAGATAGATTGGAAAGCAAAGGCAGTAAAACTTCAGCATGAACATGAACAACACGTGATAGCTTTTGCTCAGCAATACCAGCATGATCAACTGCAAGCCATGCAATCACTGGAAACAAAGCCAAAAGCACAAATGCCATTAAAGAACAACATGATACCCGAGACCAACAATTAGGTAAAAGCCAACCATTCTAATTACAGACATATGAAGTCACCGGCCACAATGCAAAGATCTAGGTTACCAACACAAGGAAAACAAGTATGGATGCAGAAGGATAGAAATGCCATGGCGTACAAACAACAATGCAACAACAAAATTCCAACAAAGCAGATGGTTCAACCACAACCCAAGGGCATAAAACAGATATGGATCCCAAAAAAAATGCTTAGCCATAACCCAAATGTCACTCACATTTGGATACCAAAGAAAAAGCAAAAGGAACTCCCTTCACTACAAGCAACAATGGAAGGCAAACAGCTGCATTTCAAAAATAAAACCGACATATGTGGATACCAATAAAAAACAAACCAGTGGCAAACAAGAAAGTGCCAAACCATCTACAAAAACCGGCAGCAACAAAATACCAATGGAAAACAATGGCAACACGGCCCATAACCATTACGGCCCAGCCAATTCTATCCTTAGAAACTCCATCAACAGTGTCGGCAAAGCAATTTCCGTTTGCAAAAAAAACAATTAAGCAGAGAGCAATAGAGTTACAGTTGTTACTTGCAAAGAAATTAGGAAACCTCGACGGCGAATGCCAATAAGCATCTTGCTTATTCCCTTCTCTTGCACAGCATTAATTTTTCCATGCATTGACCGAGTATGCATAATGAGGTTCACATTAATCGGCCAGGCATTAGCACAAATTTTTCAACCTATGCACGGAACATACTCCGAGGCGATACCTTGTCGTCCCGGAGGACTCCGGCTAGGAGGGGGGGAGGCATTCTAGAGGCACTCTCAAATGCGGAACCAATAACAGAAACAGCAAAAAAGGGCATGATTTTTGACTATT